>NC_091283.1:723167324-723768679 GCF_032444005.1 Ranitomeya imitator | reverse complement strand
GTAGAGAGTTGACAGGGAGCATTTCTGCAGGGACCTATAATGAAGTAGAGGGGTGGGAGAGAGGACACATAACAAAGACATATAATTAAAGTTGTGTTCAAAAGTTTACATACCCCAGCAGAATATTTGCTTCCTTGGCCTTTTTTTTTTTTTACAGAGAATATGAATGATAACACCAAACCTTTTTCTCCACTCATGGTCAACGGTTGGGTGAAGCCATTTATTGTCCCACTACTGTGTTTTTTCTTTTTAAACCATAATCACAAGCCAAAACGTCCAAATGACCTTGATCAAAAGTTCACATACCCCAATTCTTAATACTGTCTATTGCCCCTCTAAAATCCATGCCAGCTTGAAGTCTGTTGTGGTAGTTGTGGATGAGGTTCTTTATTTTCTCAGATGGTAAAGCTGCCAACTCTTCTTGGCAAAAGCCTCCAGTTCCTGTAAATTCCTGGACTGTCTAGCATGAACTTCATGATTGAGATCTCCCCAGAGTGGCTCAATGATATTGAAGTTAGGAGACTGAGATGGCCACTCCAGAACCTTCACTTTGTTCTGCTGTAGCCAATGACAGGTCGACTTGGCTTTATGTTTTGGATCGTTGTCATATTGGAACATTCAAGTACGTCCCATGCACAGCTTCCGGGCTGATGAGCTCAAATTTGCCTCCAGTATTTGCTGATAACATGCTGTATTCATCTTTTCTTCAATTTTGACCAAGTTTCCTGTGCCTTTGTAGCTCACACATGCCCAAAACATCAGCGATCCACCTCCGTGTTTTACAGTAGGAATGGTGTTCCTTTCATCATTGGCCTTGTTGACCTCTCTCCAAATGTAATGATTGTGGTTGTGGCCAAAAAATTCAATTTTAGTCTCATCACTCCAAATTACCTTATCTCTGTGCTGTTTTGCATATTGTAGGCAAGATACGATACGATACGATACACTTTATTGATCCCGTGGGAAATTATGGTATCACAGCAGCACAACTTAAATCATAAAAATCATAAAGGAATTACATAGTTGACATGACAGTGGAGTTGATACTTTTTGGCATTTGCGCAGTAATGGCTTTCTTCTGGCGACTTGACCATACAATTCATTTTTCTTCAAGTGCCTCCTAATTGTGCATCTTGGAAAAGCTACACCACTAGTTATCAGAGAGTCTAGCATTTCAGCTAATGTTATTTGTGGGTTTTTCTTTGCATCCTGAACAATTTTCCTGACAGTTGTGGACGACATTTTTGTTGGTCTACCTGACCGTGTTTTTGTTTTCACAGAGCCCCTGATTTTACATTTGTTAATCACAGTTTGAACGCTGCAGACTGGCATTATCAATTCCTTGGATATCTTTTTGTATCCCTTTCCTGTTTTATACAGTTCAACTACCTTTTCCCATAGATCAGTTGACAATTCTTTTGCTTTCCCTATGACTCACAATCCAGAAACGTCAGTGGCTGGATGAAAGATGCAAGAGTCTGCCTGGATTCCAGAAACTCACTCATCTTTTATGCACACACACTGATTACAAGCAAACAGGTCACAGGTGAGGATGTTACCTTTAGTAGCCGTTCAAACCTATTTGTGTCAACTTCTGTGCATGATCTCAGGCCAAAATCAACAGGGTATGTAAACTTTTGGTCAGGGTCATTTGGATGTTTTGGGTTGTCATTATGATTTAAAAAGAGAAAATACAGTAGTTTGACAATAAATTGCTTCACCCAATCACTAACCATGAGTGGAGAAAAAGTTTTGGTGTTATCATTCATATTCTCAGAAAAAAGGCCAAGAAAGCATGTGACCTGACCTTTCCTGGCGCCTGCGCACTGCAGTACTTTACTCTGCCCTCAAATAGAAGATAAGTACGCCTGTGGAGAAGCGCAATTCTGGGGAGCCTGTGTGGATGATGCAGGGACTCTTTATCCACATGATTCAAGCAGGAGAGTGGCATCGCAAGAAGATGGGAGGCGCCGAAACAAGAGGAGCAGCACCCATTGGACCGGACCGCCCCACAGGTGAGTATAATAAAAGTTATTTTTCTTCTCTTACAGGTTGGATCGGGGGCAGATATGCAGCATTATAGAATGCTGTATTAAGCCCTGAAAGGGGTGGCCGAGTACGTATTTATACAGAGAAGTGGGATGGTTACGCTGTTTATGGCATCATCGTTGCTCAGTAGTGTTGAGCATTCCGATACCGCAAGTATCGGGTATCGGCCGATACTTGCGGTATCGGAATTCCGATACCGAGATCCGATATTTTTGTGATATCGGGTATCGGTATCGGAAGTGTAAAATAAAGAATTAAAATAAAAAATATTGTTATATTCACCTCTCCGGCGGCCCCTGGACATCAGCGGGAGGATCCGGCGTCCGGCACGGCTTCTTTCTTCAAAATGCGCGCCTTCAGGACCTGTGGAATGACGTCCCGGCTTCTGATTGGTCGCGTGCCGCCCATGTGACCGCCACGCGACCAATCAGAAGCCGCGACGTCATTCCTCAGCTAAAGTCCTAGAATGAGCGCCTTCTAGGACCTGAGGAATGACGTCGCGGCTTCTGATTGGTCGCGTGGCGGTCACATGGGCGGCACGCGACCAATCAGAAGCCGGGACGTCATTCCACAGGTCCTGAAGGCGCGCATTTTGAAGAAAGAAGCCGTGCCGGACGCCGGATCCTCCCGCTGATGTCCAGGGGCCGCCGGAGAGGTGAATATAACAATATTTTTTATTTTAATTCTTTATTTTACACTTTAATATGGATCCCAGGGCCTGAAGGAGAGTTTCCTCTCCTTCAGACCCTGGGATCCATGAGGATACCTTCCGATACTTGATGTCCCATTGACTTGTATTGGTATCGGATATCGGTATCGGCGATATCCGATATTTTTCGGGTATCGGCCGATACTATCCGATACCGATACTTTCAAGTATCGGACGGTATCGCTCAACACTATTGCTCACTGTCTTGGTAGAGTCCTCAAACTTTTGGAGAACTGAACAGATTTCAGACATCCATGCCCACTCATCGTCTCTTATGTGCGAAGGCTAACCAGTATACTGAAAAGCATGTTGTAGCTGGAATTCAACTACTGCTCAATGTTGCTCACAAAACCTTGCAAACATATGTAATGTTGAGTTCCTATTGTCAAGGTAAAAATATATATGGACTTTTAGTGCCAAAATGAGTAGTCTGTTTATTATGTGTAAATTCCGTTTCATTCTGTGCCGATAAATCCAATAGACACGAAAGCGCTAATTGCTCGCCAAAGTCCAAATGTGCAAACTCATTTTCCTCTTGTCTTTGCGTTTCTGAGACTCTCTCCTCTTCACTGTTGGAGAAATGTTTTTTTATGGTAAGATTTCGTATAAACTTATTAACGTCCATAATAGTCATAAATAAATTAAATTCATTGTCCGGCACGAAATTCAAACCCAGGGACAATACATCTAATTGATCAGTTGTAAGTTCACATGTGACTTGTATCAGTGAAGAGATTGGTCCATCTGTATATTAATAGCCACCGCAGTTTGCCAAACATCATGCATTGAGTAAGATCATTTAGATCGAAACGCGTCGCATGTACTCTGCACTCACATTTTCGCACTAAGGCAAGGATTGCTGTTTCGCATTTTAATGGAGAAATAAAGTTTTTGAAATTTTTAAAGGAGCTGGAACGCCTTTCTTCTATTCCTTCTGCTATTCACTCATCCTGGTCCGAGATGAAGTTCCGTGCACCTGCTTGGATCGGTGAGCTGGCTGTGGCTATTTAGTCTTTTTTTTTCAGCATATTAAAAATATATATCTTTATACTCTTTGTACTTTTATATATTCTTATGCTGTGAAACAATAAGTTTTTCCCCTTTGCTTGCTAATGCAAATTTAACTGTGTTTAAGATGGCTGCCAGTATTCACCTTTGCCCCAGATTCGCCCTGCTGAAGAAGCAAGTTACACATTCCAGAAGGACAAGTATCATTTCTCTTGAAATGATACTTAAAGCTATGTGGACAAGATGTGGACAAAGGAAGATTCATCAGATGATGTCAGAACCAACCAGAAGGACTGAATACTAGATACATTGCTTAAATCCCGCCTAACCCCGCCCTCTGCACACCTTCCCCCAATAGATCATATAATGTTGTGTATTAGAAAATAAAGTTATTGTTGCTGTGACGTTACACACGAGCATGCAATGAGTTTGAACCAGCATTGTGCCTGACTCATTCTTATCCGGTACCAACATGCTCTTAATCTGATTTGGAATGACTGGTGGATGAAGGGTATTGTCGTGACGACCCCGACAATTTGGCGCAACCAACGTGGGGCGTGGCCCGCGATCCGAGACCCCCTGGACCCATGCCTGGACGTCCGTGGACGACACCCGTAGTGGCTGACCTCGAGGACTGATCACCCTCCAAACATGGTAAGTGGAGATCACATACTATGTATGTGTCACACTTGCTAGTGTTTCAGCCATTATTGGTTAGTCTGTGGTCTCCTTGGGTCTGGGGAGTGACCGGTCGAGTGGTGAGACCGAGCGCGATCCCGTGCCACGCTTCGAACCAGCAACTGAGAGACGTCGCACTCTGCGCGTCCTCGTGTACACCACACCTCCTCCACCGGTCATTGTACTCCATTCAACCACCCTACCCATGACTGTTGCCTAGTAGTGATAGAGTGAAAGATTGAGAAGTTTGTGGATTGGGGGCGGCTTAGACGAAGGGATAGGAGACGTGGCCTCTGTGATATTGCACGCACATACATCGGTAATTAAGACGTCCCAAGAGGGGGACCACCAGAAACACTTGCACACACTTGCACATATCGGTAATTAAGACGTCCCAAGAGGGGGACCACGAGAAACACTTGCACACACTTGCACATATCGGTAATTAAGACGTCCCAAGAGGGGGACCACCAGAAACACAGTGGAGGGATCTCACTAGGAGACAGCCTCCCAACGTTTAGAATATCGTGACAGGACAGACTGTAATCACTGGTGTTCAGGTTAGGGAAAAATATTGAGCGCGAGGCTCTTTATTCATAACACATCGAGCGCGAGGCTCCGTGTTAGTACACAAGTGTTGCTGTCGCTGTCAGCGGCCTACTGCAGAAGGGCGTAGTATTCTGTGAGTCATGTTGCGTCTCTTGAAGCAGAAGTCCGTGCCCCACGAGTTAAGTGAGGATGCTGTGGAAGTCAAGACAATAGTAGAGTCACGGGAGGGGAAGAAGGCAGTCAAGAATGTCGAGAGGGTGTACGAGCATGTAGGATTGCCCTCGACAGGGAGATTGCAGCCGTCTACATGGCACAATTTCATAGAGAACAAAAAGGGCATGTTGAAAGAGAAAGGATTGTTAGAACAAGTGCAAGCTCATCTGCGAGTTGCGCGAGGCTTAAAGAATGAGGAATGGAAAGAGGTTGATGGAGAGGGAGGATCATAGGATGCTGAGCCCGTGTTTGGCTATAAAATACCTCAATCATTGGTTTTTCTAAGGTGTTTTGGTATATGAATTGTGTGAAGGTTTTGTAGAAATTAATTGAGTCTGAGAAGTGCTGTATTCCGCTACTCTGTGTGGTTTTCCGAGACACCCGATGGAAGGGGTCAAACAGCTGCGCTGTGCCTTTCTTCTTTTGTGTTGAGGAATGCTGTAAATTCTTGTCTCTGTGTTTATAGCTGATGGGAGGGGTGAACCCCTGCGCGAATTGTTTTTTGATTTCTCATCTTTGTGCTGCGGGCCAGAGAAAGGGGGGGGGGGCCATGCAGCTGCACTGAAGAATATGGAGCTGTGTATATTCTGTCCTTGGTTCAGTACGCGCTGAGAGATTTGTGTTTAAAGCAATAGTACAATGTTGTATTGAATTAGAAAGAATTGTTGTAAGTTTAAAGTGACATATGGTGTCCGGACGATGCATTAAAAGTAGTACAAAGTTTCCAGAAGAATTTAACCCATTCTGTATCAGCAGCTGCAGCGATCCTTACTCGCTCTCTAGCCCCCCCCCCCCCCCGCCGCAGCTTCAAGGACACGGCACACAGCTCGGTTCCTTATCAGTGGCCCAAGAAACAGACTCCAGCTCCAGCCCCCCTCCCTTACACAAATCCAGTCTTACGCTCCAATATCCATTTTAACCCTGTGTCTGGAAATCTCCCTCCCAGGCCTCGCTATGTTAATTCTCAGACCAAGAGCTTGTTTTAATTAGAGTAGATGGCAGACCCAATTGATAGACCCTCACAAAACCCATCCCTGTGGGACCTTTCCCTGAAGTTACTGCTCAGTTTGTAATCTCTCCCTTATGTCCGGTAAATTTACTGGGGACAGATTTATTATCACAGTTCCGCTCCAGAGTATAATTCCAAGATGATGGTCAAATGGTATTTATGTTGTATAACCCCTATGTAGATGAATATAATGAGATGTGTATCTCACACGCCCTTTCCCGTTCAGTTTGCAAAAAAAAAAAAAAATGGGCGAGTGTCAGTGTCGTTAACCCTGTCAGTTAGAATATCCCTATGTCACGTTACTTCAGTATGTGGGTAATTTTTTTTCTTGTGCACAGACAGAGCAGGAAGCCATTGTTGCCACTGTTAGTTTTCGCAAGTATCTGGCAGATCTGAACTGTCGGGTTTCGGCCTTGAAATTTCTGTTCTGCCTTGGTCAAGTGATATTTTTGGGTCACTGTCTCCTTCAGGGTGTCAGACACCTCACAGAAGAAAGAAAAATAGCAGTCAGCTACAAAAGATGAGACTGAGCTCCAGCGTTTCCTTGGACTATGTACTTATTGTTGTCAGTGGATACCAGGCGCATCCCGCATAATGCAATTTCTCTACAAGGCCCTGAAAGACTGTTCAAGATATGGTGATGATTTTGGCAGATTTCACACCGGATACACTGTTACTACGGAAGATACTGTATTGCACGGAGCTGCACTCCCTCCCTCCCTGTCAGGACAAGAAGCAGAACTTCAGGATCTGTCTACTGCATGTGTTCTGGCCAAAGACAGGCAGGCTAATATATACACGGACTCACAGTATGCATTTGGTATTGCTCATGATTTCGGAGCCCTATGGGCCAATCGAGGGTTTGTTACTACTGCCGGGACTCCAGTGAAGAATGCTGAAGCTGTTAAAACCCTTATGGACTCAATCGAATTACCTACTCAGGTGGCCATTATCAAAGTTAAGGAGCACGGTACTATGGAACAGACCACAGACTGTTGGTAACGCCTTTGCGGATATGCAAGCAAAAGCTGCTGCTCTCCTACCTTTTGAACAGCCCATACCAGCTATGGTGACCACACGCTCTCAGCGTAAACAGTTACAAGAAACACCGACTCTACAGGAACCTGATGATCTATGCAAGACTGAGGTTTTCTGCCGGACCCCGCGAGACCGCTTAATGACGATGCAGAGAATGTCTCCAAAGGAAGAAGTGAAGCAGTGGAAAGCTGATGGAGCACGTATGGACAATGGTCGCTGGAAAAAGGACCAACTTGTGTGTCTCCCTAAGCGGATGTACCCTGCTATTGCCACGTGGGCGAGGTATCTGTCAGACCTGCAAACCCGGTCAACTTCAACGTGTACCCCCCGAAGTATCTTGCTAAAGCCCGACTATCCTTTCCAAAGGCTCCAGGTGGACCACATCACGTTGCCTAAGTCTGAAGGTATGAATATTGTCTGGTGGTTGTCGATATGTTCTCCAGTTGGCCAGAAGTATTCCCCGTTACCAACGTGACTGCAAAGACCACAGCAAAGAAACTGGTGATGGAAGTTATATGCAGATATGGTGTTCCAGAAGTTGCTGAAAGTGACCAAGGCCCGGCCTTTTCTTCTCATGTGTATCAGGAGGTTCTGACAATGCTTGGATCCACTGTAGCCCTCCATACTCTCCACAATCCAGTGGGAAAGTTAAGAGGCTGAACGGCACACTGAAGGAACAATTGACCAAAATGATGCAGGAGACTACGGCTCCATGGCCAGGGCTCTTATATATTCGTACTACCCCTATTGCAAAATATGGCCTGTCCCATATGAGATATTGTTTGGTGCTAGGTTCTCAGTTGCAAATTTTCAGCCTCAGTAGTTGTCAGAAGAAACTTACCATGCTGTTCAATATGTTATTCAGCTTAGTAAAAATGTTGCTAACACCCATGTTTTAGTTTCTTCTTTCCTTCCAGATTCAGCAGAAACCGATATTGGTCACAATTTCAAGCCTGGTGGTCTTATGGTCGTGAAAAGCTATGTCAGTAAAACTTGAAGGAAAGAGCACCTGGATCTACGCTTCACACTGCAAAAGAGACCGGACCAGCGCCTAGTCGCAGCAGTGATTAAAGAAAAATGTTGTTGTTGTTTTTGGTCCTAGGGCCAGGGGTCATCCTCACCCCTACCTCCTCGGTAAATATCTGGCGATTTGATTTCTGCGATGTAGTCAAGTGCCCCGAGACTCAGCGGGTGGTAGAGGGAATTATCCAGTATTATATATGTGTTACCAGAGATAACAATTGTACTGGGAAGATATTTTCATAATGTGTTTAATGGTGGATACTATGGGAATTTAGGCCATATAAAGCTCCAGGATATTAGCTTCAGACCAACCAAGGCCCCCGTTACCAGTACACCTAAAACAGGCCCAGGTGAACGTTTGCAAAATATAGTTAACGAAGTAATCCCCATTCCAGGTCTCAGTTGGCAAGAAGTTTTCTCCATAGAAACACAAACAGCCCCAAAGAAAAATTTATGGTTAGAATGGGTAAGATACAATGTAAGAGTCCAGAATATCTCTGTAGGATGTATTGCTTGTGCTACAGCGAATACACATCTATACACACATGCATTGTTTTTTTCCTGATAACAATACTACTGCCTGTGTTATGAATCTGTTGAAGGGTTTAAAGCCCACTGATTGCTCAGATTATGTTCCACTAATTCATGAAGAACCCAAACTAAAGGTCCCAGGGGGGATAACCGTATTAGCTGATAATTATACCTGCTATAATACCCATGACACTACAGGTACACCAGTAGGGGTCTTCGAGACAGGTTTCTGCAAAGAGAACAGTTCCCTAGATACTGACTTGCTAGCTAATCATACACAGTATATGTACGACATTTATTGGTTATGTGGAGATGGTAAGCTCCGTCCTAGGTTGCCTAATACCTGGACAGGTCAATGTACCCTTGTTAAACTAGCTGTGCAGTTCAAGATTTTACCTTGGGATCCGGAGATACCTGATGAATATACCAGAAAGAGGAGAAGTCTCGATCAGCTCCATATGAGTTATGAAGAAGATCTATTGGTGTATGTCGATGGCATTGGAGTGCCAAGGGGGGTGCCTGACCAATTTAAAGCCCAGAACCAGATCTATGCTAGCTTTGCTTCTTTAATCCACAAGTGCAGATTAATAAAAATGTTGATGGGATCAATTACATATATTAGAGTGAACAAAGGTTTGTCAATTTTATCTGTGATGCCTTCCAAGGTATAGTTGAGGAATTGGGCCCTAACACTAGAATGACCCTCCAAAACCGACTAGCCCTTGATATGATCTTAGCTGAGAAAGGAGGAGTCTGTGGGATGGTGGGAGAGGAATGTTGTACCTATATCCCTCAGAACTCTTGGGTAAATGGAAAGACCATGATAGCCCTAAAAAAAGATAAATGGGTTAGCAGCAGAATTAAAAACTAATGCTGGAGTAGACACATCTTTCTTTTCCAGTTGGTTGGGTGGGCTCAAAGGATTCCTTCAACAAGCTTGTCTAGTACTGATTGCTCTCCTTGTAGTTGGATCGATAATCCTCTGTTGTGTTATTCCCCTGTATAAAAAGGTTATTGCTGAGGCAACTCCGACTGGCACCTTCCTCAACCAAGAAGTAGACCCACTAGAGTACAATGGCACTGATCCAGGGGAAATCCCCAAGTATGCCCCCCTCAAGAAATTAGACAATACCCTTTACTCTCAGATGATGCAAAGAGAGTTAGTTTAGGGACAGCAGGAGAACTCCATGTGAAGCTAGTGAAGGGTTCAGCTGCCTGGAAGCCTCTCACAAGGGGAGAGTTTCTGAGGTGTCTGGATGAAGAAATCCACCTCCCCTTTCCCCATCACATGGACAGTCTCGAAGGAACTTTCTTTTTAGGGAAAAACTTAGTGTTTAGGGGGGATTGTCAAGGTAAAAATATATATCTTTATACTCTTTGTACTTTTATATATTCATATGCTGTGAAACAATAAGTTTTTCCCCTTTGCTTGCTAATGCAAATTTAACTGTGTTTAAGATGGCTGCCAGTATTCACCTTTGCCCCAGATTCGCCCTGCTGAAGAAGCAAGTTACACATTCCAGAAGGACAAGTATCA
Organism: Ranitomeya imitator; assembly: GCF_032444005.1. Lineage (NCBI taxonomy): Eukaryota > Metazoa > Chordata > Amphibia > Anura > Dendrobatidae > Ranitomeya > Ranitomeya imitator. The sequence goes on along the minus strand of NC_091283.1, from coordinate 723,758,335 downwards.
TTTCTCTTGAAATGATACTTAAAGCGATGTGGACAAGATGTGGACAAAGGAAGATTCATCAGATGATGTCAGAGCCAACCAGAAGGACTGAATACTAGATACATTGCTTAAACCCCACCTAACCCCGCCCTCTGCACACCTTCCCCCAATAGATCATATAATGTTGTGTATTAGAAAATAAAGTTATTGTTGCTGTGACGTTACACACGAGCATGCAATGAGTTTGAACCAGCATTGTGTCTGATTCATTCTTATCCGGTACCAACATGCTCTTAATCTGATTTGGAATGACTGGTGGATGAAGGGTATTGTTGTGACGACCCCGACACTATGTGTGGTGATATCGCACACCAGTCTGTAAGGTGGAAGTTGCAAACGCTTGCTGCAGCACTGCCATGGCCTTAGATAGCAAGGAAAATCCCAGTATGTAGCCGGCACTCCCGTATAGAGATTCTCATAGATGTTATATATAAATATCTGCTTTTTTAAGGTAATAAAAAAATTACAGGACAATGCCTTTCGACTCCTACACCCTGGGGTCTTCTTCAGGTCGTTAAAAAATAAATAATATGAAAAGATCAGCCACACTCTCTTGTTATACATTCAACTTCCAAAGGATCAAATAGGACGGCGTACTGGAGGAGCTCTAAAGCCCCACCCAGATAAATGAAAAAAAAACACCCTATATCAAAGGGACAAATCCTCCAAGGACATGTTCTCATTAATGCACTAATTTACTTGTATCTGTGTATACACTATGTATAAGGAACTATCATAGAATGGGATCATAAAAAGAGGTAGACATAATGCCGGCTGCATAATGGTATTTTCCTCGCCATTTATTGTTTTACCAGAGATGTCTGAGGGCTAGTGTTGAGCATTCCAACACTGCAAATATCGGGTATTGGCCGATATTCGCTGTATCGGAATTCTGATACCGAGTTCCGATACTTTTGCGATATCGGATACCGGAATCGGAAGTTCCCATAGTGCAATGATGCACTATTATGGAGTGTGGGCGGTGCGTGGGCCGAGACTGCGTGTGTGTGTGTGCGGGCGGGGTCTGTGCGGGCCTGCCGGGGGGTCTACACGGGCCTCTCGGGGGTCTGTGTGTGCCTGCTGGTGGTCTGTGCGGGCTGCCGGGGGTCTGTGCGTGCCTGCCGGGGGTCTGTGCGGGCTGCCGGGGGTCTGCGTGCCTGCCGGGGGTCTGTGCGGGCCTGCCAGGGGTCTGTGCGGGCTGCCAGGGGGTCTGTGCGGGCTGCCGGTGGTCTGTGCGTGCCTGCCGGGGGTCTGTGCAGGCCTGCCGGGGGTCTGTGCGAGCTGCCGGGGGTCTGTGCGGGCTGCCGGGAGTCTGTGTGGGCTGCCGGGGTTCTGTGCAGGCCTGCCGGGGCTCTGAGTGGGCTGCCGGGGCTCTGTGCGGGCTGCCGGGGCTCTGTGCGTGTGTACAGGCATCGTCCGAAGGGACTACAAGTCCCATCGGACGATGCCTGCTACAGTGACAGTGATTGACACATTAGCCAATGATGGGACAGTAGTAGTCCCATCATCCGGATAATGTGATAATGTGTTGAATGTAAAAAAAAAAACTACATACATACTACATACTAAATACATACTACATACATACTACATATTACATGCATACATACTAAATACATACATACTACATAGTAACATAGTTAGTAAGGCCAAAAAAAGACATTTGTCCATCCAGTTCAGCCTATATTCCATCATAATAAATCCCCAGATCTACGTCCTTCTACATATGATACAATATTGTTCTGCACCAGGAAGACATCCAGGCCTCTCTTGAACCCCTCGACTGAGTTCGCCATCACCACCTCCTCAGGCAAGCAATTCCAGATTCTCACTGCCCTAACAGTAAAGAATCCTCTTCTATGTTGGTGGAAAAACCTTCTCTCCTCCAGACGCAAAGAATGCCCCCTTGTGCCCGTCACCTTTTTTGGTATAAACAGATCCTCAGCGAGATATTTGTATTGTCTCCTTATATACTTATACATGGTTATTAGATCGCCCCTCAGTCGTCTTTTTTCTAGACTAAATAATCATAATTTCGCTAATCTATCTGGAAATTGTAGTTCTCCCATCCCCTTTATTAATTTTGTTGCTCTCCTTTGTACTCTCTCTAGTTCCATTATATCCTTCGTGAGCACCGGTGCCCAAAACTGGACACAGTGCTCCATGTGCGGTCTAACTAGGGATTTGTACAGAGGCAGTATAATGCTCTCATCATGTGTATCCAGACCTCTTTTAATGCACCCCATGATCCTGTTTGCCTTGGCAGCTGCTGCCTGGCACTGGCTGCTCCAGGTAAGTTTATCATTAACTAGGATCCCCAAGTCCTTCTCTCTGTCAGATTTACCCAGTGGTTTCCCGTTCAGTGTGTAATGGTGATATTGATTCCTTCTTTCCATGTGTATAACCTTACATTTATCATTGTTAAACCTCATCTGCCACCTTTCAGCCCAAGTTTCCAACTTATCCAGATCCATCTGTAGCAGAATACTATCTTCTCTTGTATTAACTGCTTTACATAGTTTTGTATCATCTGCAAATATCAATATTTTACTGTGTAAACCTTCTACCAGATCATTAATGAATATGTTGAAGAGAACAGGTCCCAATACCGACCCCTGCGGTACCCCGCTGGTCACAGCGACCCAGTTGGAGACTATACCATTTATAACCACCCTCTGCTTTCTATCACTAATCAAGTTACTAACCCATTTACACACATTTTCCCCCAGACCAAGCCTTCTCATTTTGTGTACCAACCTCTTATGCGGCACGGTATCAAACGCTTTGGAAAAATCGAGATATACCATGTCCAATGACTCACCGTGGTCCAGCCTATAGCTTACCTCTTCATAAAAACTGATTAGATTGGTTTGACAGGAGCGATTTCTCATAAACCCATGCTGATATGGAGTTAAACAGTTATTCTCATTGAGATAATCCAGAATAACATCCCTCAGAAACCCTTCAAATGTTTTACCAACAATAGAGGTTAGACTTACTGGCCTATAATTTCCAGGTTCACTTTTAGAGCCCTTTTTGAATATTGGCACCACATTTGCTATGCGCCAGTCCTGCGGAACAGACCCCGTCGCTATAGAGTCCCTAAAAATAAGAAATAATGGTTTATCTATTACCGTATATACTCGAGTATAAGCCGACCCGAGTATAAGCCGACCCCCCTAATTTTGCCACAAAAAACTGGGAAAACCTATTGACTCGAGTATAAGCCTAGGGTGGAAATGCAGCATTTACCGGTGAATTTCAAAAACAAAAATAGATCATTATTTCCCCATAGCTGTGCCATATAGTGCTCTGCACTGTTCATATTGCCCCATAGCTGTGCCATATAGTGCTCTGCACTGTTCATATTCCCCCTTGGCTGTGCCATATAGTGCTCTGCACTGTTCATATTCCCCCTTGGCTGTGCCCCATATAGTGCTCTGCACTGTTCATATTCCCCCTTGGCTGTGTCCCATACAGTGCTCTGCACTGTTCATATTCCCCCTTGGCTGTGCCCCATACAGTGCTCTGCACTGTTCATATTCCCCCTTGGCTGTGCCCCATACAGTGCTCTGCACTGTTCATATTCCCCCTTGGCTGTGCCCCATACAGTGAACTACACCGTTCATATTCCCCCTTGGCTGTGCCTCATACAGTGCTCTGCACTGTTCATATTCCCCCTTGGCTGTGCCATATAGTGCTCTGCAGCGTTCATATCTCCCCATAGCTGTGCCCCATACGGTGCTCTGCAGCGTTCATATATCCCCATAGATGCTCCACATAAATCTGTGCCATGGCCGTTGCTGCTGCAATAAAAAAAAGCCATACTCACCTCGCTGATTGCAGCTCCCAGCGTCCGGTCCCGGCGTCTCCCCGCTCTGACTGATCAGGCAGAGGGCGCCGCGCACACTATATGCATCATCGCGCCCTCTGACCTGAACATTCAGAGCGGAGCGACGCCGGGAAGTTGGAGCGGCGCCCGGCGGCTGGAACGCGGACAGGTGAATATTACATACTTACCTGGTCCCGACGTCCGGTTCCCTCTGCCTGTCACAGCTGTCTTCGGTGCCGCAGATTCTTTCTCTATCAGCGGTCACCGGCACCGCTGATTAGAGAAATAAATAGGCGGCTCCGCCCCTATGGGAGGTGGAGCCGCCTATTCATTTTTCTAATGAGCGGTCCCACGTGACCGCTGAAGAGGGGAAGAAGCTGCAGCACAGAAGCCCGTGGGACGGCAGGGACAGCGCGAGGATCGCTAGGACTAGGTAAGTATACCTCAGCGCCCTCTCCCCCTCACCCGCCGACCCCACCGCTACCGTGACTCGAGTATAAGCCGAGAGGGGCACTTTCAGTCCAAAAATTTGGGCTGAAAATCTCGGCTTATACTCGAGTATATACGGTATATTACTTAGTTCTCTTAGTACTGGTGGGTGTATGCCATCCGGACCTGGAGACTTATCTATTTTAATCTTATTTAGCCGGTTTCGCACCTCTTCTTGGGTTAGATTGGTGAACCTTAATATAGGGTTTTCATTGTTTCTTGGGATTTCACCTAGCATTTCATTTTCCACCGTGAATACCGTGGAGAAGAAGGTGTTTAATATGTTAGCTTTTTCCTCGTCATCTACAACCATTCTTTCCTCACTATTTTTTAAGGGACCTACATTTTCAGTTTTTATTCTTTTACTATTGATATAGTTGAAGAACAGTTTGGGATTAGTTTTACTCTCCTTAGCAATGTGCTTCTCTGTTTCCTTTTTGGCAGCTTTAATTAGTTTTTTAGATAAAGTATTTTTCTCCCTATAGTTTTTTAGAGCTTCAATGGTGCCATCCTGCTTTAGTAGTGCAAATGCTTTACATACATACTACATACATACTACATACATACATACATACTACATACATACTACACACATACGTACTACATACATACATACTACATACATACTACATACAGTACATACATACATACTACATACAACATGCATACTACATACAATACATTCATACATTACATACAATACATATATATAGACATACAGTACACTAAACATAGATTACATACTCGCCATTACTTGTCATTTTGATCCCCGAAGCCAGTGTCATCTGTAAAAAAATATTAAAATTACAAACAACCAATATACTCCCTGATCCTCAGAAATCCACAAGTGTCCCACGACGATCTCCCGTGGAGAACGGCAGCATCAGCTGATGCGACCACTCTCCAGGGGCTCCAGGAATCCAATGATGGGAGGAAGGTATCCTTCCGCACTGTATTCCTACGCCGCTGTAAAAAAATAGTCCCTAGTCTCACTTTTGGCATTAATGTGTGAGAAATTTTTCCATGCAGCAATTGCCATAAAGTGAGATTTTGAACTATAGTAACCTCAGTGATGCACTGCAGGAGCCATTGTCTCCTGTCAATGTGTCACTGAAGGTCCTTTGGAGCAGTGACATCACCCGATGTCACTGTTCTATAGGGGAGATCGTCGTGGGACACTCCTTATTAATTGGACTACGGCGGACAGGTAGTATACGGTTTATTATTTTACGTTTTTTGCAGGCGCTGAAGTATGGTAAGTATGGTTAAATGAAGAATATTAAAATACTTTTTTCCTAACGTGTGTGTGTTTTATTAACCCTTTATTACTATTGGATTAATAATGGATAGGCGTCTTATTGACGCCCCTCCGTTATTAAGCCGGCTTAATGTCGCCTTACAATAGCAAGCTGACATTAACCCCTTATTACCCCATATCCCACCGCTACACGGGAGTGGGAAGAGAGGGGCTAAATGCCGGAATTGGCGCATCTTACAGATGCGCCATTTTTGGGGCGGCTGCGGACTGGTATTTGTAGCCGGGGGGCCAATATCCATGGCCCCCCTCTCTAGGCTATGAATATCAGCCCACAGCTACCTGTGTAGTCTTTCTGGATATATAATATAGGGGGACCCCACGTCATTTTTTTGGGGGGTCCCCCTATTTTAATAGCCAGTAAAGGCTATGCAGAGAGCTGCGGGCTGATATTCATAGCAAGCTACAAATATTGGCCCCCGGCCGTCGGCTTTCTTCCTCTGGTGCAGAAAATTGCGCGGGAGCCCACGCCATTTTGTTCCATTTCTTTTTTTTTAAATTCAACGCTCATTAAGGCCTCTTTCACACTTGCGTCGGTACGGGGCCGTCGCTATGCGTCGGGCCGACGTACCGACGCATGTTGTGAAATTTGTGCACGACATGGGCAGTAGGGTTGAGCGACCTTGACCTTTTTAGAGTCGAGCCGTGTTTCGCGAAACCCGACTATCTCAAAAGTCGAGTCGAGTGGAATCGGCCGATTATCGCGAAAAGTCGGGGATCGACCGAAACACGAAACCCAATGCAAGTCAATGGGGGAGCATAGTCGGCAGTGAGTGGAGGCCAGGAAAACACCTACACTGCCCATGTTAATGGCAAAAACATCCATTCTTGTTACAGAAGCTTGTCAATCGTAATTTAGCTTATAATAATTGGAAGGTATTTGAAATTGGGGGTCATTTGGCTAAAGTTGTGGGGGGTAGGGCTGGTTCAAGTAATTAGTGGGCCCAGTACATCTGGACCACGTCACGGCAGTGGAGCAGGGAGAGGTAAGTATTTCAACTTTGCAAGTGCTGTGATCCTGAGCAAGCAGGGGGGGCCCACTCGTTGGCATTGGCACTGGGCCCCTCAAAGTACAGCGGTGTGTTTGCACGGCGGGGGCGCCTCCCACCGGCAGCAACACTTTTGCGTACTATGAGAGGCCCTGTGCCAGTGACATCACCAACGAGTATTCCTCCCCCCACCTGATGAAGGAACCTGCACCTTCATCTGCACCTTCCTCTTTGTCCCCGTGTAAGGTGGTATTGTATGCGGGAAGGGGGACCTGACTTTCAGCAGGGTCACAATCTTGCAGTGTAGCGTGCACGGGGAATGTTGCATTATGGGTCAATGTACCAGCAGACTCATCTATCACTGGCTGGGCAATGGGCAGGATGAGGGGGAAACAGATATGGGCCCAAAGAATAAAGTGGGCTAAATGCAGTTCAAAATTGGTAACAGGACTAACCAGGGGGCATTGTTTTGTTCAGTGGAGGACAACTGGAATGAGAGGCTGACACAGAGAGTAGGCCCAAATCAGTAAGTATTCTAAATGCAGTTCAAAATTGGCAACAGTAGTAAACCGGCGGCACAGCTTTGTTCACTGGAGGAGAACAGCAAGGAGCGGCAGACACAGATAGAAGGCCCCAACCCAACTAGTAGGCCTAATGCAGTGTTGTTTTCAACAACGACTAAACGAGAGCCAGAAGATCGAAGCAATGGAGAGGAAACCTGGGGAACACCTTGGAGTGGAAGACACCGTCTCTACACCCCAGACCCAACTTGTAGGCCGAATGCAGTGTTGTTTTCAACAACTACTAAACAAGAGCTTTAAGATTGAAGCAATGGAGAGGAAACCTGGAGAACACCTTGGAGCAGAAGACACCGTCTCTACAACCCAGACCCAACTTGTAGGCCGAATGCAGTGTAGTTTTCAATAACTACTAAATGAGAGTCGGAAGACCGAAGCAATGGAGAGGAAACCTGGGGAACACCTTGGAGTGTAACACACCGTCTCTCTACACCCCATACCCAATTTGTAGGCCTAATGCAGTGTAGTTTTCAACAACTACTAAACGAGAGTCGGAACATCGAAGCAATGGAGAGGAAACCTGGGGAACACCTTGGAGTGTAACACACCGTCTCTCTACACCCCATACCCAATTTGTAGGCCTAATGCAGTGTAGTTTTCAACAACTACTAAACGAGAGTCGGAAGACCCAAGCAATGGAGAGGAAACCTGGGGAACACCTTGGAGTGGAACATACCGTCTCTACACCCCATACCCAATTTGTAGGCCTAATGCAGTGTAGTTTTCAACAACTACTAAACGAGAGTCGGAAGATCGAAGCAATGTGGATGAAACCTGGGGAACACCTTGGAGTGTAACACACCGTCTCTCTACACCCCATACCCAATTTGTAGGCCTAATGCAGTGTAGTTTTCAACAACTACTAAACGAAAGTCGGAAGATCGAAGCAATGTGGACGAAACCTGGGGAACACTTTGGAGTGTAACACACCGTCTCTCTACACCCCATACCCAATTTGTAGGCCTAATGCAGTGTAGTTTTCAACAACTACTAAACGAGAGTTGGAAGATCGAAGCAATGTGGACGAAACCTGGGGAACACCTTAGAGTGTAACACACCGTCTCTCTACACCCCATACCCAATTTGTAGGCCTAATGCAGTGTAGTTTTCAACAACTACTAAACGAGAGTCGGAAGACCCAAGCAATTGAGAGGAAACCTGGGGAACACCTTGGAGTGTAACACACCGTCTCTCTACACCCCATACCCAATTTGTAGGCCTAATGCAGTGTAGTTTTCAACAACTACTAAACGAGAGTCGGAAGATCGAAGCAATGTGGACGAAACCTGGGGAACACCTTGGAGTGTAACACACCGTCTCTCTACACCCCATACCAAATTTGTAGGCCTAGTGCAGTGTAGTTTTCAACAACTACTAAACGAGAGTCGGAATACCGAAGCAATGGAGAGGAAACCTGGGGAACACCTTGGAGTGTAACACACCGTCTCTCTACACCCCATACCCAATTTGTAGGCCTAATGCAGTGTAGTTTTCAACAACTACTAAACGAGAGTCGAAAGACCCAAGCAATGGAGAGGAAACCTGGGGAACACCTTGGAGTGTAACACACCGTCTCTCTACACCCCATACCCAATTTGTAGGCCTAATGCAGTGTAGTTTTCAACAACTACTAAACGGGAGTCGGAAGATCGAAGCAATGGAGAGGAAACCTGGGGAACACCTTGGAGCGGCAGACACCGTTAGTAGGCCCTACCAAAGTAGTAGCCCCAATCCAGTTTTCAAATTCCTAGAGGCTGAAAACAAGACTATTGACGCTCTGCTTTTTTCAAAGGAGGACAGCTGAATTGAGTGGCGCAGACAGACACAGGTAGTAGGACTTAAACCAAAAATGTGGCTCACTGCAGTTTAAAAAAGGTTACAGGGGTACACAGGCAGCATTGCTCTGGTCAGTGGTGGACAATTTCAATAGTGGACCGCAGACAGACTTTGTACGCCTACTATTAAAAAAAGGATGCTCTATGCAATTAAAAATAGGTTCCAGGGGTCCACGGGCAGCAGTGGTGTGGTCAGTGGAGGAGTATTGGAAGGAGGGACCGCAGACAGGCGTAGTAGGCCTAACATAACAAAATTAGTTTGTAAGCACTTTAAAATTGGTTCCAGGGGTACACGTGCAACAGTGTTGTGGTCAGCGGAGGACAATTTGAATTAGGGACTGCAGACAGACTTTGTAGGCTGTCCCCTGTGGACCATGCATCCAACACATTAACCCAGTGTGCCGTAATGGACACGTAACTTTTTTTGGACATGCCTACTGGTCCATGCGTCTCTTGTCAGGTGCACCTTTCTACTGTTTGATTGCCTGAGTGCTATGACAATGCAGACTTTTTCATGCCGGTGGAGGGCTGGGATGGCTTTTCTCGCAAAAGAAATGTCGACTGGGTAGCTTGAACCGTGGTACAGCGTAGTTCATCTGGGCTTTCTAAATATAAAACAAAGAAAAAAAGGAGGCTCCATGCACTTTCAGCTGGGTTCCAGGGGTACACGGCCAGCATTGGTCTGGTCAGTGGAGAACTATTGGAAGGAGGGACCGCAGACAGGCTTCGAAGGCCTGACATGATAAATTAGGGCTGTAGGCACTTTAACATTGGTTCCAGGGGTACACGGGCAGCAGTAGACAGGTCAGTGGAGGCCTAGTGGAAGGAGGGACCGCAGACAGGCTTCGAAGGCCTAACATAATAAATTAGGGCTGTAGGCACTTTAACCTTGGTTCCAGGGGTACACGGGCAGCAGTAGACAGGTCAGTGGAGGCCTAGTGGAAGGAGGGACCGCAGACAGGCTTCGAAGGCCTAACATAATAAATTAGGGCTGTAGGCACTTTAACATTGGTTCCAGGGGTACACAGGCAGCAGTAGACAGGTCAGTGGAGGCCTAGTGGAAGGAGGGACCGCAGACAGGCTTCGAAGGCCTAACATAATAAAATTGGGCTGTAGGCACTTTAAAATTGGTTCCAGGGGAACACGGGCAGCAGTAGACAGGTCAGTGGAGGCCTAGTGGAAGGAGGGACCGCAGACAGGCTTCGAAGGCCTAACATAATAAATTAGGGCTGTAGGCACTTTAACATTGGTTCCAGGGGTACACGGGCAGCAGTAGACAGGTCAGTGGAGGCCTAGTGGAAGGAGGGACCGCAGACAGGCTTCGAAGGCCTAACATAATAAAATTGGGCTGTAGGCACTTTAAAATTGGTTCCAGGGGAACACGGGCAGCAGTAGACAGGTCAGTGGAGGCCTAGTGGAAGGAGGGACCGCAGACAGGCTTCGAAGGCCTAACATAATAAAATTGGGCTGTAGGCACTTTAAAATTGGTTCCAGGGGAACACGGGCAGCAGTAGACAGGTCAGTGGAGGCCTAGTGGAAGGAGGGACCGCAGACAGGCTTCGAAGGCCTAACATAATAAATTAGGGCTGTAGGCACTTTAACATTGGTTCCAGGGGTAAATGGGCAGCAGTAGACAGGTCAGTGGAGGCCTAGTGGAAGGAGGGACCGCAGACAGGCTTCGAAGGCCTAACATAATAAATTAGGGCTGTAGGCACTTTAACATTGGTTCCAGGGGTACACGGGCAGCAGTAGACAGGCCAGTGGAGGCCTAGTGGAACGAGGGACCGCAGACAGGCTTCGAAGGCCTAACATAATAAATTGGGCTGTAGGCACTTTGAATTCTCTTGCAGGGGTACACAGGCAGTGGGCACCATTGGTGTTGTCAGCGGCGGCCGATTTTAGTGAGTGTCTGCCAGTTAGTAGTCCCAAAAAATAAATACATGTTAATGTCTCGCATTACAACAAAAAGAAAAACCAAAAGGGTGCAATCATTAGGTACAGGGGTGGGCTCCTCTGCGTAGTTTCAGACCTAGTAATTTGGCACAAAGTATTTACTTGGGTAAATATAGGACACTGCCCCTGACTATGTTAAGTACCATCATACATGTCAACACAATGGTATTGTCAGTGGCAGAAATTTACGGATGTCAGCGCATAGACTAAACATTGGTGGAACTGTGAGAGATAATTGTGCAAGTGGTAGAGCAATGTTTGAGCTGGGGGTGGGGGAACTCTCTTGTGGCCGGCGGTACATGCCCAGGGCCCCTCATGTTACAACAGTGTGTCTGACGTTGGGTGCGCACCACCACCGCCAGAGACACTTTATTGTACTATGAGGGACCCAGTGGCAGTGCCGTAGACCAAAAGCGGGCACACCCACCTCTTCAGACAAACAGCACTCTCACGGGTGCTTGCGCCAAGTGGCGATACCACGGCCCCGTGTGGGGAGTTTGGCCATTTAGGAAGGTGTAAACATGTCATATGCTGGACATTCTGCTGCTGCAAATTACGAGATTGGTAAAGTCATTCAGAGCAGTCCACAGGCAATACCTTTTTATAGGAAAGCTAGGTGTCGACCGGGCAAGGTGGGGCAAAAGAATTTGAAATCCAGTTGTGGTTCATTTTAATGAAGGTTAGATCATCAACATTTTGGGTGGCCAGACGAGTCCTTTTTTCGGTTAATATTGAACCTGCAGCACTGAATACTCTTTCTGATAGGACACTAGCTGCCGGGCAAGCAAGCTCCTATAATGCATATTCTGCCAATTCCGGCCAGGTGTCTAATTTGGATGCCCAGTAATCAAATGGGAATGACGGTTGAGGTAGAACATCGATAAGGGATGAAAAATAGTTAGTAACCATACTGGGCAAATGTTGTCTCCTGTCACTTTGAATTGATGCAGCAGTACCTGTCCTGTCTGCGGTCATAGCAAAATCACTCCACAACCTGGTCAGAAAACCCCTCTGTCCAACGCCACTTCGGATTTCTGCACCTCTAACACTTCTGATTTGCTGCCCCCTGCTGCTCGTGTGAGAACGATCACGGGCGCTGTGTGCTGGGAATGCTTGAAGCAAACGGTCAACAAGAGTTGATTGTTTGGTTGCTAATATTAGTTCCAAGTTGTCATGTGGCATAATATTTTGCAATTTGCCTTTATAGCGAGGATCAAGGAGGCAGGCCAACCAGTAATCGTCATCGTTCATCATTTTCGTAATGCGTGTGTCCCTTTTGAGGATACGTAAGGCATAATCCGCCATGTGTGCCAATGTTCCAGTTGTCAAATCTGTGGTTGTGCTTGGTTGAGGGGCAGTTTCAGGCAAATCTACGTCACTTGTGTCCCTCAGAAACCCAGAACCCGGCCTTGCCACGCCACCAATTTTCAGTGGCCCCGGAGAAGCGTCCTCATTAAAAAAATACTCATCCCCATCATCCTCCTCATCCTCCTCCTCCTGTTCGCCCTCTACCTCATCCTGTACACTGCCCTGACCAGACAATGGCTGACTGTCGTCAAGGCTTTCCTCTTCCTCGGCTGCAGATGCCTGCTCCTTTATGTGCGTCAAACTTTGCATCAGCAGACGCATTAGGGGGATGCTCATGCTTATTATGGCGTTGTCTGCACTAACCAGCCGTGTGCATTCCTCAAAACACTGAAGGACTTGACACATGTCTTATATCTTCGACCACTGCACACCTGACAACTCCATGTCTGCCATCCTACTGGCTGCACGTGTATGTGTATCCTCCCACAAAAACATAACAGCCTGCCTCTGTTCGCACAGTCTCTGAAGCATGTGCAGTGCTGAGTTCCACTTTGTTGCAACGTCTATGATTAGGCGATGCTGGGGAAGGTTCAAAGACCGCTGATAGGTCTGCATACGGCAGGAGTGTACGGGCGAATGGCGGATATGTGAGCAAAGTCCGCGCACTTTGAGGAGCAGGCCGGATAACCCCGGATAACTTTTCAGGAAGCACTGCACCACCAGGTTTAAGGTGTGAGCCAGGCAAGGAATGTGTTTCAATTGGGAAAGGGAGATGGCAGCCATGAAATTCCTTCCGTTATCACTCACTACCTTGCCTGCCTCAAGATCTACTGTGCCCAGCCACGACTGCATTTCTGTCTGCAAGAACTTGGACAGAACTTCCGCGGTGTGTCTGTTGTCGCCCAAACACTTCATAGCCAATACAGCCTGCTGACGCTTGCCAGTAGCTGCCCCATAATGGGACAACTGGTGTGCAACAGTGCCAGCTGCGGATGGAGTGGATTGGCGACTGTGGTTTGTGGACGAGCTCTCGCTTCTGCAGAAGGACGAAGAGGAGGAGGAGGAGGAGGGGTGCGAACACCTACAGCCAACTGTTTCCTAGACCGTGGGCTAGGCAGAACTGTCCCGAAATTGCTGTCCCCTGTGGACCCTGCATCCACCACATTCACCCAGTGTGCCGTGATGGACACGTAACGTCCCTGGCCATGCCTACTGGTCCATGCATCTGTTGTCAGGTGCACCTTTGTACTCACAGATTGCCTGAGTGCATGGACGATGCGCTCTTTAATATGCTGGTGGAGGGCTGGGATGGCTTTTCTCGAAAAGAAGTGTCGACTGGGTAGCTCGTAGCGTGGTGCAGCGTAGTCCATCAGGGCTTTGAAAGCTTCACTTTCAACTAACCTGTAGGGCATCATCTCTAATGAGATTAGTCTAGCTATGTGGGTGTTCAAACCATGTGTACGCGGATGCGAGCATAAGTACTTCCTTTTTTTAACCAGAGTCTCATGTAGGGTGAGCTGGACTGGAGAGCTGGAGATCGTGGAACTAGCGGGTGTGCCGGTGGACATGGCAGACTGAGAGACGGTTGGAGACGGTATTGTTTCCGCCTGTGCCCTAGATGCAGTGTTTCCTACTACGAAACTGGTGATTCCCTGACCCTGACTGCTTTGGCCTGGCAAAGAAACCTGCACAGATACTGCAGGTGGTGCGTAAAATGGTAGCCTTACAGTGACGGCAGGGATGTAGCGTTGGTGACTAGCTTCATTGGCCGAGGGTGCTACAACCTTAAGGGACGTTTGGTAGTTAGTCCAGGCTTGCAAATGCATGGTGGTTAAATGTCTATGCATGCAACTTGTATTGAGACTTTTCAGATTCTGACCTCTGCTTAAGGTAGTTGAACATTTTTGACAGATGACTTTGTGCGGATCAATTGGATGTTGTTTAAAAAAAATGCCAGACTGCACTCTTTCGAGCCTCGGATCCCTTTTCAGGCATTGCAGACTGAGCTTTAACCGGATGGCCACGCTGTCCTCCAACAGGTTTTGTTTTGGACCAGATACGGGCCCGGCTGATGGAACCTGTTGCGATGTTGATGCCTGCTGCGGCCCCTCCTCCTCCGCTTCAGTACTACTGACGCCTGCACCCTCTTCCCCCAATGGCTGCCAATTGGGGTCAACAACTGGGTCATCTATAACCTCCTCTTCTAGCTCGTGCGCAACTTCGTCTGTGTCACCGTGTAAGTCGGTGGTAGAGCGTTCGTGACGGGGCAACATAGTCTCATCAGGGTCTGATTCTGGATCAGTACCCTGCGAGGGCAATGTTGTGGTCTGAGTCAAAGGACCAGCATAGTAGTCTGGCTGTGGCTGTGCATCAGTGCACTCCATGTCAGATTCAACTTGTAATGGGCATGGCCTGTTAACTGCTTCACTTTCTAAGGCAGGGACGGTATGTGTAAAGAGCTCCATGGAGTAACCCGTTGTGTCGCCTGCTGCATCCTTCTCTGTTGTTGTTTTTGCTGAAGAGGACAAGGAAGCGACTTGTCCCTGACCGTGAACATCCACTAACGACGCGCTGCTTTTACATTTACCAGTTTCAAAAGAGGAGGCAAAAGAGCTAGAGGCTGAGTCTGCAAGGTAAGCCAAAACTTGCTCTTGCTGCTCCGGCTTTAAAAGTGGTTTTCCTACTCCCAGAAAAGGGAGCGTTCGAGGCCTTCTGTAGCCAGACGACGAACCTGGCTCCACAGCTCCACACTTAGGTGCAATATTTTTTTCCCACGACCACCTGATGCTCCACTACCACTACCATCATTACCAGCTGACAATGAACGCCCACGGCCACGACCTCTTCCACCAGACTTCCTCATTGTTTTAAAAACGTAACCAAAGTAACGGTATTTGTTGCTGTCAAACAACTTACACGGTGAGCTATAACTTCAGTATGATTTAGATATCCCTTTACAGGTGGGTGAGACCGCAAGGAAAATCAGGCACAATGTTACACACTCTGTTTTCGGTGGCACCAAATGAGAGAGATGCCACACACGCAGGACCGTCACTCAAGCAGAAATGTCAATATTGATCTCCCATTTTTTTATTTTTTTTTTCAGGAAGAATTTAGAAACCCAATAAAAAAAAATAGCCTTTCTATGGCCCACTATTTGAGAGAGAGAGATGGCACACCCAGGAGTCAAGACTGGCACACAAGCAGAAAGGGCAATATTAATCTCCCACTGATTTTTTTTATTTTTTCAGGGAGAATTTAGAAACCCAATAAAAAAAAATAGGCTTTCTATAGCCCACTATTTGAGAGAGAGAGATGGCACACCCAGGAGTCAAGAGTGGCACACAAGCAGAAAGGGCAATATTAATCTCCCACTGATTTTTTTTTATTTTTTCAGGGAGACTTTAGAAACAAAATAAAAAACAATGATTTTTTCAGGAAGAATTTAGAAACCAAATAGAAAAAAATGATTTTTTCAGGGAGAATTTAGAAACCAAATAAAAAAAATAATAGGCTTTCTATGGCCCACTATTTGAGAGAGAGAGAGATGGCACACCCTGGAGTCAAGACTGGCACACAAGCAGAAAGGGCAATATTAATCTCCCACTGTTTTTTTTTTATTTTTTCAGGGAGAATTTAGAAACCCAATAAAAAAAATAGCCTTTCTATGGCCCACTATTTGAGAGAGAGAGAGAGATGGCACACCCAGGTGTCAAGACTGGCACACAAGCAGAAAGGGCAATATTAATCTCCCACTGATTTTTTTTTATTTTTTCAGGGAGACTTTAGAAACAAAATTTAAAAAAATGATTTTTTCAGGAATAATTTAGAAACCAAATTTAAAAATTTAAAAAAAAGATTTTTTTCAGGGAGAATTTAGAAACCAAATTAAAAAAAAGGCTTTCTATGGCCCACTATTTGAGAGAGAGAGATGGCACACCCTGGAGTCAAGACTGGCACACAAGCAGAAAGTGCAATATTAACCTCCCACTGATTTTTTCTGATTTTTTCAGGGAGAATTTAGAAACCCAATAAAAAAAATAGCCTTTCTATGGCCCACTATTTGAGAGAGAGAGAGAGATGGCACACCCAGGTGTCAAGACTGGCACACAAGCAGAAAGGGCAATATTAATCTCCCACTGATTTTTTTTTATTTTTTCAGGGAGACTTTAGAAACAAAATTTAAAAAAATGATTTTTTCAGGAATAATTTAGAAACCAAATTTAAAAATTTAAAAAAAAGATTTTTTTCAGGGAGAATTTAGAAACCAAATTAAAAAAAAGGCTTTCTATGGCCCACTATTTGAGAGAGAGAGATGGCACACCCAGGAGTCAAGACTGTCACACAAGCAGAAAGGGCAATATTAATCTCCCACAGATTTTTTTTTTTTCAGGGAGACTTTAGAAACAAAATTTAAAAAAAATGATTTTTTCAGGAAGAATTTAGAAACCAAACAAAAAAAAATGATTTTTTAAGGGAGAATTTAGAAAACAAAAAAAAAAAAATAGGCTTTCTATGGCCCACTATTTGAGAGAGAGAGAGATGGCACACCCAGGAGTCAGGAGTGGCACACAAGCAGAAAGGGCAATATTAATCTCCCACTGATTTTTTTTTATTTTTTCAGGGAGAATTTAGAAACCCAATAAAAAAAAATAGGCTTTCTATAGCCCACTATTTGAGAGAGAGAGATGGCACACCCAGGAGTCAGGAGTGGCACACAAGCAGAAAGGGCAATATTAATCTCCCACTGATTTTTTTTTATTTTTTCAGGGAGACTTTAGAAACAAAATAAAAAACAATGATTTTTTCAGGAAGAATTTAGAAACCAAATAGAAAAAAATGATTTTTTCAGGGAGAATTTAGAAACCAAATAAAAAAAAAATAGGCTTTCTATGGCCCACTATTTGAGAGAGAGAGATGGCACACCCTGGAGTCAAGACTGGCACACAAGCAGAAAGGGCAATATTAATCTCCCACTGTTTTTTTTTTATTTTTTCAGGGAGAATTTAGAAACCCAATAAAAAAAATAGCCTTTCTATGGCCCACTATTTGAGAGAGAGAGAGAGATGGCACACCCAGGAGTCAAGACTGGCACACAAGCAGAAAGGGCAATATTAATCTCCCACTGATTTTTTTTTATTTTTTCAGGGAGAATTTAGAAACCCAATAAAAAAAATAGCCTTTCTATGGCCCACTATTTGAGAGAGAGAGAGAGATGGCACACCCAGGAGTCAGGAGTGGCACACAACCAGAAAGGGCAATATTAATCTCCCACTGATTTTTTTTTTTTTTTTTCAGGGAGATTTTAGAAACCCAATAAAAAAAAAATAGGCTTTCTATGGCCCACTATTTGAGAGAGAGAGAAGGCACACCCAGGAGTCAGGAGTGGCACACAAGCAGAAAGGGCAATATTAATCTCCTACTGATTTTTTTTTATTTTTTCAGGGAGAATTTAGAAACCCAATAAAAAAAAATAGGCTTTCTATGGCCCACTATTTGAGAGAGAGAGAGATGGCACACCCAGGAGTCAGGAGTGGCACACAAGCAGAAAGGGCAATATTAATCTACCACTGATTTTTTTTTATTTTTTCAGGGAGAATTTAGAACCCCCCAAAAAAAAATTAATAGGCTTTCTATTTCCCACTATTTGAGAGAGAGATGGCACACTCAGGACTGGCACACAAGCCCAAAGGCCAATATTAATCTCCCACTGTTTTTTTTTTCAGGGATAATTTATAAACCCCACAAAAAAAAAAACAGAAAAATAAAAAGGCTTTCTATGGCCCACTATGTGAGAGAGATGGCACACACAGGGATGGCACTCTAGCAGAAATGCCAATCTTAATCTCCCACAACTTATTTTTTTAGGGAGAAAAAAATAAACAGGGACTGTCCTACAATTACTATCTCCCTGCAGTATTCTCAGCCAGGTATGGCAGGCAGCAATAAGGAGTAGAATGATGCACAAATTAAATAAAAAGTGTGGACAAACAAACAAGATAGCTGTGCAGAAAGGAAGGAACAACAGGATTTGTGCTTTGATTTGCACAGCGGCGTACACACAGCAATGCAGCTATCAGGGAGCCTTCTAGGGCAGCCCAATGAGCTACAGCGCTGAGGAAAAAAAAATGTAGCCTCCACTGTCCCTGCAAACAAAAGGTGGTGTTGGACAGTGGAAATCGCTACAGCACAAGCGGTTTGGTGGTTAATGGACCCTGCCTAACGCTATCCCTGCTTCTGACGAAGCGGCAGCAACCTCTCCCTACGCTCAGATCAGTAGCAGTAAGATGGCGGTCGGCGGGAACGCCTCTTTATAGCCCCTGTGACGCCGCAGACAGCAAGCCAATCACTGCAATGCCCTTCTCTAAGATGGTGGGGACCAGGACCTATGTCATCACGCTGCCCACACTCTGCGTCCACCTTTATTGGCTGAGAAATGACGCTTTTCGCGTCATTGAAACGCGACTTTGGCATGAAAGTCGCGTACCGCATGGCCGACCCCACACAGGGGTCGGGTCGGGTTTCATGAAACCCGACTTTGCCAAAAGTCAGCGACTTTTAAAAATGAACGATCCGTTTCGCTCAACCCTAATGGGCAGCAGTTAGACCGCACATGGAGTACTGTGTCCAGTTTTGGGCACCGTTGCTCAGGAAGGATATAATGGAACTAGAGAGAGTACAAAGGAGGGCAACAAAATTAATAAAGGGGATGGGAGAACTACAATACCCAGATAGATTAGCGAAATTAGGATTATTTAGTCTAGAAAAAAGACGACTGAGGGGCGATCCAATAACCATGTATAAGTATATAAGGGGACGATACAAATATCTTGCTGAGGATCTGTTTATACCAAGGAAGGTGACGGGCACAAGGGGCATTCTTTGCGTCTGGAAGAGAGAAGGTTTTTCCACCAACATAGAAGAGGATTCTTTACTGTTAGGGCAGTGAGAATCTGGAATTTCTTGCCTGAGGAGGTGGTGATGGCGAACTCAGTCGAGGGGTTCAAGAGAGGCCTGGATGTCTTCCTGGAGCAGAACAATATTGTATCATACAATTATTAGGTTCTGTAGAAGGACGTAGATCTGGGGATTTATTATGATGGAATATAGGCTGAACTGGATGGACAAATGTCTTTTTTTGGCCTTACTATGTTACTATGTTAGATGCAGTTTTTCAACGCATCCGCTGCCCATTCTGATGTCCGGGGAGGATGGGGCAGAGTTTCGGCCTCGCATGCACGAGGGGGTAATAAGGGGTTAATGTCAGCTTGCTATTGTAAGGTGACATTAAGCCGGGTTAATAGCGGAGAGGCGTCAATAAGACGCCTATCCATTATTAATCCAATAGTAATAAAGGGTTAATAAAACACACACACATTAGGAATAAAGTATTTTAATATTCTTCATTTAACCATACTTACCATACTTCAGCGCCTGCAAAAAACACAAAATAGTAAACCGTATACAATCTGTCTGCCATAGTCCAATTAATAACGAGTGTCCCATGACGATCTCCCCTATAGAACAGTGACATCAGGTGATGTCACTGCTCTATAGGACCCTCAGTGACACACTGACAGGAGACAATGGCTCCTGCAGTGCATCACTGAGGTTACTATATTTTTTTTACAGCAGTGGAGGAATACAGTACGGAAGGATACCTTCCTCCAGTCATTATGTTCATGGAGCCCCTGGAGAGGGGTCGCATCAGCTGATGTTGCCGTTCTCTACGGGAGATTGTCGTGGGACACTCATGGATTTCTGCAGATCAGGGAGTATATTGGTTGTTTGTTATGTTTTACAGATGACACTGGCTTTGGGGATCAAAATGACAAGTAATGGTGAGTATGTAATCTATGTTTAATGTACTGTATGCCTATATGTATGTATTGTATGTAATGTATGAATGTACTGTATGTAGTATGTATGCAGTATGTATGTAGTATGTATGTTTTTTTTTTTAGCATTCAACACATTAGCTGGATGATGGGACTACTACTGTCCCATCATTGGCTAATGTGTCAATCACTGTCACTGTAGCAGGCATCGTCTGATAGGACTTGTAGTCCCCTAGGATGATGCCTGCACACATGCACAGACCCCCCGGCAGCCCGCACAGACCCCCGGCAGCCCGCACAGACCCCTGGCAGGCCCATACAGACCCCCTGCAGGCACGCACAGACCCCCGGCAGCATGCACAGACGCCCAGCAGCCCGTACAGATCCCTGGCAGGCCCGCACAAACCCCGCCAGCACACACAGACACACACAGTGTCCGCCCACGCACCGCACACACTCTTCCCCCCTCCGGAACAGGATGTAGAAGGACAGAAAGGGCTTATTTACATTCCGATATTTGTGTCCCATTGACTTGCATTGGTATCCGGTATCAGTATCAGCGATATCCGATATTTTTTGGATATCGGCCGATCCAATCCGATACCGATACTTCTGGATATCGGAAGGTATCGCTCAACACTACTGAGGGCCTTTTCCGTGTGCCCAGTCGGCTGAGCTGCAGACCGTTCCCCTTGGAGTCTTGTCGGATCCCCTTTTGAATAGTTCATTTTCGCCTTTGACTAGGTGAGTGCAATTAAATAAGCGTACAATTTACACCTAGTTTCTACTGCAGTTAGATCGTGCGTGGCCTTGTTCCCTTTTTTCCCCTATCCTCAGGGTTGTTCATATTGGATTCTTATACTGCTATGGCCGTGTCAGCTAAAGCTGACTTACGGAAATTGGCACACACTCAGCATACTTTCAAAAGTAGCTAAGGCTACGTTCACATTAGCGTCGCGTCGCTGTTGCGTCGGCGACGCAGCGGCGACGCACGGAAAAACGCGCGCAAACGCGCTCAAAAACGCGCGCGTTTTGCGACGCGTGCGTCGTTTTTTGACGAAATTGGACGCAAAGAAAATGCAACTTGTAGCGTTTTCTTGCGTCCGACGCTAGCGTCTAAAACGACGCACGTGTCGGAAAACGCGTGCAAAAAGACGCACGCGTCCCCTATGTTAAACATAGGGGCGCGTCGCCGCTGCGTCGCCGACGCAACAGCGACGCGACGCTAATGTGAACGTAGCCTAAGACAGATCTGGGTAAGTTTTGAGAAATTATGGAACAACTAGGTTGAGCAGGCGGGCCAGGCTTGGTACGTGTGCGAGGATAGGATGCCAAGTTTCAAAGCTGCCACTAGGTTGTAGCCATTGCACACCCGACCATGCCTGCCTATAGGTTCAGGGGCAAGAGCCACAGATCAGTCTGGTTTGTTACAGCTTTCAACAACTCTGCAGCGGTTTGTCACCTAAGCAGATTAGCTTCAGCAGAGTCCGTGGCAGTGCTGTAGTTCATCAAGCTTTCAACTGATGTTGATGTTTTGGAGATGGAGGGTGAAGAGATGTAGGAACAGCTGTAGAAGGTGGGAGAAACCCTGATCGAACTAGGGCCAGCAATCCTCTGTGTCGGTAGCACATCTTCTGTCCCAGGCTCCAACTGGGTCATGGCTTTGACAATGTTCACCCACTGTGCCGTCAGGGATATCCAGCATCCCTGGCCACAAGCACTTGTCCACGTGTCCGTGGTTAAGTGGACCTTCCCAGTAATAGTGTTGTACAGGAAACAGCTGATGGTATGGGACACGTGCTTGTGTAAGGTGGGGACGGCACACCATGAGAAATAGTGGTGGCTGGCGATCGAGTACCGAGGGATGGTCACCGTCATGAGATTGCAGAAAGCTTCTGTATTTAGAAGCCTAAATGGCAACATTTCAAGGACAAACAGTCTGGAAAAGTAGTTGTTTAACATTGTGGCTTCAATAACACAGACTAGCAGTCATAGGATCCCATAAAACATATATAAATTTTATTAGATATAAATGTAACAATGCTAAATCAGACAGTTACAATGGCAAAAGGTGGGGAACAATGTGCATACCCAGTGGCCACACATCAGAGAAGAGGGGCAGTAAGGTATCACCACTACATCAGAGAAGGGGGGCTGTAAGGTACCACCACTACATCAGCATAGTAATAGCCCATAGTTATAATAACCCAAGGACCGCAGGTGTACCGAAGCTAATGCCTACATAATACATTGGCCAGTGCCGTACAAGAGATCCACACGTGTTTCAGAGCACCAGGCTCCTTCCTCAGGGGGCGCCCCCTGAGGAAGGAGCCTGGTGCTCCAAAACGTGCGTTGGGGTGGGAGCGGACGGTCTTGCATCACTACATATATCAGGTATTATTCCCCTATGATTTGTCTGCTGTGGATCGCTTGTATGGCACTGGCCAATGTATTTTGTAGGCATTAGCTTCAGTACACCTGCGGTCCTTGGGTTATTATAACTATGGGATAAGATTATACTGATGTAGTGGTGGTACCTTACAGCCCCCCTTCTCTGATGTGTGGCCACTAGCGTTGAGCATTCCGATACAAGTATCGGGTATCGGCCGATATTTGCGGTATCGGAATTCCGATACCGAGTTCCGATACTTTCAGTATATCGGATACCGGAATCGGAAGTTCCCATAATTCAAAGAGCCCGAATTCAGCCAATGAGGAATGATTAGAAGTGTGGGCACATCCTGTTCTGCATGGTAGGCATGTAACTACTGGCATGGCTGTGATTGGCTGCTGAAATGATGTCATGATGCACTATAAAAGTCGCCGCCGCAATTTTGGGCTCACTCTGCTGTGAATTCAGTTAGGGACAGGACGCTGTGTTCTGACTGAGGGCCAGTATAGAGATAGCGATTTACTTCATTGTGCTTTACCCAGGCTAATTTAGCAACCGCATTGTGAGAACCTTGCTTTTGCCTTGCAGCGCTGTTCACAGCTGTCTGCAAGGTCTGTTGTGTGAGTGCAGCTCAGGCTGTTGTCTGTTCTATAGTCACCGCTGATTGTAGTCAGCTCAGCGTGCATCACTGCCTCATACTGTTCAATCCATTGTCCATTTTTGCAATTAGCTCAGGCTGCTGCACATATTTTCAAATTTATCCTATTAGTGGCTTTCCAACCGTATCCTGCTAGATTGTGGAAAAACACTATATAGGATTACATGGAGGAGCTTATTTGGCCTTGCAGCGCCGTTTACGGCTGTCTGCACGGTCTCTGTGTGAGTGCAGATCACTCTGTAGTCTGTTCTGCGGAAAAAACAAAAAGTTTATAAAGTTCACCAAACACTCCACTTTAGAGTTGTGTAGGCCACATTAGCTCATATTAAAGTCTAGTCCACACTTGATAAAATTAGTGTTCCTTATACCTGTTAGCAGCTGTTCAGGAGTAAGCACACTAAGCCCTTAGTACTTTTCTGCCTATCTTTATCAGTCTACCAAGATGAAGAAGGCAGGGAGTAAGGCGCGTGGGCGTGGGTGTGGAGCAGGGAGAGGATGTGGGGATTCTGTGCCTGCTGCGGGCACCGGTGACTCATCATCTCCCAGTTTTAGCAGGGAGCAGCCCTTCATGCGCAGCTTTGTAGGAGCTCGCCGTGCCCCGCTGCTGCGGGACGAACAAATTGAAGCCGTTGTCGGATGGATGGCAGCTAACGCATTGACTTAGTGCCACATCCTCTCAGGCACAGAGCACTGAAGAGCACCCATCTGTCTCTTCACCACCTGCGAAATTGCCCAGGCAGTCAGAGAGCCCAGGACAGGAGCCATCTGTACTTCTTTTCTCTAAATCTCTTGGCTTGGAAAGAGGGGCCAGCCAAGAAGCATTGGAGAAATGGAAGAAGAGGCAGTATGCACTGATGCCCAACAGCTTTGTCTCTCAGACTCTGAAGAGACGGGTGGGCCAGTGCCTCTGGTCCGCACACCTCAGCATGCATCTGATGATGAGACTCAGGTGCCTCTTTCACGTGCGTACTGTGCTGCTGAGACTACCCCAGACAAGCAGTTGGTGGAAGAGGGTAGTGTAGATGATGAGGTCCTTGACCCATCATGGCGTGAGGTACAGGAAGGTGGTGGGAGCAGCTCCGAGGAAGAGATTCCCTGAATAGCACAAAGAGGGAGAGGGAAGACTGCGGTGCCTGTAGCCTCCACTTCGGCACCCATTAGGAGCATGCCTCTTCCAAAAGCCAAAGCGGGCGCTCCCAAGACTTGCAGTGCCTGGTCCTTTTTTGACACAGTTGCAGATGACATTTGCTTAGTCAAATGCAAGGTGTGTCATCAGAAAGTCAAAAGAGGGAAAAGTGTCAGCAACCTCAATACCACAAATATGTGGAAACATGTGCGAACCAAGCACGCGGTGGAGTTACAAAAACACACTGATGACCTAGTCCAACCTACAGCAGCACCTACCACCTCTTCAGCTCGTGTTGTTGCCTCTTCCTCCAGCTCACACACAGCTGGTTCGGCTTCCTCACAGGATCGCCATGGAAGAACCTCTGGCACTGTTGTGCAGAGACCCAGTGTAATTCCACCCACAGCACCACGTTCCCAGTCATCCTCACACTCCCAGCCCAGTCTACAGCCATCGGTAGCACAGGCATGGGAGAAAAGGCGGCCATTCTCGGCAAACCACCCTCGAGCACAGGCTCTGAATGATGGCATTGCAAAACTACTGTCCCTTGAAATGCTCTCATTCAGGCTGGTGGAGACTGACACCTTCTGTAACTTGATGGCATTGGCAGTCCCACAATACAATGTGCCCAGCCGCTTTTATTTCAGCAGGCAAGCCATCCCTGCCCTGCAGAAGCATGTGGAGGGACACATAAAATATGCGCTACTGAACGCCGTCAGTAGCAAGGTCCACCTCACCACCAATGCGTGGACCAGTCACCATGGACAGGGACAATACCTTTCCCTCACTGCCCATTGGGTTAATGTTATGGAGCCGGGTACAGATCATGCGAGTGGCGCAGGACGTGTTCTGCCAACTCCAAGGATTGCAGGAATCCAGTCTGTACACATTGACTCCTCCTCATACTCAAGTTCCTCAAAATCAGCGCTGCAGGAGCCGTCACAGTCCACCTCCACATGGACCCGTGAATGCTTACCTGTTACGACCGATGTGAGCACAGCCGTGGCCAAACGTCAACAAGCCATATTGAAATTAATTTCTTTGGAGAATCGAAGCCACACAGCGCAGGAGCTCTGGAATGCCATCAAGCAGGAGAGCGACGTGTGGTTTGTGCCAGCGAATCTCCAGCCAGGCATGGTAGTGTGTGACAATGGCCGAAATCTGGTGGCAGCTCTGGCCCTAGGCAACCTCACTCACATCCCATGTCAGGCACATGTGCTCAACTTGGTCGTGCAGAGTTTTTTAAGGGACTATCCGGATCTTGATGCACTGCTGCACAAGGTCCACCTAGAGTGTGCTCACTTGCAGTGTTCCAGCATGGCAATATCGCGCATTGCAGCTCTGCAGCGCCGATTCCGCCTCCCGGAACATGACATCATATGTGACCTACCCACCAGGTGGAATTCCACATTACATATGTTGGAGCGGTTGTGTGAGCAGCAGCAAGCAGTAATGGAGTACCGGCTGCATCAGGCGCAAAGAAGTCACACTGTGCGCCGTTCAGACTTCACAACCACTGAATGGGACACTATGAAGGACATCTGCCAGGTTTTGCATGCCTTCGATGATTCCACGCTGTTGGCGAGTGCAGATGATGCACTAGTCAGCATGACTGTCCCCCTTATCTGCCTGCTTGAAAGAACACTGCAAGCGCTAAGGGATGATATTGTGGAAGAGGTGGAGGATGAGGAGTCACCAATTCCATCTGCTTCTGGACAGTCAGCGCAGCGTGGTTCCTCACAAAGGCCTAGGCAGGGGACACTTTGTGAGGAGGATGAGGAGGAGTCAATAGAGGAAGAAGACATCGGTCCAGAGGAGGGAGTTACACAATTCTCCAGTAGTCAGTGTGTAGAGCGAGTGTGGGGTGATGCAGAGCAGGCAGAGATCACGCCTCAAGCAGGGGACAGCGTTTCTTGGCCAGTTGGCAGTCTGCAGCACATGGTTGATTTCATTCTGCAGTGCCTGAGAAACGACCGCCGCATTGCCCACATTCTCTACACGGCTGATTATTGGGTGTACACCCTCCTAGATCTGCACTACTGGGACAACTTACAAAGCCTCATAACACCGTTGAACCGGGAGCGTAAAATGTGGGAGTACCAAGACACACTGGTGCATTCCATCATCTTCTCCTTTTCAACTGAGAGCAGTGCTGCTAGTGCTTTACAAAGCAGCTCAGTGCGTCGAGGCAGTGGAGGAAGCTCAGCACAAACAGGGAGTAGAAGCAGTGCCTCAGCACAAGGCAAGACCAGTATGGCCCAACTGTGGAAAACTTTTGTGTGTCCACCACAAATGTCTACACCATCAAATACTGCTCCAGTCAGCAGGAGGCAACATTTTCGTCAGATGGTGACAGACTACAAGTCTTGCCCTCTCAGTGTACTCCCAGACGGCTCTTCCCCATTCAAGTTTTGGGTCTCTAAGCTGGATACGTGGCCAGAGCTTAGCCAGTATGCATTGAAGGTGCTGGCTTGCCCTGCTGCTAGTGAATTATCGGAACGCGTCTTTAGTGCCGCAGGTGGTGTACTAACAGACCGTCGCATGCGACTATCCTCCGATAACGTTGACCGGCTTACTTTTCTGAAAATTAACAAGGCCTGGATCTCGCAGGAATTTGCCACTCCTCTTCCAGATTAAATAATTGTTTGGCTACAGTATCCAGGTCTCCTGTTGTGTTCATGTTTCTACCACCTGAAATGTAATCCCTGGTCTCCAACACCGCCAGTTGCTGCTCAGAAGTGCCGTCTGCACAGTCAACACACATGACCCAGTGTTATTGGGTTTCAGTAACGTCAGTTGATCCCCAGCTGTGTATCGGGCAATGTGTCCTGCTACCTCCATGCTGACACAACAGCTGAAATTTAAGGGAACCTGTCCCCCCCAGGCATCTGTTACTGAAAGAGCCAACTTGTGCAGCAGTAATGCTGCACAAGGAAAAGGTGGCTCTTCTAGTTATGCTCCTTGCACACGCTTAACTTAACACTTAGGCTAGGGTCACATTGCGTTAGTGCAATCCGTTTAGCGCTAGCGCTAGCGGATTGCGCTAACACAATGTTTTCTATGGGGCTGCGGTCGGGGTCGCGGTAACGTCCCCGTTCTTGCAGCGTCCGAGGCGCGCCAGAAATCACCGGCGCGTCGCTAGCACGTGCCGAACATGGCACACGCTAGTGAAGCGCGTTCCCATTAGCGTGAATGGGCGCGTTAACGGCCGCGTTGCACGGCGTTAATTTCGTCGTGCAACGCTGTCCGTTTAACGCGGTCCCATAACGCAATGGGAACCCAGCCTTATAAAATGTATCCCATCATACTGTGAAACCGTCCAGGAGGTGGGACTTTCCTTCGTAATGGGACGCAACACAGCCGTCATTCCTACCCCCTTGGCGCCGGGCGCCGCCTCCTCGGCGTTGTTTGATTCTGTCCCGGAGCCTGTGCTGTAATGTTAAACCTTGGGCATGCGTAGCCAAAATATGCACTGTGCATGCCCATGAATCCCAAGCCCACAGTATCTTCACATTTATTCACACTGCGGGCCTGGGATTCATGGGCATGCGCAGTGCATATCTTCGCCTGTCACTCATCTCCTTCCACCTTCTTCAGAACTGTGCGGCATCAGCTGATCCCAAATCGTATGCCACGGCCGTGAAGCAGCACAGTCTGAAGAAGGCGGAAGGAGATGAGTGAGAGGCCAAGATATGCACTGTGCATGCCCATGAATCCCAGGCCCGCAGTGTGAATAAATAAGACACTGCGGGGCGTGATCTCGGGCAGGGCGGCCGCACAGGCGCAGCCAGCCTGACAACAAATGATGTCTGAAGACGGGCAGCGCTAACTGCGCATGGCCAAGGGATAACATAACAGCGCAGGCACTGGGACAGATTGAAACAATGCTGAGGAGGTGGCGCACGGCGCCAAGGGGATGTGAATGACGGCTGTGCTGCGTCTCATTAAGAAGGAAAGTCCCGCCTCCTAGATGGTTTCAGGGTACGAGGGGACACATTTTATAAGTGTTAACTTCAGTGTGTGCAAGGAGCATAATTAAAAGAGCCACTTTTACCTTGTGCAGTATTAGTGCTGCACAAGGTGGATCATTTAGTTGCAAACACCTGAGGGGGTTAAAGGTTCCCTTTCAACTTGCTCCAATTAGGTCTCAGCCTATACTCAGCTTTTCCTGCATTCCCTGGGCTCCAACACTGCCAGTTGCTGCTCAGAAGTGTCTTTTGCACGGGTACTCCCTCATGCCCAGCCCGGTTCCAGCATGCCAGCTGTTTCTGGGTAGTGTCAAGGTCACTTTGCCTCCAAAACGTTGTCCTGTCGTGTTGCGGTTTGGTTAGCCGACTGTTATGACCTGGTGGTCAGGACAATAATGGACCTGGTGGTTAAGAGCACACGGAATGACCTGATAGTTACTGATTATAAGGACGAGCTCTGGGACGTGGGAACTCTGCTGACCGCAATCCCTAAACCTATCAAACACACTAGAAATAGCCGTGGATTGCGCCTAACGCTCCCTATGCAACTCGGCACAGCCTAAGAAACTAGCTAGCCCTGAAGATAGAAAAATAAAGCCTACCTTGCCTCAGAGAAATTCCCCAAAGGAAAAGGCAGCCCCCCACATATAATGACGGTGAGTAAAGATGAAAATACAAACACAGAGATGAAATAGATTTAGCAAAGTGAGGCCCGACTTACTGAACAGACCGAGGATAGGAAAGGTTACTTTGCGGTCAGCACAAAAACCTACAAAAAGACCATGCAGAGGGCGCAAATAGACCCTCCGCACCGACTCACGGTGCGGAGGCGCTCCCTCTGCGTCCCAGAGCTTCCAGCAAGCAAGACAACAAATTAAATAGCAAGCTGGACAGAAAAATAGCAAACCCAAGAAAAATAAGCTGGAACTTAGCTTCTGATGGGAAGACAGGTCACAAGAACGATCCAGGAGTGAACTAGACCAATACTGGAACATTGACAGGTGGCATGGAGCAAAGATCTAAGTGGAGTTAAATAGAGCAGCAGCTAACGAATTAACCTCGTCACCTGTGAAACTCAGAAACACCCACCAGAGGAAGTCCATGGACAGAACCAGCTGAAGTACCATTCATGACCACAGGAGGGAGCCCGACAACAGAATCCACAACAGTACCCCCCCTTGAGGAGGGGTCACCCGAACCCTAACCAGAGCCCCCAGGCCGACCAGGATGAGCCAAATGAAAGGCACGAACCAGATCGGCAGCATGAACATCAGAGGCAAAAACTCAGGAATTATCTTCCTGACCATAACCCTTCCACTTGACCAGGTACTGGAGTTTCCGTCTCGAAACACGAGAATCCAAAATCTTCTCCACCACATATTCCAACTCCCCCTCAACTAACACCGGGGCAGGAGGATCAACGGATGGAACCCATTATGGATGGCAAAAAAAGCAGGAAGGGCCAAACGAAATGACACAGGATTGATAACCTCAGAAATCTTATACGGACCAATGAAACGAGGCTTAAACTTAGGAGAGGAAACCTTCATAGGAACATAACGAGACGACAACCAAACCAAATCCCCAACACGAAGTCGGGGACCCACACAGCGCCGAGGTTAGCGAAACGTTGAGCCTTCTCCTGGGACAATGTCAAATTGTACACCACATGAGTCCAAATCTGCTGCAACCTATCCACCACAGTATCTACACCAGGACAGTCTGAAGACTCAACCTGCCCTGAAGAGAAACGAGGATGGAAACCAGAATTGCAGAAAAACGGCGAAACCAAAGTAGCCGAGCTGGCCCGATTATTAAGGGCGAACTCAGCCAACGGCAAAAAGGACACCCAATCATCCTGATCAGCAGAAACAAAGCATCTCAGATATGTTTCCAAAGTTTGATTAGTTCGTTCGGTTTGGCCATTTGTCTGAGGATGGAAAGCCGAGGAAAAAGACAAATCAATGCCCATCCTAGCACAAAAAGATCGCCAAAACCTCGAAACAAACTGGGAACCTCTGTCCGAAACGATGTTCTCCGGGATACCATGTAAACGAACCACATGCTGGAAAAATAATGGCACCAAATCAGAGGAGGAAGGCAATTTAGACAAAGGTACCAAATGGACCATCTTAGAAAAGCGAACGCAAACCACTCAAATGACCAACATCTTTTGAGAGGCGGGGAGATCTGAAATAAAATCCATAGAAATATGCGTCCAGGGCCTCTTCGGGACCGGCAAGGGCAAAAGCAACCCACTGGCACGAGAACAGCAGGGCTTAGCCTGAGCACAAGTCCCACAGGACTGCACAAAAGAACGCACATCCCGCGACAAAGACGGCCACCAGAAGGATCTAGCCACCAAATCTCTGGTACCAAAGATTCCAGGATGCCCAGCCAACACTGAACAATGAATCTCAGAGATAGCTCTACTAGTCCATCTATCAGGGACAAACAGTTTCTCCGCTGGGCAACGGTCAGGTCTATCAGCCTGAAATTTTTGCAGCACCCGCCGCAAATCAGGGGAGATGGCAGACAAAATTACCCCCTCTTTGAGAATACCCGCCGGCTCAGGAACACCCGGAGAGTCAGGCACAAAACTCCTTGACAGGGCATCAGCCTTCACATTCTTAGAGCCCGGAAGGTACGAAACCACAAAATCAAAACGGGAGAAAAATAACGACCATCGAGCCTGTCTCGGATTCAACCGTTTGGCAGACTCAAGATAAGTCAAATTCTTGTGATCTGTCAAGACCACCACGCGATGCTTGGCTCCTTCCAGCCAATGACGCCACTCCTCGAATGCCCACTTCATGGCCAACAATTCACGATTACCAACATCATAGTTACGCTCAGCAGGCGAAAACTTTCTAGAAAAGAAAGCACATGGCTTCATCACCGAGCCATCAGAACTTCTCTGCGACAAAACGGCCCCTGCTCCAATCTCAGAAGCATCAACCTCAACCTGAAATGGAAGCGAAATATCTGGCTGGCACAACACAGGGGCAGAAGAAAAACGACGCTTCAACTCCTGAAAAGCCTCTACAGCCGCAGAAGACCAATTGACCACATCAGCACCTTTCTTGGTCAAATCAGTCAACGGTTTAGCAACAGTAGAAAAATTAGCGATGAAGCGCCGATAAAAATTAGCAAAGCCCAGGAACTTTTGCAGGCTCTTCACAGATGTCGGCTGAGTCCAATCGTAAATGGCCTGGACTTTAACAGGGTCCATCTCGATAGTAGAAGGGGAAAAAATGAACCCCAAAAATGAAACCTTCTGAACTCCAAAGAGACACTTTGACCCCTTCACAAACAAGGAATTCGCACGAAGGACCTGGAACACCATTCTGACCTGCTTCACATGAGACTCCCAATCATCCGAAAAGACCAAAATATCATCCAAATACACAATCAGGAATTTATCCAGGTACTCTCGGAAGATGTCATGCATAAAGGACTGAAATACTGATGGAGCATTGGAAAGCCCGAATGGCATAACCAGGTACTCAAAATGGCCCTCGGGCGTATTAAATGCTGTTTTCCATTCATTGCCTTGTTTAATACGCACAAGATTATACGCCTCTCGAAGATCTATCTTGGTGAACCAACTAGCCCCTTTAATACGAGCAAACAAATCAGACAGCAACGACAAAGGATACTGAAATTTGACTGTAATTTTATTAAGAAGGCGGTAATCAATACAAGGTCTCAAAGAACCATCCTTCTTGGCCACAAAAAAGAACCCTGCTCCTAACGGTGATGACGACGGGCGAATATGGCCTTTCTCCAAGGATTCCTTTATATAACTCCGCATAGCGGCGTGTACTGGCACAGATAAATTGAACAATCGGCCCTTAGGAAACTTACTACCAGGAATCAAATTAATTGCACAATCGCAATCCCTATGAGGAGGTAGGGCACTGTCTTTGGGCTCATCAAATACATCCCGATAATCCGACAAAAACTCTGGAACTTCAGAAGGAGTGGAAGACGAAATAGACAAAAATGGAACATCACCAAGTACCCCCTGGCAACCCCAGCTGGACACAGACATAGATTTCCAGTCCAATACTGGATTATGAACCTGTAGCCATGGCAACCCCAAAACGACCACATCATGCAGATTATGCAACACCAGAAAGCGGATATCCTCCTGATGTGCAGGAGCCATGCACATGGTGAATTGGGTCCAATACTGAGGCTTATTCTTGGCCAAAGGTGTAGCATCAATTCCTCTCAATGGAATAGGATACTGCAAGGGCTCCAAGAAAAAACCACAGCGCCTAGCATACTCCAAGTCCATCAAATTCAGGGCAGCACCTGAATCCACAAATGCCATAACAGAATAGGATGACAAAGAGCAAATCAGAGTAACAGACAATAGAAATTTAGACTGTACAGTACCAATGGTGGCAGACCTAGCGAACCGCTTAGTGCGCTTTGGACAATCGGAGATAGCATGAGTGGAATCACCACAGTAAAAACATAGCCCATTCCGACGTCTGTGTTCTTGCCGTTCAGCTCTGGTCAAAGTCCTATCACATTGCATAGGCTCAGGCCCATGCTCAGATAGTACCGCCAAATGGTGCACAGCTTTACGCTCACGCAAGCGTCGATCGATCTGAATGGCCAAGGACATAGACTCATTCAGACCAGCAGGCATGGGAAACCCCACCATGACATCCTTAAGGGCTTCAGAGAGACCCTTTCTGAAGATTGCTGCCAGGGCACATTCATTCCACTGAGTGAGCACAGACCACTTTCTAAACTTCTGACAATATATCTCCGCTTCATCCTGACCCTGACACAGAGCCAGCAAGATTTTCTCTGCCTGATCCACTGAATTAGGTTCGTCATAAAGTAATCCAAGCGCCAGGAAAAACGCATCAACATCACGCAATGCCGGATCTCCTGGTGCAAGGGAAAATGCCCAGTCTTGAGGGTCACCACGTAACAAAGAAATAATGATCTTTACTTGTTGAACAGGGTCACCTGAGGAGCGAGGTTTCAAGGCAAGAAACAATTTACAATTATTTTTGAAATTCAAGAACTTAGATCTATCACCAAAAAACAAATCAGGAATTGGAATCCTAGGCTCTGACATCGGATTCTGAACCACAAAATCTTGAATGTTTTGTATCCTTGTAGTGAGATTATCCATCCAAGAGGACAGACCTTGAATGTCCATGTTTACACCAGTGTCCTGAACCACCCAGAGGTAAAGGGGAAAATAGAGACAAAATACACTGCAAAGAAAAAAAAATGGTCTCAGAACTTCTCTTATCCCTCTATTGAGATGCATTAGTACTTTGGGCCACCTGTACTGTTATGACCTGGTGGTTAGGACAATAATGGCCCTTGCGGTTAAGAGCACACGGAATGACCTGATAGTTACTGATAATAAGGACGAGCTCTGGGACGTGGGAACTCTGCTGACTGCAATCCCTAAACCTATCAAACACACTAGAAAAAGCCGTGGATTGCGCCTAACGCTCCCTATGCAACTCGGCACAGCCTAAGAAACTAGCTAGCCCTGAAGATAGAAAAATAAAGCCTACCTTGCCTCAGAGAAATTCCCCAAAGGAAAAGGCAGCCCCCCACATATAATGACGGTGAGTAAAGATGAAAATACAAACACAGAGATGAAATAGATTTAGCAAAGTGAGGCCCGACTTACTGAACAGACCGAGGATAGGAAAGGTTACTTTGCGGTCAGCACAAAAACCTACAAAAAGACCACGCAGAGGGCGCAAATAGACCCTCCGCACCGACTCACGGTGCGGAGGCGCTCCCTCTGCGTCCCAGAGCTTCCAGCAAGCAAGACAACAAATTAAATAGCAAGCTGGACAGAAAAATAGCAAACCCAAGAAAAATAAGCTGGAACTTAGCTTCTGATGGGAAGACAGGTCACAAGAACGATCCAGGAGTGAACTAGACCAATACTGGAACATTGACAGGTGGCATGGAGCAAAGATCTAAGTGGAGTTAAATAGAGCAGCAGTTAACGAATTAACCTCGTCACCTGTGAAACTCAGAAACACCCACCAGAGGAAGTCCATGGACAGAACCAGCTGAAGTACCATTCATGACCACAGGAGGGAGCCCGACAACAGAATTCACAACAGCCGACTCTATGGTGCCTGTAGTTTAGGTGCCTCCTATGTGGGCTGCGGGAACTGGCAATTAAGGCTGGCTCCGTTGTGCCAATAGGACAAGCTCACCCTGTAGGACTGTGGGTTTTCGGTAACCACGGCGGCTCGCGGCCTAGCAATTTTTTTTTCCTGTGGACCTTCTGCTGCCTATCTGAGTTCCAACACCATTAGCTGGTTCTTAGGAACACAAGCTTGAATAGGTCCCCCTGGTTCCAGTACCGTCAGCTGGTTCCGGGAAGAGCCTTTGGCTTAGGTGCCTCCTTCTGGGTATCCGAGTTCCCCCAACGTCAGGTGGTCCTTGGTAGTGCTTTCTGGCAGGGTACCTCCTGCTTAGTAACCGGGTTCCAGTAACGTCAGCTGGTCCTCGGTTGTTCCATTGGCTCTTGTACCTTCGGCTAGCCATCCGGGTTCCAGTTCCATCAGCTGGTTTTTGGCAGTGTCTTTTGCTCTTGTACTTTCTGCTACATTTCCAAGTTCAAGACCCTAAAGATGACGACCCTGAAGACCGAGAAGCAGAAGAACAAGAAGCTGCAGAACAAAAAGCAGAAGAACATTAAGCATAAGACTAAAAATCAGAGCAAAAGATATTATCTAAATTATAAGCAGAAGAAGACTAAGCAGTGTATGGGGGTGAGTCCGTTTCTCCTCGTGGTGCCCCTGGAAAATACCTGCTGCTGCAGGCAAAACTGAACGCGGACAAATACTGTTGCAAATCTTTTGTGACAGGCAGAACAGAAGGTGTAATCTTCAAACTTTTATAGATAACAACTACAGGAAGGCCTGGCTGTCACAAATAAGAATATGATGAAGAAGAAGAATATGAAAAAGATGAAGAAGTTGATAATGAAAAAGAATAATAGTTGAATCAAAAGAATATGAAGAATGTTAAAAAAAAAAAATAATACGAAGAAGGTGAAGAAGAAGAAGATGAATAAGGTGAAGGACAAGTTGATGAAAAAGATGATGGTGCTGACGATGATGAAGAAGAAAGTGTGGGAGAAGTTAAAAAGAAGGTGAAGAGCATGGAAGTAGTGAAACATAAATATCTGACTAAATATAAAAAATCGTAACATAGTCAATAGTCTTGTAACTCCGAACGTCTTAAAAAAAAAAAAATTAATTCCTGCTATTCCATTTGATTGGGCTAAACCTCTATGCCTTTAATGTCACCTCCACCTCCCCCAATGCATCCTACATTATTCTTAGTTGTTTTTCTTCATGTAGATTGAGCCTAGAAGGAAAGGGTTTATTTTAATTCCGATATTTTGGTCCCATTGACTTGCATTGGTATCGGGTATTGGTATCGGTGATATCCGATATTTTTCGAATATCGGCTGATCCAATCCGATACCGTTACTTTTGGATATCGGAAGGTATCGCTCAACACTAGTGTCCACTGAGTATGCACATTGTTCTCCACCTTTTGCCATTGTAACTGTCTGTTTTAGCATTGTTATATTTATATCTCATAAAATTTATATATGTTTTATGGGATCCTATGACTGCTAGTCTGTGTTGTTGGATACTTGTTTTGTGCAGCTGGCCCTGGTACGGTCATTATATACACACACATTTTGCATATGACACTAGTCCTTGGATAATTTAATTTCTTTATATGTAAAATGTGTGCTACAACTGTGTTATCTTATAAAATTGTGGCTTGTAGATGGGTGGATTCGGATTTACGCTTGTGTTCCAAGGACTGGGGTAGGGACAAATGAACACTGGACGTGGTTACAGACGGTGGTTGCAAGCAGCGTCGGACTGGAGTACCTTGGGCCCACCAGAGAAAAATCATTCTTAGGGCCCACCTTGCAGTTATATAGAAATAATACCAATTCTGTTGCAAAATGAGGTCATATCAAACTAAGTGTTTATTAGCCTACCAAGGAAACCTTCAAAAGGGACCTGAAAACCCACGTCTTCTGACAAGGCTACAACCTGCAGTCATCCTCAGTCTACTGAACCGCCACAGGACCAGCTCTACCCTCCCCTAGTGTATCCTGTAGACTGTGAGCCCTGGTGTGCATGGTCCTCTCTACTTCTGCACTTGTGTGTGGCATATATTGCTCATATTTATTGTCTATGTATGCCTCCTTTTCACATGTAAAGCGCCATGAAATAAAGGGTGCTATAATAGTGAATAATATTAATAATTAGCCAATAAATAACCAATTTAACTTAATCTACTATATAATTGTCTAAGGTTCACTTCCGTCTGTCTGTCTGTCCTTCTGTCACGGTTATTCATTCGCTGATTGGTCTCAGCAGCTGCCTGTCATGGCTGCCGCGACCAATCAGCGACGGCCACAGTCCGGAAGAAAGTGGCCGCTCCTTACTCCCCGCAGTCAGTGCCTGTCTCCCGCAGTCAGTGCCTGTCGCCCTCATACACCCCTCCGGTCACCACTAACACAGGGTTAATGCTGGCGGTAACGGACCGCGTTATGCCGCGGGTAACGCGCTCCATTACCGCCGCTATTAACCCTGTGTGTCCCCAAATTTTTACTATTGATGCTGTCTATGCGGCATCAATAGTAAAAAATGTAATGTTAAAAATAATAAAAATAAAATAAACCTGCTATACTCACCCTCCGTAGTCCGCTGACCGGCTCCCGCCGGCCGCCATCTTCCGCTGCAGTTTCCGGTGGCAAAGATGGTATGGCAGAAGGACCTTCCATGACGTCACGGTCATGTGACTGCAACGTCATCACAGGCCCTGTGCGCCTGCGCGAAAAGGACCTGCCATGACGTCATGGTCATGTGAACGCAATGTCATCACAGGCCCTGCGCGCCTGCGCTAGAAAGACCTGCCATGACGTCACGGACATGTGACCACGATGTCATCACAGGTCCTGCGCTCTGATACCAACCCTGGGACCGCAAGCTGCCGTGGACTACAATGGGCCTTCGGAAAGGTGAGTATATGTTTATTTTTTATTTTTTCACCTGTGACAATGGCTGGGCAATATACTACGTAGCTGGGCAATATACTACGTGACTGGCCAATATACTACGTGGCTCTGTGCTGTATACTACTTCGCTGTGCAATATACTACGTCACTGGGCAATATACTACAAAACTGGGCAATATACTACGTTACTGGCCAATATACTACGTGGCTCTGTGCTCTATACTACGTCGCTGTGCGATATACTACATCACTGGGCAATATACTACGTAACTGGGCAATATACTACGTGGCTGCACAATATACTACGTGACTGGGCAATATACTACGTGGCTGAGCAATATACTACGTAACTGGGCAATATACTACGTGGCTGTGCAATATACTACGTGGCTGCGCAAGATACTACGTGACTGGGCAATATATTACGTGGCTTGGCAATATACTACGTCACTTGGCAACATACTACGTGACTGGGCAATATACTACGTGGCTGGGCAATATACTACGTGACTGGGCAATATACTACGTGACTGGGCAATATACTACGTGACTGGGCAATATACTATGTCGCTGTGCAATATACTACGTGACTGGGCAATATACTACGTGGCTGGGCAATATACTACGTGACTGGGCAATATACTATGTAGTTAGACAATATACTACGTGGGCTGTGCAATATACTACGTGGACATGCATATTCTAGAATACCCGATGCGTTAGAATCAGGCCACCATCTAGTATAAATATATCTATATATATACAGTGGGGCAAAAAAGTATTTAGTCAATCAGCAATAGTGCAAGTTCCACCACTTAAAAAGATGAGAGGCGTCTGTAATTTACATCATAGGTAGACCTCAACTATGGGAGACAAACTGAGAAAAAAAAATCCAGAAAATCACATTGTCTGTTTTTTTAACATTTTATTTGCATATTATGGTGGAAAATAAGTATTTGGTCAGAAACAAAATTTCATCTCAATACTTTGTAATATAGCCTTTGTTGGCAATGACAGAGGTCAAACGTTTTCTGTAAGTCTTCACAAGGTTGCCACACACTGTTGTTGGTATGTTGGCCCATTCCTCCATGCGGATCTCCTCTAGAGCAGTGATGTTTTTGGCTTTTCGCTTGGCAACACGGACTTTCAACTCCCTCCAAAGGTTTCCTATAGGGTTGAGATCTGGAGACTGGCTAGGCCACTCCAGGACCTTGAAATGCTTCTTACGAAGCCACTCCTTCGTTGCCCTGGCGGTGTCCTTTGGATCATTGTCATGTTGAAAGACCCAGCCACGTTTCATCTTCAATGCCCTTGCTGATGGAAGGAGGTTTGCACTCAAAATCTCACGATACATGGCCCCATTCATTCTTTCATGTACCCGGATCAGTCGTCCTGGCCCCTTTGCAGAGAAACAGCCCCAAAGCATGATGTTTCCACCACCATGCTTTACAGTAGGTATGGTGTTTGATGGATGCAACTCAGTATTCTTTTTCCTCCAAACACGACAAGTTGTGTTTCTACCAAACAGTTCCAGTTTGGTTTCATCAGACCATAGGACATTCTCCCAAAACTCCTCTGGATCATGCAAATGCTCTCTAGCAAACTTCAGACGGGCCCGGACATGTACTGGCTTAAGCAGTGAGACACGTCTGGCACTGCAGGATCTGAGTCCATGGTGGCGTGGTGTGTTACTTATGGTAGGCCTTGTTACATTGGTCCCAGCTCTCTGCAGTTCATTCACTAGGTCCCCCCGCGTGGTTCTGGGATTTTTGCTCACCGTTCTTGTGATCATTCTGACCCCACGGGGTGGGATTTTGCGTGGAGCCCCAGATCGAGGGAGATTATCAGTGGTCTTGTATGTCTTCCATTTTCTAATTATTGCTCCCACTGTTGATTTCTTCACTCCAAGCTGGTTGGCTATTGCAGATTCAGTCTTCCCAGCCTGGAGCAGGGCTACAATTTTGTTTCTGGTGTCCTTTGACAGCTCTTTGGTCTTCACCATAGTGGAGTTTGGAGTCAGACTGTTTGAGGGTGTGCACAGGTGTCTTTTTATACTGATAACAAGTTTAAACAGGTGCCATTACTACAGGTAATGAGTGGAGGAAAGAGGAGACTCTTAAATAAGAAGTTACAGGTCTGTGAGAGCCAGAAATCTTGATTGTTTGTTTCTGACCAAATACTTATTTTCCACCATAATATGCAAAAAAAATGATAAAAAAACAGACAATGTGATTTTCTGGATTTTTTTTTCTCAGTTTGTCTCCCATAGTTGAGGTCTACCTATGATGTAAATTACAGATGCCTCTCATCTTTTTAAGTGGTGGAACTTGCACTATTGCTGACTGACTAAATACTTTTTTGCCCCACTGTAATTGTCTAAGGGTTTAATTGTCTGTCTGTCCTTGAAATCCCGCGTCGCTGATTGGTCTAGGCCGCCAGGCCACGACCAATCAGCGACGGGCACAGTCTCTGATTGGTCAAGGCCAGTCGGCCTCGACCAATCAGCGACGGGCACAGTCTGCCGCGAATTCTGGAATCATCATTGTCCTCCACTGCTGTCAAGTGCCACCATTGTGTTGTCTAAGGGTCTAATTGTCTGTCTGTCTCAGATATCAGCCAATCAGCGATATTAGTGCGGGATTTAAACACCACTGATACCGCAACATACATACATACATACATATTCTAGAATACCTGATGCGTTTGAATCGGGCCAACATCTAGTATATATATAATCGCCTGCTGGGACTTCCGGCTGCTGTCCCCAAATCCCATAAGGCACCGCAGCAGTGGAGGGGTCACCGAACCCTCACCAGAGCCCCCAGGCTAATCAGGACGAGCCAAGTGAAAAGCACGAACCAAATCGGTAGCATGGACATCGGAGGCAACAACCCAAGAATTATCCTCCTGGCCATAACCCTTCCACTTGACAAGATACTGGAGCCTCCGCCTCGAAAAACGAGAATCCAAAATCTTCTCAACCTCATATTCCAACTCTCCCTCAACCAACACCGGGGCAGGAGGGTCAACCGAGGGAACAACGGGCACCACATATCTCCGCAACAAAGATCTATGGAAAACATTATGAATGGCAAAAGAGGCTAGAAGAGCCAAACAAAAAGAGACCGGATTAATAATTTCAGAAATTTTATAAGGACCAATAAACCGAGGCTTAAACTTAGGAGAAGAAACCTTCATAGGAACATGACGAGAAGACAACCAAACCAAATCCCCCACACGAAGACGGGGACCAACACGCCGACGGCGGTTAGCAAAACGTTGAGCCCTTTCCTGAGACAACGTCAAATTGTCCACC
Organism: Ranitomeya imitator; assembly: GCF_032444005.1. NCBI lineage: Eukaryota > Metazoa > Chordata > Amphibia > Anura > Dendrobatidae > Ranitomeya > Ranitomeya imitator. Next base: position 723,717,635 of record NC_091283.1, on the reverse strand, counting down.
ACATGAGTCCAAATCTGCTGCAGCCTGTCCACCACAGAATCAACACCAGGACAATCAGAAGGCTCAACCTGTCCAGAAGAAAAACGAGGATGAAAACCAAAATTACAAAAGAAAGGTGAAACCAAAGTAGCCGAACTAGCCCGATTATTAAGGGCAAACTCGGCCAACGGCAAGAAAGACACCCAATCATCCTGATCAGCAGACATAAAGCATCTCAAATAGGTCTCCAAGGTCTGATTAGTTCGCTCAGTTTGGCCATTAGTCTGAGGATGAAACGCCGAAGAAAAAGACAAATCAATGCCCATCCTAGAACAAAAGGCCCGCCAAAATCTAGAGACAAACTGAGAACCTCTGTCAGACACAATATTCTACGGAATGCCATGCAAACGAACCACATGCTGAAAAAACAATGGAACCAGATCTGAGGAGGAAGGCAACTTAGGCAAAGGTACCAAATGGACCATTTTAGAGAACCGGTCACAAACAACCCAGATAACAGACATTTTCTGGGAAACAGGAAGATCCGAAATAAAATCCATGGAAATATGCGTCCAGGGCCTCTCAGGGACCGTCAAAGGCAAAAGCAACCCACTAGCGCGGGAACAGCAAGGCCACAGGACTGCACAAAAGCACGCACATCGCGAGACAAGGAAGGCCACCAAAAGGACCTAGCAACCAAATCTCTGGTACCAAAAATCCCAGGATGACCAGCCAACACTGAACAATGAACCTCAGAAATTACCTTACTTGTCCATCTATCAGGAACAAACAGATTCCCCACAGGACAGCGGTCAGGCCTATCAGCCTGAAATTCCTGAAGCACCCGGCGCAAATCAGGGGAGATAGCAGAAAGAATCACCCCCTCCTTAAGAATGCCAACCGGCTCAAGGACTCCAGGAGAATCAGGCGAAAAACTCCTAGAGAGGGCATCAGCTTTAACATTCTTAGATCCCGGAAGATACGAGACCACAAAATCAAAACGGGAGAAAAACAGGGACCATCGAGCCTGTCTAGGATTCAGCCGCTTGGTCGACTCGAGGTAAATCAGATTCTTATGATCGGTCAGGACCACAACACGGTGTTTAGCTCCCTCAAGCCAATGTCGCCACTCCTCAAACGCCCACTTCATAGCCAACAACTCCCGATTGCCGACATCATAATTGCGTTCCGCAGGCGAAAACTTTCTGGAAAAAAAAGCACACGGTTTCATCAAAGAACCATCAGACTCCCTCTGAGACAAGACGGCCCCTGCCCCAATCTCAGAAGCGTCGACCTCAACCTGAAAAGGAAGAGAAACATCCGGTTGACGCAACACAGGGGCAGAAGTAAATCGGCGTTTAAGCTCTTGAAAGACCTCAGCAGCCTCAGAGGACCAATTCGTCACATCAGCGCCCTTCTTCGTCAAATCAGTAAGGGGCTTAACCACACTGGAAATGTTGGCAATGAAACGGCAATAGATATTAGCAAAGCCCAAAAATTTTTGAAGACCCTTCACAGATGTGGGTTGGATCCAGTCATGAATAGCTTGGACCTTAACAGGATCCATTTCTATAGACGAGGGAGAAAAAACAAAACCCAAAAAAAGACCTTCTGAACTCCGAATAGGCATTTAGACCCCTTCACAAATAAAGCATTATCACGAAGGATCTGGAACACCATCCTGACCTGCTTCACATGAGACTCCCAATCATTGGAAAAAATCAAAATATCATCCAAATATACGACCATGAATTTATCAAGATAATTGCGGAAAATATCATGCATGAAAGACTGGAACACAGATGGAGCATTAGAGAGCCCAAATGGCATCACAAGGTATTCAAAATGGCCTTCGGGCGTATTAAATGCAGTTTTCCATTCGTCACCCTGTTTAATACGAACAAGATTATATGCCCCTCGGAGGTCAATCTTAGTAAACCAACTAGCCCCCTTAATCTGAGCAAACAAATCAGTAAGCAAAGGCAAGGGGTATTGGAATTTGACCGTGATCTTATTAAGAAGACGATAATCAATACAGGGTCTCAAGGAGCCATCCTTCTTAGCAACAAAAAAGAAACCCGCTCCCAATAGTGACGAAGAGGGCCGAATATGCCCTTTCTCCAAAGATTCCTTAACATAGCTCCGCATGGCGGCATGCTCTGGCACAGACAGATTGAAAAGTCGTCCCTTAGGGAACTTACAACCAGGAATCAAGTTAATAGCACAATCACAGTCCCTATGTGGAGGAAGGGAACTGGACTTGGGCTCATCAAATACATCCTGGAAATCCGACAAAAACTCAGGGACCTCAGAAGAGGGGGAAGAGGAAATTGACATCAAAGGAACGTCACTATGCACCCCTTGACAACCCCAACTAGTCACAGACATAGTTTTCCAATCCAGCACCGGATTATGTTCCTGTATCCATGGAAATCCCAGCACAACAACATCATGCAGGTTATGCAACACCAGAAAACGGCAATCTTCCTGATGTGCAGGAGCCATGTACATAGTCATCTGTGTCCAGTACTGAGGTTTATCCTTAGCCAAGGGTGTAGCATCAATGCCCCTCAAAGGAATAGGGCTCTGCAAAGGCTGCAAGGAAAAACCACAGCGCCTGGCGAATTCTAAGTCCATTAAGTTCAGGGCAGCGCCTGAATCCACAAATGCCATGACAGAAAAGGACGACAATGAGCAAATCAGGGTCACAGATAAGAGAAATTTAGGCTGTATCGTACTAATGGTAACAGACCTAGCGACTCTCTTAGTACGCTTAGGGCAATCAGAGATAACATGAGCAGAATCACCACAGTAAAAACACAGCCTATTCTGACGTCTGAATTCCTGCCGTTCTATTCTAGTCAAAATCCTATCACATTGCATAGGTTCAGGACTATGCTCAGAGGATACTGCCATATGGTGCACAGCTTTGCGCTCGCGCAGACGCCGATCAATCTGAATGGCAAGAAACATAGATTCGTTCAAACTGGCAGGCGTAGGAAAGCCCACCATAACATCTTTAAGGGTTTCAGAAAGACCTTTTCTGAAAATAGCAGCCAGAGCCTCTTCATTCCATTTAGTGAGCACAGACCATTTTCTAAATTTCTGGCAGTATAACTCTGCTGTTTCCTGACCTTGACACAGGGCCAACAGTGTTTTCTCAGCATTCTCTACAGAGTTAGGTTCGTCATACAATAATCCGAGCGCTTGAAAAAATGCGTCTACATTCAATAATGCCAGATTCCCTGTTTCAAGAGAAAAAGCCCAGTCTTGCGGATCACCACGCAGAAAGGATATGATGATTTTCACCTGCTGAATGGGATCACCTGAAGAACGGGGTTTCAAAGCAAAAAACAATTTGCAGTTATTTTTAAAGTTCAAAAGCTTGGATCTGTCCCCAAAGAACAAATCCGGAGTAGGAATTCTGGGCTCTAAAGCCGGAGTCAGGACAACATAGTCCTGGATACTCTGTACTCTTGTAGCCAGTTGATCCACACGAGAAAACAAACCCTGAACATCCATGCCAGAGCATATATCCTGCACCACCCAGATATAAAGAGGAAAAAAGAGGCAAACCAGAGCACAGAAAAAAAACTGGTTCAGAACTTTCTTTTCCTTCTTTTGAGATACATTTAATTCATTTTTGGCCACTTGTACTGTTATGATCTGGTGGTTTAGGAACAACATGAGACAAGCTCTGAAGGAGGTGGTATCTGTACTGACCGCAGACCCTGAACCTAGCAGCGCAACTAGAAATAGCTGTGGGGGGTACCTGACGCTCCCTAGACCCCTCGGCACAGCCTAAGATCTAACTTCCCCTAAAGATGGAAACAGGAAACCTATCTTGCCTCAGAGAAAATCCCCAAAGGAAAGATAGCCCCCCACAAATATTGACGGTGAGAGGAGGGGAAAATAACATACGCAGAGATGAAATCAGATTTTAGCATAGGAGGCCAGTCTAGCTTGATAGATAGGACAGGAAAGGATACTGTGCGGTCAGTATAAAAACTACAAAAGAATCCACAGAATTTACAAAATCTCCACACCTGACTAAAGGTATGGAGGGTAAATCTGCTTCCCAGAGCTTCCAGCTAACAGAAAAAATCCATAATGACAAGCTGGACAAAAATAGAATGCACAGAACAATAAGTCCACAACATGTTGACTGAAAAGAGCAAAGCCAGAACTTATCTTTGCAGAACTGGTCAGGAAACCAGGAGAATCCAAGCAGAGATGTGAATCCAGCCAGAGAACATTGACAAGTGGCAAAGGCTGAAGACTAGAGCCAGGTTAAATAGCAGAGCCAGGAGAGACGATTAGTGAAAGCAGCTGCTAAAGCTAAACCCAAGGAGCGGCAGTTCCACTCAAAACCACCAGAGGGAGCCCAAGGGCAGAATTCATAAAAGTGCCATTTACAACCACCGGAGGGAGCCCAAGAACGGAATTCACAACACGCGACTCCGTTCCGTACACACACACGGCTCTGCTCCGTACACCTTGCACACAAGGCTCCGCTCTGTACACCTCGTACACATGCAGCTCCGCACACCTAGTACACAAGCGGCTGTACTCTGTACATCTCACGTGGCTCTGCTCCATACAATTCGTACACACGCGGCTCCGCACATCTCGTACACACGAGGCTCAGCTCCACACACCTTGTACACACACGGCTCCACTCAGTACACACACCTCGTACACATGTGGCTCCACTCTGTACACCTTGTACACAAACAGCTGTGCTCTGTAGACCTTGTACACACGCGGCTGTGCTCCGCACACCTCGTACACACGCGGCTCCGCTCTGTATACCTCGTACATAGTGATGAGCGAATGTACTCGCCACTACCCGGTACTCGCCCGAGTTTCACTATGCTCGGTGTACTTGGAGCGCCCCCAGACACAGGGCCACGAGTTCTCGGTACTGGGCCTCTCTGGTTCGGTTCTGAGGCTGTCACGGTGGCTAGACCCGGTCCGCGACCCTGCTAAGGGGCGTCCAATAAAGGTGGTGCAGTCTGTCAGGGGTTCGTGACGCCACCTGTGGTGTTCGGTCAGGGAGACCGACGCTGCTGTGGGGTCCGCTGGGGTGATGGAATGGCAGCTGGATGGTATACCTTCCCACAGGTGAAGTATGTCCCCAGGGCTTCCCAGTAAGGTGGATGGTAATGGTGTAGGGTGCAGTCAATAACGAGGACACAGGGTTGCAGTCTCTTTACCTCTTTACTGAAGACTTCAGGATCCTCAATCCAGAGCACGCTTAACAGGGCTATCTGAGGCCGGCCAGTCCGATGGGCACTTCCAGAGTTTCCTCCGCAGATGGAAATCGTTGCCTACCACTAGCGCCTGTGTATTGTAGTCCTACCCTGCTGAGCATTCGGAATAGTCCTCACAACTGCTGTTCTCATCCGTTCGTTCTCTACAGCTCTCTCACTCTTTGGTTCCAGATGTTTCTAGTTCAATGTCACCCAGGTATGTTATGGCTAGGACGCACCCGTATGACGGGAAGGCCTGAAGGTCTTCTGGGACCCTAGAGATGCCCCTCTCCCACTGTTGCCCCCTATGTCTTCGTAGGTGTAGTAAGGTAGACAGCCAACCTATGATTAACTGTCCTGCGGAGTTCGAAGTAAGGCCTAGAGTCAGTTACTCCTGCGGTGTTCCGGCCACCGGCTACGCGCCTCAGTAGGATGTTGCCTCGGTCTCACGGCACAACTCCTACTGGTACTCCTTAGTGCTTGATCTTGTTTACACTGTTCCACAATATCCTTCCCTTCGTGTCTCTCTCTTGGATACCGCCGTGGGGTGTACAGGCGCGGTTCCGTTACATTCTGCTCTGTTCGCTAGGCACCTGCCTGGTTCCCACACCTGACAGGGACCCCCCTGTGTCTTCTCCCTGCAACACCCCCTGCCACGGGATGTTGCCTGAATCCAACCCAGTCAGCTTCTGACTAACTTTCTCCCCAACCCCTAGTTTTACCAGTGTGAGGAGTGGCCCAATAAATAAAGCCTTTTTCTCCCCCTAGTGGCCGGAGTGTGAAGTGTAATGTGTTCTGGTGATACCTGGTCAGGAGAACTCCTTTAGTGCCATCAGACGTACCATCACTCCCCTTAGTGGCAGAGCGTCATACTGCAACGACCAAGCCTCTGGGGCGCTGCACTCCCCCCCGGTTAAATCCAGTACTCCTGGACTGGGAAGAACAACAATACATTGCAGCAAAAGACATACAAAATTTTGAAATGCTTAAAACAGGTAATTAGAATAATGCTTCCCTTTATGGGAGGTGAGAACACTTGAACGTTACAAACAAAAACAAGGTTAAATATTTTAAAATAACATTCTGACTATAAATAACTCTCAGTACCCAGCCGGGTATTCTACCAAGTGCAAACTCTGAACAATAATTTACTCTTTCCTTTAAGGGTGTATAAGCTGAACCCACTAAAGTCCTACTATAAAATACTATATAAATAACTCAACTTTTCTTTCCGTTCTAGCTTCACTAATGCAGGACCGCCTAGCTCCTTGGCTGGGCCTGCTGTCATTGTACCGACCATCATTCTAGGGTTCTCAGGAGGACTCTCTCTCTAACCCCTACGAGTTCACTTCAAGCTTTCCTGTCCTCAATCTTTATTAACATTATCAAACTTTACTAACTTTCAACATTATTAACGTTTCGATCTTTTCCAAAGCAACATGTCAACATTCCCTTTAAGAGGGAACCAAGTCTCTAGGAAATAGTGCAGATTCTCTCCGTCTGCAAGTCCACTAAAAGCAAGACCTTCTGTGTCATGTCCAGAAGCATTATCTTCGCAAAGTCTTCTTTCGCTTGTAAAACCAGTAGGGAGCACCTTTAAGAAGATGGAAACTATATACAAAACAGTTTTGAATCATTCACTGTTCATGATAGGGCAGTCTTTTAACCCCTTAGCGACCGCCGATACGCCTTTTAACGGCGGCCGCTAAGGGTACTTAAACCACAGCGCCGTTAATTAATTTTTCCACGGCGCTGTGGAAAAAGTGAATAGTGCCCCCCAGAGGCCGATTTTCTCCGGGGTCTCGGCTGCCGGGGGTAGCCGAGACCCAGAGAACATGATTCGGGGGGTTTTTAACCCACCCCGCATTTGCGATCGCCGGTAATTAACCGTTTACCGGCGATCGCAAAAAAAAAAAGACGCGATCTCTTTTTAATTTCTCTGTCCTCCGATGTGATCGCACATCGGAGGACAGAGAAAAGGGGTCCAAGGTAGCCCCCCAATACTCACCTATCTCCCCCGATGCTCCTCGTGTCTCCCGGTGGGCGCCGCCATCTTCAAAATGGCGGGCGCATGCGCAGTGCGCCCGCGGGCCGGCACCGGGAGAATCTTTGGGGTCTCGGCTACCCCCGGCAAAGAGCATGATCGGGGTCGGTTTTACCGACCCCTGTTTTGCGATCGCCGGTAATTAACTGTTTACCGGCGACCGCAAAAAAAAAAAAAAAAGTAGGGGGATTCGGGGACCCTACAATACTCACCTGTGTCCCTGGATCCTCTTGCTGCTCCTCCTGGCCGCCGGCAGAAGAAAATGGCGGGCGCATGCGCAGTGCGCCCGCCATCTGTCTCCATCTGCCGGTCGGCAGGAGAACAGCAGTTGGGGCTAAAGTTAGGGATAGGGGTAGGGGTAGGGTTAGGGTTAGGGGTAGGGTTAGGGGTAGGGTTAGGGTTAGGGGTAGGGTTAGGGTTAGGGGTAGGGTTAGGGGTAGGGTTAGGGGTAGGGGTAGAGGTAGTGTTAGGGGTAGGGTTAGGGCTAGGGTTAGGGCTAGGGTTAGGGCTAGGGTTGGGGCTAAATTTAGCGTTAGGGTTGGTGCTAAATTTAGGGTTAGGGTTGGGGCTAAATTTAGGGTTAGGCTTCTTTCACACTTACGTCGGTACGGGGCCATCGCAATGCATCGGCCCGACATACCGACGCATGTTGTGAAAATTGTGCACAACGTGGGCAGCAGCTGTAGTTTTTCAACGCATCCGCTGCCCAATCTATGTCCTGGGGAGGAGGGGGCGGAGTTACAGCCACGCATGTGCGGTCAGAAATGGCGGATGCGACGTACAAAAAAACGTTTCATTGAACGTTTTTTTGTGCCGACGGTCCGCCAAAACACAACTGATCCAGTGCACGACGGACGCGACGTGTGGCCATCCGTCACGATCCGTCGGCAATACAAGTCTATGTGCAAAAAACGCATCCTGCGGGCACATTTGCAGGATCCGTTTCTTGTCCAAAACGACGGAATGCGACGGAATGCCAAACGACGCAAGTGTGAAAGTAGCCTTAGGGCTAGGGTTAGGGTTGGGGCTAAAGTTAGGGCTAGGGTTGGGGCTAAAGTTAGGGTTAGAGCTGGGATTAGGGTTAGGGTTTGGATTAGGGTTGGTATTAGGGTTAGGGTTGGCATTAGGGTTACGCTTGGGATTAGGGTTAGGTTTGGGATTAGGGTTAAGGTTAGGGTTGTGATTAGGGGTGTATTGGGATTAGGGTTAGGTTTGAGGTTAGGGTTGAGATTAGGATTAGGGGTGTGTTGGATTTAGGGTTTTGATTAGGGTTATGGTTAGGGTTGACATTAGGGTTGTTTTGGGGTAAGGGTTGTGATTATGGTTAGGGTTAGTGATTAGGATTATGGATCAGGTTGGGATTAGGGTTAGGGGTGTGTTGGGGTTAGGGTTGGAGCTAGAATTGGGGGGTTTCCACTGTTTAGGTACATCAGGGGGTCTCCAAACACGACAGCCAATTTTGCGCTCAAAAAGTCAAATGGTGCTCCCTCCCTTCTGAGCTCTGCCGTGCGCCCAAACAGTGGGTTACCCCCACATATGGGCCATCAGCGTACTCGGGATAAATTGACAACAGCTTCTGGGGTCCAATTTCTCTTGTTACCCTTGTGAAAATAAAAACTTGGGGGCTACAATATCTTTTTTGTGAAAAAAAAAATATTTTTTATTTTCACGACTCTGCATTCTAAACTTCTGTGAAGCACTTGGGCATTCAAAGTTCTCACCACACATCTAGATAAGTTCCTTGGGGGGTCTAGTTTACAAAATGGGGTCAATTGTGGGGGGTTACTACAGTTTAGGTACATCAGGGGCTCTGCAATCGCAACATAATGCCCACAGACCATTCTATCAAAGTCTGCATTCCAAAAAGGCACTCCTTCCCTTCCGAGCTCTGCCATGCGCCCAAAAAGTGGTTTACCCCACATATGGCGCATCAGCGTACTCGGGATAAATTGGACAACAACTATTGCAGTCCAATTTCTCCTGTTACCCTTGTGAAAATAAAAACTTGGGGGCTACAATATCTTTTTTGTGGAAAAAAAAATATTTTTTATTTTCACGACTCTGCATTCTAAACTTCTGTGAAGCACTTGGGCATTCAAAGTTCTCACCACACATCTAGATAAGTTCCTTGGGGGGTCTAGTTTTCAAAATAGGGTCACTTGTGGGGGGTTACTACAGTTTAGGTACATCAGGGGCTCTGCAATCACAACATAATGCCCACAGACCATTCTATCAAAGTCTGCATTCCAAAAAGGCGCTCCTTCCCTTCCGAGCTCTGCCGTGCACCCAAACAGTGGTTTACCCCCACATATGGTGCATCAGCGTACTCGGGATAAATTGGACAACAACTATTGCAGTCCAATTTCTCCTGTTACCCTTGTGAAAATAAAAACTTGGGGGCTACAATATCTTTTTTGTGGAAAAAAAAAAATATTTTTTATTTTCACGACTCTGCATTCTAAACTTCTGTGAAGCACTTGGGCATTCAAAGTTCTCACCACACATCTAGATAAGTTCCTTGGGGGGTCTAGTTTCCAAAATGGGGTCACTTGTGGAGGGTTTCTACTGGTTAGGTACATAAGGGGCTCTCCAAACGCGACATGGCGTCCGATCTCAATTCCAGCCAATTCTACATTGAAAAAGTAAAACGGCACTCTTTCTCTTCCAAGCTCTGCGGTGCGCCCAAACAGTGGTTTACCCCCACATATTGGGTATCGACGTACTCAGGAGAAATTGCACAACAACTTTAGTGGTCTAATTTCTCCTGTTACCCTTGTGAAAATAAAAATTTGTGGGAAAAAGATCATTTTTGTAGAAAAAATGCAATTTTTTTTTTCACGGCTCTACGTTATAAACTTCTGTGAAGCACATGGGGGTTCAAAGTGCTCGCCACACATCTAGATAAGTTCCTTAAGGGGTCTAGTTTCCAAAATGGTGTCAATTGTGGGGGGTTTCCACTGTTTAGGCACATCAGGGGCTCTCCAAACGCGGCATGGCGTCCAATCTCAATTCCTGCCAATTCTACATTGAAAAAGTAAAACGGCGCTCCTTCACTTCCAAGCTCTGCGGTGCGCCCAAACAGTGGTTTACCCCCACATATTGGGTACCAGCATACTCAGGAGAAATTGCACAACAACTTTTGTGGTCTAATTTCTCCTGTTACCCTTGTGAAAATAAAAATTTGTGGGCAAAAAGATCATTTTTGTAGAAAAAATGCGATTTTTTTTTTCACAGCTCTACATTATAAACTTCTGTGAAGCACATGGGGGTTCAAAGTGCTCACCACACATCTAGATATGTTCCTTAAGGGGTCTAGTTTCCAAAATGGGGTCACTTGTGGGGGGTTTCCACTGTTTAGGCACATCAGAGGCTCTCCAAACGCGACATGGCGTCCAATCTAAATTCCAGCCAATTCTACATTGAAAAAGTAAAACGGCGCTCCTTCACTTCCAAGCTCTGCGGTGCGCCCAAACAGTGGTTTACCCTCACATATGGGGTATCGACGTATTCAGGAGAAATAGCACAACAACTTTTTTGGTCTAATTTCTCCTGTTACCCTTGTGAAAATAAGAATTTGTGGGCGAAAAGATCATTTTTGTGTAAACAAAAGCGATTTTTTATTTTCACGGCTCTACGTTATAAACTTCTGTGAAGCACTTGGGGGTTCAAAGTGCTCACCACACATCTAGATAAGTTCCTTAAGGGGTCTAGTTTCCAAAATGGTGTCACTTGTGGGGAGTTTCCACTGTTTAGGCACATCAGGGGCTCTCTAAACGTGAAATGGCGTCCGATCTCAATTCCAGCCAATTCTGCATTGAAAAAGTCAAACGGCGCTCCTTCACTTCTAAGTTCTGCGGTGCGCCCAAAAAGTGGTTTACCCCCACATATGGGGTATTGGCGTATTCAGGAGAAATTGCATAACAAAATTTATGGTTAAATTTCTGTTTTTACACTTGTGAAAATAAAAAAAATGGTTCTGAATTAAGATGTTTGCAAAAAAAAGTTAAATGTTCATTTTTTCCTTCCACATTGTTTCAGTTCCTATGAAGCACGTAAAGGGTTAATGAACTTCTTGAATGTGGTTTTGAGAACCTTGAGGGGTGTAGTTTTTAGAATGGTGTCACACTTCATTATTTTCTATCATATAGACCCCTCAAAATGACTTCAAATGTGATGTGGTCCCTAAAAAAAAATGGTGTTGTAAAAATGATAAATTGCTGGTCAACTTTTAACCCTTATAACTCCCTAACAAAAAAAAATTTTGTTTCCAAAATTGTGCTGATGTAAAGTAGACATGTGGGAAATGTTATTTATTAACTATTTTTTGTGACATATCTCTCTGATTTAAGGGCATAAAAATACAAAGTTTGAAAATTGCAAAATTTTAAAAATTTTCGCCATCTTTCCGGTTTTTTCATAAATAATCACAAGTAATATCGAAGAAATGTTACCACTAACATGAAGTACAATATGTCATGAAAAAACAATCTCAGAATCAGCAGGATCCGTTGAAGCGTTCCAGAGTTATAACCTCATAAAGTGACAGTGGTCAGAATTGCAAAAATTGGCCTGGTCATTAAGTACCAAATTGGCTCTGTCAATAAGGGGTTAAACAATGATGAACTTGTGCAAAAATAGAAAAAGAACTATAAACAATAGGGATCCCGGGTAAACAAAGGGACCCCTTTTAGGAATAACCCTGGACGGGTTTTAAGCAGCAGCAAGAAACAGTTAACTATGTACATATTCGGGTATTCGAGGTTTAGTTCTGGGAACGTTGTGGTCTTACCTCGCAGACCACTCCTCTCCGTTGAGAACGGGTGGGACCCACAGTCGCACGCAGGGCCTGGTCAGCCCGACGATCCGCATCGGGGACCTCATCCTCTGGAGTCTCAGCGGCGACCTGAAGGACTGCGCATCGCTGAACGCCCCTGGCCGTCCAGCCAGTCCCCCTCGACCATCGGGTATAGGTCACCGCAACTCCAGGTCTCAGGTCGCGGTCCTCGACCGTCCCATAACACGGCTCCACCTCGTTCCGGGTGAAATTGACTTGCGCGGGCTCTCCGATCTCCTGGATAGCTCCTCTTTCCTCCTTAGAATCAAAAAGGACCACCACTCCTGTTGTGAATTCTGTTGTCGAACTCCTTCCTGTGGTCGTGAATGGTACTTCGGCGAGTTCTGTCTATGGGCTCCCTCTGGTGGCTATGAGTGAAGCTGCTGCTTCTGAGGTTCCTTACACAGGTGACGTGGTTTATCCTTTGGTTGGCTGCTCTATTTAACTCCTCTCAGATCGTTACTCCATGCCAGCTGTCAATGTTTTTGCATTTGTTCAGTTCGCTCCTGGATCTCTCTGGTGACCTGCCTTCTCCTGCAGAAGCTAAGTTCCTGATAGTCATTATTTGTTCACTGTTTTCTTGTCCAGCTGGTTATCATGATTTTGTCTTGCTAGCTGGAAGCTCTGGGATGCAGAGTGGCCCCTCCGCACCGTGAGTCGGTGCGGAGGTCTTTTTTGCACACTCTGCATGGTCTTTTGTAGGTTTTTGTGCTGATCGCAAAGTTACCTTTCCTATCCTCTGTCTATTTAGTAAGTCTGGCCTCCCTTTTCTGAAACCTTTTTCATCTCTGCGTTTGTGACTTCCATCTTTACTCACAGTCAATATATGTGGGGGGCTTCCTTTACCTTTGGGGAATTTCTCTGAGGCAAGGTAGGCTTTATTTTCTATCTCTAGGGTTAGATAGCTCTTAGGCTGTGACGAGGCGCCTAGGTCTGGTCAGGAGCGCTCCACGGCTATTTCTAGTGTGTGTGATAGGTTTAGGGCTTGCGGTCAGCAGAGCTCCCACATCCCTGAGCTCGTCCTGTATGAGGTTTAACTATCAGGTCATTCCGGGTGCTCCTAACCACCAGGTCATAACAGTACAGCTGGCCAGAAGTATTAATGCATCTCAATAGAGGGATAAGAGAACTTCTGAGACCATTTTTTTTTTCTTTGCACTGTGTTTTGTCTTTCTTTTCCCCTAGACCTTTGGGTGGTTCAGGACACAGGTGTAGATATGGACATTCAGGGTCTGTCCTCTGGTGTGGATCATCTCACTGCAAGGGTACAAAACATTCAAGATTTTGTGGTTCAGAATCCTATGTTAGAGCCTAGAATTCCTATTCCTGACTTATTTTCTGGGGATAGATCTAGGTTCTTGAATTTCAAAAATAATTGTAAACTGTTTCTAGCTTTGAAACCCCGCTCCTCTGGTGACCCCGCTCAACAGGTAAAAATCATTATTTCTTTGTTGCGTGGTAACCCTCAAGACTGGGCATTTTCCCTTGCACCAGGAGATCCTGCATTGCGTGATGTTGATGCGTTTTTTCTGGCGCTTGGATTGCTTTATGATGAACCTAATTCAGTGGATCAGGCAGAGAAAATCTTGCTGGATTTGTGTCAGGGTCAGGATGAAGCGGAGGTGTACTGTCAGAAGTTTAGAAAGTGGTCTGTGCTTACTCAGTGGAATGAATGTGCCCTGGCGGCAATTTTCAGAAAGGGTCTTTCTGAAGCCCTTAAGGATGTCATGGTGGGATTTCCCACGCCTGCTGGTCTGAATGAGTCCATGCCTTTGGCCATTCAGATCGATCGGCGCATGCGTGAGCGCAAAGCTGTGCACCATCTGGCGGTATTCTCTGAGCATAGGCCTGAGCCTATGCAGTGTGATAGGACTTTGACCAGAGCTGAACGGCAAGAACACAGACGTCGGAATGGGCTGTGTTTTTACTGTGGTGAATCCACTCATGCTATCTCCGACTGTCCTAAGCGCACTAAGCGATTCGCTAGGTCTGTCACTATTGGTACAGTACAGTCTAAATTTCTTTTGTCCGTTACTCTGATTTGCTCTCTGTCATCCTATTCTGTAATGACATTTGTGGATTCAGGCGCTGCCCTGAATTTGATGGACTTGGAGTTTGCCAGGCGCTGTGGTTTTTTCTTGGAGCCCTTGCAGTATCCTATTCCATTGAGAGGAATTGATGCTACGCCTTTGGCCAAGAATAAGCCTCAGTACTGGACTCAATTGACCATGTGCATGGCTCCTGCACATCAGGAGGATATTCGCTTTTTGGTGTTGCATAATCTGCATGATGTGGTCGTTTTGGGGTTGCCATGGCTACAGGTCCATAATCCAGTGTTCGATTGGAAATCTATGTCTGTGTCCAGCTGGGGTTGTCAGGGGGTACATGGTGATGTTCCATTGCTGTCAATTTCGCCTTCCACTCCTTCTGAAGTCCCTGAGTTTTTATCAGATTACCGGGATGTATTTGAGGAGCCCAAGTCCGGTGCCGTGCCTCCTCATAGGGATTGCGACTGTGCTATTAATTTGAATCCTGGTAGTAAGTTTCCTAAGGGCCGTCTGTTTAATTTATCTGTGCCAGAGCACGCCGCTATGCGGAGTTATATAAAGGAATCCTTGGAGAAGGGTGATATTCGTCCGTCGTCGTCACCATTGGGAGCAGGGTTCTTTTTTGTGGCCAAGAAGGATGGTTCTTTGAGACCTTGTATTGATTACCGCCTTCTTAATAAGATCACAGTCAAATTTCAGTATCCTTTGCCGCTGTTGTCTGATTTATTTGCTCGGATCAAGGGGGCTAGTTGGTTCACCAAGATAGATCTGTGTGGTGCGTATAATCTTGTGCGAATTAAACAGGGTGATGAATGGAAAACGGCATTTAATACGCCCGAGGGCCATTTCGAGTACCTGGTTATGCCATTCGGGCTTTCTAATGCTCCATCTGTGTTTCAGTCCTTTATGCATGACATCTTCCGAGAGTACCTGAATAGATTCATGATTGTATATTTGGATGACATTTTGGTCTTTTCGGATGATTGGGAGTCTCATGTGAAGCAGGTCAGAATGGTGTTCCAGGTCCTTCGTGCAAATTCCTTGTTTGTGAAGGGGTCAAAGTGTCTCTTTGGAGTTCAGAAGGTTTCATTTTTAGGTTTCATTTTCTCCCCTTCTACTATCGAGATGGACCCTGTTAAAGTTCAGGCCATTTACGATTGGACTCAGCCGACATCTGTGAAGAGCTTGCAGAAGTTCCTGGGCTTCGCTAATTTTTATCGTCGCTTCATTGCTAATTTTTCCAGTATTGCTAAACCGTTGACTGATTTGACCAAGAAAGGTGCTGATGTGGTCAATTGGTCCTCTGCGGCTGTAGAGGCTTTTCAGGAGTTGAAGCGTCATTTTGCTTCTGCCCCTGTGTTGTGCCAGCCAGATGTTTCGCTCCCTTTTCAGGTTGAGGTTGATGCTTCTGAAATTGGAGCAGGGGCTGTTTTGTCGCAAAGAAGTTCTGATGGCTAGGTGATGAAACCCTGTGCCTTCTTTTCTAGAAAATTCTCGCCTGCTGAGCGCAATTATGATGTGGGCAATCGGGAGTTGTTGGCCATGAAGTGGGCATTCGAGGAGTGGCGATATTGGCTTGAAGGAGCTAAACATCGCGTGGTGGTCTTGACGGATCACAAGAATTTGACTTATCTCGAGTCTGCCAAACAGTTGAATCCTAGACAGGCTCGATGGTCGCTGTTTTTCTCCCATTTTGATTTTGTGGTTTCATACCTTTCTGGATCTAAGAATGTGAAGGCTGACGCCCTGTCAATGAGTTTTGTGCCTGACTCTCCGGGTGTTCCGGAGCCGGTGGGTATTCTTAAAGAAGGGGTAATTTTGTCTGCCATTTCCCCTGATTTGCGGCGTGTGCTGCAAAAGTTTCAGGCTGATAGACCTGACCGTTGTCCTACGGAGAAACTGTTTGTCCCTGATAGATGGACTAGTAGAGTTATCTCTGAGATTCATTGTTCAGTGTTGGCTGGTCATCCTGGAATCTTTGGTACCAGAGATTTGGTGGCTAGATCCTTTTGGTGGCCCTCTTTGTCACGGGATGTGCGTTCTATTGTGCAGTCCTGTGGGACTTGTGCGCGGGCTAAGCCCTGCTGTTCTCGTGCCAGTGGGTTGCTTTTGCCCTTGCCGATCCCAAAGAGGCCCTGGACGCATATTTCCATGGATTTTATTTCTGATCTCCCTGTCTCTCAAAGGATGTCGGTCATTTGGGTGGTTTGTGATCGCTTCTCTAAGATGGTCCATTTGGTACCCTTATCTAAATTACCTTCCTCCTCTGATTTGGTGCCATTGTTTTTCCAGCATGTGGTTCGTTTGCATGGCATTCCAGAGAACATCGTCTCGGACAGAGGTTCCCAGTTTGTTTCGAGGTTTTGGCGGTCCTTTTGCGCTAAGATGGGCATTGATTTGTCTTTTTCTTCAGCTTTCCATCCTCAGACTAATGGCCAAACCGAACGAACTAATCAGACTTTGGAGACATACCTGAGATGCTTTGTTTCTGCTGATCAGGATGATTGGGTGTCCTTCTTGCCTTTGGCTAAGTTCGCCCTTAATAATCGGGCCAGCTCGGCTACTTTAGTTTCTCCTTTTTTCTGTAATTCTGGTTTCCATCCTCGTTTCTCTTCAGGGCAGGTTGAGCCTTCGGACTGTCCTGGTGTGGATGCGGTGGTGGACAGGTTGCAGCAGATTTGGACTCATGTGGTGGACAATTTGACATTGTCCCAGGAGAAGGCTCAACGTTTTGCTAACCGCCGGCGTTGTGTTGGTCCCCGACTTCGTGTTGGGGATTTGGTTTGGTTGTCATCTCGTCACGTTCCTATGAAGGTTTCCTCTCCTAAGTTTAAGCCTCGTTTCATTGGGCCTTATAAGATTTCTGAAGTTCTTAATCCTGTGTCATTTCGTTTGGACCTTCCAGCTTCTTTTGCCATCCATAATGTGTTCCATAGGTCGTTGTTGCGGAGATACGTGGTGCCTATGGTTCCCTCCGTTGATCCCCCTGCCCCGGTGTTGGTTGAGGGGGAGTTGGAGTATGTGGTGGAGAAGATTTTGGATTCTCGTGTTTCAAGACGGAAACTTCAGTACCTGGTTAAGTGGAAGGGTTATGGTCAGGAAGATAATTCCTGGGTTTTTGCCTCTGATGTTCATGCTGCCGATCTTGTTCGTGCCTTTCATCTGGCTCATCCTGATCGGCCTGGGGGCTCTGGTGAGGGTTCGGTGACCCCTCCTCAAGGGGGGGGTACTGTTGTGAATTCTGTTGTCGAACTCCCTCCTGTGGTCGTGAATGGTACTTCGGCGAGTTCTGTCTATGGGGTCCCTCTGGTGGCTATGAGTGAAGCTGCTGCTTCTGAGGTTCCTTACACAGGTGACGTGGTTTATCCTTTGGTTGGCTGCTCTATTTAACTCCTCTCAGATCGTTACTCCATGCCAGCTGTCAATGTTTTTGCATTTGTTCAGTTCGCTCCTGGATCTCTCTAGTGACCTGCCTTCTCCTGCAGAAGCTAAGTTCCCGATAGTCATTATTTGTTCACTGTTTTCTTGTCCAGCTGGTTATCATGATTTTGTCTTGCTAGCTGGGAGCTCTGGGATGCAGAGTGGCCCCTCCGCACCGTGAGTCGGTGCGGAGATCTTTTTTGCACACTCTGCGTGGTCTTTTGTAGGTTTTTGTGCTGATCGCAAAGTTACCTTTCCTATCCTCTGTCTATTTAGTAAGTCTGGCCTCCCTTTGCTGAAAAATTTTTCATCTCTGCGTTTGTGACTTCCATCTTTACTCACAATCAATATATGTGGGGGGCTTCCTTTACCTTTGGGGAATTTCTCTGAGGCAAGGTAGGCTTTATTTTCTATCTCTAGGGCTAGATAGCTCTTAGGCTGTGACGAGGCGCCTAGGTCTGGTCAGGAGCGCTCCACGGCTATTTCTAGTGTGTGTGATAGGTTTAGGTCTTGCGGTCAGCAGAGCTCCCACATCCCAGAGCTCGTCCTGTATGAGGTTTAACTATCAGGTCATTCCGGGTGCTCCTAACCACCAGGTCATAACACACTCCCCAGTGCGACGGCGAGACCTCCACTTCCTCCGTGAGGTCGATTATGGCCACAGGTCGGGGCTGCTTCCTCCGGGCCGCCACCAGGCGTCGCTGGTGCTCCGTCACGGTCAAGATCTTCAGGTCCGACTCCTGCGGTACGCGATCCCCTGGCCGGGTTCGGAGGTCCGTCGTGGTCGGAGTGGACAAAGGAAGAGACATGAGCGACAGGCGAATCTCTGTCGGGTGGCCCAATCGGGAATTCACACGAGCTTGGGCCTTCAGGCAGCGTGCCAGCTGCCGGGCCTCGGCTGCGGCCACCCCTCCGTCGAGCATCCATACGCCGGGTTTTCCTTCAGGCTGCTCCGCGACGGGAAATCTCTGCAGCGGTGGTGACTCCGAGATCGCTGCAGGGAACGCAGGTCTATGCCTGGCCGGGTCGTCGCCATGCGGTGGCCTGGACGTCGTCATCTTTGTCTCCTCCTCGGGATCTTCTTCTCGGGCTCTCTTTCGGGGGCGGCTCCGTCCCCACTGTCCCCAACCTCCATAGAGGATCAAAAGGCGGACCTCAGCAGCTGACGGGCCCGCCCTCAGGATACAGAAATATTTAGACTGGGCGGCCATTATCTTTCGCGCTCTCCAGCTTACTCACGTTCACTTCTACGCCCTTCTTCTCTTGCGCTCCTCGTGGCACTACAATGGCAGCAGTCCCGGCGGGAATCCCGCGGCAGATAGCAACACACAGTTCTTGCAATAAATCACAGTCCAACACGTTTCAGTCACAGTTCCAAGGCACACATGACCTGCTTCTCAGGCTTAAGTAGGATCCTGTTCGTGACACCAAGTTGGAGCGCCCCCAGACACAGGGCCACGAGTTCTTGGTACCTGGCCTCTCTGGTTCGGTTCTGAGGCTGTCACGGTGGCTGGACCCAGTCCGCGACCCTGCTAAGGGGCATCCAATAAAGGTGGTGCAGTCTGTCAGGGGTTCGTGACGCCACCTGTGGTGTTCGGTCAGGGCGACCGACACTGCTGTGGGGTCCGCTGGGGTGATGGAATGGCAGCTGGGTAGTATACCTTCCCACAGGTGAAGTATGTCCCCAGGGCTTCCCAGTAAGGTGGATGGTAATGGTGTAGGGTGCAGTCAATAACGAGGACACAGGGTTGCAGTCTCTACCTCTTTACTGAAGACTTCAGGATCCTCAATCCAGAGCACGCTTAACAGGGCTATCTGAGGCCGGCCGGTCCGATGGGCACTTCCAGAGTTTCCTCCGCAGATGGAAATCGTTGCCTACCACTAGCGCCTGTGTGTTGTAGTCCTACCCTGCTGAGCATTCGTAATGGTCCTCATAACTGCTGTTCTCGTTCGTTCGTTCTCTACAGCTCTCTCTCTCTCTTTGGTTCCAGATGTTTCTAGTTCAACGTCCCCCAGGTATGTTATGGCTAGGACACACCCGTATGACGGGAAGGCCTGGAGGTCTTCCAGGACCCTAGAGATGCCCCGCTCCCACTGTTGCCTCCTATGTCTTCGTAGGTGTAGTAAGGTAGACAGCCAACCTATGATTACCTGTCCTGCAGAGTTCGAAGTAAGGCCTAGAGTCAGTTATTCCCGCGGTGTTCCGGCCACCGGCTACACGCCTCAGTAGGATGTTGCCTCGGTCTCACGGCACGACTCCTACTGGTACTCCTTTGTGCTTGATCTCGTTTACACTGTTCCACAATATCCTTCCCTTTGTGTCTCTCTCTTGGATACCGCCGCGGGGTGTGCAGGCGCCGTTCCGTTACGTTCTGCTCTGTTCGCTAGGCACCTGCCAGGTTCCCACGCCTGACAGGGACCCCCCTGTGTCTTCTCCCTGCAATACCCCCTGCCATGGGATGTTGCCTGAATCCAACCCAGTCAGCTTCTGACTAACTTCCTCCCCAACCCCTAGTTTTACCAGTGTGAGAAGTGGCCCAATAAATAAAGCCTTTTTCTCCCCCTAGTGGCCGGAGTGTGAAGTGTAATGTGTTCTGGTGATACCTGGTCAGGAGAACTCCTTTAGTGCCATCAGACGTACCATCACTCCCCTTAGTGGCAGAGCGTCATACTGCAACGACCAAGCCTCTGGGGCGCTGCATACTCAGCGAGCACCGAGTATTTCTGGGATTATTCGGAGCTCAGGTCTCTGCCCTGCAATTCTGGCGCTCTTTAGACAGTGCAGGAATTGTCAGCTATGCACTGTAATGCTGCAGCCATCTTTGTTGTGGTATTACAGTGTTTGGCTGGCCGCACAGCATCATCAGTTCTATAAGAGACCTGGCACGGCCCTGCTCGCCGCATTCTGCTCCGGACTTAGCGAGTGTAGGGAGAGCTGCTGCTGAGATAGGGTCAGAATCCTGCTTTTAAGGCTGCCGTCACACTAGCAGTATTTGGTCAGTATTTTACATCAGTATTTTTAAGCCAAAACCAGGAGTGGAACAATCAGAGGGAAAGTATAATAGAAACATATGCACCACTTCTGTATTTATCACCCACTCCTGGTTTTACAAATACTGATGTAAAATACTGACCAAATACTGCTAGTGTGACGGCAGCCTAAGGCCGGTTTCACACGTCAGTGTCTCCGGTACGTGAGGTGACAGTTTCCTCACGTACCGGAGCCACTGACACATGTAGACGCATTAAAATCAATGCATCTGTTCAGATGTCATTGATTTTTTGCAGACCGTGTCTCCGTGTGCCAAACACGGAGACATGTCAGTGTTCGTGGGAGCGCACGTATTACACGGACCCATTAAGCGCTGTCCCCCCCACTGGTGCTGAAGCTGCGATTCATATCTTCCCTGCAGCAGCGTTTGCTGCAGAGAAGATATGAATAAGTGTGTTTAAAATAAAGATCTATGTGCCCCCGGCCCTCTCACCCCCTGTGCGCCCCCCCCGCTGTTCTGAAAATACTCACCCGGCTCGCTCCCTCGCCGGCGCTGCTTCCTCTCCTGGCCGCATCTTCTCCTGTATGCGGTCACGTGGGGCCGCTCATTTACAGTAATGAATATGCGGCTCCACCTCCTGTAGGGGCGGCCCCACGTGACCGCATACAGGAGAAGCTGCGGCCAGAACAGGAAGAAGCGACAGCCAACGAGGGAGCCAGGTGAGTATTTTCAGAACAGCGGGGGGGGGGGGGGGGCGCACAGGGGGTGGGGGGGCGCACAGGGGGGGGAGGGCGGGGGAAAGATAGATCTTTATTTTAAACACTATTATTCATATCTTCTCTGCAGCAAACGCTGCTGCAGGGAAGATATGAATCGCGGCTTCAGCACCAGATGCTGGTATGTGTGGTACCCAGTGGGCACACGGGCGGCACACGTGTGCCACACTGATGTGCCACAGAAACGTAGGGGCACACGGTCACAGATAATTCCGGTACTGATTTTTTCCGGTACCGGAATTATCTGGACGTGTGAAACCGGCCTAAGAGTTAGTGTAGGTCTGCAACTTTTCAGTCCACAACAGAGAAACCAACAGTTCTTTTTAGGGCTAATTCGGGGGTCCCAAGATTGAAGAGCTAGGTAAGCAGGGGAGTCTATGTGTGCATATCCACATCAGTGCAAGGCCTGCAGGCACTGTATGTGAGTACATAGCTCTCACTGCATACCTACAAAAGCTCCATTACTGTCTGCTGCTGCTTATTTAACCCCTTTACCCCCAAGGGTGGTTTCCACGTTAATGACCGGGCCAATTTTTACCATTCTGACCACTGTCCCTTTATGAGGTTATAACTCTGGAACGCTTCAATGGATCCCAGTGATTCTGACACTGTTTTCTCGTGACATATTGTACTTCATGATAGTGGTAAAAATTCTTTGATAGTACCTGCGTTTATTTGTGAAAAAAACGGAAATTTGGTGAATATTATGAAAATTTCGCAATTTTCCAACTTTGAATTTTTATGCAATGAAATCACAGAGATATGTCACACAAAATACTTAATAAGTAACATTTCTCACATGTCTTCTTTACATCAGCACAATTTTGGAACCAAAATTTTTTTTTGTTAGGGAGTTATAAGGGTTAAAAGTTGACCAGCAATTTCTCATTTTTACAACACCATTTTTTTTTAGGGACCACATCTCATTTGAAGTCATTTTGAGGGGTCTATATGATAGAAAATACCCAAGTGTGACACCATTCTAAAAACTGCACCCCTCATGGTGCTCAAAACCATATTCAAGAAGTTTATTAACCCTTCTGGTGCTTCACAGGAATTTTTGGAATGTTTAAATAAAAATGAACATTTAACTTTTTTTCACAAAAAATTTACTTCAGCTCCAATTTGCTTTATTTTACCAAGGGTAACAGGAGAAAATGGACCCCAAAAGTTGTTGTACAATTTGTCCTGAGTACATCGATACCCCATATGTGGGGGTAAACCACTGTTTGGGCGCGTGACAGAGCTCGGAAGCGAAAGAGCGCCATTTGACTTTTCAATGCAAAATTGGAGAGCCCCTGATGTGCCTAAACATTGAAACCCCCCACAAGTGACACCATTTTGGAAAGCAGACCCCCCAAGGAACTTATCTAGAGGTGTGGTGAGCACTTTGACCCACCAAGTGCTTCACAGAAGTTTATAATGCAGAACCGTAAAAATAAAAAATCATATTTTTTCACAAAAATTATCTTTTCGCCCCCAATTTTTTATTTTCCCAAGGTAAGAGAAAAAATTGGACTCCAAACGTTGTTGTACAATTTGTCCTGAGTGCGCTGATACCCCATATGTGGGAGTAAACCACTGTTTGGGCGCATGGGAGAGCTCGGAAGGGAAGGAGCGCCGTTTGACTTTTCAATGCAAAATTGACAGGAATTATTTTTTTAGCCTCCAGTTTTGTATTTTCCCGAGGGTAACAGGAGAAATTGGACCCCAAAATTTGTTGCCCAATTTGTCCTGAGTGCGATTATACAGAATATGTGGGGGGAACCACTGTTTGGGCGCATGGGAGGGCTCAGAAGGGAAGGAGCGCCATTTGGAATGCAGACTTAGATGGAATGGTCTTCAGGTGTCACATTGCGTTTGCAGAGCCCCTAATGTACCTAAACAGTAGAAACCCCCCACAAGTGACACCATTTTTGAAAGTAGACCCCCTAAGGAACTTATCTAGATGTGTGGTGAGCGCTTTGACCCACCAAGGGCTTTACAGAAGTTTATAATGCAGAGCCGTAAAAATAAAACAAAATTTTTTTCCCACAAAAATTATTTTTTAGCCCCCAGTTTTGTATTTTCCCGAGGGTAACAGGAGAAATTGGACCCCAAAATGTGTTGCCCAATTTGTCCTGAGTACGCTGATACCCCATAAGTGGGGGGGAACCACTGTTTGGGCGCATGGGAGGGCTCGGAAGGGAAGGAGCTCTATTTGGAATGCAGACTTAGATGGAATGGTCTGCAGGTGTCACATTGCGTTTGCAGAGCCCCTAATGTACCTAAACAGTAGAAACCCTCCACAAGTGACACCATTTTGGAAACTAGACTCCCTAAGGAACTCATCTAGATGTGTTGTTAGAGCTTTGAACCCCCAAGTGTTTCACTACAGTTTGTAACGCAGAGCCGTGAAAAAAAAAAAAAAAAAACTTTCCACCCAAAATTATATTTTAGCCCCCAGTTTTGTATTTTCCCAAGGGTAAGAGGAAAAATTCGACCACAAAAGTTGTTGTCCAATTTGTCCTGAGTACGCTGATACCCCATATGTGGGGGGAACCACTGTTTGGGCGCATGGGAGGGCTCGGAAGGGAAGGAGTGCCATTTGAAATGCAGACTTAGATGGAATAGTCTGCAGGCGTCACATTGCGTTTGCAGAGCCCCTAATGTACCTAAACAGTAGAAACCCCCCACAAGTGACCCCATATTGGAAACTAGACCCCCCCAGGGAACTCATCTAGATGTGTTGTGAGAACTTTGAACCCCCAAGTGTTTCACTACAGTTTATAACGCAGAGCCATGAAAATAAAAAATCTTTTTGTTTTCCCACAAAAATTATTTTTTAGCCCCCAGTTTTGTATTTTCCCAAGGGTAACAGGAGAAATTGGACCCCAAAAGTTGTTGTCCTATTTGTCCTGAGTACGCTGATACCCCATATGTTGGGGTAAACCCCTGTTTGGGCACATGGGAGAGCTCGGAAGGGAAGGAGCACTGTTTTACTTTTTCAAAGCAGAATTGGCTGGAATTGAGATCGGACGCCATGTCGTGTTTGGAGAGCCCCTGATGTGCCTAAACAGTGGAAACCCCCCAATTATAACTGAAACCCTAATCCAAACACACCCCTAACCCTAATTCCAACGGTAACCCTAACCACACCTCTAACCCTGACACACCCCTAACCCTAATCCCAATCCTATTCCCAACTGTAAATGTAATCTAAACCCTAACCCTAACTTTAGCCCCAACCCTAACTGTAGCCCCAACCCTAGCCCTAACCCTGACCCTAGCCCTAACCCTAGCCCTAACCCTAGCCCTAATGGGAAAATGGAAATAAATACATTTTTTTTAATTTTTCCCTAACTAAGGGGGTGATGAAGGGGGGTCTGATTTACTTTTATAGCGGGTTTTTTAGCGGATTTTTATGATTAGCAGCCGTCACACACTGAAAGACGCTTTTTATTGCAAAAAATATTTTTTGCGTTACCACATTTTGAGAGCTATAATTTTTCCATATTTTGGTCCACAGAGTCATGTGAGGTCTTGATTTTTGCGGGATGAGTTGACGTTTTTATTGGTAACATTTTCGGGCACGTGACATTTTTTGATCACTTTTTATTCCGATTTTTGTGAGGAAGAATTACTAAAAACCAGCTATTCATGAATTTCTTTTGGGGGAGGCGCTTATACCGTTCCGCGTTTGGTAAAATTGATAAAGCAGTTTTATTCGTCGGGTCAGTACGATTACAGCGACACCTCATTTATATCATTTTTTTATGTTTTGGCGCTTTTATATGATAAAAACTATTTTACAGAAAAAATAATTATTTTTGCATCGCTTTATTCTCAGGACTATAACTTTTTTATTTTTTTGCTGATGATGCTGTATGGCGGCTCGTTTTTTGCGGGACAAGATGTTGTTTTCAGCGGTACCATGGTTATTTATATCTGTCTTTTTCATCGCGTGTTAGTCCACTTTTTGTTTGGCGGTATGATAATAAAGCGTTGTTTTTTCCCCCTTTTTTCTTTTTTTTTTTTTCTTACGGTGTTTACTGAAGGGGTTAACTAGTGGGCCAGTTTTATAGGTCGGGTCGTTACAGACGCGACGATACTAAATATGTGCACTTTTATTGTTTTTTTTTTTATTTAGATGAAGAAATGTATTTATGGGAATAATATTTTTTTTTTTCATTATTTAGGAATATTTTTTTTTTTTTTTTACACATTTGGAAAACATTTTTTTACTTTTTTATTTTGTCCCAGGGGGGGACATCACAGATCAATGATCTGACAGTTTGCACAGCACTCTGTCAGATCACTGATCTGACTTACAGTGCTGCAGGCTTCACAGTGCCTGCTCTGAGCAGGCTCTGTGAAGCCACCTCCCTCCCTGCAGGACCCGGATCCGCGGCCATCTTGGATCCAGGCCTGGAGCAGGCAGGGAGGGAGGTAAGGCTACTTTCACACTAGCGTTTTTTTAAATCCATCACAATGCGTCGTTTTGCAGAAAAAACGCATCCTGCAAAAGTGCTTGCAGAATGCGTTTTTTCCCCCATAGACTTCTATTGACGACGCATTTGCGACGGATTGGCACACTTCGCATCTGTCTTGCGACGGATGCGTCGTGCTTTGGCGGACCGTCGGGAGAAAAAAACCCTACATGTAACGTTTTTTTCTCCCGACGGACCGCTTTTTCCGACCGCGCATGCGCGGCCGGAACTCCGCCCCCACCTCCCCGCACCTTACAATGGGGCAGTGGATGCACCGGAAAAATGCATCCGCTGCCTCCATTGTGCAATGCAGCAAACGCTAGCGTCAGAATCTCTCCCCGACGCATTGCGACGGGGAGATTCCGACGCTAGTGTGAAAGGAGCCTAAGACCCTCGCAGCAACGCGATCACATCGCGTTGCTGCGGGGGGCTCAGGGAAGCCCGCAGGGAGCCCCCTCCCTGCGCGATGCTTCCTTGTACCGCCGGCACATCGCGATCATCTTTGATCGCGGTGTGCCGGGGGTTAATGTGCCGGGGGCAGTCCGTGACCGATCCTGGCACATAGTGCCGGATGTCAGCTGCGATAAGCAGCTGACACCCGGCCGTGATCAGTGGCGCTCCCCCCGTGAGCGCTGCCGATCGCATATGACGTACTATCCCGTCGGTGGTCATACGGGCCCACCCCACCTCGACGGGATAGTACGTCTAATGTCAGAAAGGGGTTAACATATATCTAGCTGAAGTTTTCTGTGGCTTTATTTTTTTCTTCACCTGTTACCTGCTCCTTTTATTCTAAAGCAATCCATAGCCCCCTTATTTTAACATTTATTTGCTTGTTCACGCTGCCTACTACAGCCAGGCTATTGAAATCTAAGAACGTGCAAATCTACTTCTTGTTTTATCCCAGACACCAGATGTGAGTGCGCCAAAAAATCTTTTTTTTTTTTTTGTGTCATAGCCAACTTGTCACAATTTAGTTGTGCCCCAAAAAATCAAGGTCACATTTACATCAGTCTGTTATCTGAGGCTGACGGCTGGGGTATCGGTGGTGGAAAAATTGTAGTTTCGCAGGCACAAGTTTCATAGTTCTGTCTGCTAGCCTTGTTCCACTTTACAAAAAAAAAAATTATCCAAAAAACAAAATAAAAATTATACAGTCTGTTATGTCACGCTGAGGCATGGTGTATCTGTAGTGAAAAAATCGTAGCTTTGCAGACACAAGTTTCATACTTCCATCTGATAACATTGTTCCACTCTTTTTTTGTTACCGGTATTTATAAAATTCTCCAAACCCCCTTTAAAAATTATACAGTCTGTTATGTCATGCTGAGGCCTGTTGTATCTGTGATGGAAAAATCGTAGCTTCGCAGGCACAAGTTTCATAGTTCTGTCTGCTAGCCTTATTCCAATTTTTTTTTTTTAATTATCCCCCCAAAAAGTATACAGTCTGTTATGTCATGCTGAGGCCTGGTGTATCTGTGATGGAAAAATCATAGCTTCGCAGGCACAAGTTTCATAGTTCTGTCTGCTAGCCTTGTTCCACTCTTTTGTTATTTTAAAAATTCTCCAACCCCCCCCTCCAAAAAAAAAAAAAAATTATACAGTCTGTTATGTCATGTTGAGGTCTGTTGTATCTGTGGTGGAAAAATAGTAGCTTCACAGGGATAAGTTTCATAGTTCTGTCTGCTAGCGTTGTTGTACTCATTTTTAATTTTATGCCAAATTTCACATACAAGAGAAAAAAAATAGTCTGTTATCTGTGGCTGCGGCCTAGTGTATTGGTGGTGGTAAAATTGCAGCTTTGCAGGCATAAGTTTCATAGTTCTGTCTGCTAGCCTTGTTCCACTCTTTTTTTGTTATTTTAAAGATTCTAAACCCCCCCCTCCCCCCCAAAAAAAAAAAAAAATTATACAGTCCGTTATGTATGTCAGGCTGAGGCATGTTGTATCTGTGGTGGAAAAATCATAGTTTTGCAGGCATACATATCATAGTTATGTCTGCTAGCCTTGATCTCCTTTCTTTTTTTTTTTAAATCACCCCAAAAAATGTTTTTTATACAGTCTGTTGTGTCTGGCTGATGCCTGGTGTATCTGTGGTGGAAAAATTGTAAGCTTTGAAGGCATACTGATCAGATATAATTTTGCTCCAAATAAATACATTTGTGTTGAGCTTTTGAAATAGTTCAGTAGTCCATTTAAAATGGGCAAGGCAAGGGGCAAGGGATGGGGAAGTGGACGTGATGCTGATGGTGCATGCAGAGGACGACGCTGTGTCCAAGCTGAAAGTGGGCCACAACCAAGACCTACATCTTCTCACTCAACCTTCCTGTCCCAGCTTCTAGGGGATCGCAGCACACTACTATTGAAGCCAGAGCAGTGTGAAACGGTTGTTGGTTGGATAATGGATAATGCTTCCAGTCACTTAGCCACCCCCACCACCTCCACACGGTCAAGTCTGAGTAGCCGTGAGTGTGGACCGGATATTCCTCACCCTGATCCTCTTTTCTCCCACCATGTCGAGTGCATTGAGACAACTGATCCCACACTTGGACACTCCAAAGAGCTGTTCAGTTTTCCCTTTCAAGATTCTGCACTCTCGGCTAGTCAACTTGAAGTGGGGCCAGATGAGATCGCATGTAACGATGCCCAAAGCTTTGACCAGCCACGATCACACGAAGGCGATGGTGGGAAAGTGTCACAAGAGGTGGACGATGATGAGACACAATTGCCAGAAAGTCAGGAGGAGGAGCAGGGTGCGGATGTGGAAGAAGAGGTGGTGGATGACATAGTGACTGACCCAACCTGGCAGGAGGACATGCAGAACAAGGACAGCAGCAAACATGGCAGTGTGGTGGCCACAGACAGAAGGCGTGCATCCGTTCCCTGTAACACCAACATGAGGGAAGTTGCCATTCCAACTGTTAGAGCTTCCCGAGTCTGGTTATTTTTTTAAAGACTCTGCCGATAACCCAAAACAGGCCATTTGCAGCACCTGCCATGCCCGCATCAGCAGGGGTAGCAAAATACCAGCCTGGCCACCACCAGCACGATCAGGCACATGGCAGCAAAACACCCAACTTTGTGGGCCCAACCTTAAGGCTCCAGGAACACTGTCAGCAGAGGCACCACTGCTTCTTCCACTGTTTTGCGTAGAAGCCAATCCTCAGTCCACCGTGCATGTGATGCCTCTAGCCCTGCACCTGTTGTTGCACAGTCAAGCAGCACCATCATCAAGCCCGTTCACATCCTCGTCCCAGCACAGCCTTCAGTTTTCTATACCCCAGTCATTGGAAAGCAAGTGGAAATACCCAGCCAACGCCTCACAGGCCACAGTCTTCAATTCTAACATTTCTCTTCTGCTTGCACTCAAAATGTTGCCTTTTAGTCCCCAGTCACCACTATTTCTCTCGGTGTGAAGTACCGGCATTACACCAGCATGTGTCCCACATTACCCGTGCCCTCAACAATGCTGCTACTGAGAAAGTCCACCAAATCATAGACACGTGGTCAAGTGCTTGTGGCCAGGGATGGTACATCTCACTGACGGCACACTGGGTTAACATAGTGGAAGCCAGGACCCAGTCGGACCTTGGGATGGAACACATCTTCCCCACGCCGAGTATTACGGGCCCTACATCAATCAGGGTTGCCCCCACAGTCTATGAGAAACAGCCTTCCCAAAACCCTGTCTGATGACAAATGGATTTTTAGCAGGATGCAGCAGGCCTCCACTGATAACGGTAAGGGGCAGCACCACCCCCACACCAGCCAGACATTGCAGGGGCTGGCTGCCTAGTAGAAAAAATGCACATTGATATAACTTGCATAGGACGCCAGTCACACAGGTAAGTGTGATGAACAGTGTCCGGTGTGCAGCCTATTAATGAGGCCCCTGAATTAACAGGTGGGTTGCTCAGCACCATAGTATGCAGCACACTGTGACAGATGCCCCAAAAAGCCAAACCAACAAAAAAAAAGTCTGGCTGGTGTGGGGGTGGTTGTTTTTATCAGTAGTTTGCACCTGTGCTGCCCCTTGCCTTTATCTGCTAAATGTGCATTTGTCATCAGACAGGGTTTTGGGAAGGCAGTATGTTATGGTATGTATTTTTTCTATGTTAGCTGTTGCCCCCACAGTCTACAGCACCTGCACCACCTCCTCCTCTTCAGCCTCCATCTCTCCATCTCTGAAATCAACACATCAGTCAGAAGCTGGAAGCACTGCCTCAGCCAAGCGGCAACAGGCTGTGCTGAAGCAAATCTTCATAGGTGACAAACGGCACAATGCTGAAGAGTTGTGGATAGTGCTGAAAAAGCAGTCAGATATTTGGATGACACCGCTGAACCTACAGTCAGGTATGGTCGTGTGTGACAATGGCTGGAACCTGGTGGCGGCTCTGAGGCAAGGTGAGCTCACACACGTACGTTGCTTGGCCCATGTGCTTAACCTCCTGGTTCAACATTTTCTGAAAAGCTACCCGGAGCTGCCGGATCTGCCAGTGAAAGTATGGCATCTGTCTGCCCAATTTAGAAAGTCAGCTACAGCTTTAGCCACCCTTGCCATGATTCAGCAGCATTTGCAGCTTCCGGCTCAATGACTGGTGTGTGATGTTCCCACGTGCTGGAACTCTACACTGCATATGTTGGAAACGATTTGTGAGAAGAGGGCAGTTGTTGACTACCAACATCAACAAGGCCGTCGATATTCAGTTCAGACTCCACACATAAGACCTCAGGAGTGGACATGGATGTCAGACATATGTACCATCCTACAAAACTTTGAGGACTGCTTCAAGATGGTGAGCGGCGATAAAGCCATAATTAGCATCACCATCCCGCTTCTCACCATTCTGAAAACCTATTTGCTCACAATTAAAGAGGATGAATTGCAGGCAGAGCACAAGGACATGGATCAAGGAACCATACAGGGGGGTTACACTCAGCCCAGCCTCATGTCTTCCCAATGTGGATTGGTAGGCAATGAGGAGGAAGAACAGGAGCTACTTTCATGTGCTAGACGGTACTACAAGCACAGCTCTCATACCGTCTGTTCAGCGGGGACTGCCTGAGGAAAGGGAGGAGGATGACAGCATGGTCAGTTGTCCTGTTGGTGAGAACACGGAAGTCTTGCCTGTTAGCAGTCTGGCACGCATGGCTGACTTTATGTTGTGCTGCGTTTCATGTGACACTCATTACTGGTTGGACACACTTGTAGACCCAAGGAGAACTCTACAACGATAACTTTCAATCTCTTCTGCCAGCCAGAGAGGTGTACTAAAATGTTGCAGTACCAGAGGGCCCTTGTAGTGGAATTACTTAAATTCCCATTAGAGAACGCTGGCAGCAGACATCAGAGTTTGTTGTACAACCAAGGAGTCAAAGCGTGAGACAGAAGTACAATCCAGCTCAGGCAGTGGAACAATGGCAAAGTTCTGGGACCGTTTTCTCAGACCCTCCCATCGTGCCGGGCCAGAGGCAAGGGGTGCTGTCACAAGAACAATGTTTGGGAAGATGCTGAGGGAGTACCTTGCAGATCGCACAAATGTCCTCCAGGATGCCTCTGTGCCTTTTAATTATTGGGTATCCAAGCTGGACACGTGGAATGAACTGGCTCTACGCCGTGGAGGTCCTGGCCTGCCCTGCTGCTAGCGTTCTGTCAGAGTGGGTTTTTAGTGCAGCTGGTGGAATAATAACAGGTAAGCGCATCAGCCTGTCAACTGAAAATGCTGACTCTTATAAAAATGAACAAAGGCTGGTTTGGGAAAGACTTTGGTACACCACCAAGTGAAAACAGCGAGACATAACCTCTAATACATTCTCTTTTTTGGGGACCTGTATTCACATGCACCTCTTCTCAACCACATATGGGCATACACTTCCAGATTTGGTCTGTTTGTTGTTATCCTCCTCATCCTCCACAACCAGTAGAACACCAGGGTGAAAGGATTCCGTGATGCCAAAGTCACCTTTTTTTTGTGCAAGGGTGTTTTTATAATGCCGTTACTAATTGGAAACTAAAACAAATGTTACTCCCACAGGGGTAAATGTCATAAAAAAGAGATGTACGTCTATTATTCCCATTTATATTTTCCCTATCTCTGGACAGTCCTCTAATGAGGTAGTGTATACCTCTACAATAGAAAATAATTCAAAGACTTATTATATTTTTATTTATAGCCCTGTCTCTGAGCAGTTGCTAGGGACAAACATACCATATTGGACACATTCTGGCTTCAAATCTATGAACCTGTCTTCGCCCCTCCATTTTATTTACTTTCATCGGTGGATTCACATTTTTTGTTTGTTTTATTTTATTATGATTTATCTTTAGGTCTCCTCATTCTCTACCACTAGATCACCAGGCTTAACATCTTCTGTGCTGCTACAGCCAGTCAAGTTTTTGTCAAGGGTGGCTATGATGCCCATAGTTTTTTTTTTTTTTTAAATGTACCCCCCTTGGGGAAATGTTAGTCAGCCCATGCACTGCATGTATGGGCATTACAAGTGTAAGAGACACACTCCTTTACATTGGACCTAGTTTTTAATGAGGCCTTCAGCAATATTTCCTCATTCTCCACCACTAGATCACCAGGCTTAACGTCTTCTGTGCTGCTACAGTCAATTTTTTGGCAAGGGTGTCTATGATGCCCATAGTATATTTTTTTAAAATTTACCCCCCAAGGGGAAATGTTTGTCAGCCCATACACTTAGTGTATGGGAATTACAAGTGTAGGAGACCCGCTCCTTCAAATTGGAACTAATGATTAATAAGGCCTTCCTCCACCTCTCATCATTTTCCACCACTAGATCACCAAGGTTCACGTGTTTTCCGTGCTGCTACAGAGAGTCAATTTTTTGGCAAGGGTGTCTATGATCCCCATGAAATATTTTTCAAAATTTACTCCCATGGGCAAATGCTTGTCAGGGCATGCACTCCATTACAAGTCTCAGAGACCCACATCCCTACATTAGACCTACTTCTTAATTCTGTTTCCTGTAATGTCTCTTCCTTACCTGCCACTAAATGACAAGGGTGAATGGCTCTGTACTGTTATAGGCCAGTGAATTTTGGGCAAGGGGGGCTGTGATGGCACTAGTTTATTTATTAAAAAAGGTACCCCCATTGGGGAATTGTTTGTCAGCTCATGCAGTCCATTACAAGTCTCAGACTCACAAATCCTGTTGATCTACTTTTTATTAGCTCACTCATCAACTTCTTTTGTTATCTGGGTCTGCCCTCTGCTTGCTTGAATTGTACCCTTCATCATAACAAAATTAAAGTTTTATTAAGGGGTATCGTTTCTCCTTATGGAGAGTGACATCTCTAGCTTGTCAAAGTAAGGAGGCTTATTCGCCGTGCAATGCTCCTCTGGGAAATATAATATGCAAGTTGCCTCTTCTGAGAAAAAGAGTACTTAACTCTATAGCGCCACCTGTTGGAAGTAGCGATCCTACAAGTCACAATCAACTCTAACGAGTCGTGCAATATGACTTAGGATAAAAGCCAAATTAGTATCTCAATTCGCAGACACGGTGTTTCGGGCTGTTGGCCCTCGTCAGTGCGAAGCATGAGAACAAATTTGGCCAGGTGAGAGGCTCTGCACTGGATCCTTTTGTTGTAGGATAAAAGAGAGGGGGGGGGGGGGGGGTGCAAAAAAGAATGTAGAAAGAAAAAAAGAAAAAAATAAATTTGGTAAAATAAAACAAACTTACTAAATGGATGACGTTAAAAACAATTACTGAGCGACCGTAACTAAATTACACTAAATCGTAATTTTATGCAGCAGAAAAAAAGCTTTATGCATTTTCTACAAAAATTCTCAAACTATAATTGCTAAACACACATCAGTAAAAAAAAATAAAAAAATTAATTACCGAGTATCTGCAACTATGACACTTAGGCCAGGATCACACTTGTGAGAAACTCGCACGAGTCTCGCATCTCAATGCCCAGCACTGCTGTTGGCACTCGGACCGGAGCGTTCAGCTGCATAGAAACACATGCAGCCGCACACTGCGGTCCCGAGTGTCGCGTAATGAGATGCGAGACTCGTGCGAGTTTCTCTCGTGTGTTCCAACCTAATCCTGACTATTGTCAGTAAAATAAATACTGTAGTACAAGCAAATTACTGAAGTATATTTTTACTGTGGATTACACAGTCACTAATCTAGCCCTATCAACTAATCTAAACTTTATTTTTTTTTACGCTAGAGGAAAAAAAAAAATGCAGGATGTACCCAGGGAGGGATGCACAGGGGGAGATTCATACGCCAAAAGTGAGCACGGATATCAATCAGTGAGTGCAGAACACGTGGTGGTGCAAAGGGGGGACTGGTGTTGAAAAAAATAAAGGGAAAAAGAAACAAAACAACAAAAAAAAAGCAGTGGCCATAAATGAGCTCCGATGCCAATCAGCTGTAAGAGGCTGCAAGAAGCACACATGAAGTGGAGCAAAAGAAAAAGAAACTGTCAAAAATATCAGCGTTTGGCAGAGGGGTGGAGAAAGAGGGATTTGGGTGGACTGGAAAAAAAAGCAGGGGATAGGAACAGGTCAGGAAGGTCATCCTCCTGTCAGCATTTCGGGCTAAAATCGTCCATGGCACAGGGCCCAGCAGATCCACAAAACAGGTGACCGTTCGGCTCATCTCCAAGCTAGAATGAGGGGGTGCAGAGCGGACACAGAGGTCAGACTATGCTCCTGCTCACTGATTGGAGCGATCAGGCGATCACATCCCATTGCACCAATCAGTGCAGTGGTGGCAGATGCTCCTGTTGCCTTGGTCCAGCCTATGATTGATGTCGTTCTAGCACCGATCATAGCTTGACTTCAGTGTTTCAGGAAATGTCATTTGCCGAAACATTGAAATTGCTGTGATTGGTGATCGTAGTTGCGGGGATATTGTCAGAAATTGTAGGCACCTTCCTCCGATCACCGTCTCTGAAGACAAGGTGATTGGAGGTTCCTTTGAAGTTTACATTAATTGGCAGTAAACCCTTCCCGACCATGACGTAAACTTATATCAAATGTCATGAAGGGGTTAAGTGACTTAAATGATTTGCTCATACTATATACTGCAGTAGCAGAGTATCACAGTATACAGTGGGGCAAAAAAGTATTTAGTCAGTCAGCAATAGTGCAAGTTCCACCACTTAAAAAGATGAGAGGCGTCTGTAATTTACATCATAGGTAGACCTCAACTATGGGAGACAAACTGAGAAAAAAAAATCCAGAAAATCACATTGTCTGTTTTTTTAACATTTTATTTGCATATTATGGTGGAAAATAAGTATTTGGTCAGAAACAAACAATCAAGATTTCTGGCTCTCACAGACCTGTAACTTCTTCTCTAAGAGTCTCCTCTTTCCTCCACTCATTACCTGTAGTAATGACACCTGTTTAAACTTGTTATCAGTATAAAAAGACACCTGTGCATACCCTCAAACAGTCTGACTCCAAACTCCACTATGGTGAAGACCAAAGAGCTGTCAAAGGACACCAGAAACAAAATTGTAGCCCTGCACCAGGCTGGGAAGACTGAATCTGCAATAGCCAACCAGCTTGGAGTGAAGAAATCAACAGTGGGAGCAATAATTAGAAAATGGAAGACATACAAGACCACTGATAATCTCCCTCGATCTGGGGCTCCACGCAAAATCCCACCCCGTGGGGTCAGAATGATCACAAGAACGGTGAGCAAAAATCCCAGAACCACGCGGGGGGACCTAGTGAATGAACTGCAGAGAGCTGGGACCAATGTAACAAGGCCTACCATAAGTTTCACACTACGCCACCATGGACTCAGATCCTGCAGTGCCAGACGTGTCCCACTGCTTAAGCCAGTACATGTCCAGGCCCGTCTGAAGTTTGCTAGAGAGCATTTGGATGATCCAGAGGAGTTTTGGGAGAATGTCCTATGGTCTGATGAAACCAAACTGGAACTGTTTGGTAGAAACACAACTTGTCGTGTTTGGAGGAAAAAGAATACTGAGTTGCATCCATCAAACACCTTACCTACTGTAAAGCATGGTGGTGGAAACATCATGCTTTGGGGCTGTTTCTCTGCAAAGGGGCCAGGACGACTGATCCGGGTACATGAAAGAATGAATGGGGCCATGTATCGCGAGATTTTGAGTGCAAACCTCCTTCCATCAGCAAGGGCATTGAAGATGAAACGTGGCTGGGTCTTTCAACATGACAATGATCCAAAGCACACCGCCAGGGCAACGAAGGAGTGGCTTCGTAAGAAGCATTTCAAGGTCCTGGAATGGCCTAGCCAGTCTCCAGGTCTCAACCCTATAGAAAACCTTTGGAGGGAGTTGAAAGTCCGTGTTGCCAAGCGAAAAGCCAAAAACATCACTGCTCTAGAGGAGATCTGCCTGGAGGAATGGGCCAACATACCAACAACAGTGTGTGGCAACCTTGTGAAGACTTACAGAAAACGTTTGACCTCTATCATTGCCAACAAAGGATATATTACAAAGTATTGAGATGATATTTTGTTTCTGACCAAATACTTATTTTCCACCATAATATGCAAATAAAATGTTAAAAAAACAGACAATGTGATTTTCTGGATTTTTTTTTCTCAGTTTGTCTCCCATAGTTGAGTTCTACCTATGATGTAAATTACAGACGCCTGTCATCTTTTTAAGTGGTGGAACTTGCACTATTGCTGACTGACTAAATACTTTTTTGCCCCACTGTATAACAAACTGTGCTTCTCCCATGAAGCCAGCCTGCACCAGATTCCCATAAGAAAAACAAGGCAGTTATCAGGTCCTTCAGCAGGCCCCTGTACCTCATTGCCATCATTTAAAGGGATTGTTAGCACCAAATCAAGTACAGGTGCTCAGCGCTTCACGGCGGGGCCAATCCTTTAAATACACCTTTCCACCTGCTGTTTTCCATTTATCTCCACCATTCTATGGCTCTATGATGCCAGAGCTGTCAAAGAATGAGGAAGGGGTGGAGATTGAGGGAAAACAAGCATGTGAGAAGGCACATTTAAATGATTAGCCACATCTTTGGGAATCGAGCAGCCATTCTGTTCTGAGAGTCTCTTTAAATATTGCTGTCAAGAGACGGATACAGCTACAAGTAGATGCTGACTATTTAACACAGTCTGCCTGTACTGGTACGACGCTAATTTGGCTCCTGACCTATAATGGAAATTTACACAACATGTTGTTGAGCAGTTAAAAGGGGCTGTCCAATTCAGGACAACCCCTGCATAAGCAATTCAGGGCCCCATAGAAAACAAAAACCATGTATAGTCAACCTGCTATTCCCTGTAGGACATTGCTTTATGAAGTGACAACTGACCGGCAGTAGAAAAGGCTGCAGACATTCAGCAGTCGCAGATTTGTCATGTGAATTCAGCGGGTATTGACAGGTCATTCGCCGATAACAGCACCAACATTGCCAGAAGAAAGCGGAGTATTCGTGATGAGCGGATATACTCGTTGCTCGGGTTTTCCCTAGTATTTCTCCCAGTATTTGTAACTGCTCAGAGATTTACGGTAGTTTTTGTTGACTCAGCTGCATGATTTATGGCTGCTAGACACCCTGAGTACATGTGGGGGTTGCCTGGTTGCTAGGGAATCCCCACATGTATTCAAGCTGTCTATCAGCTGTAAATCATGCAGACGAGTCAACAAAAACTAAATCTCCGAGCACTTACAAATACTCGGGAGCTCACCCGAGCGTTCTCGGGAAAACCCGAGCAACGAGTACACTCACTCATCACTAATGAGTATATATTTTTATTTTCTATGGGGTCCTAAATTGATCATGAAGAGGTCGTCCAGACCAACACCTTATGGGAAACCAAAACATAAAAAGAAACAATCAAATTTAATTTGAATGCTATTTGTGTCATTGCAGTCTATGGCCCCATAGTGGGGGTCATCTGAACACCGTTAATATGGGATTCAGGCGGAACCTCGAATGCAATTAGAGCCTTAGATGAGTAAAAGGAAAAAAGAAAAACATTTTGTTCACGTTAAAGGAAAGATTTGTAAAAATAAGGCTGTGACAGTAATGAGATAAAATAACGACCACAAATTAAATACTGAAAGTAGCAACTTTATTTGAGTTAAAATTATTTACAAAAAACCCAAAGACATACTTCATGAAACTGGTACAAACTTGATTTTATTTTCCTGCCATTGGCTTTAGCTCCAAAGATCACAGCTGAGAAATACTGTATAAAATAAAAATAGGATTGGATTCAGAAAAGTACTCTACCATTCTAGTCTCCAATGGCTTGTATTTACAGAAATATATACACTGGCAAAAAGAAAAAAATGTTTAAAACTTTAACTTGAAAGAAGGTTTCAACTACCCTTAAAGCAAAATCTTTCATGGGGATACTCAGCAAACCAAAGTTTGGCGATGAACAAAATGGCTCTCAGCTCAAGTAAGAGACTGCAACTGGCATCAGCCAATGTGCCAGAGCACATCCTCAGAGTTCGGGCAGACGAGCGTATTCTACGTACGCCATGTGAAAAATCAGCTAGAACATGTACAGCATACTGATCAATGGTCTTCAGTAGGGCTGGTCAAGTGATAGTTTTTTTTTTTTTCCCCAGACCCAAAAAGAAAAAAAGTTAATAACAGATCCCATACCGATAGTCTGTATGGCATCCGATCTTTAGGATACATTGCAATTGTTAACATAAGAAACTTTATTTGGTCTTGTAATTTTTTTTAGAAAATGCTGTTGTATAACACGAATGCCATAAACTAACA
Source organism: Ranitomeya imitator (assembly GCF_032444005.1). Taxonomy (NCBI): domain Eukaryota; kingdom Metazoa; phylum Chordata; class Amphibia; order Anura; family Dendrobatidae; genus Ranitomeya; species Ranitomeya imitator. The sequence goes on along the minus strand of NC_091283.1, from coordinate 723,679,072 downwards.
TACTGAAGTAATATGGAGATGAAAATGGTCTTTTTCTGGGTGAAAATTTGGTGATTTTCATATACTCATCTGACCCGGCCTTAAAGACAAATGTAAAGTGTAAACAACTTAGTAAGCACAAAGTGAACAGATGCACTGCTGGATTGCTTAAAAGGGAACCATCAGCAGGATTTCACCCCAACTATTTACATGCGGGCATTGCTCTTTCAAAGACAAGTCCAGCAATACCTTTTACATGGCCGGTCCATTCCTCCATTAATGAGAAATAAGCGTTTGAATGATATGCAAATGAAGCTGAAGTGCTTTCATTGTCCGAAAGCTCTTCCCAAGCCTCAATCACTTTGGCTATATTCCCAGCTCAGCATCGCCTCTGCTGCGTGACTTCCAGTAGATGAGCTGTCAAGTCAAGCACGAGGTGGCACTGTTTGGCAGGGAATAGAGCTGGAGTGACGAAGGCATGTGAAGAGCTTCCCCAAACTGAAAGCACTTCAGCCTCATTTACATTCTCATTCAACCTCTGTGTTCCCAGTAATGGAGGAATACACCGGTCATGTAATGCTACTGATGGTCTGGTCTTTGAAAGATCTATATGTGCATAAAACAGTTAGGAGTGTGAGATCCTGCGATGGATTCCTTTTAAGACAACTTCAACCTTTTCCTATGCAGGTTAATATAAGTGGGCGCCCTCTGCCTGTTTAGAGCAGCATGTCAGGTGAACGTCTACACTAATAGCTTAGAATAAAATTTGTTTGGTCTGAATCAGAATGTGTTAGAAAAAAAAAGTCCTTATATAAATTAACAAAAATGGTTTCAAACTCCTGTAACAACCATGCCAAGCATTAAGTGATTAATAGAAAAAAAAAAAGTCAACTGAGATGAAAATAGGAAAATTGGAACAAAAAATGGTGAAAGGTTACAGGATTTTCAACCTATAGTCGAATAACTTTCTCTTGGGTGTCAGATGAAGGAATGGCAGTAAATAAAATCTGATGCCAAATGACAATCATGTATTGCATGCATTAAAATGGCTCTTCGTTTCAGTGTAGCTTGTGATAACACAAAGGGGTTGTCCTGGATTAGAAATACATGTCTGTTTTTGTTTTAGGAAATAGCGCCAACTGTGACCATGGGTTGTATGAAGTGAATGGAGCTGAGCTACAACGACTTGTCAGAATGAAGCGCTTTCTTAAAGTAACCATGGTTTCCTAATTCAGGCATGACTCTACAATGAACCATAGAACTTGCTGTAATGTGGCCAAGAACGATGCCATTCTCACACAGGAGGAAAATGCCCAAGGAAAAATCCACAAAATAAATTCAGCATGGCATATAAAGTGAGTGTACTGAATTGTTCGTAATGGGGTTCTGCTATGAGTGCCTCCGTTCAAGGATAAATGTTGAAGAGATTGTCTGAGAGAAAAGAGTCAGCTTATTTTTTCGAAAAATGGCACCACACATGTCCAAGGGCTAAGACTGGTACTGCAACTCCGCGTCTATCGAGTGGTCCAGATGGGAGTAATTGTATGGAAACTATAGTAATGCAGAAGTTAAAAAGGTTTAGAAAAGGCTCAGAAAGGGTAAAGACAAAAATAATTAAGAAAAAGAAAATGATTGAAAACGGACATCACCAAATCCCTGCTGCTCCAGTATAGGGAATACGTAAAACCCGTAATTGCCTTTTTTTATTCGAGTTCTACCCTAAATGCCATTTAAAAGAAAAACAAAGTATTGGATGGGATTTTGTGCATCGACAATTATTAATGTAAACCATCTTTACTTACGATGAAACCGGATTTTACCCTTAGGCTACACTCAGTATTTGGTCAGCATTTAGCTCAGTATTTGTAAGCCAAAACCAGGTTGGGTGATAGAAACATGTCACCAATTCTGTTTTTATTATACTTCTCCTCCTGATTGTACAATTCCTGGTTTTGTCTTACAAACACTGATGAAAAAAACTCAAATACTGAATGTGTGAACAAGGACGAATTGTGGAAAAAAAAAATGATTATGTTTTTGCATCTTTTGTTATAAAATAGCTCCATTTGGGTCATCACACATTCAGGATTCCGTCAGGATTTCAGCACCCAAATCCAGACAAATCTTTTGATATTCCAGTTGATGCAAGCAAATTAGGTATTTCACCGAATTGCAATATGGCTAATGCACAGCTGCCAGAATATCTTTAGGAAAAAATTTAGACTGATTCTTGTGCACATTTCACTTGCCTATAGCAAAATTGACACGTATGAATGATGCATAAAGAAACACAGCAGCTAAAAAAACCTCATGCACCCTAGGAGGATACGCCAAAGAAGCCATGCTGCACAGAGTAAGTGAAGCGCGACTTTACTGCCATATACAGGCTCTTGTTCACACTTCTGTCATGGGGATCTGGAGTGCAGTTTTTGGAGTCACTAACACCCAAATGGCGCCCATTATAGACTGCAACAGAATTTTCTGGAATAAACAGAAAATAAACTTGATTTAGCACAGTTTTACACGGAAGCCATGCGCAAGGGTGAACATAGCTTGTAGATAAATGTGTGTCAGAAAGGGGAGATTTTTTTTTTTTTTTCAAATTGGTCCTCAGGGTTAATTTTGTAAACAGCTTTGGAAAACTTAAAGCTGTGATTTGATGTTGCTGTAAGCAACAAGCTCAATTCTTGTTAGACTTCATAATTGAGACTCGTACAACTGTGGCTTACTCATCTATACAAGGAAATGGGCTTTCCAGGCTGAACTGCAGATTGCCGAATCTTCAGTGTGTGTAAACTGCACACTGTCAGGATTCCAGTGTTACCAGCTCCAGTGATCATCATCCAGTAGCACAGAGTAGAAAGAAGAGAAGCTAGTCTGCACGTGACCACAAGTATGCCTATCACATTCTAATGGTCACGAGAACAACTCGAGCTGATAAGAGTGATATACTGACAGTGTGCACACCACCAGCTGTCAGGATTCCATAATTTGTTATCACAATTCCCGGCATTCCACGTGCTACTTGGCAGTCACATGAAACCATGCATGCGATTTGTATACTTGCCATCTCGACTCGCTTGGCTTTTTTCAACATAAGTGAACTGAGAGAAGCCAGATCTAGTTAGCACATGAGCGCAAACAAACAAATCAGGGAATTGTGACTGCCTGTGTACTACACAAAGTCTTAATTTGGTTGTCTGCAGTCAGAGCCTGGAGACTTCCAAAGGTACCTTCACACTAAACGACGCTGCAGCGATCCAGACAACGATCCGGATCGCTGCAGCGTCGCTGGAGAGCTGTCACACAGACAGCTCTCCAGCGACCAACGATGCCGGTAACCAGGGTAAACATCGGGTTACTAAGCGCAGGGCCGCGCTTAGTAACCCGATGTTTACCCTGGATACCATCCTAAAAGTTAAAAAAACAAACGCTTCATACTTACATTCCGCTGTCTGTCCCCGGCGTTCTGCTTCTCTGCTCTGGCTGTGAGCACAGCGGCCGGAAAGCAGAGCGGTGACGTCACCGCTCTGCTTTCCGGCCGCTGTGCTCACAGTGAGTGCAGGAAAGCACAGCGCCGAGGGACAGACAGCGGTAGGTAAGTATGAAGCGTTTGTTTTTTTAACTTTTAGGATGGTATCCAGGGTAAACATCGGGTTACTAAGGGCGGCCCTGCGCTTAGTAACCCGATGTTTACCCTGGTTACCAGCGAAGACATCGCTGAATCGGTGTCACACACGCCAATTCAGCGATGTCTGCGGGAGAGCCAGCGACCAAAGAAAGGTCTGGCCCTCTAGCCCCGACCAACGACATCACAGCAGGATTCTGATCGCTGCTGCGTGTCAAACTAAACGATATCGCTAGCGAGGACGCTGCAACGTCACGGATCGCTAGCGATATCGTTTAGTGTGAAGGTACCTTTAGAGAGTTCCCAGGATTATTTTTTGATTGCCTAGATTTTGGAAGAACAGAATTGAGCCGTGTTAATCTGCTCAATCATTCATGATTAACACTGACGGTGCTACTTTGTTTTACTGATCAATGTGTATTTCCTAGCCCTACCCAGGTTATTATTATCCCAAGGATAAGCTAAGCAATCATTTAAAATGGACTTTAATGCCCATTTTCGAGGTCCAAAATGCCTGTAAGGCCTCTTCCACACTTCCGTCTTTTGTCTCACGTCGAAATCCGTCGAGTTTTGAAAAAACAGGATCCTGCAATTTTTTCTGCAGGATCCTGTTTTTTCCCATAGACGTGTATTAGTGACGGATTGTGACGGATGGCCATCCATCGTGCATTGGATCCGTCGTGGAGAAAACGTTCAGAGGAACGTTTTTTCTGCACGTCGGAAAATCGGTCAGCGACGGGTCCTGCGCTGTCCGTCGTCGGCTATAACGGAAGCCTATGGACGCAGGATCCGTCGCTGACTGTCACACACAGGAATCCAGGAACGTATCACGTTTTTTCCCTCTGAGCATGCCTGGAAGGATTTTCAAGGCAGAGTCAGTCAGTCTCTCTCTCGCTCAGCATACCAATTCCCATATGTACCCTGGAAAACAACAGGCACATCCTTCATGACACTGTTTTAACACTATTTTCTCTGCACGTCTTCCCGACGAATTAGGACGGGATACTGCCGACGGCAGTGTGAAAGAAGCCTAAGCATTATGGTTCTTCTGGTCTGTGTGTTGGTCCTGTAAAATAAACCCTAGTGTACAGCTTTATGATGGTGATCTGGAACAGGTCTTATTGTTTTTATGCTGTGATAAGAAAAAAAGAAAAAAAAAAGCTTACAAAAAACACACTTTACAACATCTTTTATCAAGTTGGCCAAAAGCATGTTTGAACCTATAAAGAAGATTCTAATACGGAGGAATACCATATTTTTTTGGAAGGTAAGATGCACTTAAAAAAAAAAAGAAAAAAAAGGGTGCAACTTAAGTCTGGAGGCAGCTTCCTATGATGGAGAATACCAATGCAGCGTCCTTCCCGATCATTAACAGAACTATGCAGAAGTCTTTCCTTCAGCCGAAAGCTGATCAGTCTGATTAGTGCAGGGCAGGAGAGAAAGCTACCTGAACCTGCAGAACACTAAAGCTGGAAGGATGCTATAAAGATCTGACTGTGTATACACAGAGTGTGGGCTGCAGAAGTGTGCAAGTGTGTGTGTATATGGTGATGCACCAAAGCTGTGCGGGCACGCTGCAGAGCGTACACATTGTGCCAGCTAGCTGGAAAGCGATATGGCAGCGTTTCTCTGTAGCATATGTAACCACAAATCTGTTGCACCTCTATTTTAGCCTAATCCATTAAAACTAGTGTTATTGACTCATCCGCTACTTTACAAAATTTTAAGTTGGAAGGAAAAATGGGTCCCCCCCCCATTTTCTGCAGTCTAAACCCTTCTTCTAGTAAGACACGTCCTACAGTCTGAAAAATATGGTAGGCAGCAATTTCCTCAATTTATCAAGAGGTCCGACACAATATTTTAATATTCCGATAATAAGCCATTATCTGGCAGCTGTTTTTTTCGTAGAGAGGAGTCAAATATTCATGCTCATGATGAAAAGTGACCTGGAAAAGGACTATGGCAAACTCACTAGTGAAGAAATGCTAGTTAGACTAGTCAATAGCAATATGTGCAAATGTTTTCTTAATTACCATACCAATGCCATCAGAATTTAAGACTGTGGTGAGCAAAATAACCCCAATGACGTTTCGTTTACGGAGAATAAAAAGTGACCACAAAGAAATTGGTTTCACCATCCTTTGCACGGTTGAATCATTTTAAAGGTAAGACTCCTCAGAATTCTGTGAATTAGGCCATGCTTTGGACTGAGCCGGAAATCAGTCTAGACCTGTTTATGTACAAATGGACTAAGTTATTCCTTTTAAATAAAATGTGAGGGAAATTCCAACATGTATATAAAGCCACTCTTTGGAAATTTAGACTTGCCTTCTTGCATCTCCAAAAGTTTAAGAAACATACAACCTCCGTTTACTCTTTTTACTGTAAAAGAGTACAATCATGGGCAAGAGTGCAATATTTGTGGATTCTACAAATAGTCTCAAAGTCAATAAATCTTATTAACATTTTTCACATAAATATTGCTAAGAAACGCAACCAAAACTGATTATTATACACTTGAACTACATTGCTTCACTACCTTAGTTGACTTTTTTGTTTGTTTTGTTTTTTTAGACAAAAGGCAGAGTTGCAGTTTGGCTGTTAACTATATGGCTTATGTTCTCCTCATTACAGAGTCCTCCTGTAATGGGCAGCTGTACCCCAGCAGAGTTTGGGAGTCATTTGTTATGTATACACATCTACAACAGCAGAACATTCATCCAAGATCTAAGTTCTTCTCAGAATGTCTAACCTCGCATACATGATCCTCACACCTCTTGCTTTGAGCTTGCAGGGACCATAGCAAGTGGTGGCATGAATATGTCCGACACTTGGTTGTGTTTCGTTTTATAGAGTGCCCGTTCTTTTCACCAGTTGGCAAAAAGTTTAAGACATATAATGGAAAGGTGCGACAAACTTGTGCATTTCAGCACAACGTTTAAGAGTCTGAAAATGGATCAGAGTCCCTTTTGCGAGGCTGAAGGCATTTTTTTTTCCTTGACACACAAAGCTTTGCAGGATATTGTGGCTGGTACAGAAGAACAAGGAAAAAAAAAAGCTCCCTGAAAGTAAAGTAAGGGCACATGCCTTTTCATTTATATTAGTACAAGATGACACCTGAGATGGACCATCTGAAAATAGAAAAATAGATCTCGACTGAGTCCATTTTGTACATCTGAGCTTGTGACAATAGTATATCCTGACTAGCGCTCTGGCACACTCCATTCAGCCTACCTTTGCCTTCTGGCCACCTACTGCATCATTTGGTGCTGCACAGCTTTAAAAATTTGACAACAGAACTGCTTTAAAAGGTATCCAATAAATCTTAAATTAAGAATAAATGGGATGCAGGAGAGGGTTAAAGTGGATATATACAGAAAATACATTTCTGGAACAAATTGTTATGATCGGAAGCATCTAGTACAAAAGAGTAAGCAAAATAGCCAAGAAACAATATCTGTTAACAGTATCCTAAAAAGTTTTACAGAACTCTTAACAGTGGAAGCATTGGAAGCCTATTACAAAGCAAAAACAAGAAAAAACCAACCAAAAATAAAAAAAGAAAAGAAAAAAAAGGAAAAGCAGCCTTCTGTCCAGAAATGAACTCTCAAGCATTGTTTGGACTCACACCAGTTGAGATGGCATTGTACCTGGCTGGCATGTAACGCAGTACTTCCACAGTAAAACAGCAGTTGCACGATCAGCAGCAAATTATTCTTTGCAAGTTTACATTTCTTTCTTTGAACTGACCATCACCGAACTTATCCAGAGGAAATAAACAGAGAACCCCAATTTCACTCTGCACAGAACTCCAACGCAGTGATGAGTAGAACAGTCAGGGTTTTATTCATCTACAGAACCTCTGGCCCTTCTATTTCAAATCCGGCGTGTTCGGCTGCAACCTGGTTGAAGTGGCAAACTCAAGCTCAATAAGACGGCATAAAGGGAGTCCCGTTTGCCTTTTCAAAGTCGCACAGAAAATTGCGCTCAGTGCATCTTCATGGACTCTTGCACATGACTTGTTCCTTTTGTAGAAGGAGTTTATCCAGCTTTAATAAGTTTGTCAATGGAGATACCTAGCAGTGTTCCAAATACTCAATCACTCTGGAGATTGACTTCTGCCCTGTTGTTCCCACTGCACACTAAAAAACAAGAGAAAGGAGAAACTAAATTCTTACATTCAAAGTCAGGAGCTGACAGCACAAAGACTGCCTACAAGTCTAATGAAAAGGCCTAGTGAGTGTATAGGAAAGCATACATTTCTGGATGGTACTGCAGGGGACGTGAGCTGATCTGGTGACGTTACACCACACACCGGCTGACATGGGAGCGCGTCATACTGTATGAATACTAACCATACCTGCTGATCGTACACACGTCTCGCAAGTGTCAGGGACTGTAATGTCGGTGCTCTTCCTGCACAATAAGTGGCGCTGAACAAGTCTTTTAAAGGATTTTTTTTCTCCACAAAGCAGAGTGGAAGAGAAGCCGCTAAATCGCCGGCAGGAGTGATATGTGTCACGGCAGAGAGTGGCAATGGGCACAATCGGAAGGTAGGTAGCAATTACTTGCCTTTTTTTCTTTTATTATGGGCACAAAATCTTAGCCCTGGGTGAAATCTTTCAGTTTTATTTGATATTCAGAGCGCACACATGCTTCATATGCATTTGGCATCCAATTTAGAGGTTTCAATTTTTATGGCCAACTATTGATTGAACAAAAGTGCTGAGCGAATGAGCCCGGATAAGGTGTTATTCGAGCATGCTCGGGTGCTTACCAAATGTCTTCGGAATGCTCAAAAAACGTTTTGAGTTTCCATGGCAGCATGTCTAGCGGCTTTCTTGTTTGTTAGGCAATCCCTGTATGTGTTGTGGCTGTCAAACAGACCCAAGACATGCAGGCGCGAGGACTCGAATTTTTCAAGCATGCCAAAGTCACTCGGCTAGCGCTCGAGCACGCTCTGATAACATGTTATCTGAGCAAGTTACCTCATCACTAGTGAACACAGACTAAGAAATCAATTCTAATTTTAAACTATGAAGAAACAAAAAATCTGTGTTCTTGCAGCATTCCACAAAGTGAGATTTTGCTCCTCGTTTTAAGATCTCAAACACCCACTTCACAGTCTTGAAAGGGTTAACTGCTCAACTCTTCAAATAGTGCAAGCAAAGTTTTCAGGATCATTATTTTAAAATTAAAGGCTATAATGGGCTGTAGTCTAACAAATAATTACAAAGATTGAGTCCAGGTTTCACTGGAGATTAAACTTAAAGGGAACCTGTCACCCCGAAAATCGCGGGTGAGGTAATCCCACCGGCATCAGGGGCTTATCTGCAGCATTCTATAATGCTGTAGATAAGCCCCCGATGTTACCTGAAAAAGGAGAAAAAGACGTTAGATTATACTCACCCAGGGGCGGTCCCGCTGCTGGTCTGGTCAGATGGGCGTCTCCGGTCCGCTGCGGCGCCTCCTATCTTCTTTCCATGACGTCCTCTTCTGATCTTCGGCCACGGCTCCGGCGCAGGCGTACTTTGCTCTGCCCTGTTGAGGGCAGACAAAGTACTGCAGTGCGCAGGCGCCGAGCCTCTGACCTTTCCGGCGCCTGCGCACTGCTGTACTATCCTCTGCCCTCAACAGGGCAGAGCAAAGTACGCCTGCGCCGGAGCCGTGGCTGAAGATCAGAAGAGGACGTCATGGAAAGAAGATGGGAGGCGACGCAGCGGACCGGAGACGCCCATCTGACCAGACCAGCAGCGGGACCGCCCCTGGGTGAGTATAATCTAACGTCTTTTTCTCCTTTTTCAGGTAACATCGGGGGCTTATCTACAGCATTATAGAATGCTGCAGATAAGCCCCTGATGCCGGTGGGATTACCTCACCCCCGATTTTCGGGGTGACAGGTTCCCTTTAAAGGTTCACAGTCGACAAAAATGTTATTCCCCCTAAACCAGTTCGAATTGGTCAGTAATGTAGTGCAGAGGCACTTAATTACAAGTTTCCAGCTCTTATATCTGGCGGCAGCCCGATGTCAACATTTAGGCTACGTTCACACTAGCGTTATGCTAGTTTGCGTCGGGCGACGCAGCGGCGACGCATGCGTCATGCGCCCCTATATTTAACATGGGGGACGCATGCGTTTTTGTTTGTTGCGTTGTGCGACGCATGCGTCTTTTTTGCCACAAGCGTCGGACCAAGAAAACGCAACAAGTTGCATTTTTCTTGCGTCCAAATTTCGGCAAAAAACGACGCATGCGTCGCAAAACGCAGCGTTTTTGCGTGCGTTGTGTCGCCGACGCAGCGGCGCACAACGCTAATGTGAACGTAGCCTAAATGGAGCTAAACAGCACAGCTCAATACAATGTGTAGTGGTCGCTGCCAGGACTGCGGATCAGCCCCTGTTTGTTATTTATTAAATAGGCGCTGATCTGCAGTACCCGGCAGCAGCTATTACATATTGTATGGAGACGTGCTGTTCAGCTCCATCTACTGCAGGTTAGAACATTTTATAGGTGGGGGAGCCAGTCTGATAGGTCAGCGATATGATATGCTTTGACAACCCCGTTAAAAGTATGTTGAAGGGTAGAGGGGGATTGGCACTAACAAGGACAACAAGAGTTACTGGAATAATAAAATGAAACGCAGCAACAAGGACCAGCAACCTACTTCTAAACTAGCTGTACGTAGGCAATTGCCAATTTATCTGTCAGGATCTGTTAAATTGGAATATATGCTACTTACTGTAAGATTCATGAAACTGAGAAACTTCTTCAGCATTTCAGTCATTATTGAGAAGTCACCATCGGGTAAATGACTCCGTACAGTAGTCACGTTGATCTAAAAGAAACAAATTGTTTTACAGAACTGCATCAGTACTGAGCTGAATACTAAACACCATTTGTGAAGCAAGGGATTATTTCCTAATTTATGCAATTGGAGATGAAAGTTAGCGTATTGAAGTGAGAGCTTCACAGGAACTCCCGTTCCCCTGATGAACTTTGATATTTGAATTAGTTTGCACACAAAAGGAGCAAATAGATAACACTCCCAGAGAACACAAGGATATACCGTTACATGCAGCAAAATGCTAGAAGTAGAATTCTGCACTGACCGGACTTTCCTGACAGAGGCAGCCCAAAAGCAAAGCTGTGTAGGAGGCAACGATGCAATCTTCCATGTGCTTGCCTGCATGCTGGAGAGCTGCAAGTAAAACATACCAGTGCTAGATTAACTACAAACCAATGATCAATATCATATAAGATTACATTTTTCATCTAAAATTAAAAGGTGGTTTAAAAACAATTTATGGTTAATGGGGTAAAATTATATTAAATGGGAACTCTCAAGTTTGGAAGTTTTCCAGGGAATAGGATATAACTTGCTGGTCTTCAGCACACCCATAAGAATACGCAACGTCCTGTCCCAATCAACTCTTCCTGGAGATGGTGTTGGGGCCAGTAGAGAATGGGGACACCACAAACAGGTCCAATACAATCTACTTTTATAATTCTAGGGCAGATGTAACCTAAGAGTCAGATGTGCATTACACCACTATATGCTCCAGAATTGTTTTCACCTCAGTAGTTGTTACCTTTATTAAGGTCAAGTTCTTCTTCCTCTTCTTCCTTCTTTGGAGGTTCTTCTGTATTTGGGCTCTTTTCTGCGGACACCCACTGGATCTCTCCTCCGGTTTCCTGCCACTCACCACTCTTGTCATGCTGCGCTGTCGGGACTTCTTTGATCAGCTCATCGGTCTGACTTTCCGCTAACAGAGCTGCTTTCTCTCTCTCCAAGAAAAGCTTAATGACAGAATCATTACGTTACATCCATTAGTTTCAACTTTTTTAAGTTACAAACTACTAAATGCTGAAAAAAAAATAAATTTAAAATTCTAAACTATTTCATGTTGACTCCTCTAGATCTATTGTGCAAGAACATTGTGTACAGAGTTCATTATATTAGGTTATTTCTTTGAATATACAGAAGCATTGGGACCAAAATGTTCCTTAACAACAGGGGGGGGCGTGATATACTTGTTTTAGATTACAGCATGTTGGCCTGTGAACGCTTGCAAGCTCTTGTTTTTTATACAGCTTCTTAGTGTTGCTCTGAACCTGACGGATGGCTGGATATCGCCAGCTTAAGAGCCAGGGTGCTTCTGCAAAGACAAAGCTGCTTATGCCTATAGCACCGGAGGAGGGCACAGTTCAGGTCAGCAGCACGACTGCCCCTGGTCCGCACTGTCAACTGGAGCTCTTTAAATGGCTAGTACACAGACCCTGAGAATCCGATTAGGACTGGCATTTCATACACCAGTCTTATTGACTGGCATGCAGGAGTAATATGCACCCACCCAACTCATTAACCCCTTCACCCTGCCCTGAGCGTGTTTTCACCTTCCTTACCAGGCCAAATTTAACAATTCTGACCAGTGTCACTATATGTGGTAATAACTCTTCAACATATCCCAGTGATTCTGAGAACATTTTCTTTCCCGACATTGAACTTTATATTACTGGTAAATTTAGGTTGAAATTTTTTGCATTTACTTGTGAAAACATAAGAATTTTGGGGAAAATTTCACAATTATCAAACTTTCAATTTTTATATCCTTAAACCAATTGAGCCATGCTGCACCAAATTTATAAAACATTTACAACATGTCTGCTTTACATCAGCATCGTTTTTGAAACACAACTGACACCTGCGTTTTTACACTTACCCATTGCCTTCTATGGCTGAAATTTTTTTTGCAAAAGCAACTGAAAACACCCTGAAAGAAGCGACATGCTGTAGTTTGCAAAAATGCAGTTTTCCAAATCGGTCAGGAAAAAAAACAATTGTGTAAATGAGATTTCTGAAATCTCAGCTTTTGCTAGTAATGTAGAACGCAGCTTAAAATTTGCATTAAAAAAAAATGCAGCAAACATCCAAATGAACCATACAATTTGTTGTGCAATTTACCGTATATACTCGAGTATAAGCCGAGATTTTCAGCCCAAATTTTTGGGCTGAAAGTGCCCCTCTCGGCTTATACTCGAGTCACGGTCGGCGGCAGGGTCGGCGGGTGAGGCGGCGCTGAGGCATACTTACCTGCTTCCGGGGCTCCTGGCGCTGTCCCTGCAGTCCCACGGTCTCCGGGTGCCGCAGCTCTTCCCCTGTTCAGCGGTCACGTGGGACCGCTCATTAAAGTAATGAATATGGACTCCACTCCCATAGGGGTGGAGCCGCATATTCATTTCTCTAATGAGCGGTAACGGTGACCGCTGATAGAGGAAGAGGCTGCGGCTCCGAAGACCAGCTGTTCGGGGGAAGGAGCCAGGGACGCCGGGAGCAGGTAAGCATCTCATATTCACCTGTCCACGTTCCACACGCCGGGCGCCGCTCCGTCTTCGCGTCCTCTTGCACTGACTGTTCAGGTCAGAGGGCGTGATGACGTACTAGTGTGCGCGCCGCTCTCAGTGCAGAGAGACGCTGAGACGGGACGCTGAGGAGCTGCAAGCAAGAGAGGTGAGTATGGCATTTTTTTTTTTTTATTGCAGCAACAATGGCACAGCTTTCTATGGCACAGCTATGGGGCAATAATGAACGGTACAGAGCACTATATGGCACAGCTATGGGGCAATAATGAACGGTGCAGAGCACTATATGGCACAGCTATGGGGCAATAATGAACGGTGCAGAGCACTATATGGCACAGCTATGGGGCAATAATGAACGGTGCAGAGCACTATATGGCACAGCTATGGGGCCATAATGAACGGTATGGAGCATCTATTTTTATTTTTGAAATTCACCGGTAGCTGCTGCATTTTCCACCCTAGGCTTATACTCGAGTCAATAAGTTTTCCCAGTTTTTTGTGGCAAAATTAGGGGGGTCGTCTTATACTCGGGTCGGCTTATACTCGAGTATATACGGTAGTTGGGCTGTCATCGCTACACAAATAGTAAACGTGGATGTCAAGTGCGGTTTAGGCACACTGTGGGGCTCAGAAGGGACAGTGTATTAAGATTTGGGAGCACAGAATTCACCGAATCTCTTTTTAGGGGGGAGGAGGGTGTTGCGATGAGCCATAGCCCTTTTCCAGAAACTTTGTACTACCAGTAACGTAGAAGCTCCCTATATTTCTATGGATGGATAACGGACTTGAGCGGGTACTTGCTTTTATTGGTGACTGAGTAAAAGCTTTTATTGTGAACATTTTAAAATAACGTTTGGGATCACATCCTGCACTCTATGCGGTTCACTTTCATAAGTATGTAAATCTAAATGGCATGATTCAGATGAAACCTCAAACATTCCCTAAAATGAGGAAGCAGAGTTACTCTGGCGGAACATGCATTTATGCACGCTTAAAAAGACAGATCACACGCCAAAGCGTCCACAGTGCCTCCATATGCCTCATTAAAAGGAATCTTCCGCTGCAGGTTCTTTCTGAATCACGTATTTCAGAGATTTACATGGAAACCCTGGCGTAAAAGCTCAGCGTAGAGCATCGGATAAATGTGGGCCGAGCCTTACTGCGATCTGTGGGAGAAATAATGAACAAATCAACAGCAGGTGAAGAATTGTTTTTTCTTTTTAACCCCTTAAGCCCCAAGGGTGGTTTGCACGTTAATAACTGGGCCAATTTTTTCAATTCTGACCACTGTTCCTTTATGAGGTTATAACTCTGGAACGCTTCAATGGATCCTGTGATTCTGACTGTGTTCTCGTGACATATTGTACTTCATGATAGTGGTAAGATTTCTTTGATAAGACTTGCGTTTGTGAAAAAAAATGGAAATTTGGTGAAAATTTTGAAAATTTCGCATTTTTCCAACTTTTAATTTTTATGCAATTAAATCACAGAGATATGTCACACAAAATACTTAATAAGTAACATTTCTCACATGTCTACTTTACATCAGTACAATTTTGGAACCAAAGTTTTTTTGGTTAGGGAGTTATAAGGGTTACAAGTTGACCAGCAATTTCTCATTTTTACAAACACCATTAATTTTTTTAGGGACCACATCTCATTTGAAGTCATTTTGAGGGGTCTATATGGCAGAAAATCACCAAGTGTGACACCATTTTAACCCCTTTCTGACATTAGACGTACTATCCCGTCGAGGTGGGGTGGGCCCCTATGACCACCGACGGGATAGTACGTCATATGCGATCGGCAGCGCTCACGGGGGGAGCGCCGCTGATCGCGGCCGGGTGTCAGCTGTTTATCGCAGCTGACATCCGGCACTATGTGCCAGGAGCGGTCACGGACCGCCCCCGGCACATTAACCCCTGGCACACCGCGATCAAAGATGATCGCGATGTGCCGGCGGTATAGGGAAGCTTCCCGCAGGGAGGGGGCTCCCTGCGGGCATCCCTGAGCCCCCGCAGCAACGTGATGTGATCGCGTTGCTGCGAGGGTCTTACCTCCCTCCCTGCCTGCTCCAGCCCCGGATCCAAGATGGCCGCGGATCCGGGTCCTGCAGGGAGGGAGGTGGCTTCACAGTGCCTGCTCAGAGCAGGCACTGTGAAGCCTGCAGCACTGTAAGTCAGATCAGTGATCTGACAGAGTGCTATGCAAACTGTCAGATCATTGATCTGTGATGTCCACCCCGGGACAAAATAAAAAAGTAAAAAAAAAATTTCCAAATGTGTAAAAAAAAAAATAAAAAAAAAAATTCCTAAATAATGAAAAAAAAAAAAAAAAAATATTATTCCCATAAATACATTTCTTCATCTAAATAAAAATAAAAAAAACCAAAACAATAAAAGTACACATATTTAGTATCGCCGCGTCCTTAACGACCCAACCCATAAAACTGGCCCACTAGTTAACCCCTTCAGTAAACACCGTAAGGAAAAAAAAAAAACAAGGCAAAAAACAACGCTTTATTAACATACCGCCGAACAAAAAGTGGAATAACACGCGATCAAAAAGACAGATATAAATAACCATGGTACCGCTGAAAACGTCATCTTGTCCCGCAAAAACGAGCCGCCATACAGCACCATCAGCAAAAAAATAAAAAAGTTATAGTCCTGAGAATAAAACGATGCAAAAATAATTATTTTTTCTGTAAAATCGTTTTATTGTATAAAAGCGCCAAAACAAAAAAAATGATATAAATGAGGGGACGCTGTAATCGTACGGACCCGAAGAATAAAACTGCTTTATCAATTTTACCAAACGCGGAACGGTATAAACGCCTCCCCCAAAAGAAATTCATGAATAGCTGGTTTTTGGTCATTCTGCCTCACAAAAATCGTAATAAAAAGCGATCAAAAAATGTCACGTGCCCGAAAATGTTACCAATAAAAACGTCAACTCGTCCCGCAAAAATCAAGACCTCACATGACTCTGTGGACCAAAATATGGAAAAATTTTAGCTCTCAAAATGTGGTAACACAAAAAATATTTTTTGCAATAAAAAGCGTCTTTCAGTGTGGGACGGCTGCCAATCATAAAAATCCGCTAAAAAACTCGCCATAAAAGTAAATCAAACCCCCCTTCATCACCCCCTTAGTTAGGGAAAAATTAAAAAAATTTATTTATTTCCATTTTCCCATTAGGGCTAGGGTTAGGGCTAGGGTTAGGGCTAGGGTTGGGGCTAGGGTTGGGGCTAGGGCTAGGGTTGGGGCTAGGGCTAGGGTTGGGGCTAGGGCTAGGGTTGGGGCTAGGGCTAGGGTTGGGGCTAGGGCTAGGGTTGGGGCTACAGTTAGGGTTGGGGCTACAGTTAGGGTTGGGGCTACAGTTAGGGTTGGGGCTACAGTTAGGGTTGGGGCTACAGTTAGGGTTGGGGCTACAGTTAGGGTTGGGGCTACAGTTAGGGTTGGGGCTACAGTTAGGGTTGGGGCTACAGTTAGGGTTGGGGCTACAGTTAGGGTTGGGGCTACAGTTAGGGTTGGGGCTACAGTTAGGGTTGGGGCTACAGTTAGGGTTGGGGCTACAGTTAGGGTTGGGGCTACAGTTAGGGTTGGGGCTACAGTTAGGGTTGGGGCTACAGTTAGGGTTGGGGCTACAGTTAGGGTTGGGGCTACAGTTAGGGTTGGGGCTACAGTTAGGGTTGGGGCTACAGTTAGGGTTGGGGCTACAGTTAGGGTTGGGGCTACAGTTAGGGTTGGGGCTACAGTTAGGGTTGGGGCTACAGTTAGGGTTGGGGCTACAGTTAGGGTTGGGGCTACAGTTAGGGTTGGGGCTACAGTTAGGGTTGGGGCTACAGTTAGGGTTGGGGCTACAGTTAGGGTTGGGGCTACAGTTAGGGTTGGGGCTACAGTTAGGGTTGGGGCTACAGTTAGGGTTGGGGCTACAGTTAGGGTTGGGGCTACAGTTAGGGTTGGGGCTACAGTTAGGGTTGGGGCTACAGTTAGGGTTGGGGCTACAGTTAGGGTTGGGGCTACAGTTAGGGTTGGGGCTACAGTTAGGGTTGGGGCTACAGTTAGGGTTGGGGCTACAGTTAGGGTTGGGGCTACAGTTAGGGTTGGGGCTACAGTTAGGGTTGGGGCTACAGTTAGGGTTGGGGCTACAGTTAGGGTTGGGGCTACAGTTAGGGT
Source organism: Ranitomeya imitator (assembly GCF_032444005.1). Taxonomy (NCBI): domain Eukaryota; kingdom Metazoa; phylum Chordata; class Amphibia; order Anura; family Dendrobatidae; genus Ranitomeya; species Ranitomeya imitator. The sequence goes on along the minus strand of NC_091283.1, from coordinate 723,661,925 downwards.
TGGGGCTACAGTTAGGGTTGGGGCTACAGTTAGGGTTGGGGCTACAGTTAGGGTTGGGGCTACAGTTAGGGTTGGGGCTACAGTTAGGGTTGGGGCTACAGTTAGGGTTGGGGCTACAGTTAGGGTTGGGGCTACAGTTAGGGTTGGGGCTACAGTTAGGGTTGGGGCTACAGTTAGGGTTGGGGCTACAGTTAGGGTTGGGGCTACAGTTAGGGTTGGGGCTACAGTTAGGGTTGGGGCTACAGTTAGGGTTGGGGCTACAGTTAGGGTTGGGGCTACAGTTAGGGTTGGGGCTACAGTTAGGGTTGGGGCTACAGTTAGGGTTGGGGCTACAGTTAGGGTTGGGGCTACAGTTAGGGTTGGGGCTACAGTTAGGGTTGGGGCTACAGTTAGGGTTGGGGCTACAGTTAGGGTTGGGGCTACAGTTAGGGTTGGGGCTACAGTTAGGGTTGGGGCTACAGTTAGGGTTGGGGCTACAGTTAGGGTTGGGGCTACAGTTAGGGTTGGGGCTACAGTTAGGGTTGGGGCTACAGTTAGGGTTGGGGCTACAGTTAGGGTTGGGGCTACAGTTAGGGTTGGGGCTACAGTTAGGGTTGGGGCTACAGTTAGGGTTGGGGCTACAGTTAGGGTTGGGGCTACAGTTAGGGTTGGGGCTACAGTTAGGGTTGGGGCTACAGTTAGGGTTGGGGCTACAGTTAGGGTTGGGGCTACAGTTAGGGTTGGGGCTACAGTTAGGGTTGGGGCTACAGTTAGGGTTGGGGCTACAGTTAGGGTTGGGGCTACAGTTAGGGTTGGGGCTACAGTTAGGGTTGGGGCTACAGTTAGGGTTGGGGCTACAGTTAGGGTTGGGGCTACAGTTAGGGTTGGGGCTACAGTTAGGGTTGGGGCTACAGTTAGGGTTGGGGCTACAGTTAGGGTTGGGGCTACAGTTAGGGTTGGGGCTACAGTTAGGGTTGGGGCTACAGTTAGGGTTGGGGCTACAGTTAGGGTTGGGGCTACAGTTAGGGTTGGGGCTACAGTTAGGGTTGGGGCTACAGTTAGGGTTGGGGCTACAGTTAGGGTTGGGGCTACAGTTAGGGTTGGGGCTACAGTTAGGGTTGGGGCTACAGTTAGGGTTGGGGCTACAGTTAGGGTTGGGGCTACAGTTAGGGTTGGGGCTACAGTTAGGGTTGGGGCTACAGTTAGGGTTGGGGCTACAGTTAGGGTTGGGGCTACAGTTAGGGTTGGGGCTACAGTTAGGGTTGGGGCTACAGTTAGGGTTGGGGCTACAGTTAGGGTTGGGGCTACAGTTAGGGTTGGGGCTACAGTTAGGGTTGGGGCTACAGTTAGGGTTGGGGCTACAGTTAGGGTTGGGGCTACAGTTAGGGTTGGGGCTACAGTTAGGGTTGGGGCTACAGTTAGGGTTGGGGCTACAGTTAGGGTTGGGGCTACAGTTAGGGTTGGGGCTACAGTTAGGGTTGGGGCTACAGTTAGGGTTGGGGCTACAGTTAGGGTTGGGGCTACAGTTAGGGTTGGGGCTACAGTTAGGGTTGGGGCTACAGTTAGGGTTGGGGCTACAGTTAGGGTTGGGGCTACAGTTAGGGTTGGGGCTACAGTTAGGGTTGGGGCTACAGTTAGGGTTGGGGCTACAGTTAGGGTTGGGGCTACAGTTAGGGTTGGGGCTACAGTTAGGGTTGGGGCTACAGTTAGGGTTGGGGCTACAGTTAGGGTTGGGGCTACAGTTAGGGTTGGGGCTACAGTTAGGGTTGGGGCTACAGTTAGGGTTGGGGCTACAGTTAGGGTTGGGGCTACAGTTAGGGTTGGGGCTACAGTTAGGGTTGGGGCTACAGTTAGGGTTGGGGCTACAGTTAGGGTTGGGGCTACAGTTAGGGTTGGGGCTACAGTTAGGGTTGGGGCTACAGTTAGGGTTGGGGCTACAGTTAGGGTTGGGGCTACAGTTAGGGTTGGGGCTACAGTTAGGGTTGGGGCTACAGTTAGGGTTGGGGCTACAGTTAGGGTTGGGGCTACAGTTAGGGTTGGGGCTACAGTTAGGGTTGGGGCTACAGTTAGGGTTGGGGCTACAGTTAGGGTTGGGGCTACAGTTAGGGTTGGGGCTACAGTTAGGGTTAGGGTTTAGATTACATTTACAGTTGGGAATAGGGTTGGGATTAGGGTTAGGGGTGTGTCTGGGTTAGAGGTGTGGTTAGGGTTGCCGTTGGGATTAGGGTTAGGGGTGTGTTTGGATTAGGGTTTCAGTTATAATTGGGGGCTTTCCACTGTTTAGGCACATCAGGGGCTCTCCAAACACGACATGGCGTCCGATCTCAATTCCAGCCAATTCTGCGTTGAAAAAGTAAAACAGTGCTCCTTCACTTCCGCGCTCTCCCGTGTGCCCAAACAGGGGTTTACCCCAACATATAGGGTATCAGCGTACTCAGGACAAATAGGACAACTTTTGGGGTCCAATTTCTCCTGTTACCTTTGGGAAAATACAAAACTGGGGGCTAAAAAATAATTTTTGTGGGAAAAAAAAAAAGATTTTTTATTTTCACGGCTCTGCGTTATAAACTGTAGTGAAACACTTGGGGGTTCAAAGCTCTAACAACACATCTAGATGAGTTCCTTAGGGTGTCTAGTTTCCAAAATGGTGTCACTTGTGGGGGGTTTCTACTGTTTAGGTACATTAGGGGCTCTGCAAACGCAATGTGACACCTGCAGACCATTCCAGCTAAGTCTGCATTCCAAATGGAGCTCCTTCCCTTACGAGCCCTCCCATGCGCCCAAACAGTGGTTCCCCCCCACTTATGGGGTATCAGCGCACTCAGGACAAATTGGGCAACAAATTTTGGGGTCCAATTTCTCCTGTTATCCTCGGGAAAATACAAAACTGGGGGCTAAAAAAATAATTTTTGTGGGAAAAAAAAAAGATTTTTTATTTTCACGGCTCTGCGTTATAAACTGTAGTGAAACACTTGGGGGTTCAAAGCTCTAACAACACGTCTAGATGAGTTCCTTAGGGTGTCTAGTTTCCAAAATGGTGTCACTTGTGGGGGGTTTCTACTGTTTAGGTACATTAGGGGCTCTGCAAACGCAATGTGACACCTGCAGACCATTCCAGCTAAGTCTGCATTCCAAATGGAGCTCCTTCCCTTACGAGCCCTCCCATGCGCCCAAACAGTGGTTCCCCCCCACTTATGGGGTATCAGCGCACTCAGGACAAATTGGGCAACAAATTTTGGGGTCCAATTTCTCCTGTTATCCTCGGGAAAATACAAAACTGGGGGCTAAAAAAATAATTTTTGTGGGAAAAATTTTTTGTTTTATTTTTACGGCTTTGCATTATAAACTTCTGTGAAGCCCTTAGTGGGTCAAAGTACTCAAAACACATCTAGATAAGTTCCTTAGGGGGTCTACTTTCCAAAATGGTGTCACTTGTGGGGGGTTTCAATGTTTAGGCACATCAGTGGCTCTCTAAACGCAACATGGCGTCCCATCTCAATTCCTGTCAATTTTGCATTGAAAAGTCAAACGGCGCTCCTTCCCTTCCAAAATCTCCCATGCGCCCAAACAGTGGTTTACCCCCACATATGGGGTATCAGTGTACTATGGACAAATTGTACAACAACTTTTGGGGTCCATTTTCTCCTGTTACCCTTGGTAAAATAAAACAAATTGGAGCTGAAGTAAATTTTTTGTGAAAAAAAGTTAAATGTTCATTTTTATTTAAACATTCCAAAAATTCCTGTGAAGCACCAGAAGGGTTAATAAACTTCTTGAATATGGTTTTGAGCACCATGAGGGGTGCAGTTTTTAGAATGGTGTCACACTTTGGTATTTTCTATCATATAGACCCCTCAATGACTTCAAATGAGATGTGGTCCCTAAAAAAAAAATGGTGTTGTAAAAATGAGAAATTGCTGGTCAACTTTTAACCCTTATAACTCCCTAACAAAAAAAAATTTTGGTTCCAAAATTGTGCTGATGTAAAGTAGACATGTGGGAAATATTACTTATTAAGTATTTTGTGTGACATATCTCTGTGATTTAATTGCATAAAAATTCAAAGTTGGAAAATTGCGAAATTTTCATAATTTTCGCCAAATTTCCGTTTTTTTCACAAATAAACGCAGGTACTATCAAATAATTTTTACCACTATCATGAAGTACAATATGTCACGAGAAAACAGTGTCAGAATTACTGGGATCCGTTGAAGCGTTCCAGAGTTATAACCTCATAAAGGGACAGTGGTCAGAATTGTAAAAATTGGCCCGGTCATTAACCCCTTCCCGACCTTTGACGCATACGTTGCGTCATGAAAGTCGGTGCCATTTCGACCCATGACGCAGCGTATGCGTCATGGCGGAATCGCGTTCCTGCAGGCCGGGTGAAAGGGTTAACTGTAATTTCACCCGGCGTGCAGGGACAGGAGGAGTTGTACTTTAGCCCAGGGGGGGTGGCTTCAGCCCCTCCGTGGCTACGATCGCTCTGATTGGCTGTTGAAAGTGAAACTGCCAATCAGAGCGATTTGTAATATTTCACCTAAAAAACTGGTGAAATATTACAATCCAGCCATGGCCGATGCTGCTATATCATCGGCCATGGCTGGAAACACTAATGTGCCCCCACCCCACCGATCGCCCCCCCAGCCCCCCGATCTGTGGTCCGCTCCCCTCCGTCCTGTGCTCTGCTCCCCCGTCCTCCTGTCCGCTCCCCCCGTGCTCCAATCCCACCCCCGTCCTCCAATCCCACCCCCCTGCACTCCGATTCACCCCCCCGCACTGCGATCCACCCCCCCGCACACCGATCCACCCGCCCGCACACCGATCCACCCCCCCATGCTCCGATCCCTCCCCACCGTGCTCCGACGCCCCCCCCCCCCCCCCCCTTATACTTACCTAGCCTCCCGGGGTACGTCCGTCTTCTTTCCTGGGCGCCGCCATCTTCCAACATGTCGGGCGCATGCGCAGTGCGCCGGCAGATTCGTTCCAGAGTGAATTTTGATCACTGTGATAAAACCTCAGTGTGATCAAAATAAAAAAAAAACAGTAAATGACCCCCCCCCCCCTTTGTCACCCCCATAGGTAGGGACAATAATAAAATAAAGATATTTTTTTTTTCCCCCACTAAGGTTAGAGTTAGAACTAGGGTTAGGGGTAGGGTTAGGAATGTGCACACGTATTCTGGTCCTCTGCGGATTTTTCCCCAGCGGATTTCATAAATCCGCAGTGCTAAACCGCTGTGGATTTATCGCGGATTTACCGCGGTTTTTCTGCGCATTTCACTGCGGTTTTACAACTGCGATTTTCTATTGGAGCAGTTGTAAAACCGCTGCGGAATCCGCAGAAAGAAGTGACATGCTGCGGAATGTAAACCGCTGCGTTTCCGTGCAGTTTTTCTGCAGCATGTGTACAGCGATTTTTGTTTCCCATAGGTTTACATTGAACTGTAAACTCATGGGAAACTGCTGCGGATCCGCAGCGTTTTCCGCAGCGTGTGCACATACCTTTAGAATTAGGCTATGTGCATACGGTGCGCATTTGGCTGCGGATCCGCAGCGGATTGGCCACTGCGGATCCGCAGCAGAGTTCCATCAGGTTTACAGTACCATGTAAACATATGGAAAACCAAATCCGCTGTGCCCATGGTGCGGAAAATACCACTCGGAAACGATGCGTTGTATTTTCCGCAGCATGTCAATTCTTTGTGCAGATTCCGCAGCGTTTTACACCTATTCCTCAATAGGAATCCGCAGGTGAAATCCGCACAAAAAACACTGGCAATCCGCGGTAAATCCGCAGGTAAAACGCAGTGCCTTTTACCTGCGGCTTTTTCAAAAATGATGCTGAAAAATCTCACACGAATCCGCAACGTGGGCACATAGCCTTAGGGTTAGGGTTGGGTTGGAATTAGGGTTGTGGTTAGAGGTATGTTGGGGTTAGGGTTGTGATTAGGGTTACGGCTACAGTTGGGATAAGGGTTAGGGGTGTGTTGACGTTAGTGTTGGAGGTAGAATTGAGGGGTTTCCACTGTTTAGGCACATCAGGGGGTCTCCAAACGCAACATGGTGCCACCATTGATTCCAGCCAATCTTGTATTCAAAAAGTCAAATGGTGCTCCCTCACTTCGAGCCCCGACGTGTGCCCAAACAGTGGTTTACCCCCACATATGGGGTACCAGCATACTCAGGACAAACTGCGCAACAATTACTGGGGTCCAATTTCTCCTGTTACCCTTGGGAAAATTTAAAAATTCTGGGCTAAAAAATTATTTTTGAGGAAAGAAAACGTATTTATTATTTTCACTGCTCTGTGTTATAAACTTCTGTGAAGCACTTGGGGGTTCAAAGTGCTCACCTCACATTTAGATAAGTTCCTTTCGGGGTCTAGTTTCCAAAATGGGGTCACTTGTGGGGGGTTTCTACTGTTCAGCCACATCAGAGGCTCTGCAAACGCAACGTGACGCCCGCAGAGCATTCCATCAAAGTCTGCATTTCAAAACGTCACTACTTCACTTCCGAGCCCCAGCATGTGCCCAAACAGTGGTTTACCCCCACATATGGGGTATCAGCGTACTCAGGAGAAACTGGACAACAACTTTTGGGGTCAAATTTCTCCTGTTACCCTTGGGAAAATAAAAAATTGCGGGCTAAAAAAATCATTTTTGAGAAAAGAAAATTTTTTTTTTCTTTTCATGGCTCTGCGTTATAAACTTCTGTGAAGCACTTGAGGGTTCAAGTGCTCACCACACGTCTAGATTAGTTCCTTTGGGGGTCTAGTTTCCAAAATGGGGTCATTTGTGGGGGATCTCCAATGTTTAGGCACACAGGGGCTCTCCAAACGCGACATGGTGTCCGCTAATGATTGGAACTAATTTTCCATTTAAAAAGCCAAATGGCGTGCCTTCCCTTCTGAGCCCTGCTGTGCGCCCAAACAGTGGTTTACCCCCACATATGGGGTATCTGCATACTCAGAACATACTGGACAACAAAATTTGTTGTCCAATTTCTCCTATTACCGTTGGCAAAATAGGAAATTCCAGGCTAAAAAATCATTTTTGAGGAAAGAAAAATTATTTTTTATTTTCATGGCTCTGCGTTATAAACTTCTGTGAAGCACCTGGGGGTTTAAAGTGCTCAGTATGTATCTACATAAGTTCCTTGGGGGGTCTTGTTTCCAAAATGGGGTCACTTGTGGGGGAGCTCCAATGCATAGGCACACAGGGGCTCTCCAAACGCGACATGGTGTCCGCTAACAATTGGAGCTAATTTTCCATTCAAAAAGTCAAAAGGCGTGCCTTCCCTTCCGAGCCCTGCCGTGTGCCCAAACAGTGGTTTACCCCCACATATGAAGTATCGGCGTACTCGGGAGAAATTGCCCAACAAATTTTAGGATCTATTTAATCCTATTGCCCATGTAAAAATGAAAAAATTGAGGCGAAAAGAAATTTTTTGTGAAAAAAAAAGTACTTTTTCATTTTTACGGATCAATTTGTGAAGCACCTGAGGGTTTAAAGTGCTCACTAGGCATCTAGATAAGTTCCTTGGGGGGTCCAGTTTCCAAAATGGGGTCACTTGTGGGGGGAGCTCCAATGTTTAGGCACACAGGGTCTCTCCAAACGCGACAGTGTCCGCTAAAGAGTGCAGCCAATTTTCATTCAAAAAGTCAAATGGCGCTCCTTCCCTTCCAAGCCCTGCCGTGCGCCCAAACAGTGGTTTACCCCCACATATGAGGTATCAGCGTACTCAGGACAAATTGGACAACAACTTACGTGGTTCAGTTTCTCCTTTTACCATTGGGAAAATAAAAAAATTGTTGCTCAAAGATCATTTTTGTGACTAAAAAGTTAAATGTTCATTTTTTCCTTCCATGTTGCTTCTGCTGCTGTGAAGCACCTGAAGGGTTAATAAACTTCTGGAATGTGGTTTTGTGCACCTTGACGGGTGCAGTTTTTAGAATGGTGTCACTTTTGGGTATTTTCAGCCATATAGACCCCTCAAACTGACTTCAAATGTGAGGTGGTCCCTAAAAAAAATGGTTTTGTAAATTTCATTGTAAAAATGAGAAATCGCTGGTCAAATTTTAACCCTTATAACTTCCTAGCAAAAAAAAATTTTGTTTCCAAAATTGTGCTGATGTAAATTAGACGTGTGGGAAATGTTATTTATTAACTATTTTGTGTCACATAACTCTCTGGTTTAACAGAATAAAAATTCAAAATTGCAAAATTTTCAAAATTTTCGCCAAATTTCCGTTTTTATCACAAATAAACACAGAATTTATTGACCTAAATTTACCACTAACATGAAGCCCAATATGTCACAAGAAAACAATCTCAGAATCGCTAGGATCTGTTGAAGCGTTCCCGAGTTATTACCTCATAAAGGGACACTGGTCAGAATTGCAAAAAATAGCAAGGTCTTTAAGGTCAAAATAGGCTGGGTCATGAAGGGGTTAACATGCAAACCACCCTTGGGGGTAAAGGGGGTTAAAAACTGCACCCCTCAAGGTGCTCAAAACCACATTTAAGAAGTTTATTAACCCTTTAGGTGTTTCACAGGAATTTTTGGAATGTTTAAATAAAAAACGAACATTTAACTTTTTTTTCACACAAAATTTATTTCAGCTGCAATTTGATTTATTTTACCAAAGGTAAGAGGAGAAAATGGACCCCAAAAGTTGTTGTACAATTTGTCCTGAGTACACGGATACCCCATATGTGGGGGTAAACCACTGTTTGGGCGCATGGCATAGCTCGGAAGGGAAGGAGCGCCGTTTGACTTTTCAATGCAAAATTGACAGGAATTGAGATGGGACGCCATGTTGCGTTTGGAGAGCCACTGATGTGCCTAAACATTGAAACTCCCCAAAAGTGACACAATTTTGGAAAGTAGACCCCCTAAGGAACTTATCTAGATGTGTTGTGAGAACTTTGAACCCCAAAGTGTTTCACTACAGTTTATAACGCAGAGCCGTGAAAATAAATATTTTTTTTTCCACAAAAATTATTTTTAGCCCCCATTTTTGTATTTCCCCAAGGGTAACAGGAGAAAATGGACACCAAAAGTTGTCCAATTTGTCCTGAGTACGCTGATACCCCATATGTGAGGGGAACCGCCGTTTGGGCACATGGCAGAGCTCAGAAGGGAAGGAGCGCCATTTGAAATGCAGACTTAGATGGATTGGTCTGCACGCAACCCCCCACAAGTGACCCCATATTGGAAACTAGACCCCCCAAGGAACTTAGCTAGATGTGTTGTGAGAACTTTTATTCCCCAAGTGTTTCACTACAGTTTATAACGCGGAGCCGTGAAAATAAAAAATCTTTTTTCCCCAAAAAAATGTTTTTTAGCCCCCCAAATTTTTATTTTCCAAACGGTAAAAAGAGACATTGGACCCCAAAAGTTGTTGTCCAATTTGTCCTGAGTACGCTGATACCTCATATGTTGGGGTAAACCCCTGTTTGGGCGCACGGGAGAGCTCGGAAGGGAAGGAGCGCAGTTTTACTTTTTCAATGCAGAATTGGCTGGAATTGAGATCGGACGCCATGTCGCGTTTGGAGAGCCCCTGATGTGCCTAAACAGTGGAAACTCCCAATTCTAACTGAAACCCTAACTCTAGCCCCAAACCTAACCCCAACCCTAATGGGAAAATGGAAATAAATACATTTTTTTTTTCAATTTTATTATTTTTCCCTAAATAAGGGGGTGATGAAGGGGGGTTTGATTTACTATTTATAGCGGGGGTTTTTTAGCGGATTTTTAAGATTTGCAGCAGTCACACACTAAAAGACACTTTTTTGTTGCAAAAAATAGTTTTTGCGTCTCCACATTTTGAGAGCTATAATTTTTCCATATTTTGGTCCACAGAGTCATGTGAGGTTTTCTTTTTTGCGGGACAAGTTGACGTTTTAATTGGTAACATTTTCGGGCACGTGACATTTTTTGATCGCTTTTTATTCCGATTTTTGTGAGGCAGAATGACCAAAAACCAGCTATTCATGAATTTCTTATGGGGAGGCGTTTATACCGTTCAGCGTTTGGTAAAATTGATAAAGCAGTTTTATTCTTCTGGTCAGTACGATTACAGCGATACCTCATTTATATAATTTTTTAATGTTTTGGCGCTTCTATACGATAAAAACTGTTTTATAGAAAAAATAATTATTTTTGCATCGCTTTATTCTGAGAACTTTAACTTTTTTATTTTTTTTGCTGAGGATGCTGTATGGCGGCTCGTTTGTTTTCGGGACAAGATGACGTTTTCAGTGGTACCATGGTTATTTATATCCATCTTTTTGATCGAGTGTTATTCCACTTTTTGTTCGGCGGTATGATAATAAAGCGTTGTTTTTGCCTTTTTTTTTTTTTTACCGCGTTCACTGAAGTGGTTAACTAGCGGGACAGTTTTATAGGTTGGGTCGTTATGGACGCAGCAATACTAAATATGTGTACTTTTATTGTTTTTTTTATTATTTAGATAAAGAAATGTATTTATGGGAACAATATATATATTTTTTTCTTTATTTAGGAATAAACACGCGACACATAGTGTCGGATGTCAGCTGCGATAGTCAGCTGGCACTAGGCACGCGATCGGCCGCACTACCCCCGTGAGGATGGCCGATCGCATATGACGTACTATCCCGTCACTGGGAATTAAGTCCCAGGTCACCTTGACGGGATAGTACGTCATATGGGATTAAGGGGTTAAGCTGTTCCTCGTGCGGTGTAAGTGATTAGGCGACTTTATTCTTTGGGCTGGTGCGCCTAGAGCGATAGCAGATTTATATAGTTTTCTTTATGCTTGGCTGCTGTCACACACTAAAAGGCACTTTTTTTTGCAAAACAAGGTTTTTGCATCCCCATATTTTGGGAGCTATCAATTTTCTTTATTTCTGCCATCAGCCATATGAGGGGCTTGTGTTTTGCAGAACGAGTTTTTTATTGCTAGCAATTTATTTCACAAAACTTTGATTGCTCTATATTTCTTTTATTGGAAGGTGGAATTTTTTAAAAAAAATATATACCGTGTTGTTTGTCGTAAAATTGATTTGTCAGTGCGATTACAGCAATACCACATTTATATCATTTTTTTGTGTTTCGGTGCATTTACACAAACTTTTTATAGAAAAAAAAATATATATTGCATTGCTGCTTTGTGGGATAAGATGTTTTCAGTGATACAATTTTTGTTTAAATACGACTTTTTTACTGCGTCTTATTTCACTTTTTGTTCAGCGGTATGATAAAAAAGTTAGCCACTTGCCACTTTTTTTTTGTTTTACATTGTTCACTGAAGGGGTTAACTAGTGGGACAGCTTTATAGGTCGGGTTGTTCAGGACACGGCGATACCAAATGTGTTCTTTAAATAATTTTCTATCTTTATGTAAAACTAAATAGACGCGAGAGACCTCGTTGATACCTTTTAATGGCTAACTGAAAAGATGGTAACAAATTAGCCATTAAAAGGTATTAACCACTGAGGACTCTCACGTCTAAATAATTTTCTATCTACTGGCTAACACAGTACAAAGATATATATCTTTCCTGTACATAAAGATATGCAATTATTGGATTAATATTTTTTCACTTTTTTGTTCTTTTAACCTTGCCCCAGGATGGGACATCAACTTTTCCTGCCCTGATCGCCGATCTACTACTCTACAATTCTACTGCATTGCAGAGTATTAGATCAGTGCATCGCACACAGGGAGGAGGCATGTCAGCTGCTCCCCTCTGCAAGAATTTACAGGTCATCATACCTGGGTGGCCCCGAGTCTATATTTCGGCCTGGAGTCACCATGGAGACCATCGACACCACAACTTCGCTATGCCTATTGATGTGGCATCAGAGGAGTTAAAAACGCCAGTGAATGGCACTAGCACCAATCGGGAGTGTTGGTGCAGGGTGGCAGCTCTCATATACAGACACATGCTTTTGATCGTAACGACGCTCGGAGTGAGCCCACGTGATTGTCAAGCCATACATGTATGGCGATTTGCGGGAACGCACCTCCCCAGCACCGTATATGTAGGGTGAATGTCGTGAAGGGGCTAAAAGATGCATTCCACTTAATTTGCAACATCTTATTACTAGTGGGTGCATTGCCAGAAATGTTTATTCTAGTCACAGACTGGAGTACATTTTTTTAATGTAACTTTTGAAGAATTTGGTGGGTGATCTCCGCCACTTCTTATCCATGCTCCGTCCACTTTTGGTAGATATAGCAGAGGTTGGCATCAAAACACCAAAAGTCTCAATATTTTTGCAACTATGCAAAGTGTTTTACACCAGAAATTTGGTGTAAAAACTTTGATGAATTGGGGCTGTAGAGTTTCACTGCTGCATACACACCTCAGTTTAACAACTGATTTGTGTGTCCAGCCAGTGAGACTCGGAGACATGTCAGACTCTCATCCACTCTGCGAATCAGACTCAGCCATTAAGGTCTATGGCGACCCATTAAATACAGAGGAAAACAGAAGACATACATTGCCCTTAAATACGGAGAAAAAAACAAATGCAACACAAGAAAAAAAAACACATGTAAAAATAGACGGATGTGTGAATGTAGCCAAGTTCTAATTTGGCCAAAAGCGGAGGTATATAGTGAGCAGCTCTTACCTGAACCAATGCATGAACTGCATCAATGTGTCTGGTTTCTATAGTTATCTCTTCCCCCTCTCCAGAATCATACGATTGTATCGTCTCCATATTAACTAGGCAGTGCCGGTTTCTAGCACTGTACTCCACCAAGTTGATCAATAAACCCAAGCCCTGAAATTTAAGAGGAAACAAAAAAAAAAGTTCAATTTTAAGAATATAACATTTCCCTTCAGTAAACATTTGCTGTTTTTGGATGATTTTACTACAAAGTATGTATTTTACGTGATAAACATAGTACAAAGAGCGTTAACCATCTCCTAATATTGGATATACAGGTACATCCTACTTGCTAAGGTGTTCCTGCAAATGGACAGCACAATTATGGCAGAAGCTTGGTTTCACTAACATCCTGAGCTACGGATTCCTAATTTTGTGGCGTTATCAGGAATCGAATTTGACACCTTTAGTTTCACAGAAATTGACTTTTTCAAAATCTTTTTCTCTGAGGATTTTGTAAATATCATGGTGTCCCAGACAAATTTGGATGTTTGCCAATTTTTATCACAAAATCCCACTTCATCATTTGCCAACTGGTTGGTGCCATAGAAATTATGAAGTTTTGGGGCCTGGTTCTTCACATGGAGATAGTGAAGAAGACAGAAATTCAGCAATATTGGAGTGTTGACGTTTTGTACAATATTCGATTCTTCCCTATGGTTATGGCCCGGACACAGTGCGGTCATCCACAAATTTCTGAATTATAGTGATAATACAACATGTCCTCCCTGAGATGACCAACTTTGACCAACCTATCAAAGTTTGTCCAGTCACAGACCACTTCAGCAACAAGTTTGCAGAGGTGTACGTTCCCCAAAGGGAAATCTACGTAGATGAGTCACTAATACATTTCAAGGGGAAGCTTAAATTCCAGCAATACCTGCCCAGTAAGCGGGTCAGGTGCAGAATTAAGCTTTACAAACAGAGTATCTCAGGGTGCAACCACAAGTTTAGGGATTATGAAGGGAAGGACAACCGGATTCATCTTCCTGAAAGTCCCCGTTTCTAAGAGAAAGTGGGATTTGGTGCACATAATGGTGGATCAAGGTTATCACCTCCATAATAATGCCAGCATCGCACTCTTCAAGTCTCTGCACAAGCTACCTCTGCATGTGGTACTGTCCGCAAAAATCAGAGAGGACTCCTTAAGACGCTAATTGGACAGCTGTTCAGAAAGGGTGAGAGCAGAGCTTAATATAGCGACAACATGCTGGTGGTCAAGTACAAGAGGGATGTTCTTTTCTTGAACACCATAAATGCCAGCACTTGCACATCTGTACGTGGTACCTCAACACAGATCAGTAAACTAGACTGTGTACTGGGATACAACAAGAACATGGGAATTGATGTCTCTGATCAAGTTCTCCCGCTGTACAGTGCCATAAGAAAAGCCAAGGTGTGGTACAAGAAACTGGCCATGTACATCATACAGATAGCACGAAAGAGCTATACATTGCTATCACGACGTACAGTCCAGACCGGGGACCTTCCTTCAGTTCCAGGAAGTAATGATCAAGGCCCAAACATTTGTCAGTCAGGAAGGAGCAGCCCCCAGAACTAAAGAAGCCAGTGTTGTACTGGGGCAACATTTACCGGGTGAGAGAGTAAGGTTGCAAAAAAGGTGCAAAGCGTGTTACAGAAAATGGATACAAAAAGGACACCTTGAATCAGTGTGACACCTGCCCTGACAAACCTGGTCTGTGTATGATAGAGTTTCAGAGTCTACCACTCACTAATACATTTCTGATTTGTATAATTCATATGCCAACCTGATGTACTCTACACTACTTAAGTATGCCACCTCATCAAAAAAATTCACATACAAGGAAAATACTAGATCAATAACAATATAGGGTCACTAGTGGGGGGTTTCCACTATTTAGGCACATCATGGGCTCTCCAAATGTGACATGATGCCCATAAATCATTACAAAGTCTGAGTTCCAAACGTCACTCCTTCCTTTTCAAGCTGTGTGCCCAAACAGTAGTTTTCCTCCACAATTGGGGTATCTGTGTATTTAAGAGAAATTAAACAACAAATTTTAGGATGCATTGTCTCCTGTTACCCATGTGCAAATAAAATTGGGGCTAAAAACATTTTTTGTGGGGGAAAAAAAAGTTATTTCTATTTTTAAGGCTCAACGTTCTAAATTTTTGTGAAGCATCTGGAAGTTCAAGATGCTCACCACACATCTACATAAGTTCCTTGGGGTGGTCTAGTTTCTAAAATGGGGTAATTTGGGGTAATGTGCCACTGATAAGGCACATCAGGGACTTTCCAAACGTGACATGGTGTCCGCTCTCTATTACAGACAATTTTGCGTTCAAAAAAATCAAATGTTGCTCCTTTCCTTCCCAGCTCTGCTGTACACCCAAACAGAAGTTTTTCTTTCTGATGTGCCTAAACATTGGAAACGTCCCACAATTAACCCCCATTTTGGAAACTTGACACCTCAAGGAATTTATCTAGATATGTAGTGAGCACCTTAAACTCACCGTTGCTTTACAAAATTTTCCAACGTTGAGCCGTGAAAATATAAAAAAATAGTTTTTCCTGCAAAATTGTTGGTTTTGCCTTAAATTTTTAATTTTCACAAGGATAGAAGAAAATGGAAAAAACTATTTATTGTGCAATTTTTCATGAGTACACAGATAACCCATATGTGGTCAAAAACTACTTCTGAGGCACAGTGCAAACCTCAGAAAGAGGAGACCCATATTGGAGTGCAGATTTGTTGGACTGGTTTAAGGGTGCCATGTCACATTGGTAGAGCCCCTGAGGGGCCAGAACAGCAGAAATCACCCCATAAGTGACCCCATTTTACAAACTATTGCAAACAATAAGCTCTCTGCACTTCTAGGCGATGAAAAATGAATAATTACATTTTCACCGTTAAAATAAATTTGTGCTGAAACAACATTTTATTTCTATAGGGGATAATAGGACCAAATGCACCTTTCAGTTTGTTATACAATTTCTCCCGAGTGCTCCCTACATGTAATCAGGAACTACTTTTCAGGCACAGTGCAAAGTTCAGAAGGAAAGCAGTGCCATATTATAGTTCAGATTTTATTATTATGGTTTGCAGGTGCCATGACCCATTGGAAGAGCCCCTGAGGTGACCACAGGTGTGTCAAAGAATTTTATATCATTGGGCCGTGAACAAAAAAATTACAATTTTAAAACAAAAATTCTATTTTGGCTCTATAATTTAAATTTTCAATTGGGCAAATAAGCAAAATATGGCACCAAAAAATGTCACACTTTCTGCTGAACATGGAAACACCCCATATGAGGCTGTACAGTACTGCTTAGCCACACGTCGAGACTTGGAATGGAAGGTGCGCCATTTGCCTCCTGAAGGGCAGATTTTCCTAAACTAGTTTGCAGATTTCAAATACAGAGTGCTAAAGGAGCAGAAAATACACCCTCAAATGATCCCTTTTGGAAATCACATCCCTTAGGGAATTTATCTACATGTAGTGATGATTTGACTCCATAGGTGTTTTCCAGAAAGAAGCAAAACTGGATGTTGCCGAGTGAAAATTGCACATCTGTTTTTGTAGTACCCTTACATTGTAGTGACCAGCTAGTGCTTCTGGAGACAAGTACCCGTAAATCAGGTGGACTGTCATTGGTACAGAAATACCAAACATGTGGACGCTAAACATGGTTTAAGTACATTGTGGGGCTTAGAATGGAGAGGGGCATTTGGATTTGCTGAATTTCTTTTGGAGAGTGAGGCGCCATTGCGCTTTTCCAGAGCCTTTGTACTATGTGTAACATGGAAGCACCCTATATTTCCATAGACAGATGATGGACCCAAGTGGGGACTTGCTTTTTTTGTGGATTGATCTGACGCTTTTATTGGGAACATTTTGGATAACATTTACCCTGCGCTCTACACTGAGCACTTACATCGGGTTTTCCATCTAAGTCTCTGAATAACGTAACGGAGGTGACAGGCCCCTCGTAATTGAGGCAGAAGAGTTTCTCCCTACTCCGTCTGACCTCTGTTCAGAAGTTTCGTTTTTTTCAAAAAGTGCACAAAACTGTGGCGGACTTTGTTTTAATGCACACCTAAATAGAAGGACACCGCTGGATTATAAGCAAGACGGCGTCAACAGTGCCTATCTGCCTTATTTTAGGGAATCTTCTGCCGGGGGTTCTGTCTGAATCACATATTTCAGAGATTTACACGGAAACTCCACTGTAATCGCTCAGCATAGAGCGCAAGATAAATGTGAGCCGAGCCTTACTGCGATCTTTGGGAGACAGAATGTAAAAATCAATAGTAGGTGTTCTTAATGCTGTATAAGTGATTAGATGACTGGTGGCGCAAAGGCTCTGGAAAAGCACTATGGCTCCTTGCCCCCCCAAAAGAAATCCAGTAAGTTCTGTGCTCCTAAATCCAAATTCCCCCTCCCATCTGAGCCCCACAGTGTGCCTAAACCGCAGTTAGTGTCCACATGTTTGGCATTTAAGTAGCGATGAGAGCTCGTCCAATTTATGGGTGCATGTCTTCAGAAGCACGAGCTAGTCACTACAAGGTACAGCTTGCAGAAAACTTGGCACTCCAGTAAATGTTGTAAGCAAATAATTTTCTTTTGTACAGGCAATCCAAAAATAAAGGTACAGGTCACTACAAGGTGCAGGTCACTACAACGGCAGTTTGCAATTTTCACTCAGCAACATTCACTGCAGCTTGTTTCTATAAAACACCCCTGGAGTCTAAAGAGTCACTACACCTGCAGATAAACTCCCAAAGGGGTATAATTTTCAAAATGGGGTCACTTGAGCAGGGATTCGGCTCTTCTAGTAATTAGGGGCTCTATATATGGAGTGCGCAAACTATTATAGGAAAATCTGTGCTCCAGGAGGCAAGCAGCGCTCCGTCCGTCAGTCTCGCCGTATGGCTAAGCAGTCCTGTACCACCATATATATGGTATTTCTACATTCAACAGAATTTGTGGGACAATGTTTTGTGCCATTTTTACCCATTTCCCACTGTGAAAAGGTAAAATCTGGGGATAAAACTAAATTTTGGTGGTAAAATGTAATTATTTTTTTTTTCTTCACTGCCCAATGGTATAAAATTCTATGACTCAAGAGTGGTGTCAATATGATCACTGCACCCCTAGATGAATTCATAGAGAGCTGCAGTTTGTAAAATTGTGCCTCTTATGGGGGTGTTCTACTGTTCTGGCAACGCAAAATCTGAACTTCAATATGGAGCTTCTTGAATTCTGAGCTTTGCACTGTGCCTCAGCTGTAGTTTTCAACCACATACGGGGTATCTGAAGACTCTTGAGAAATATGAACCCCAAAATTTGTTATGCATTTTGCAGAGTCGGGGTGGGGGTGAGGGGAGACAGTGAGAAATCAATATTGGCCTGCCAGCCGAGATTATATCCACAGGCAATATGTATTTTTCTTTGCATGTAGTGTGTTGGCATCCCTGCTGAACATTGAATAAGAATCTGTGGAGTGTGCATTGCCTTCATGTTAAATTCAATAGGTGTTGTCTGATGTACTGGGACATGAACATTACCTAAAGAGGATTTCCCTGAGGCAGGCACCTAGACTCACGGCACCCGTTACGAATATATTTAAAGCAACATAAACATGCTTTGCGCTATGAAATATAGGAAGAACCAACTTTGAATATTGACAGCAGCACAATATAGAGGAGATACCCAATGCAGCTTTATGTGAAAAAAATAATGTTAAAGTATAATAATATCAATTATTGTATGATATACTGCTGCATTGGTTTACTCTTAGTGGGATTCAGCTGATATTAATGTTGGATACTTAGGAGACTCACTACTAACCAACAAATAAACTTTATCAAAGCATTTAATACGCCTACTTACGGTGTCTTTAATATTTAGGTTATACTTCATAGAACAATTACTTGCCTTTCTTACTTACCTTACCATATCTGTCATTTAGCTGCTCTCAACTTCTGTTTGGTTTGACCCACCCTTTTAGAACATTGTGTATGATTTTATGTTGAAACAATAAAATACTTATTTTTAAATTATACTATTTACGAATTACACTTTTTGATCTGATCTCTGTGGTTTCCTACTGTTATGGAGTGTTGCCATACAAATTTTGATGGGAGTGCTTCTTTTTGGGCTATGACTATCGGGTACAATGTCCTAAAAATTGAATGATTGACAATTACTTATTTTAGAAAAATTTCCCAAACAATTATATAAATATTTTCATAACTTAACGCAAAGATGTTAACCTAAATTTACCTCTAACGAGGTATAAGGTGTCTAAAAAAACCCCAAACTTTAGAAGTCTGCTTCCCAATGATTCTGAAGTCATTACGTGACATTTCTGACTTGAAAACTGCATATGGCAGACAGGGGTTAAAGTCTGTCATTTCAGGTTAAGGATTATGTTGAGTGCATACGTCCATGCAGAATAACTTTTTGGCTGCTATTAAAAGCCTTGTATCCTGCATTACTCAATAGTTTCCCCTCTGAAGGCTCCACCTCCAATTTTTAGTGGTATCTGAACTAGTGGGAGGAGACCACCTGCTGTAATAGCTCACACATACCATACACCGAGAGAAGCAACATGGAAGACATTATACAACAGTTCCGAGCTGTGTAGCTGTGAACTCTGCACTGCAGCAGGCTAAAGAAAAACTGATCGCTCCAACACAAACCTAAAAACCCCCACAAGTCTTTACTCTACCCTTAATACACTTTCAAACAAGCCCTTTTTAGTGGCTTATTCTTTTATAAGCATTAAATTGTAGTTTGGGATAGTGAGTGACCAGTCAAGAGGGTACTGTTTACCCCAGACTAATCATCCATTAATCATGTTATCACACCCCATGATTTGCAAAAGCATATTCACTGTTGCTGAAACTGTTTGACATCACATGCGGGGCGGTGCTGGTCTTTGCTCGCTCGTTCTATCCTTACACTCTTGCCGGCTCGTCACTTATCAGAGCCGGTGCGGGAGCAGATTGTCACCCCACTGAGAAGAATGTGCACTATGTGACAAGATCCTACTGAGCATGTCAGAATTGACCACCAACACATGCTCAATACATTAGGGACTAGCCCATGCCCCTGAAAACATTAAGGGTATGTGCACACATAGCAGATTTGCCTCTGGAATTTTCTGTGCGGATTCTGCATCTCTTGGCAGAAAACGCAGGTGCAGGTTTGAGGGTATGTGTCCACGTTCAGGATTGCATCAGGATTTGATGCAGGTAAAATCCTGACCAAATCTGCACCTGAGGTCACTGGCAGGTCACCTGCGCTGTCCTTGCGTTGTTTCAGCGTTCTTAAAAGACGCGCCGCATGTCTGTTTCCGCGGGTCTGCCGCATGCGTCTTTTAATGCATAGTGGAGACGGGATTTCATGAAATCCCCTCCACTATGCTGTAACATCTGGACGCTGCGTGTTTGATGCTGCGGCTCTACGCAGCGTTTCATGAACGTGGAAACATACCCTGATGCTTTTTTCTTGCAGATTTTGTGCTGTTTTCATGCATTTTACCCCTGCGGATTTCTATAATGGAATGCGTGCAGAAACACTGCAGATCTGCGCAAAAGAAGTGACATGGTCCTTTTTTTTTTAATCTGCTGAGTTTTCCGTGCAGAGTTTTCAGAGCCATTAGCACAGCATTTTTTTTTTTTTTTGCCACCGATTTACATTGTACAGTAAATCACTTGCAGATCTGCAGCGTTTCTGCGCGGAAAAACCGCTGCAGTTCTGCAGGAAATCTGCAACGTGTGCATATAGCCTAAATAGATAGATTCAAAATTAAAAGTAAATATTAATTTTGGACCACAAAAAAAAATTAAAAAAATTAAAAAAATAAAAATCAATGTACATGTTTAGCATTGCCATAATTGTAGTGACCTGGATAATCATGTTATCAGTTTGTATGTCTGTTTCTTTTTTAGCAGCACAATAGACGTAAAACCAAAACCTAAAAATTCTATGGTGGATTTGCGTTTTCTGCACAATTTCACCACACTTGGATTTTTTTTCCTATTTTCCAGTGCACTGAATGGTAACATGAAAAAAGTCATCAAAACTACAACTCGTCACGCAATAATCGAGCCCCCATATGGCAATGTGGATGGAAAAATAAAAACCAACAGTTATGGCTCTTGGAAGGGGAGGAAATACAGAAAGTCCCCCAGACGTAGATAAACTCCTTTATACATGCTTTTACCTATCATGGGGGGCAATTAATAGGTTTACTATGGTTTCTTAAGATGACACTTGCGAAGCACAGACAAGGTTGGGTTGTGTCAGTATAGCGGACTGCACACTTATGGGAGCCCTCCGGCCTTCTTGTTCACTATGAAGAGACCCAGGGGAGATGTGTGATACCATATTAGCTGCATCCACAGACAGCAGACAACAGAAGTGATGGTGAGGAGGAGGGCCGAGGTACAGGTACAGGCTGAGGTGGGAGACGTGGTTTGCTACTGAGTAGACACTAAGGCTACTTTCACACTTCCGTTTTCTGGGGTCCGTCGTGGTGCAGCAAAATGTCTTATAGACGGACGTCATGAAAATAGGGAAAAACGTGTGCGACGGATCCAGTGTAATGACGGATCCGTCGTAGAGAAATTCCGGGAATTAAATGTCCGGGGAGAGAGAAGAGAGACTGACTTTTTGCCGGACTTGAAAATCCTTCCGGGCATGCTCCGAAGGGGGAAAACTGGATCCGTCGCTGGATTCCAGTGTGTGACGGTCAGCGACAGATCCTGCGTCCAAAGACATCCATTGGAGCAGACGACGGGGAGCCCGGATGCGTCGCTGACCGATTTTCCTTCGTGCACAAAAAACGTTACAATGAACGTTTTCTCTGCAGGACGGATCGCTATTTTACGACGGATCCAGTGCACGACGGATAAAACGGATGGCCATCCGTCACAATCCGTCGCTAATACAAGTTCCTGCATTCTCAAAAATCAACGGATTGTGACGGATCTGAAAAGACGGAAATGTGAAAGTAGCCTAACAGCAGCACTTCCTGACCCTGTTAGAAAAACGGCTTCCCACCAGAGCCTGGCTCCCAGCCCTCCTCCTCCTCCTCCATGATGCACACAGTATCCTGGTACACCTCCCCTCCCCCACCAGCTTCAATTTCATAGCGATCACAGTTTGTTCTGGCACAATCTCTCCAGCTATGCTCCTGACCGGCCATTATCATAAACCTAACAAACAGGAAGAGCTTATATACAGCAATTAAAAGTAATTATAAGAATGTGGGTTTTCTTTTTTTTTTTCCAATCAAGTCACTATTTCCCAGAATATCTCATTAATGGTTCCATGCAGTTTTAATTCTGTAGCTTTATAGAAATACGATGCCTCAGAATAAAGCCCTTAACTGTTGCAGTGAAAACGCAGGCAAATTATTAAAGCGTTTAAAAGGCTGCTGAGACTGGACAACCTTCTGCAAACAAACGTTGACCCCCATTGTGTGCGAAACGGCCATCGTCTGTCTTATGCACCTGTACACTCCTGCAAGCAGGTTTTAAACATTTTGCAATAAAAACACATTTTTATGGGAACGAGAGTACAGTGTTTCCCCTCTTTGAAGCTTCATAAAACTAGACAACAACTGAGGAGGATTGTAGCCTGGTGACAAGATAATTAACTCTTGGTAACACTGTAAAGCAGAATTTATTCCTGGGTTTTGTTAACCCCGACAGGAAACGCGTCACAAATAAAACACACTATTGTCACGTGATCAAGGACCGCCGATGGGTAGTCATGACAGCTGAGTGTTTGCAGAAGACCACTGTGCCTGTCATCATGATACTCTTATGAAAGCCGGCTCGCGACCGATGTTCATAAGAGATCGTGATTTCTGTTATATGCAGCAAAGGCGATCGGACAATCGCAGCATCAAGTGTCCTAAGGGGACTACTCACAATACAGTAAAAAGTGAAGGGATAAAAAAAAAAAACAGCTTTAAAAATATGAAGAAAAAAAAAGCAAATTATAAAAGTTGAAATCAACCCCCCATTGAAATTAAAACTAAGAAAAGAAAAATACACATTTGGTATCGCTGCATTCAGAAACATCTGATCAAAATCTAAAAGTAAACTAATCAGATCAGCAAATGGTTTAATGAAAAAAAAAATCAAAACGCCAGAGTTATGTTTTTGGGACGCTGCAAAAATCCAATAAAAGGCGTTTTCACAACTCAAATAAAACTATACATGTTTGGTATCTGCCTGCATGTACTGACCTGGAGAATCATATTTCCAGATCAGTTTTACCATATAGTGAACATGGTAAATAAAAAACAAAAAATAGGGATTTTTGTGTACTCACCGTAAAATCCTTTTCTCCGAGCCATTCATTGGGGGACACAGACCATGGGTGTATGCTGCTGCCACCAGGAGGCTGACACTAAGTAATACAAAAAAAGTTAGCTCCTCCCCTGCAGTATACACCCTCCTGCTGGCTCCCAGCTAACCAGTTCGGTGCAAAAGCAGTAGGAGATCAATAACGACATCTAAGCGTAAAGCATGTCACATTATATATAAGAGCATAACATATCAAAAGATAAAAACAAAGCATAAGCTAATAACAGGGTGGGAGCTGTGTCCCCCAATGAATGGCTCGGAGAAAAGGATTTTACGGTGAGTACACAAAAATCCCTATTTCTCCTTCGCCTCATTGGGGGACACAGACCATGGGACGTCCCAAAGCAGTCCCTGGGTGGGGACAACATCACCTCAGGCCGTGTAGCCGCTACTTACAAGTGCGCCACCGCGGCCTGCAAAGTCCGCCTGCCCAGACTCACATCTGTGGAAGTGAGTGAATTATAGTGCTTCAAGAATGCATGCGCTCTGGAGGAATTCACAAGCTTGCGGTCGTGCTTGTCGACGTCTGGCGCCTAGAGCCCACAGACAGGGAGAAAGGCTGACATCTAGCACGGAAGGACTCCTGGATGGAGAAAAGAATCCACCAGGCTAACATGGCCGAAGAAAATGGCTAAACCCTTCCTGCGACCGTCAGGAAGCCTACTTACCATCGAAAAATCCTAGTAAAGTGTCCAACCTTTGGAAGGACGTCGTCCTCGATACGTACCTACTCGGAGCACTCGCTTCTTCCAGATTATGGAGAACCCATTCTGCTTTGTGGACTAGAGCCGAAGGAGATGAGAGGACGATGCCCCTGCAACAGTGGGAATATAATACCCCTTGGCAACGAGGGAAGGGGATGGCTAGAGGGCAACCTTGCCTTGATGGTAATAAGGAAAAAAGATAAAGAACAGAGCGTCGAGATCTGAAGACTCATCAGGAGGACAAGAACGCAGAGAAAGAAGGGGAGAGACCCTCCCTGATAGAAAAGTCTATCCGGATCAAAAAAGGAGTCCACTGTAAGATGCCCAGAACCATTAAGGACCCACGGATTTAACGGTACGCGGTAGGGAAGAACTACAGGTTAAGGCTCCCTGCGAGAAAGACCATATTTCCAGCTTGTCGCAATAAGACGGAAAAATACTAGTACCGTAAGCGAGAAAAACCTGACATGGTCAGTGCGGGTCTCCCGGGATCACTGGGGCCCTTCCCGCTTCCGAAAAGATTTCAGACGTAGTGGAAGAGGGGTTATGGAAATTGGTACCATGGAAGAACAGAGCATGCACTGCGATGGACTTGGATCGCGAGGCCAAACCATGAACTGGAGTACATTGGCGTTCAGCTTGGACGCCATCCGAACTACCTCTGGAGTACTCCAGTGAAGGCAGGTCCGATGGAAGACTTCCGAGTGAAGTTCCCACTCACTTGAGGAGAAACCCGGACGGCTGAATATGTCTGCCGCCCAGTGCTCTACTCCAGGGAATGAACTGTTGAGATCACCGAAGATAGATCTCGGCCCATCAGAGAGTGTGAGGTACCTTAGTCATAGCGCTTGACTGTGGGTACTTGCT
This sequence comes from Ranitomeya imitator, assembly GCF_032444005.1. Lineage (NCBI taxonomy): Eukaryota > Metazoa > Chordata > Amphibia > Anura > Dendrobatidae > Ranitomeya > Ranitomeya imitator. Next base: position 723,637,338 of record NC_091283.1, on the reverse strand, counting down.
AGATGGTTAACTTGTGGCACAGCCGTGGCATTATCCAACTGAAGACCCACCAGAAGGCAGAGGACCTGCTGAAGGAATAGCCGTACCGTTCGGATCTACAGAGAGATGATCGGGAGAAGAAAACTGGCAATGGTATTTCCTAATAGCCATTGGGCCAGGAGAAGGCTCTGGAAGAGGAAGGAGCTCAGCGACTACCCTTTGAGAGCCTGATTGACTTGCAGAAAACGAGCGCAGCGAAGGAAACTGCTTCCGTTGACGTCCTTTCCCTCAGAACCCTCCTAGCGAATTGAATGAACCGAGGGAATGAGAGATCAAGTGCGCAAGCTCCCTGTAGAAGGGCCACGACCTAGACTCGAGAGAGAATAACCATCCTACTTGGGCAGGATCATCCTCAAAGAGGATCTGCTGGGCTGGGAATGAAGGAAAAAACTTGTCTAAGTTTAGCTGCTAGCCCAGTAGAGAGGTAATTGCAAGTGATATAGACGACTCAGCGTAGTCCTAGGAGAGTGGCTACAAAGTCGACCAAATAGGGCAGGAGGACCATGCTTCTAAGGTGCAAGAAGCACATGACAGCCGTCATGACCCTTGCGACCACTCTGGTGTGGTAGCCAGGCCGAAGGGTCAGGTCGTGAAAATGCTGTTCGCGAATGGAAAGGCGAAGAGATTAATGTAGAGAGGAGAAATAGGCATGTGAGGGTAAGAATCCCGAAAGTCGATGGATGCCAGAAAAAAACCACCTTTTACTGTTGAAGTAATGGCTGAGCGGAGGAACTCCATCCGAAAAAAGAAAGGGCCTTGTCAAAGGTTGTTAGAAGTTTGAGGTCCAGGAATGGTGATACTTTTCATTCCCTCCATTTTGGAACCAAGATCCCTTAGATCTAGACTGTCCTGGACAATGCTTCCACTGCTGGTTGAGTCTGAAGAAGAGATACGATCCCTTGCTAGTCTCCCGCTCAGAAGATTTGATTGGCCAGCTATACTGTGGAACGAAGAAGTTAAGGTCTGTGACCCGGAGACTTTCATTCCTTCCCTTTGGTCAGGCAACCCATGAGGCGGCTAAGGAAGGGTAGAGCGCTGAACCCGAAACCACAAGACGGAACGAACTAGATTTGCTATCCGACCGTCTGTGGTATATTAATTGATGATACACCGGCCAGGATACTGGTAGGAATACCACAAGAAATTCTGCCCGGATAGTCTGCCAAGTGGCAGAATGCGGGGCTGTAACCAGCAGGTCTCTGCCATCGTCGTGCAGAGAAGAAAATAAGGAAAAAACCTCGATCCACCATCTTCTTAACAGGGACGTGGAGAGGAATTGTCCGCTTTCTTGCATCTGATACAAAACCCTCCTTGTTGGGAGGCCACAAATGTGTGCCTCCGTACATCCCCAGAATTGAGGTTTCCGAGTGGACAGGGCAGGTTGTCTGGCGATAGGCCTGGGAGCAGAAGAAGATACATGGAGGCGACACTCCGTGTGCTCGTCTGTTGAAGGTGTGGGGGGAAATCGGAGCCCTTTAAGGGACCCGTCGCCCATAAAATTCCGACCAGGTATGGAATCCTACTTAGAGGTTTCTGTCCAGTGCATCGCCCGTCAATTTGTTGATGGAGATTTTCTAGAACCTGTACGTTTTTCTAGAATACTTGCGGCCCCTGCTGGCCGACGGCTCCCATTGTAGGAGAGGGAGCATGTTGAGTGCTCCAGAGCTCAGTTAGGGTGACCAGCTTAGGATAGATGATGTGCCCTTAAGACCAGTAAATACTGGTCATGCGCCTTTAAGACTAGGGGTTACTGGTCATGTGCCTTTAAGACCAGGGAATACTGGTCTTGTGCCTTTAGTAAGATGACATACTGTTCTTGTGCCTTTAAAAGCAGGGCATGCTGGACAAGTGCCTTCAAGGACCAGGGCCTACTGGTCATGAGCCCTTAAGAACCAGGACATACTAGTCATGTACCTTTAAGTCCAGGAGATACTGGTCATGTGCCTTTAAAACCAGGGCATGCTGGTCATTTGCGTTTAAGACCAGGGCGTACTGGTCCTGAGCCTTTAAGTCCAGGGCATAATGGTCACATGCCTTAAAGACCAGGGCATACTGGTCGTGTACCTTTAAGACCAGGGCATACTGGTCATGTGCCTTGAAAGCCAGGACGTACTAGTCATGTGCCTTTAAGACCAGGGCATACTGGTTATTGTGTTTAAGACCAGGAAATACTGGTCACGTGCCTTTAAGACCAGGGCATACTGGTCATGTGCCTTTAAGATCAGGGTATACTGGTCACGAGTCTTTAAGACCAGGGCATGCTGGTCACGTGCCTTTAAGATCAGGGTATACTGGTCACGAGTCTTTAAGACCAGGGCATGCTGGTCACGTGCCTTTAAGACCAGGAATACTGGTCATGAGAGGAATGCTGGACATGTACCTTTAAGACCAGCAAGCTGGTCATGTGCCTTTAAGAACAGGAATGCTGGTCATGTGCCTTTAAGACGAGGGCATACTTGTCATGTGCCTTTAAGACCAGGGCATACTGGCCTGATTAAGTACTAAGGAAAAGGTGACCGGCTTCTGACAAAGCAGAGAATGCTGGGGATGTGACCCTTTTAAAACTAGGGGACCCTTAAAACCAGGGAATGCTGGTCCTGGGTTTATTAAAAAGGCATGGAAAGCTGGGGATGCACCTATGGGCCCAGCGACTACTGGGCAGAGTATCAAATACCAGGGAATGAGGTCATGAGACCGGAGGTTAAAAATTAACTTTCGTTGCTGGGAACTCTCAGCTCTCTGTTTGCAAGCCTGCACACCTTACCACTGAACTATACACTCTGTAGTTGCAGGAGCACCAGAGATTGCAGGCCTGAAGTATATAAAAAAAACAGGGAAAGCTAGTCCCTTAATGCTGCCGGGATGCTGCCGGGATGCGTGCCAGGGAAGGGGGGGGGGGGGGGAGGGGAGGGGATATTGGGCGATTCACCTTACTCAGATTCTGAGTCCCCCGTCTGGAATAGCGCTGACTTCAGCGCTGAAAAACCGCCGGCCGCAGCCCCCTCCAGAAGAAATAATGACCGGCAATGGAGGAGGAAGAAGATGGCCGCCGAGATCTCGTCAGGAACGAGAAGCGCCTGAATAGGGGGGCGGAGCCGCTAGAAGGATGCTGGCGGTGGGCGGGGCTTCCCGGGATGCGGCCTAAACAGGGCCGAAGCCGGGGACTAAATTTATGGCTTCGGCCGACGCGCACCCGCAGAGAGAGGGAAAAAAGGCCGCGAAGTTCTGTGGAGACCCTGCCGCTATGGAGCCCTCCTCTGACCGCCAGAAAGAACGAAATCTCACAGCACTTACCCCAATATTGGCAGATGCTGCAGGTCAGAGCTGTGCCCAGGTAGATGGGACTGCAGGGTTGGGGAGCCTCCATCCACCATCCCTGCAAAAGGGGGGTGGAGAGTAACCGTCTGCCTCCTTCCATCATCCGCTTTTTCAGTGGTGATGCAGTGGGGGCTGCTCGGACGCCACACTGGAAGGTGCCTCTGTACAGCCGAGGGTAAAACCTGGTGGACAGGGCTGAATGTCCGGCAATAGGCCTGGCGGCAGAAGAGGATACTGAAGGTGAAACTCCAGTGCTCGTCTGATAAGGGAGGGGGGAGATCGGTGCCCTAGAAGGGGCACGTCGCCCATAGAATCAGCTCAGGCAGTGGCTTCCCACGTCGCAGGAGAGGATACGGAGAGGTAAAACTCCCGTGCTCGCCTGTTGTTGGTTCGAGGAGATCGGAACATGAAAGAATCCGTCGCCCCATTCGACCGTAGTAAAAAGTAAAAAACGGTAAAAAAGAGTTCTTTGGGTCTGAATAGCAGACCCATGTGCCTCCAACGGACACTAAGCAAGAACTGGTTAGCTGGGAGCCAGCAGGAGGGTGTATACTGCAGGGGAGGAGCGAACTTTTTTTGTATTACTTAGTGTCAGCCTCCTGGTGGCAGCAGCATACACCCACGGTCTGTGTCCCCCAATGAGGCGAAGGAGAAAACACACAATCATGGAATTGCACTTTTTTAACCTCTTAATGACAGCCAATACGTCTTTTTACTGACCTGCAATATAAGAGAGTAGCATCCCCATACACGTGACAATCCAGCAGCTGTCGGCTGTCCACTATAGCTGACAACGTGCTGCATCAGCCACGATCAGCGTTGACACCGTCCAAATCTGTTTAACCTCTTAAATGCTGCTGTTAAAATTGACTACATCATATAAATGGTTAACAGGGTGTGGGGGCTTCCTATTTAACTCCATTGGTACCCAGAGATCATGATTGTGTGGTCCTGATGTTTGTCATGGCAATTCACGGCCAAATAGCAGCCCTAGAGGTTGGCAGCTGTAGTAACCTGTTCAGAAGTTAGAGACACTTAGGTGGTAAAAATACACTCATTTCTGTCATGCCACTTTGCATTAATTCCTGAAAACCATCTGAAGGGTTAATAAACTTCCTGACAACAGTTTTCTATTTGTCGAGGGGTGTCGTTTTTAAAATGGTATCACTTTTGGAGGTTTTCCAATGTATGGGACCCCCAAAGTCACTTCAAACCCACATCGGTCCCTAAAAAAATACATTTTGTACATTTCCTTGAAAAAAAAAATGAAAAATTGCTGCTAGAATTTTAGGAGGTTTAAAAATGTAACAAAATAAAAAAACATTTTATAAATTGTGCTTGTGTAAAGCAGACATGTGGGAAATGTTATTTATTCATGTCTTTCTGTGGTATGACTATCCGGATTAAAGGGTAATCATTCAAAGTTTGAAAAGTGCTAGTTTTTTTTTTTACATTTTTGTCAAATTTTTGATATTTTTTATAAACAAAACATATTGATCTAAATATACCATTACAATTATAATGTGCCACGAAAAATCACTGATTTGTTGAAGAATTCCCGAGTTATTACCACAAAGTGACACTGGTCAGATTTAAAAAATTTGGCCTGGTCACTAAGGGGTTAAATTTCACCGCACTTGGATTTTTTTTTTCCTTTCACATTTTCCACTATATGGTAAAATCAATGGTGCCATTCAAAAGTACAGCCTGTCTTGCAAAAAAAAAAAAAAACTCTTGGTTATTACAGAAATATTAATAAAAAAGTTATGGCTCTTGGAAGAAGAAAAAAAAAACGGGAAATGGCTATTGCCTAAAGGGGTTAAAAAATATATAGAAACTTGATTCCAGCTCACCCACTTGCAATATGCTCATCCACCTGGGGCCCAGACACAGGCCTCGCCCTGGCCTCACATCAAGGAAAATAGAAAAAATTGGAGTCTGGCTCAACAGGACTCTGGCTCAACAGGACTGGACTTTCTTTTTCTTTTCAAAAGAAAATATAGTGCATACAAAAGAAAAATGTAAATGTTCCACATGATCCAGTCGACGCGTTTCGACTGCACTAGGCAGTCTTACTCATGACTCATTAGCAAGACTGCCTAGTGCAGCCGAAACGCGTCGACTGGGTCATGTCGACCATGTTAATTTTTCTTTTGCATGCACAAGATTTTCTTTTGAAAAAGATAAGGAAAATCCAGTCCTGTTGAGCCGGACTCTAATTTTTTCTATTTTTCTTCGGTTAAAAAATGCATAATAAAAATAAAAACACAACTACCCATTAGATTAAAGCGGTCAGAAAGAGCTTAAATGTCACTGATGAATTGTGCAATTTGTCACAGATGTTTCAATATAATAATTTCCAAATAATCCATTACAGCATTAATTTGCTGTTTCAATGACAGATCGAAACTTACCAAAACTCTAATGTCAAATCTCTGTTCTTGAGGTAGGTATTTTGGAACTTGAAGAACACAGTTCATTGCAGTGCTTATTAGATTGTCCTGCTCACCAGTCTTTGTGCTGCCCCATTCTGCAGAACAAACATATCATTAGCTTTATTACTGTAAAAACTGCTTCCCATCACACAGAGCGAGCGCCTGCTAAGCCCAGGCACTGCACTGTCAGCAGGGTCACAGCTCTCTGTCAGTGGCGCTGTACTGACATAAAGCAGATGTTGCGTGTTCATACCATTGTCATGTGTTAAATTAAGCAGCACGCCAATGATGGCCCTCATACAGTCCTCCACGGCTTTGCCAACGTGACCGCCCGCACTGTGGTGTATAAGCGACTTGTTGTAAGGAATGCAGATGCTGTCTTCAGCTCGGTTATATCTCTGGATGAACTCCTCACAGTGTCTAAGAGCTCTGTACAAAGAGAAAAGAAATCCTAAAGCAATCACAAACCCTGCCACATAACGTCCGACCCCACATGATCTAATAGGAGATGAAAGGGAATAGGTGTACTTACTTTGCAGAGGACACAATGAGCTGGGAGTCCTTGTATGCAATCAGGTAGCTCTGGTTTTCTGGATTGTGCACAGTCACCTGAGAATAGCAGAAAACACATCACTGTAGACCTGTCTAATCATACAAATGATGCCAGGGTATTTAACAAGTAGTGTTTTGTTTTTTTGTTTTTTAAACTTTAACGCATTAAAAAAACAATTGAGATACAAATGTAAAAAATGTGAAACACCAATACATAAGCAATAGTGCTAATAAGAGCATCTTCCGCGTGCTCGGATATTATGTTCGAGTCCCCGTGGCTGCATGTCTTCCTAACAGTCAATCCCTGCATGTGTTGTGGCTGTCGAACAGCTGCGAGACAGGGAGCCGCAGGGACTCGAACATATTGTTTGAGCACTCCAAAGACGCTCCGAACACGAGCATTCTCTGATAACACCTTGTCCAAGCACGCTCGCTTATCACTAATAAGCAACATTGGAAATCTACTGGGTTCCCTACTTGTTGGCAAAAGTAGAATTTCTCTACAGTACACATTTTGTCAATGTGTTGGATTACTGGAAATATCAAGCTAGTAAACGTCACACATGTATGTTTAAAGGAGTTCTCGGGAAATAGAAAAAATAAAAACTAAAAGGAAATGTCACTATAAAATTCCTGAATACTTTTAAATAAGCAAAACAAGAATATTTTGCCTAGACAGATAATCAGTATTGGATTAAAATGACTGCCACCTTGTTACACTAATACAAACCTGTTATAGAATATTAGGACAAGAGCCTGTGAGCATGTGCAGTAGGAAGCTCTGCCCCTTCATGTGTAGGAAGATGGAATACAGTGAATATTATGTAATTCTAGCGATACCAGGGGTGCAGAGGTGAGAAGAGGCTGCTCACACTGCTGTCCACCATATCCATCTGATCTAATACTGAAGGTAACAGAAGTGCTGAGGTAAGAAGAAGCTGTTCACACTGCTGTCCACAATATCTATCTGATCTAATACTGGAGATACCAGGGGTGCTGAGGTACGAAGAGGCTGCTCACACTGCTGTCCACCATATCCATCTGATCTAATACTGAAGGTAACAGAAGTGCTGAGGTAAGAAGAAGCTGTTCACACTGCTGTCCACAATATCTATCTGATCTAATACTGGAGATACCAGGGGTGCTGAGGTAAGAAGAAGCTGTTCACACTGCTGTCCACAATATCTATCTGATCTAATACTGGAGATACCAGGGGTGCTGAGGTACGAAGAGGCTGCTCACACTGCTGACCACCCTATCTGTCTGATCTAATACTGGAGATACCAGGGGTGCTGAGGTAAGAAGAAGCTGTTCACACTGCTGTCCACAATATTTATCTGATCTAATACTGGAGATACCAGGGGTGCTGAGGTAAGAAGAGGCTGCTCACATTGCTGTCCGTCCTATCTGTCTGATCTAATACTGGAGCTACCAGGGGTGCTGAGGTAAGAAGAAGCTGCTCACACTGCTGACCACCCTATCTGTCTGATCTAATACTGGAGATACCAGGGGTGCTGAGGTAAGAAGAAGCTGTTCACACTGCTGTCCACAATATCTATCTGATCTAATACTGGAGATACCAGGGGTGCTGAGGTAAGAAGAGGCTGCTCACATTGCTGTCCGTCCTATCTGTCTGATCTAATACTGGAGCTACCAGGGGTGCTGAGGTAAGAAGAGGCTGCTCACATTGCTGTCCGTCCTATCTGTCTGATCTAATACTGGAGCTACCAGGGGTGCTGAGGTAAGAAGAATCTGTTCACACTGCTGTCCACAATATCTATCTGATCTAATACTGGAGATACCAGGGGTGCGGAGGTAAGAAGAGGCTGCTCACATTGCTGTCCGTCCTATCTGTCTGATCTAATACTGGAGCTACCAGGGGTGCTGAGGTAAGAAGAGGCTGCTCACACTGCTGACCACCCTATCTGTCTGATCTAATACTGGAGCTACCAGGGGTGATGAGGTAAGAAGAATCTGTTCACACTGCTGTCCACAATATCTATCTGATCTAATACTGGAGATACCAGGGGTGCGGAGGTAAGAAGAGGCTGCTCACATTGCTGTCCGTCCTATCTGTCTGATCTAATACTGGAGCTACCAGGGGTGCTGAGGTAAGAAGAGGCTGCTCACACTGCTGACCACCCTATCTGTCTGATCTAATACTGGAGCTACCAGGGGTGATGAGGTAAGAAGAGGCTGCTCACATTGCTGTCCGTCCTATCTGTCTGATCTAATACTGGAGATACCAGGGGTGCCGAGGTAAGAAGAGGCTTCTCACACTGCTGACCACCCTATCTGTCTGATCTAATACTGGAGATAACAGAAGTGCTGAGGTAAGCAGAAGTTGCTCGCACTGCTGTCCACCATATCCATCTGATTTAATACTGGAGATACTAAGAGTGCTGAGGTAAGAAGAGACTACTGACACTGCTGTCAAACCTGTCTGATCTAATACTGGAGATACCAGGGCTACTTAGGTAATTAGAGGCTGCTCAGACTGCTGTCCACCATGTACGGTATATCTGATCTACTACTGGAGACATCAGGGATGCAGATAACAGATGAGAAGTTTTATTTTTGGGGCTCCAGGTCAGTGGGACATGGCAGCTAGACGGTAGGCCCATAAATCTCACTTTCCAGTGATCCCGATTCCAGCAAAGTGACAATAACTGGACTAATAGCTGTAGTTGTGATAATCTCCTGCTGATAAATCAGTTATTTTTTTTACTGGAGGACTAGTGAACATGCTGAAAGGTAGGCCAGCATATTCATGATTCTGTACAAACCCGTCCCCACCACCGATTGTCAGCTTTCTGTGTAAACTGTGCACATGCAGAAAGCGGCCAAACAGTGGCGTGTATTGGATGATACAGAGCTCAACTTTCAGAGATCTGGTAGATCTACAACAGGTAAAACTTTTTATCTAAACTTCAGCAACCAGTAAAGTAAGTGACATATCGCTGGAAACAGGGTCTCTGCTGCTACACTATGCTGCTGTCAGGTGGGGTAATAAAAAGGTGGTGCCAGATTTCTTTTAACTATTATAAATATTTTGTCACTTGCCGAGTGCCGGTTTCGGGGTCACAAAGCTAGTAATAACCATTGTCCATCATGCCCTGGTAGAACTTGTGTGTTCATTATACTGTACACCCATTATAATATCGAAACTGTAGAAATAAAGCAGTAAGGGTGCAAAGCTTCTGGAGAACAATCCCACATCTCCAAAAAATAGCAAGTAAAAGCAGCATTACAAAATTCTCAAGTGACCAGGCACAAACCTGAGTAAACCCAAATCCGTTTTTAATTTCCTGGAATAATGCTTCAATTTTCTTCACGTAATCATCAAAGGTGTGTAGACATACAATATTAACATTAAAGGGTCAATTCTAAAATTTTAGGAACGTTCACGTAGCCGCAAACGAACATGCACAATTGTGCCCGTATGGTGAGGATGAGAGTCTAGGGGCCCATATTGATTTGTTGGGATCCAGAATGCACCAGCTGTAAATGTGGCGGAACAAAAACAAAGTAGTTCCATATAGAGCAAGTGAATTTTTTATAACCACCCATCGTGTGGCTACATGCAAGACCTGCATTCCTTCTACTCTCCGCAGGCACAGCCAGATGTCTCAAAGGTCTTGGGTAACATTCACATGTGCATTTGTACATTGTGTGACTGTTCTGTTCACTAACGGAAAAAACAAATTCATGTCAAAAGAGGATCAGTTTAATTACGGAAGCAAACAGAAGAAGACAGCCCCATTAATTATTATGGGAAACTTCTGGGTTCACTTGTGTGTCTGCATTTTGAATAGAAAACAGAAGAAAAAGTGCATCAAGGAGAATCTTTTGCTTTCCTCATTGTTCATCAATAACAAGACGTCATCCAACTTGTGACTATAAATCAAATGTTGAATCAGGATTTCTTCACCACTGCTGTGTCGACCCACGTAGCCTCAAACCCTACCTGCTAGGTCAACAATGACTGGAATTAGCAGGAAACTCACAAAAGTCGCCCATCCACAGACTAATGTTGACCAAACTTGCAAATATCGACGAGTTTGACTGACCGTCTAAAATGAAAGGGAGCCCTGAACAATTTATCGGCAGCGGAAATATCGATATAGCTTGTCTGATTTCTTACCACCGATCCCATTGTCCCTCAGATAATCCACCGCCAGACAACAGGGGAGTTCTTGGCTGAACCAGCGCTTTTGTGTATGGGAAACTATGTGGAACGTTTAGCCAAACCATCATTCGGCAGATAGCCATCTAAAATGTATGGCGGCCTTTACACCCGTGTTCTCTTGGTTTACTTTCTGATAAAGTATGTAAAAAAAAAAAAAAAAAAAAAAATCACATGCGTTTTAAGGGAGTTAGTTGATGCAAGCAGTTTGTGCCGCAAAGTTTCCACATTTGACCACCACGTTTGGCATTTGTGCATCTTGGCAACAAGACAAATTTTATAGAGTTCACCAGATACACACGACACTGATCATAACGCATTTATAGAAAGTTACTTACACTCTCCAAAACTCTTAAGCATCTCTCAGCTCCCCACAAAACTGCAACTAATATTTCCTGATCTTCATCACTGTCGAGATGATTCACACATTCTTTAACTGTCAGGGAAAAAAATGTTATTGCTGTGTTCTAGTCAAGGACATGCAACATATCTTATTAATGTCTATGTCATAGCAATATCTCAGAAGACATCAGTGGCTTTCTGAAAACTAGAACACGGGATTCGCCAGGTGCCACGCCTCTTGGCTAATAAGAATATATTCCAACAGGACAGATTTGTTGGGAAAAATTTCCAGCCACTGAAAACCAGTCCCATGCATCTGTGTCACGCTGTTCTGTAAGCCTCGCTCAGATAAAACAACAGCTACAGACATCTCTGCTACAAATCAACCGAGTGCGGAAAAGTCCTACATTAGGGATTACACTATCTGTAGACTGGGATATGGAGAAGAAGGGTTGGATAGCAGCTGACATAATGCAGAAGGGTATGAGCACAACACCTCTATCAGATGGATTCCGACTGAACATGGTGCTTTCACATTGCGCTTTTCTCACGTTCTTGAGTCCCGCTCGAGATTGCATCCACACCTCCACGCTATAAGGCCGGCAAAGCAAACGTGCACTCTGACATGCATCATTTTCAGGCTATACGCCTACTGGAGGCGGACACTTAGATGGAACAGACTGCACCCGAGTGTCCACCTCCACTAGGCGTATATGCTCGAAAACAATGCACGTCAGAGCGCACATTCGCTCTGTTGGCACCATTATAGTCTATGACCCCATCAGGGCATACATACGAATCCCGTATGGAGAGGAGATTCAGACGCAATCCCTGACGGGACACATGAACGTGGAGAAAAGCACAATGTAAAAGCACCCCAACACAGGCAGATCCCACTTCAGATGTGCAGAAAACAGTCAGAAATAGACTTCTCTGTGAGCATAGGCTACCATTTTTCTCAGCATCGCCACGCTGGTTTACACATCTCACCGATGAACAAGTGTTTTGCTCGTTTGTCGGGTCATACCTGTTTAGCCTGTATGACAAATTATAAAAACACAATGTTCCTAAGAACCCTCATTAATATTCATTCTGCAGTATGTACAGTATACGGGCCGATAGATGGGACTCCATCTATCAGCAGCCCTTCTGATCACCAGTAAGGCTGTGTGCACACGTAGCAGATTTTTCGCGTTTTTTTCACGGTTTTTCACTATAAAACCGCGAACATAACGCTCACATTAAGCATCCTATTTAATAGAATGCAATCCGCATTTTTTGTGCACATGCTGCGTTGTTTTCCTGAGCGGAATCGCATTCCAGAAAAAAATGCAGCATGTTCATTAACCCCTTCATGACCCAGCCTATTTTGACCTTAACCCTGCTGTTCTGTTCGGTCTGGGGAGACCTATTTTGAACTTTGGTATTTTTTGGGGTGTTCAAGATGCGGTTCTGAAACTTGTGGTTGATTGACTTAAATGAGGATGGGTCGGTCGGCCACGGGTTTCAGAGCCGCATCTTGAATATTTTAAAGAATATTGAAGTTCAAATTCGGTCATTTTTGACCAACAGAACAGCAGGGTTAATGACCTGGCCGTTTTTTGTAATTCTGACCAGTGTCCCTTTATGAGGTAGTAACTCAGGAACGCTTCAACGAATCCTAGCGGTTGTTTTTTTCGTGACATATTCGGCTTCATGTTAGTGGTAAATTTAGGTCAATAATTTTTGCGTTTATTTGTGAAAAAAATGGAAATTTGGCAAAAATTTTGAAAATTTTGCAATTTTCAAATTTTGCATTTTTATTCTGTTAAACGAAAGTTATGTGACACAAAATAGTTAATAAATAACATTACCCACATGTCTACTTTACATCAGCACAATTTTGGAACCAAAATTCTTTTTTGCTAGGAAGTTATAAGGGTTAAAATTTGACTAGCGATTTCTCATTTTTACAGGAAAATTTACAAAACCATTTTTTTTTAGGGACCACCTCACATTTGAAGTCAGTTTGAGGGGTCTATATGGCTGAAAATACCCAAAAGTGACACCATTCTAAAAACTGCACCCCTCAAGGTACTCAAAACCACATTCAAGAAGTTTATTAACCCTTCAGGTGCTTCACAGCAGCAGAAGAAACATGGAAGGAAAAAATGAACATTTAACTTTTTAGTCACAAAAATGATGTTTAACCCCTTACCGGCATCGGACGTACTATACCGTCCGATGCCGGCTCCCCTGCTTTGATGCAGGGCTCCGCGGTGAGCCCGCATCAAAGCCGGGACATGTTAGCTGTTTTGAACAGCTGACATGTGCCCGCAATAGGTGCGGGCAGAATCGCGATCTGCCCACACCTATTAACTAGTTAAATGCCGCTGTCAAACGCAGACAGCGGCATTTAACTACCGCTTCCGGCCGGGCGGCCGGAAATGACGTCATCGTCGACCCCCGTCACATGATCGGGGGTCGGCGATGCTTGTATATTGTAGCCATAGAGGTCCCAGAGACCTCTATGGTTACTGATGAGCGGTGGCTGTGAGCGCCACCCTGTGGTCGGCGCTCACAGCACACCTCCATTTCTGCTACATAGCAGCGATCAGCAGATCGCTGCTATGTAGCAGAGCCGATCGTGCTGTGCCTGCTTCTAGCCTCTCATGGAGGCTATTGAAGCATGGCAAAAGTTAAGAAAAAAAGTTTAAAAAAATGTGAAAAAAATAAAAAAAACATAAAAGTTTAAATCACCCCCCTTTCGCCCCAATCAAAATAAATCAATAAAAAAAATATCAAATCTACGCATATTTGGTATCGCCGCGCTCAGAATCGCCCGATCTATCAATTAAAAAAAAGTATTAACCTGATCACTAAACAGCGTAGCGGGAAAAAAATTCGAAACACCAGAATTACGTTTTTTTGGTCGCCGCGACATTGCATTAAAATGCAATAACGGGCGATCAAAAAAACGTATCTGCACCAACATGCTATCATTAAAAACGTCATCTCGGCACGCAAAAAATAAGCCCTCAACCGACCCCAGATGATGAAAAATGGAGACGCTACGAGTATTGGAAAATGGCGCAATTTTTTTTTTTTTTTTTTTTTAGCAAAGTTTGGAATTTTTTTTCACCACTTAGATAAAAAAATAACCTAGTCATGTTAGGTGTCTATGAACTCGTAATGACCTGGAGAATCATAATGGCAGGTCAGTTTAAGCATTTAGTGAACCTAGCAAAAAAGCCAAACAAAAAACCAATGTGGGATTGCACTTTTTTTTGCAATTTCACCGCACTTGGAATTTTTTTCCCGTTTTCTAGTACACAACATGCTAAAACCAATGATGTCGTTCAAAAGTACAACTCGTCCCGCAAAAAATAAGCCCTCACATGGCCAAATTGACGGAAAAATAAAAAAGTTATGGCTCTGGGAAGGAGGGGAGCGAAAAACGAACACGGAAAAACGAAAAATCCCCCGGTCATGAAGGGGTTAAGCAACAATTTTTTAAATTTATTTATTGTACAATTTGTCATGAGTACACCGATACCCCATATGTGGGGGGGAACCACTATTTGGGCGCACGACAGGGCTCGGAAGGGAAGGAGCGCCATTTGACTTTTTCAATGAAAAATTGGCTCCAATCTTTAGCGGATACCATGTCGGGTTTGGAGAGCCCCTGTGTGCCTAAACATTGGAGCTCCCCCACAAGTGACCCCATTTTGGAAACTAGACCCCCCAAGGAGCTTATCTAGATGCATAGTGAGCACGTTGAACCCCCAGGTGCTTCACAAATTGATCCGTAAAAATGAAAAAGTACTTTTTTTTTTTTTCACAAAAAATTTCTTTTAGCCTCAATTTGTTCATTTCCACATGGGCAACAGGATAAAATGGATCCTAAAATGTATTGGGCAATTTCTCCCGAGTACACTCATACCTCACATGTGAGAAGGGAAGGCGCGCCATTTGACTTTTTGAATGAAAAATTAGCTCCAATCGTTTGCTGACACCATGTCGCGTTTGGAGAGCCCCTGTGTGCCTAAACATTGGAGATCCCCCACATGTGACCCCATTTTGGAAACTAGAACTAATCTAGAAGTTTATAACACAGAGCCGTGAAAATAAAAAATAATTTTTCTCTCCTCAAAAATGATGTTTTAGCAAGCACTTTTTTATTTTCACAAGGGTAACAGGAGAAATTGGACCCCAATAATTGTTGCCCAGTTTGTCCCGAGTATGCTGGTACCCCATATGTGGGGGTAAACCACTGCTTGGGCGCACGTCGGGGCTCGGAAGTGAGGGAGCACCATTTGACTTTTTGAATGCAAGATTGACTGGAATCAATGGTGGCGCCATGTTGTGTTTGGAGACCCATGATGTGCCGTAACAGCGGAAACCCCTCAATTCTAACTCCAACACTAACCCCAACACACCCCTAACCCTAATCCCAACTCTAGCCATAACCCTAATCACAACCCTAACCCCAACACACCCCTAACCACAAAACCCCTAACCCTAACCACAGCCTAATCTTAACCCTATTTCCAACCCTAGCCCTAATTCCAACCCTAAACCTAAGGCTATGTGCCCACGTTGCGGATTCGTGTGAGATTTTTCCGCACCATTTTTGAAAAATCCGCAGGTAAAATGCAGTACCGCGGATTTCCAGTGTTTTTGTGCGGATTTCACCTGCGGATTCCTATTGAGGAACAGGTGTAAAACGCTGCGGAATCCGCACAAAGAATTGACATGCTGCTGAAAATACAACATAGCGTTTCCGCGCGGTATTTTCCGCACTATGGGCACAGCGGATTTGGTTTTCCATAGGTTTACATGGTACTGTAAACCTGATGGAAAACTGCTACGAATCCACAGCGGCCAATCCGCTGCGGATCCGCAGCCAAATCTGCTGCAGATCCGCAGCCAAATCCGCACCGTGTGCACAAAGCCTAATTCTAACCCTAACCCTAGTCCTAACCCTAATTCTAGCCGTAACCCTAACCCTAAGGCCAGGTTCACACTGCGCTAGCAGCAGCCCGTTCAGCACATACGCTAACGGGCTGCTCCTAGCGCAAGTGCCGACGTTTGCATCGCGCTAGCGCAGATAGAGCATCTGCTAGCTCTATCTGCGCTACCAGTGACGGACCCGGAAACGCTGCAGCCCGCGTCTCCGGGTCCGTCACTCAATCACGGCACATCCCTAGCGTACACCCATTGTGGGCGTGCGCTAGTGATGCGTCCAACATTGCTGTCAATGGCGGCCGTAACGTTTATGCCGTGGTGTAACGTAGTCCGTCTAACGGACTGCTTAGACGCAGTGTGAACTAACCCTAACCCTAGTGGGGCAAAGAAAAAAAAAATTCTTTATTTTATTTTTGTCCCTACCTATGGGGGTGATAATGGGGGGGGGGAAAGGGTTTATTTATTAATTTTTTTATTTTGATCGCTGTGATAGAACCTGGCGGTGGGGGGGGTCAGATCACGATCTCCAGCCATGGCTGATACTATTGCAGCATGGGCCATGGCTGGATTGTAATATTTCACCAATTTTCATTGGTGAAATATTACTATCGCTCTGATTGAAAGTGGAATGTCACTTTCAACAGCCAATCAGACAGATCATAGCCACGGAGGGGGTTGGGGGGCTAAAGTACAACTCCCCCTGTCCCTGCAGGCCGGGTGAAATTACAGTTGACCCTTTCAACCCGTCTGCAGGAGCCCAATCCGGCCATGACGCATATGCTGCGTCACAGGTCGGATTGTCACAGGTTTTCATGACGCATACGGTGCGTCAAAGGTCGGGAAGGGGTTAAATTTGCAGAAGCCGCCGCGTGCATCGCTGAGGAGATCGGCTGCCTTCGGAAGGCAGCATCAACAGTAAAAAGTTGGTCACACTCGTCAAACACTATGTTTGACAAGTGTGACCAACCTGTCAATCAGTTTTTCAAGCGATGCTACAGATCGCTTGGAAAACACTAGCATTCTGCAAGCTAATTATGCTTGCAAAACTCTAATTTTTAAGGGGCAGGTGTCTGCCAGATGGACTTTCGACAGAAATAGAATTGAGAAGGATATCCGACAGGCTGTATTTACTGTATGCTAGAAGGAAAGGGGCGCATCATTCTATGCACCAATCGGCATTACGGCGCACCTGTAACAGGCGTGCTAGGGCTCTTCAAGACACCTGTGCCTGTCATTACTTTACTCCTATGAAAGCCAGCCCATGGCTTGTGTTCATATTAGACCGCGATTTCTGCTATATGCAGCAATAACCAAAATATATCTACAAACATATCCAAAATATAAAGGGGTTTTAAAACAACTCAGTATCCCAATCGTTATAAAAAAAGACAAAATGTAAATGGGTGCTTTATACAAATATCTAAGCAAAAATGGATAACAGTATCCAGAGACAACACTCAAAAAGAACACTAATGAAAAAAGATAAAATACATGAATTTTTATTGAACAAATTACACATTAAAATTTAAGAAAACATGAATCAAAAAATTACTATGATGCATGTATGAGGAATAAAAACATTGAGGGAATAATCAAGTCAACAAGAGTGGTGAAGCGGAACAGAATCAGGCTGCAGGTATTTAAATATAATAATGCAAAGACTTCATGTGGCCAGAAATATACGAGTTAATAAGCAAGTACATATAAAAATAACATGTATATACTGACCTAATAAAAAAGGATGCAATGTATAGCTTACCCATGATGCTGTAAACCGCCTGTTCGCAACACCACAGACGGGCGTTTCGCAGATGTGCTTTCTCAAGGAAAGGAAAAAGCATATCCGCGAAACGCACGTCAGGGCGTCACAGACAGGCGGTTTACAGCATCACCACGCTTGTTGACTTGATTATTCCCTCAATTATTTGTATCATAGTAATTTATTCATGTTTTCTTGTGAAATTGAATGTGTAATTTGTTAAATAAAAATTCATTTATTTTATCTACTTTTTCATTATTGTTCTTGCTGAGTGGTGTCTCTGGATACTTGTTATCCGCTTTTGTTTGCATATATGCAACAATAGTATACTGTGGAATTGCTGTATATAGCACAAGCAATCGAATGGTCAGAGGTTCAACAAATACAATGAAAAAAGTTTAATAAAAAAAAAATTCTAAAACATTCAAATAACCCCCTTTTTCCCCCCTATTAAAAATGAAGCAAAGAAAAAAAAAATACACATTTGCTATCGCTGTGTTTGTAAAAGAGTAATCTAGCACAAAATCAAATTAATCCAAATGGGAAACTGAAGTGAGGGGGGAAAAAACAAAAATCTGAATACCAGATTTGTGATTTTTCAGCCACCACATCACAAAAAAAAACATAAGAGGCAATCAAAACACTGAATCTATCCCAAAATGATAAATAAACAACATCAGCTCGGGAAGCAAAAACAAGCCCTCACACAACTCCATATCACGAAAATTGAAAACGTTACAGCACTCGAAAAATGGCATCAAAAGCAGCTTTGCAATTTTTTTTTTTTTTACACAAACTTCTAAATTGTTGTTTCACCACTTTAACCCCTTTCCGACATGGGGCAAAATAGTATGTCGATGTTGGACTCACCCTGTTTGGTGCGGGCTCCGGCGCTAAGCCCGCACCTTTCCGGGCACATAACAGCTGATCTGTACAGCTGACATGTGCCCGCAACAGCCGCGGGTGGATTTGCGATCCCTCCACGGTTGTTTAAATGCTACATACAGGCAATCTGATCATCGCCTGTATGTAGCAGAGTCGATCACATAACTGCAGTTTCTAGTCTCCCATGGAGACTATTGAAGCATGCAATAAGTAAAAAAGCGGCTGTGCTTTCACTTTCACTTTACGGCCGGCAGTCACAGTGCGGGAAGCAGAGACGGCAAGGGACCTGACGGACACCAGAATGTAAGTATGTGCTGTTTGTTTTTTTTTAGTTTAACGCTTGTAACCAGGGTAAACATCGGGTAACTAAGCGCGGTCCTGCGCTTAGTTACCCGATGTTTACCCTGGTTACCCGGGGACCTCGGCATCGTTGGTCGCTGGAGAGCTGTCTGTGTGACAGCTCCCACACTACGATTTACCTACGATCACGGCCAGGTCATATCGCTGGTCGTGATCGTAGGTAAATCGTATAGTGTGACGGTACCCTAACTTGGCTTTGCTACTCAGTCATTTCATCAAACATACCTTTATCTACAATATGGTCCAGTCCGCCTAAAAGTCTAAGCTCTTCCTTAAACCAATCTCCTGCACGCTTGGAGGTCAAAGATAACAAAGTCTCCATAGCTAGATGGCCAGTCTGAAAAACAAGAAAAAAGATTATATACGTAAGATACATAATAACCTATAGCAAACGCTCATCATAGTGGTGTACAGAATGTAATATTCATCATAAGCCATCACTACCAACAACCAACTGGGTAGAAACACACCCGCTATGATGCTTCATGATGTGCACATGTAAGTGTTAAATCGGGTAGGCGTAATAGGTTTCCTTTTTTGGGGATTTCTGGAGAACAATCCTTCCTGGAGACTTGAGTGTAAGGCTCTCAGGTCGGTCTAGACCAGATATGTGCAGCATATGGTGATTCCTATAAAACGGCAGCTAAATGGACTAACAGCAAAGACACAGCTTACCGTGATGTTTTCCAAGTCTAGATGTTTGTTGTGCACGGTTTCACAGAGCTTCCTAATTTTCTCTTTTATTTTGTTCATATCTTTCTCATTCATGTGCCTGGAGGTGGTATCTTGCTCCATTTCTAGAAGTCTGATCATAAGGTCTAGACTTGCTCGGTCAAGGTCCATGTTTAGGCGGTCTCTGCTGAGTATGTACATGAGTGCAGCGGTGCAAAGTGCTAAATTCTGATGAGAGAATAATAATAATAATAATAATAAAACTAACACACATGTTAACAGTGGAATAATGGCCAGTCTCGACTATGGACTGTACCCGAGTCAGTGCTGCTGTGACTACTGGAGAACTGTGTCTACAGATGCACAGACTATTTCGATGCTTTCACAAACAAAAAAGACGATCACATACCGGGTGATGCTGACTGTCATCCAGTGTTTTAAAAACCATGGCTACCATCCCATGTGCTCGCAGGTGCATTCGGAAACTTGGCATTGCACACTTAGTTGCCAAGCTGATAACACTGAAATAGAAGACACATTTTGTATAAAACCACTTATTAACCAATAATGGGATGTAAAAGTATATACAATACGCCAGTGCAATCTAAAGTGGAAAAAAACCATAAAGCATGCCCTTCGCGATCATGTAATGGAAGCAAAACTTATTTCAATCCAGTCTTCATAATATATCACTTCTAAGAGCCTCAATTAGAGCGCCAACGCATACGAAGAAGTGGGCGATATTCGATAACGCTATAAAAGGACACTACGAACGAAACACTGACCATGCACATATTAGAGAGCCAACTTATCTACAGAAGTCAATGGAAGGCATTGATTTCAGGGGATGTCACATATTGCCCAATTTCCACAGCAGAATTCAGCAACAAGCCGAATTGGAGATGGTAACTGATCGAGAACGTAAAACACCAGCAGTACACCCCCACTACATCTCTCTCTACAGATACATTTAAAATTTATATCAACTAGCAGAAAAATGGATAAGCAAATTGAAAAGATTTGATACCATTAATGAACCCGCTTCAATCAATAAGCTGTGCTTAGATATTTAGTATATTGTTAAGTAACGGTTATTTAACCCCTTAGTGACAGAGCCAATATGGTGCTTTGGCCACCGCCATTAGGGGCTTATCTACAGCATTCTGTAATGCTGTAGATAAGCCCCCCCCCCCCCCCCTCCCCCGATGTAACCTGAAAGATATGAAAAACAAGTTAGAGGGAGGGTGCGGGCGGTCCGATGGGCGTCGCAGGTCCGGGTCCTCCCATCTTCATAGGATGTCGCCCTCTTCCTTGCTGCTGTTGCGGCTCCTGCGCCGGCATAATTCTCTGCCCGGTTGAGGGCAGCGTACAGTACTGCAGTGCGCAGGCGCCGGGAAAGGACACAGAGGCCTGGCGCCTGCGCACTGCAGTACTTTACGCTGCTCTCAACAGGGCAAAGCAGTACGCCTGCACTGGAGCCGCAACGAGGATGACGACATCGTATGAAGATGGGAGGCGCCGGACCCGGACCTGCGATGCCCATTGGACCAGACTGCACCCGGGTGAGTATAATCTAACTTGTTTTTCTTATCTTTCATGTTACATCGGGGGTGGGGGGCTTATCTACAGCATTACAGAATGCTGTAGATAAGCCCCTGACAGTGGTGGCCGAAGCTTATAGGGCCAAAATTAGGTGACAGATTCCCTTTAGTGACCAAGCCAATTTTTACAATTCTGACCACTGTCACTTTATGAAGTTATAGCTCTAGAACGCTTCAACATATCCCACTGATTCTGAGAAAGTTTTTTCGTGACATATTGTACTTCATGTTAGTGGTAAAATTTATTTGATATAACTTGCGTTTATATATGAAAAAAAAGAAAATTTGGCAAAAAAAATTTTTTTTTTAACATTTTGCAATTTTCTTTTTCAATCTTTTTATTGAACATTTTAAACATTTGTAAAAGGGGAGTCAGGGAAAGGAAAGGGTAAAAAGTACAAAAGAGAAAAGAAGGGAACATGAAGGACCTGCAAGTTCTTGTGAACAATCACAATGTTGTGTACAAAAAAAACAAAAAAAAAAAAACGAACCTAATTGTCAATCAGGGCAAACTTATGTTCATAAGAATTAGGAATGTGGATTTTGTCCACAATGTCATGAAATAAGCATGGGGGGCGGGGGGAGGTTCTGATCTCTTCCAATGACAAACAATAGAGTTTTTGGTAAAAAGCAGGATGTGAGTAATAATCGCCACCAAGGATGGTGAAATTGATTGTGTGTCCAAAGACAATAAAGCCAGTTGTGGGGATAATGTGATGTCCGTGGAATGAATTTTATTAATTAAGTTCTATATATATATATCCATAAGAGTCTAATATAAAGGCAATGCCACAAAATATGAACTAAACTGCCACGATGGCCACATCCCCTCCAACAATCTGGTGAATAAGAATTATTAATTTATTTATTTTAATTTTCTGGCGGGGGTATAGTACCAACGAGTCAGAATTTTATGATGAGTCTCTTGGAGGGATATTGCAATGGTGGACGCAAGGGATGTAGAAAATGCCACCTCCCACTCTATAGTATTGGGATTTAAGTGAAGCTCTGATTCCCACTTAATTAAATTTTGGGTCTTGATAAAGTCTGAGCAGTTATTAATCCACCTGTATATGTATTTCACACTCCAAAAAATACCATGATCAATATTATTAATTAGATTGGTAGCTGATTCAGAAATTCACGTGGCGGATTTCAGAAAATTAATAATATTCTCTTTGAGAATCAAATATTGACAAAAAAGAGAGGAGGGAAAATCGTATTTGTTTTTTTAAATAACTGAATGGCTGGCATTTTGAATCACGGAGGAGGTCCTTTAACTTAATACCTTTTGTAGCCCAAAAGGGATTTACATCGTGCCCAAACAAAGAGCATATAAGTGGTAAGGAGAAATTCCTCAAAGAGTCAAATTTATTGGTGCCTCTTTTTGAAGATGCCAATTTTTTCCATGCTTCCAGAATTGGCTGAAAAATGGGATGGAGAGTTGATTGTTTCTTTTTTAGAAGCAGGGAGTCTAGAATTAACCCATTTGGCGACTTATTGTTATTAAAATATAGTTCGATATCATACCATGCCAGAATTTCTGAATGTGGCCACCAATGTAAACTATTTTTAATCAAAAATGCGTAGTAGTAAGCAGAAATATTTGGGTGGCCTGCACCTCCTAAAGTTTTACTTTTATAAAGAGTATGTGTTGTTACTCTTGCCCTTTTGTCTCCCCAAATAAAATGATGGAGGCGAGATTGTAGAACATTTTGCAATTTTCAAACTTTTAATTTTTGTACCCTTAAATCAGAGAGTGGTGTCTCACAAAACAGTTAACAACATTTCCCACATGTCTGCTATACAAAAGCACAATTTTTGAACCAAATTTTTTTTCTTAGGACGTTATAAAGGGTTAAAAGTTGACCAATTTCTCATTTTTCCAACAAAATTTACAAAACCATTTGTTTTTTAGGGACCACCTAACATTTGAAGTGAGATTGGGGGGGTCAATATAACAGAAAATACCCAAAAGCGACACCATTCTAAAAACTGCACCCCTCAAAGTGCGCAAAACCACATTCAAGAAGTTTATTAATTCTTCAGGTGCTTCACGAGAACTAAAGCAATGTGGAATGAACATTTTACTTCATATAAAAAAAAAAAAAAAAAATGGACCACAAAATTTGTTGTGCTATTTCTCCTGAGTATACAGATACCCCGTATGTGGGGGAAAGCCACTCTTTGGGCGCATGGCAGGGCTCAGAAGGGAAGGAGCGCGCTTTGAACGCAAAATTGGCTGGAATTAATGGTGGCATTATGTCGCGTTTGGAGACCCCCTGATGTACCCAAGCAGTGTAATCCTCCCAATTCTAACTCCAACTCTAACCCCAACACACCCCTAACATAACCCTGGCCTGACTCTACCCTAACCCTGGCCCAACATTAACTTTAGCCCAACCCTAACACTAATGAAAAATACATTTTTCTATTTAACCGTTTTTTTTTTTTTTTGCAGTCGCCGTTATTCCATTAACCCTTTCACGACATAACTGCGCATGCCGTGTCACCCTCTTTGATGTGGGCTCCGGCGGTGAGCCCACATCAAAGTCGCGACATGTCAGCTGTTTTGTACAGCTGACATGTGCGCGCAATAGCGGCGGGTGAAATCACTATTCACCCGCCGCTATTAATCTGTTAAATGCCACTGTCAAAAGCAGACAGCGGCATTTAACCTGCGCTTCCGGCTGGGCGGCCGGAAATGATGTAATCGCCGACCCCCGTCACATGATCGGGGGTCGGCGATGCATCAGGAAGGTAACCATAGAGGTCCTTGAGACCTCTATGGTTACTGATGCCGGCCTGCTGTGAGCGCCCCCCTGTGGTCGGCGCTCACAGCACACCTGCATTTCAGCTACATAGCAGCGATCTGATGATCGCTGCTATGTAGCAAAGCCAATCAGGCTATGCCAGCTTCTACCCTCCCATGGAGGCTATTGAAGCATGGCACAAGTAAAAAAAAAAATGTTTTTAAAAATATGAAAAAATATAAAAAATATAAAAGTTTAAATCACCCCCCTTTCGCCCCATCCTAAATAAAACAATTTAAAAAAAAACTACACGTATTTGGTATCGCCGCGTTCAGAATCGCCCGATCTATCAATAAAAAAAAGCATTAACCTGATCGCTACACAGCGTAGCGAGAAAAAAATCCGAAACGCCAGAAATACGTTTTTTTGGTCGCCGTGACATTGCATTAAAATGCAATAACGGGCGATCAAAAGAACGTATCTGAACCGAAATGGTATCATTAAAAACGTCAGCTCGGCACGCAAAAAATAAGCCCTCACCCGACCCCAGGTCACGAAAAATGGAGACGCTTCGGGTATCGGAAAATGGCATAAGAGAATCACAATGTCTGGTTAGTTTTAGCATTTAATGAACCTAGCAAAAAAGCCAAACAAAAAACACGTGTGGGATTGCACTTTTTTGCAATTTCACCGCACTTGGAATTTTTTTCCCGTTTTCTAGTAAAACACATGGTAAAACCAATGGTGTCGTTCAAAAGTACAACTCGTCCCGCAATAAATAAGCCCTCACATGACCATATTGACGGAAAAATAAAAAAGTTATGGCTCTGGGAAGGAGGGAAGTGAAAAATGAAAACGCAAAAACGAAAAAGGGCCGCGACTTGAAGGGGTTAATAACGGCGATTGCAACACTGGGGTTGGTAAAAACTGACCAGAATGTTTTCTGGGGTATCGGCTACCCCTTGTAGATGAAACCCCAGAGAAATTTCGACTCTGGGGGGCGCTATACCCTTATTTCTCAGCGGCGCAGTGAGGCAGAAGTACCCTTAACTGCGTTAAAAGGTGTATCGGCAGTCGTTAAGGGGTTAAGAATTTGCATCAAGTTATTAAATTACATACCGTATATACTCGAGTATAAGCCGAGATTTTCAGCCCATTTTTCGGGGATGAAAGTCCCCCTCTCGGCTTATACTTGAGTCATACCCGGGGGTCGGCAGGGGAGGGGGAGCGGGGGCTATCTAATTATACTCACCTACTGCTGGCGCGGTCCCTGCACGTCCCTGCTTCTTCCAGCGCTGCATATTTTTCCTGTACTGAGCGGTCATATGGTACCGCTCATTACAGTAATGAATATGCGGCTCCACCTCCCATAGGGGTGGAGCCGCATATTCATTACTGTAATGAGCGGTAACGGTGACTGCTCAGTACAGGAAGAATATGCAGCGCCGGGAGAAGCAGGGACTGCACCGCACCAGGAGCAGGTAAGTATACGGGGATTGGAGCGCTGCACGATATTTACCTCTCCTCGTTCCGGTGCGGCTCAGTCTTCATCGTCCTCCGGCAGTGACGCTCAGATCAGAGGGCGCGATGATGTGGTCAGTGTGCACCCTCTGCTGAACGTCAGTGCTAGACGGAGTCGCACCCGAATGAGGAGCAGGTGAAAGTGCCGGGGTCCTCAACGATGGACAGGTGAGTATGTGATTATTTTTTTTATCGCAGCCACAGCATATGGGGCAAGTGACTGTATAAATCATCTTATGGGGCCATAACGCTTGTGCAGCACTATATGGGGCAAGTGACTGTATGGAGCATCTTATGGGGCCATAACGATTGTGCAGCATAGGGCTATGTCAAAAGAAAGAAAATTAAGGTCCTTGGAAGGAGAGGAAAAACACAGCGCACAATAATGAAACAAACAACATAGAAAGCGTTAAGAATATTACATAAATAAGATTCCCACCTAGAACACATGGCTAGACGTATGTGGACATCATCTACACAACTTTTATGGACAAACCATTGAAATTAAGTTGTCCACTATTTGGACAACTTCTTGTAATACTTTTCGCTTGACCCCATAAAGCTTATTTGCTCTTGCTGGGGCTCCGTGCTGTTACAGTGATATGTGATGTTGGCGTCACTGTACTCGCCTCCTGGTGAATTGAGCATGAAGAGGAAGTCTGAGAAGCTGCAGCCCACACTTCCTCTCCATATTGGATTTGTCTGAAGGCGTGGAAAGTAACACCTGCGCTGACTCGGCACCGGTATCACGTGACATAACACCACATGAGAGCCGCGGGGAGAGCAAGTGCAGATACCGGGGGTACGGCTTCAGTAAGGAAGGGGAGAATAAGCTTTATTATATTATGGGGGGGGGGCAAACATTTTGATCAATAAGGGGTTGTTCTAGTAGTGGACAATCTTTTCCCACAAGATTCTGGCATCCAGGGATTTGTGCCAATTCAGGTAACGTATGTTGGAGAACGGTTGGCTGGCATTCAGTGTTAACACGGCCAACAAGGGCAGCAGTATTTTCCTGCCCAGGTCTCAGAACTAATGCAAGATGCAGCAAACCCATATACAGTCATGGCCAAAAGTATTGACACCCCTGCAATTCTGTCAGATAATACTCAGTTTCTTCCTGAAAATGATTGCAAACACGAATTCTTTGATATTATCTTCATTTAATTTGTCCTAAATGAAAAAACACAAAATAGAATGAAGCAAAAAGCAAAACATTGATCATTTCACACAAAACTCCAAAAATGGGCCAGACAAAAGTATTGGCACCCTCAGCCTAATACTTGGTTGCACAACCTTTAGCAAAAATAGCTGCGACCAACCGCTTCCGGTAACCATCAATGAGTTTCTTACAATGCTCTGCTGGAATTTTAGACCATTCTTCTTTGGTAAACTGCTCCAGGTCCCTGATATTTGAAGGCTGCCTTCTCCAAACTGCCATTTTTAGAACTCTCCACAGGTGTTCTATGGGATTCAGGTCTGGACTCATTGCTGGCCACCTTAGAAGTCTCCAGTGCTTTCTCTCAAACCATTTTCCAGTGCTTTTTGAAGTGTGGTTTGGGTCATTGTCCTGCTGGAAGACCCATGACCTCTGAGGGAGAACCAGCTTTCTCACACTGGGCCCTACATTATGCTGCAAAATTTGTTGGTAGTCTTCAGACTTCATAATGCCATACACACGGTCAAGCAGTCCAGTGCCAGAGGCAGCAAAGCAACCCCAAAACATCAGGGAACCTCCGCCATGTTTGACTGTAGGGACCGTGTTCTTTTCTTTGAATGCCTCTTTTTTTCTCCTGTAAACTCTATGTTGATGCCTTTGCCCAAAAAGCTCTACTTTTGTCTCATCTGACCAGAGAACATTCTTCCAAAACGTTTTAGGCTTTTTCAGGTAAGTTTTGGCAACCTCCAGCCTGGCTTTTTTATGTCTCGGGGTAAGAAGTGGGGTCTTCCTGGGTCTTCTACCATACAGTCCCTTTTCATTCAGACTCCGACGGATAGTATACGTCGACACTGTTGTACCCTCGGACTGCAGGGCAGCTTGAACTTGTTTGGATGTTAGTCGAGGTTCTTTATCCAACATCCGCACAATCTTGCGTTGAAATCTCTTGTCAATTTTTCTTTTCCGTCCACATCTAGGGAGGTTAGCCACAGTGCCTTGGGCTTTAAACTTCTTGATGACACTGCGCACGGTAGACACAGGAACATTCAGGTCTTTGGAGATGGACTTGTAGCCTTGAGATTGCTCATGCTTCCTCACAATTTGGTTTCTCAAGTCCTCAGACAGTTCTTTGGTCTTCTTTCTTTTCTCTATGCTCAATGTGGTACACACAAGGCCACAGGACAGAGGTTGAGTCAACTTTAATCCATGTCATCTGGTTGCAAGTGTGATTTAGTTATTGCCAACACCTGTTAGGTGCCACAGGTAAGTTACAGGTGCTGTTAATTACACAAATTAGAGAAGCATCACATGATTTTTCGAACAGGGTCAATACTTTTGTCCACCCCCTTTTTTATGTTTGGTGTGGAATTATATCCAATTTGGCTTTAGGACAATTCTTTTTGTGTTTTTTTTTATTTAAGACAAATTAAATGAAGATAATAATACCAAACAATTTGTGTTTGCAATCATTTTCAGTAAGAAAATGAGTATTATCTGACAGAATTGCAGGGGTGTCAATACTTTTGGCCATGACTGTAGCAAAGATGGTGGCAGCACAGGTGCAAAATACTGATGAGACAACCACTCACAACCTACCAATTCATGGAGGGGGCGATTGGTAGTATAGCCTTGTATAGGGTGCTGGTCACACACAGGTGATGCATACTGTCTAGCTAACAGCCTATTTGTGACACCCAGCACTATCTTAGAGCACACCATGAGAACAGACACTCTAGTTTACAAGGCCAAAAATGGTGGGCTTGGTTGCACCCTGAAAAATTATGTGCAAAAAAAAAAAAACATAACATATGAGGTATTGGATGATATTTTGACCAAGATATCCAAGCTCGCAAACAACATCAAGGGTCCTCACACTTAAGAGTCCTAACACTAAAATTAAAAGAAAAGCCACAAAAAGAGGAATAAAAAAATCCTACAAAAATTCTGATGTGCATTCTGTCTATTTTGGAGGATTTTTTTATCCATCTTTTTGTGGCTTTGCTATTAATTCTGGCAGTGTTCCCAATATGCCTAGGCCGTCCTAGGTACTCAACAAATCATGTCTTCATGGACCTCACTGTCTTCAGATGATTAATCATACTAAACCAGGGAGAGGCAAACCTCTTCAGAAAGCATGGCCAGGAGTCTAGCGGCACTGTTCTCCATAGCGGTTTAGCCAGTGCCCAGTGATGTGCGGCTTGTTCAGAATGTAGCTCTATAGTGACTTATGCAGCAGAGAAGCTGAAGTTTATGCGTCATACACGTCAGGACTCGGGGGCTTCCTGACTTCGTACAGTCTACTGCTCCTGGCTGAGCCATAACCTCTCACATTTCACACTAGCTGAACCTACATTCTGCATGGGAACTAAATGATCTGTACGGCCACATACACATTGCCAGAGAGCGGTCAGTATAATCCCAGTTGTAGTCTCATCTCACCTAAGGCATCTTGTGTTTATGGGCTGATTACTCTTCAATCCACTCAGCAGATACTCGATATCATCCGTAAACTCCTGATTTTCACCAAACTCCACCACATCATTGAAGTGCTTCACATGTTGGACAACTGTGTACAGCTGAAAGGCAAAATACATGTATGAGACTCTTACTGAGTGAACTGCAGTGAATTTCTACAATCATCGTCAGCACTGACAGTAATAGAGTAGGGTTATGTTTCTTATTCCTATGACATAACCCCACGGTCTGGGGTGTGAGCAACCACACTGGTATAAAGCAAAAAACTACTGACCAATGTCAGGCTGGCAAGTACGCTGCATGGACCACTAATGTGAGGAGGCAACCTTTACTACTGGGGTGAACAAGAACTCACAGGTTTACAGAAAGCAGAGGCACATAATCTTACCAAACGCCCTTTCAGTGATTAATAAGGGTGAAATCATTTGGGTTTACAGGTCTTCCCATTTCTGAGATGGACTAGAAACGTGAAAATACTGAATATTACATGCTTAAAAAAACACATTCCATCTTCATAGTCCTATACCCCGCCCATCCTCAGTCACACTTACAGAGACAACTTCCTAACTTTAATGTCAAAGACTGAACGCTGGCCCTTAAAATGAAAGAAATAGAACCTGCTGACAATAGAGAATGGCGTTGGTCCACATCACTACATCCATCAGCGAGGCGAGCTGAGTGCCTGTCATTACGCCTGGCACTTTAACTCCCTTTGAATGGTCACAAGGGTCATGTGACTATTTAAAGGGAGGTGGGAGTGGTTACCAGCCAACATCAGCTGACCAGCCTAATAGAACAGCCAACAAGAGACTGACAACTGTTGCTGGACCAAAATGGGGGGAAAAAAAACAAACATTTAAATTTCAGCAGACCCTGAGCTGCCATGAATGCCTTAATGATTTGTGACAGGCTCGCAACAATATCACCTTATTCTCTGCATGCAGATGCCAGAGTCTATTATTATTGTAACTCCAGATAATTTTTCTCTGACAGCAATCCGAGTTAAACAATTGGATATGAATTCAGTATTTTATTAGCTGCATTTCGTCTCCAGATGGGTCCAGTGTACACACAGTGGGAGAAATGTTGAGCATCCGGATATACACTGACACAATGGGAACCAGTCATTTCAGAAAATGCAATTTATCTGAAGATATAGGGTTAATCGAGGTAAATAGCATTACAATGCTTCCCAGCCACTTTACTGAAAGTGCTGCTACTGGGAGAAATTGAGATCATGGAGTGCAGACATTTTAAACTGGACAACTCATTTAACCCCTTAGTGACAGAACCAAGTTTGATCTTTTTGACCAAGCCAATTTTTACAATTCTGACTACTGTCCCTTTATGAGGTTATAGCTCTGGAACGCATGAACGGATCCCACGGATTCGGAGATTGTTTTTTCGTGACATATTGTACTTTATAGAAAAAAGGAAAGGGTTCCACTTTGTCGTGCTAAAGCATGTCAATCTGAAATGTATGAAATATAAATAGCAATACAGCTTTTGAATATTAGGGAAAAAATAAATGAGACGCTTTCCACAAAATTTGGCCAAATAATGTCTGCCCATCAACCAACGTCAAGGTGGTCCCATAAGTCTCATGGGTCCCTATCCAATGTGAACACCTCTCTAAAGCTGATGTCTGAATTCCTGGGTGAATGTGAACACCTCTCTCAGTAAATCCGGCATTTATGGGTAGATAGGAACCTGCTGTAACTAAAACCACCACATGGTGAAGGGCGGAGTGCTCGGTCAGTAAGCTAACATAGAAATAACAAAAAGTATATTTATATTTTACTTCATGACAGTGGTAAAATTTCTTCAATATGACAAACTTTTAATGTTTGTGCCTTTATTTTGTGTGACATGACTCTCTGATTTAATTAATAAATAACATTTTTAACATGTCACATAAGCACAATTTTAGAATTTTTTTTTTTTTGTTAGGACGATATAAGGGTTGAAAGCTGACCAGCTATTTCTCCTTTTTCCAACAAAATTTACAAAACCATTATTTTTTATGGAATCATCTCACATTAGAAGTGAGTTTGGGGAAGTCAATATGACAGAAAATACCCAAAAGTGACAACATTCTAAAAACTGCACCCCTCAAGGTACTCAAAATCACATTCTACAATTTTAATAACCCTTTAAGTGCTTCACGAAAACGAAAGCAATGTGGAAGGAAAAAAATGAACATTTCACCATATATACTCGAGTATAAGCCGAGATTTTCAGCCAATTGTTTTAGACTGAAAGTGCCCCCCTCGGCTTATACTCGAGTATTTGTCCCGGGGGGGGGCAGCGGGGGAGGGGTTGGAGTGGCGGCTGTCACATCATACTCACCTCATCCCAGCGTGGTCTCGGAACGTCTCTGCTTATCAGATGGTCTCTTTCGCCTGCAGCTCTTCCTGTATTCAGCGGTCACGTGGTACCGCTCATTAAAGTAATGACTATGAACGCAACTCCACTCCCATAGGCGTGGAGCGCATATTCATAACTTTAATGAGCGGTACCATGTGACCGCTGAACACAGGAACAAGCTGCTGGCTCGCACCGGAGACCATCGGAGAAGCAGAGACAGCTCCAAGAGGGGGTGAGTACGACGGGGGAGGGTGAGCCATGCGATATTCACCTGTCCCCATTCCACTTCCGGGCTCTGTCTTCCGTGTCCTCTGTTTGACGTTCAGGCAGAAGGCGCGATGACGTGTTTAGTGCGCGCCCTCTGCCTGAACAGTCACAGCCAAAGGACCCGGAAGACACAGCGGCACATGGCGGTGGAATGGGGACAGGTGAATATTGCAAGTGTCGGGGTGCTTGCATAGCAAGCCTGTAATTCAGCTGCATAGGAGCAATCTGATGTCCCGCAAAAAATAAGCCCTCACATGGCCATATTAACGGAAAAATAAAGTTATGGCTCTAGGAAGGAGGGGCGTAAAAAAACAAAAATGCAAAAACGAAAAAGGGCTGCGTCTTGAAGGGGTAAAGCTATGGAGTGCTGCCTGAATTTTTTCCTATGTCTGGATTGAGGCAAGTCTTGGACATTTTGTCTGGGAGGCATGCACCCACCTATTGGTAAAGTGCTGTTCCAATTATCTATTTTTATCTCCTCTGGTACGCTAGATCATATCAGAGGAGAGCAAAATGAATGGGAAATTGTATGTGTGTGTGTATTATATATATATATATATATATATATATATATATATATATATATATATATATATATATATATATATATATATATATATATATATATATATATATATATATATATATACATACATACATACATACATACACATATATATTTTTTTTTTTTATCGCCGTTATTCGGTTATTGTCGATCACAAGACTGGGGACGGGAAAAACCGACCCAAATCATGTTCTCGGCTACCCCAGGTAGCCAAGACTCTGGAAATTTTCCAATGCTGGGGGACGGTAAACCCTTATTTCTCAGTGCCATTAAAAAGCAGATCTGAGGAATAAGGCCGTCGTTAAGGGTTTAATGAATCTCAACTTGTGCTTTAATCGCTCTATGCTCGCTAGCATGACTGAAAGCTGGATGCCCTCTGGAGTATAAGGCTGTGTGCCCACGTTGCGTTTTTTATGTGTTTCTGCTGCGTTTTTTGCCGCAGCGGAAACGCTTAAAAACGCATTCCCATGCAATCCTATGGGATTCCGCAGCTGCTGTGCCCATGCTGCGAATTTTCCAGCCAAGGAATCGCATAGCGGTAAAATCCGCAGCATGTTCATTATTTCTGCAGAATCGCCGCAATTCCGCCTCCATAGGATTGCATTGAAACGCTCACTTTACGTATGTGGCTATGCCCACCATGCGTAAAGTGAGCGCTTCATGTGCGGATGGTACCCAGGGTGGAGGGGGTGGAGACTCTCCTTCAAGCCCTGGGATCCATATTCCTGTGTTAAAAAAAAAAAAAAAGAATTAAAATATAAAAAAAAGGATATACTTACCTTCTGATGGCCCCTGGAGTCCTCCCGCCTCTCAGCGGTGCACGTGGAGGCTTCCGTTCCCAGGGATGCATTGCGCAAATCACCTGAGATGACGTCGCGGTCACACAACCGTGACGTCACAAAGGTCCTTCGCCCAAAGCATCCCTGGGAACGGAAAGTACCGGGAGTGCCACTGAGGAGATCGTGGGCCGTCGGAAGGTGAGAATAAACTTTTCTTTTTTTTTTTTAATTTTTTTTTATTGTTTTTAACATTCTATCTTTTACATAGGCATAGTAATAGTAAAAAGTTGGTCACCAACCTGTCAATCACTTTTCCAAGCGATGATTTAAATCGCTTGGAAAAGCACAAGCATTCTGCAAGCTAAAAACGCTTGCAAAACGCATGCGAAGCATTATGCAGTTACAGTTGGCTGCTGCAGGTTAGACCCTACATAAGTACGCAACATCAAACCCACAGCAGTTCGTGATCGTGAGCACCCTGAGGGTCATGGTAAACTATTATAGAGTGTAAGAAAATCATAGTTCCATGGGTTATACCGTCGGACATTCTAAGGCTTTCAATAAAGCAACATAGTTTTAAAACTCAATTTTTTTTTTAACTTTTATAATTTATCAATATGGAAAAGAGGCTACAGATGTAGGAGTCGCCATATGTGATGCGGATAACGCAGCAGTGCATTTTGTATTAGCACAGTGATGCCACTGATCGCATAGCGTGCCATATGCTCACTTGGCTTCCACTACATCTGTACTTACTGTAAAAGTAGAACAAAACACAGTCAAAAAGGGATCAGTGGAGAAAGGAAAGCAGGGAACACTCACCTCCTTGTGCTCCTTCCTGCATTTCAGAGCAGTTACAATGTCTTGATACGGCTGGGTCGGGACAGTCACAGTTTTAATAACTTTAGGAGGAGGAGCAGGTGCTTTGAATACACCATCATCTTTTGGAGCTGAAGTCTCAGATGGCTTTGCCTGCAGACAGAGAAGTAACAGATACATAAAGAGTAGTGATGAGCGAGTATACTCGTTACTCGGGTTCCCCCGAGCATGTTCGGGTGGTCCCTGAGTATTTTTTCGTGCTCAGAGATTTAGGTTTTATGGCCGCAGCTGCATGAGTTGCAACTGCTAGACAGCCTGAATACATGTGGGGGTTGCCTGTCTGTTAGGGAATTCCCACATGTATTCAGCCTGTCTAGAAGCCACAAATCATGGAAATCACGGAGCTGCGGCGTTGAGCCCACATCTTTCCGGGCACATATCAGCTTTTTTTCATTTTTAAAATGAAACATACTTACAGGGAATCTATCACCCCAAAATTCACCTTTAAGCTTAGGCCACCGGCATCAGGGGCTTATCTACAGCATTCTGTAATGTAACCTGCAAAATCAGTAAAACAGGTTAGATTATACTCACCCAGGGGCGGTCCGGTCCGATGGGTGTCGCGGTCCGGGGCCTCCCATCTTTATACAATGACGTCCTCTTTTCTTTCCGCCGCAGCTCCTGTGCAGGCGTACTGCTCTGCCCTGTTGAGGGCAGATCAAAGGACTGCAGTGCGCTGGGCCTCTCTGACCTTTCCTGGCGCCTGCGCACTGCATTACTTTGCTCTGCCTTCAACAGGGCAGACAAAGTACACCTGCGCCGGAGCCGCGGTGGGAAGAAAAGAAGAGGACGTCATCGTGTGAAGATAGGAGACCCCGGACCGCGACGCCCATCGGACTGGATCGCAGCGGGTTCGCCCCTGGGTGAGTATAATCTAACCTGTTTTTCTTATATTGCAGGTTACATCAAGGGCTTATCTACCTCATTCCAGAATGCTGTAGATAAGCCCCTGATCCCGGTGGCCTTCGCTTATAGGCGAATTTGGGGTGACAGATTCCCTTTAAGAAACTAAAAAGACTTTTCAGAAATGGGCAACAGATCTGCATTTTTTGGGACTAATGAAAAGTGTGGATGGCGGAAGCTTCAACGGTCATGCCGAGAAATGAAGTGTCCAGGTCTCAGCTGTGGTAAACCCAGAAGTTGCCACGTGGTTCTACATGCACAAACCTTTCACTGATGGGTGCTGAATGGAAAAGTGCAGTCTAGCAAAACAGGCCGCGACAGGTCTGACACTAGAAGTGCTTAATGCACACAGATCCGGAAATTTCACATTATATTTGGATAAATGCCTGGTTAACTAACAGAGGATGCAAAAAAATGAACAACACTGTGTCAAAACTGCAGAATTTACTGTAACTTGCCGTAGGCTTGCCAAATTAAGAAATCCCCCGATATTCACATGCTTTCACAAGTTGGCCTTTACTTACGGGTGCAGACTGTACTTTGGATGCAGGCACAGAAGGAAGCTCTTCTGCCTCCGGATGGTTCCAGTGTCTCGCATTGTAGACCGCTTTGGTTGGAGACTAGGAATAGAGAATAATTACATAATGAAACGCACTCGTTTCTCTAATACATGGTACATGTGTATCAATTCACTAATAAATCCCTGGAAAAACTTCTGTGGTGCAAAATCCTTACTTTGATTCTGGAACCACGGCATGTGATTTCTACATAGGCCATAAAGAGTCATGGACATTTTCCATACGTAAATTTGCAGCAGTGTAAAGGTGAAACTAAACCTATTGCCCTCCCTGGTGCCGCTGTTGTAAAGGTGGCCTGGCCCCCCTAGTTATCTCTACCTGGTCCCTAGCAATAACATCTCGTCACGTTGCCGCTCCAGTGCTCATATGGGAATCCATCACCGGAGACTTAGGCTACTTTCACACTAGCGTTTTTTTACGTACTTCACAATGCGTCGTTTTGGAGTAAAAACGCATCCTGCAAAATTGCTCGCAGGATGTGTTTTTTTCTCCATAGACTTATTAGTGACGCATTGCGACGTATCGCCACACGTCGCATCCGTCGTGCGAAGGATATGTCGTGTTTTGGCGGACCGTCGGCACAAAAAAAAAAAACGTTGCATGTAACGGTTTTTTGTACGTCGTGTCCGCCATTTCCGACCGTGCATGTGCGGCCGGAAATCCGCCCCCTCCTCCCCTTACAATGGGGCAGCGGATGCGTTGTAAAACTGCATCCGCTGCCCCCGTTAATTTTTTTCGCAGTTTGCATCGGTACGTCGGGCCGACGCATGGCGACGGTCCCGTACCGACGCTAGTGTGAAAGTAGCCTTAGAGGAGGACCGTGCGACCATTACCATGTTAGCGGAGTTTGCAGCTTTTATTTTACATTTATCTGCATTTTATTTTTTCTGGATTTCAGTTTCCCAGAGCCAAGTGCCTAAGACTGAGGACTTGTTAGTGATTTTCACAAACACATGGCAGAGGACAAGCTTTTCTGTGGCAGACCCGCTGCATCCACAACCACAAGTACACATTCTATAGGATGTAATCCACACACGGCATCAAATACATAGACAGTTTTTCACTGGTGAGTTGTAGGTCTCAAATACACAGAGGTCTTTTCAGCCATCAATAAAACACGTCTGATCTCCTGCCTGGGGGGGGGGGGGGGTAAAATCATCAAAAGGAGACTGCGGAGGAAACAACAAGATGGCAAAGCCTAACCTGCAATTCCTGGGCAGGGTTTACATCAATGGGAAGCTACAATCTAAAAAGTTTAGCAGCAGTTTGACACCATGTAATGGGTTATTCTGGCATGACCAAAACTCAGACGTGATAAGTTGGAGTTATTAAGGTTGTGACACCCTCGCTGATCACTAGAGGAATGGGGGCAAGGCTCCTCGCTGACTACGCACCCATAGACATATGAGTGCGAGTGAGCCGAGTCGATCTCGCATGCCAATTTGGCATGAGAAAATAATCGCAGATGTGATCTGCCCCATAAAGTAACACTGGTCCGAGTGCTATGTGATGTTTTGTCGCATAGCACTAATCCGTATACTACGCTAGTGTGACCCCGGCCTAAGAAATGATGTCGGACCTGATCGCCCACCTGCACATGGTTTCACCCCACTGCAACCTATACACACACAACAAGCACCCAGATCACCTCTCAACATCAAATATTGGCAGCGTGTGAAACAATAGCCCATGTGCGGTCAGAATCTCCTCCAGATTGGGGACACGGCAGAACACAGAAGTGAGAAGAACCATTTGACTTCTGAAGTACAGATTTTCCTGGAATAGTTTGAGGTTGTCATATGCAGAGCCCCCGCCCGAGGTGCCAGAAAGGCAAAAAAGACTTAAAAGTGATCTCATTTCGGAAATTACATCCTTCAGTGAACTCATCTACAGGTAACAGTGACTATTTTCACCCCTCAAGTGTTTTCTTGAAACAAGCATGCATTGGATGTTCCTGCTTTTTAATGTCCGTGCATATGATATTTCAATAAAGTACCGGTATCCCTTTTTGTGAATAGTTCTTTGTGCGCCTTTCTTCCTTTATATGCTCTCCATGTCTTTTTGGCACTGAACTCTACATGTACAGTAGTGGGAG
Source organism: Ranitomeya imitator (assembly GCF_032444005.1). NCBI lineage: Eukaryota > Metazoa > Chordata > Amphibia > Anura > Dendrobatidae > Ranitomeya > Ranitomeya imitator. The sequence goes on along the minus strand of NC_091283.1, from coordinate 723,599,901 downwards.
CACGGTGTTTTAGGTGAGATATACAGCTCTGGCAAAAAAGAAGAGACCACTGCGGAATCTTCAGTTTGTCTGATTTTTCTCTTTATAGGTACAGCATATTTTGAGCAAAATGTAAATTGTTCTTTTGTTCTATAAACTTCTGACAACGTCTCCGAATTTCCAAGCAATAAATTTTGCATTTTATTTTCTGAAAAGGAGAAATGGTCAAAATTAAAAAAAAAAAAAAAACCCTAGTGCTTTCTTTCAGACCTCAAAGACTGCAAAGAAAACAAGTTCATAACCATTTAGAAACAGCAATGCTAATGTGTTAACTCCGGAAGAGTTCAGAAATCAATATTTTGTGGAATAACCATGATTTTTTAATCACAGCTTTCATTCGTCTTGGCATGCTTTCCACCAGTCTTTCACACTGCTCCTGGCCCAAAAATGTAAGCAGTTCTTCTTTGTTTGATGGCTTGTGACTATCCATCATCCTCTTGATTACAGTCCAGAGGTTTTCAATGGGGTTCAGGTCTGTAGACTGGGCTGCCCATGACAGGGTTTTGATGTGGTGGTCTCTTAATTTTTGCCAGAGCTGTATGTTATATTTGTGTTTGTGGTGATATGTTTTTTTTTTACTGCTTAAAGGGAACCTGTCACCCCAAAAATCGTATACGAGCTAAGCCCACCAGCATCAGGGGCTTATCCACAGCATTCTGTAATGCTGTAGATAAGCCCCCGATGTATCCTGAAAGGTAAGAAAAACAGGTTATATTATACTCACCCTGGGGCGGTCCCGTTCGATGGGCATCACTGTCCGGAGCCTCCTATCTTCAAACAATGACGCCGGGAAAGGTCAGAGAGGCCCGGCGCCTGCGCACTGCAGTACTTTGCTCTGCCCTCAACAGGGCAAAGTACGCCTGTGCCGAAGCCGCGGCAGGAAGACAAGAAGAGGACGTCGTTGTATGAAGATAGGAGGCGCCGGACCCAGACCACGACGCCCATCGGACCCGAAACTACCCAGGACCGCCCCTGGGTATAATATAACCTCTTTTTCTTATCTTTCAGGTTACATTGGGGCTTATCTACAGCATTACAGAATGCTGTAGATAAGCCCCTGATGTCGGTGGCCTTAGCTCTTATACAATTTTTGGGGTGACAGACTCCCTTTCAAGGAGTTATCTATGTTTTGATGCAATGTTGTAGAGTGAAAGAAGATTATATATAATTTTTTTTCTTTACTCATCCTCCCCAGGTCCAGCGTCAAGTCTCTGACACTCCTCGTTGGTGTGTGTTCTAGTCTGCAGCTCTGACATTACAGACAGCACTGCTGCCAATAGAGGGAGCTCTGCAACATGTGCTGTCGACTCTGGGGGAGCCACGGAGCTCACTGACTTGCTGCAGTGCTTCCACCATGATATCAGTGCAGCAGGTAACTGACAATGGAAGTTGTAGGCACTACTTCGTACTGGAAAAAACACCACAGAAAAACAGGCAAAGGTGCTTACCTGTCTAGGCCTCAAATCAAATGCACTCTCATGGTGCAGTGGGCCCAAGTAAAGATGGCGACTACACAGGTGTAATAATACCAAATAAGACAGCCAGCCTACAATCAGGGAATGTGGCCATAATATTAACTAATACCTTACATATTTTGATATGTTCTTATGCACTTTTTTTACTTTTACTTTTTGGAGGTGCAGTTGGGCTCTGATGGCTTTGTAAGTTGTGGCCTCTGTTCACACGGGACGCATTACAGTTAGCGCTGGTCAGCCCGCCACATGGCGTTACTAATAGGCTAGGATCCAGTTGCTGTGCATACTCTGTGTGAACACTGCTGCAGATTATTTATTTGCACTGGTGTGCCAAGCAGCCATTCCCTGATTGTAGGCTGGCTGTCTTATTTGGTATCATCACACCTGTGTAGTCGCCATCTTTACTTGGGCCCACTGCCCCATGAGAGTGCATTTGATTTGAGGCCTAGACAGGTAAGCACCTTTGCCTGTTTTTCTGTGGTGTTTTTTCTAGAATAGTGGAGGTTTTTTCCTCCTTTTTTTCCTCCTGTTGTAGTTTTTACTACTTCGTACTGGACCTGAAGAGGGTGAGTAAAGGGGTTTCTTTGTTTTTATTCACCTCGTCCTGAAAAGACAACATTTTTTGGTTTTGCAAATGCAGTAAAATTGAAAAAAAAAAAAAAAAAATACAAACAAACCTTGGAAACGTACAATGGATTGTTGAAGCTTTTAAAAGGTATTTATCATTTGGTAATAGTTACTTGTGAACATTATTCTCCAGGTCAGTTGACTACAGAGATACTAAACTTGTATAAGGCTTTTTTTTATAACTTAAAATCAATGGTTAGAAAGTACTTGTTATGTGATGGACCACCCATCACAAAATATATTTTCTAACCATCGATGTTTACACCCCAACCACTTTTATAATGAGCGTTATTACACAACTGCCTACACTTTTTCCCTATCGAATCATTCCATTTCAAGCAGTCCAAATCTGAATATTTTTTTAGGTATTTATTTTCTTTGGTGTTTCTTTTAAGTGCTACTTTAGTGAATGAAAAATAACAAGTTTTGAATTTTTACCTTCATTAGTTAATTTTTTCTAGATTCCGGGGGCCGTAACTGACATGTATGAGAGGGAGGTAGTACTGTAACGGGGACAGAGGGCACACCCCGGAGCTAGGTAGAATTCATTAGTATACAGAAGACTAACATTCCCATTACCTGTATGCCCATATTAATAGGTCATATCCCGAGGGTGACAGATTCCCTAGCAGCTTACCTCCTTCAATAGTAAGCGTAGTGTTCTGGTGTGCAGTACACACACATACTGAGTGCACCACTACCCACAGCCAGGGCACAATTCTTAACTCGCAGGGCAGAACATTTTGAAAATTCCATTTTGGTGGAAGTTCATTTTTTTCTAATTCATTGGTCTCTTTCAAATTGGCACAAACCAGCCTCTTTTGAAGTTTTCTCACCGTTCACTTTCATCGACACTGTCTTTCTTGCCAGGTATAATTCGGCTCACTTCATCACTACTGTAAAAACCTTTCACTGTGTCCACTATAGGTTTATCTAGGGATTTGCCTGGTTTAACCCCTTAGTGACAGAGCCAATTTGGTACTTAATGACCAGGCCAATTTTTACAGTTCTGACCACTGTCAGTTTATGAGGTTATAACTCTGGAACGCTTCAATGGATCCCACTGATTCTGAGACCGTTTTTTCATAACATTGTATTTGTTAGTAGTAACATTTCTTCGATATAACTTGCGTTTATGAAAAAAAAACGGAAATTTGGCAAAACATTATTAAAATTTTGCAATTTTCCATGTTTAATTTTTGTACACTTAAAGCAAACCGGTCAGCAGTTTTGTCCGATATAAGATACGGCCACTGCCTTTCAGGGCTTATCTACAGCATTCTATAATGCAGCAGATAAGCCCCCGGTCCGACCTGAAACATAAAGTCATAGTTACTCACCGATATAGGGATTTTTGTGTGTACTCACCGTAAAATCCTTTTCTCCGAGCCACTCATTGGGGGACACAGGACCATGGGTTATGCTGCTGTCACTAGGAGGCTGACACTAAGCTGAGACAAAAAAAGGTTAGCTCCTCCCCTGCAGTATACACCCTCATGCTGGCTTCCAGAGACCCCGTTCAGTGCAAAAGCAGTAGGATAATAACAACAATATATCAAGTAACATTAGTATATAACATGTCAAACAAACAGTCAAAGACCAAAAAAGGTAACGAGCCGTAAGGCAACCAGGGTGGGTGCTGTGTCCCCCAATGAGTGGCTCGGAGAAAAGGATTTTACGGTGAGTACACACAAAAATCCCTATTTCTCCTTCGCCTCATTGGGGGACACAGGACCATGGGACGTCCCAAAGCAGTCCCTGGGAGGGAAACAAAACAACCAAATAACTCCGTGTACCATCTGACTACAAATGCGCAACAGCCGCTTGCAGGATACGCCTGCCAAGGGCCGCATCCGCAGAGGAATGGATGTGGACATTGTAATGCTTTGTGAAGGTATGCAGGCTGGACCACGTTGCGGCCTTGCAAACCTGCTCCGCTGTTGCCTGGTGCCGGATGGCCCAGGAAGCACCCATCGACCGAGTGGAGTGAGCTGTAATCCCCGCCGGGATAGGACTGCCCCTGACCCGATAGGATTCCTGGATAGCAGATCGGATCCATCTGGCTATCGTGGATTTAGACGCAGCCAAACCCTTTCTGTGACCCTCCGGGAGCACGAAAAGGGCGTCCGATTTTCTGAAATGAGCCGTTCTGGAAATGTACCTCCTGAGGGCCCGTACCACGTCCAGAGTATGGAGAGCCTTCTCGACCCTATGCTTGGGCTGCGTGCAAAAAGAGGGAAGGATGATGTCCTCGTTAAGATGAAAAGATAAGACCACCTTCGGAAGAAACGCTGGGGAAGGGCGTAGGACCACTTTGTCCTGATGAAAGGCCAGGAACGGTGCCCGGCAGGACAAAGCAGCGAGCTCTGAAACCCTTCTGATGGACGTCACCGCTACCAGGAAGGCAACCTTCCATGAGAGGACAGAGAGTGGAACTTCTTGAAGGGGGTCGAACGGGGGCTCCTGAAGAACCTCCAGGACCAAGTTGAAATCCCAGGTTTCTAACGGCATCCTGTAAGGAGGAACCACATGGGAGACTCCCTGAATGAAGGTCTTGACTTGAAGGTTGGTGGCGATCCTGCGCTGGAACAGCACGGATAACGCTGAGATCTGGCCTTTGAGAGAACTCAGTGCCAATCCGGAGTCCAGACCGGACTGAAGGAAATTCAAGATGCAAGGGATAGAGAAAACGAGCGGAGGGTGCCCTCGGAGCCTGCACCATGAGAAGAAGATTTTCCAGACGCGGTGGTAAATGGAGGCGGAAGACGCCTTTCGAGCACTTAACATGGTGGGAATGACCTGCTGAGAGAAACCGGCACGAGTTAGAATCCAGGTTTCAACAGCCACGCCGTTAAACGTAGGGCCCCTGAGCTCTGGTGGCAGATCGGACCTTGGCGGAGAAGGTCTGGGCGGTCTGGTAACCGCCAGGGAACGTCGGCTACGAGCTGAACGAGTTCCGCGTACCAAGCGCGGCGTGGCCAGTCTGGGGCGACCAGAATGACCGGAACTCCCTCCGTCTTGATTTTCTGGATCACCTTCGGCAGTAAGGGGAGAGGAGGGAACACGTAAGGGAGTTGAAACGGATGCCACGGAGAAATCAGCGCGTCTACTCCTATGGCCTGGGGATCCCGAGAGCGAGCAATGAAGTTGTGGACCTTGGCGTTCAATCTGGACGCCATCAGATCCACGTCCGGGGTCCCCCAGCGAAGACAGATCTGTCGAAAGACCTCTGGGTGGAGTTCCCACTCCCCCGAGGCAAGGCCCTGGCGGCTCAGGAAGTCCGCCGCCCAGTTCTCGACTCCCGGAATGTGCACCGCAGAGATGATGGAATGGTTGGTTTCGGCCCAACGAAGGATGTGAGAGACTTCCTGCATCGCTGCCCTGCTGCGGGTACCCCCCTGGTGGTTGATGTAAGCCACCGCCGTGACGTTGTCCGATTGGACTCGTATTGGGTGACCCGCGAGCAGGGCGTCAAAGCGACTCAGGGCAAGTCTGATAGCACGAATCTCCAGTATGTTGATGAGGAGTCTGGATTCCCGAACTGTCCAACGGCCCTGGGCAGAGTGGTGAAGAAACACCGCCCCCCCCAGGCGAGGAGACTGGCGTCGGTGGTTATCACTAACCTGCGGATCGGGAGGAAGGACTTCCCCTGGAGAAGAGATGGACCCAGGGTCCACCATACGAGAAATTGTCTGACCCGCGGGGGCAGGGGGCAAGGGCGGTCGAGAGATGGGAGACTCCTGTCCCGCAAAGCCTGTTGCAAGGGGCGGAGATGGAGTTGAGCAAAAGGAACCGCTTCGATTGCTGCAACCATCTTTCCCAGGATCTTCATTGCGAACCGAATGGTTCGCGGACGAGGATGGCAGAGCGTTCAGGCTCCCTGCTGAAGCGCTTGGGCCTTGGACCGAGGAAGCAAGACCAGCCCCCTCGAAGTGTCCAGGATCATTCCCAGAAAGGAGATCCGACGGGCAGGAACGGGAGAGGACTTGTCCAAGTTGATCAACCAGCCCAGGCGCGAAAGAGAATCCAGGGTAATGTGGACGCTTGACTCGCAGGCCTGAAAAGACGGGCCCTTTATGAGGAGATCGTCTAAGTAAGGTAACACGACGACTCCTCGAGAATGAAGGATGGCCATGACAGCCGCCATGACCTTGGTGAATACCCTGGGAGCCGTGGCCAGACCGAAGGGTAAGGCCGTGAACTGGAAGTGGTCCTCCAGAACGGCAAAGCGGAGGAACCTCTGATGAGGCGGGAATATCAGGATGTGAAGATAGGCATCCTCGATGTCTATTGAGGCCAAGAATTCCCCTCTTTCCATCGAAGAGATGACCGATCTGAGCGATTCCATCCTGAAGTGGTGGACTCTTACGCACTTGTTCAGGAGTTTCAGATCCAAAATGGGGCGCACTTTTCCGTCCTTCTTTGGCACGACGAAGAGGTTTGAGTAGAAACCTTTGAACCTCTCGTGTTCCGGGACCGGAACAATGACCCTGCTCTGGAGGGAGTGAATGGCGCAAAGGAGGGCGCGAGACTGAGCTCCCGAACTGGGGAGACGAGAGGGGAAAAACCGCGTTGGAGGAGGAGCGGAGAACTCTATTTTGTAGCCAGACGATACCAGATCCCTGACCCATTCGTCGTGAACGACGGAGAGCCAGGCTTGCTGAAAAAGGAGTAGACGTCCGCCTACTCTGGTGGTATCGACTGGCGCCGTTCCCGAGTCATTGAGACGGGAATCTGGGGGGTCTGGAACCTCTGGTTCTGGGCTGCCTCGGTTTTCCGCGCCAGGAAGGATTCGGCCTGAAGGAGGGACGAGCGTCTCTGTCTGTGCGAGCGGATCGGTCCGATCTGGAAAGACCGGTAGGATTGGACCAGGCTGGGCTGGTACGAAAGGGCCGAAAGCGAAAGTAAGGCTGGCGCTGGAAAGCCGCCTTGGGCCTCTGTTGGGGAAGGAACTTGCTCTTTCCCCCTGTGGCATCGGAAATAAGCTGATAAAGCTTTTCACCGAAAAGGCGCCCGCTTTGAAAAGGGAGAGAGATCAGAGATTTTTTAGAGGAGGAATCTGCGCGCCACTCTCTGAGCCAAAGAGCCCTTCTGATAGCGATGGCGTTAGAAGCCGCCGATGCTGCGCAATTCGCCGCATCGAGGGATGCGTACATCATATAATCACTAGCCATGGCTAACTGCTTAGCTAGGTCCGCCATCTCAGACGGGAGGTCCTGTTTGTGAATGGATTTCGCTAGAGCATCCGCCCAGGAAACCATTGCCTTGGTCACCCAAGCCGCGGCAAAGGAGGGGGACAGGGAAGAGCCTGAGGCTTCGTACACTGAGCGAGCTAGAGAGTCTAGCTGGCGTTCAGTGGGACTCTTAATTGAAGCGCCGTCCGGGACTGAAAGAAGCGTTTTAGAAGCCAGGCGTGAGACCGGAGGATCTACTATAGGGGGATCCGTCCAGTCTTTCACGAGATCTGCTGCGAAGGGATACTTCGATACCAGGTCCTTCTTACCCGAGAAACGCTTATCTGGACGCTCCCTGTGTCGCCTGACTATATCCAGAAAAGCTGGGTGAGAGGCAAAAGTTTTGTGGGAACGCTTGGTTCTGGTAAAAGAGACCGCGTGTTCCGGAGCGGAATTAGAGTCATCATCCACCTTAAGTGCGTGATTGACTGCTACAATGAGAGAGTCAACCGTAGCTCTGAACTCCGGAGCCTCCGGGTCCAAATATACTTCGGACTCATGTTCGGAGTCGTGAACGCTGCGAGCCCCCAAAGAGGGTGAGCGAGAGGTGGAGCTGCCAGAGTCTGAGTGGCGAGGTGAGCGCTCAGGAGAGGTAGTGCGGGTCCGTTTTCTGGATGACCGTACCTCTTTATGGAGAGAGCGGCCCCTGCTGGCCGACGATTCCCCTGCTACGGAGGGATCTCTTAGTACCTGTAACGGATTGCCCCGTTCCCCGGGAGGATTTTGAATGGATTTGATGGCGTTGGCTAAAAAATCCACGGACTGTGAAAGTCAAGCGACCCACGGGGGGGCTGGGCACGCCGGAGTCGGTGGCGGTGGAGGGCTCCTGGGCACATGGGACATCGCAGGCAGAGCAGAGGGGAGAGCTTTGGGGGCGGGGAAGTGTAGCCTGGCAGGGGGTACACGCAGAAAAAAAAGGTCGAATGCACCTTTGAGGATTTTTTAGTCTTAGACTGAGACATGGTGTACACTAATGCCAGATACCCAGGGTCTAGCCTAAGGAAGCGAGGGCGGCGCTGCAGGAGAGAGCTGACGGTCTCCTTACCCTGGTCCTGTGTCCCACAGAGGAAGAGGGAGGCGGCAGGAGGACTAGGCGACAGCCGGCGTGCACAGCGCTGCACGTGGAGGACGCTGCGGCTGGGAGACCTGGAGCTGCGGCGTGCAGAGAGGATCCAAGATGGCCGCCGAGACCTGGGGGAGAGATCTCGCACACAGCGAGAAGCGCCAGGACCGGGGGGCGGCGCCGCGCGATGATGCGAAAAAGGGGGCGGAGCCTATCGGGAAGCGCCAGATCCCCGGCCGGCTAGGCCAAAGCCGGGGACTAAATTTGCGGCTTCGGCCCGGCCGCTGATGGCCGGGACAACAAAGGGGCCCAGGAATAAAGTGTGCCACTAGTAAGGGGGAGCCCTCCGAACCGGCGACCCCCCCCCCCCCCCCCCATTCCACAAGACACTTACCCTGAAGGAGCAGCGCACCAGGGGCTGAGGTAGGAGTGTCTGGGGTGAAAGACAGGGATGGTGCAGGGGTTGGGAAGCCTCCATCCACCAGCCCCAGAAAGGGGGGTGGAGAGGAACCGTCCACCACCTGAATCAGCCGCATGCAGTGGTGATGCAGGGTGTGCTGCACGGACGCCACGGGTACTAGTGCCTCTGTACAGACGAGGGTGAAACCTGGTGGACAGGGCAGATGTCCAGCAATAAAAAGGCCTGGCTGCAGAAGAGGGTACTGGAGGTAAAACACCAGTGCTCGTCTGAACAAAGAGGGGAGATCGGCGCCCTTTTAGGGAAAAAACCGTCGCCCAAAAAGAAAAAAAGTCAGCTCAGGCAGTGGCTCCCACGTCGCAGAAGAGGATACGGAGAGGTAAAACTCCCGTGCTCGCCTGTTGTTGGTTCAGGGGAGATCGGACCATGAAAGAATCCACGTGGAGAGAAAACACCGTGTGCACAGCTACAAAACCGGTGCTAAGACTTAGGTTCCCAAACCATCAATATATATATATATATATATATAAAACATAGAAGTCTAGCACTCAACTTCAGTAACCGTAGAAACGATTTTATTGGTAGCACAAGAAACGTTTCAGTCCCTTGGGACTTTCATCAGTCACGTGCCTATGAAGGCCAATAGGGCCAGTAGGAATGAGCTGAAAAAGATGTAGCTGACTATGGCGCATAGGTAGAACGCCCTAATAGCGTAGATGGAGTAAGAAACAAAACTTGAGAGCACAGAGAATGTGGTGGGGAATGACCACCTGTCGGGTAGGACACCCGCAATGCTGAGGATGCTGGATGGGGAGGGGAAGACGAACCACCTCTAGACACGGCGTCTTCAGGGACAGGAAACCTACAGATAAAAAGGGCGGAACCTCTCCCTCACATCAGTTGGTTTATAGAGCATCGGAGGACCTCCAGGTTAGTTACAACAGAAAAAACATTATAACATTGCTTATTAGAGGAACACCGTGCCTATATTATGTTGCGTTAGTTATATACAAGGTAGTAAGTGCTCACCGCACTTGTGATGGGAGGGAAAAAGTGGGTGCTGTCATGGGCTCCGAGAAACACCGTTATCGGTGAGTAACTATGACTTTCTCGGTCTCCCATGACAGCACCACAGAGAGAATTGCAGAGACTAAGCTTAGGGAGGGACCACGGCCTCGAGAACCCTTCGCCCAAAGGTTAAGTCAGACACAGAGGCTAGATTTAATCTATAGTGTCTAAAAAAGGTTAATCTTTGCAGATTTGTTCTATTGATACGATACGATACACTTTATTGATCCCGTGGGAAATTATGGTATCACAGCAGCACAACTTAAATCATAAAAATCATAAAGAAATTACATAGTTGACATGACAGTGGAGTTGACAGAAGAACATAACACATTATACATTAGAATAGGACATACACAACAAGTGAACTGAAATGTAGAGAAATAAGTAGACATTCACCTTGGTGGTTTGACCTCTCAGCCCATGAGGTAGCTACCGCTCTCGTGGAATGCACTTTTATACTATCCGGGATCGTATTCCCCGTGGATGAATACGCAAAGGCTATTGCCTCCTTTATCCACCTTGCCAAGGTACCCTTGGATGCCCGGAACCCATTTCTGGGACCCTGGAAACAGACAAAGAACCTTCCTTCCTATACTCTCGGGTGGATTCTAAATATTGGACTAGACATCTTCTGACATCTAAATTATGGAATTTTCGCTCTCTCTCATTTTTGGGGTTTGGGCAAAAGGATGGTAGGGACACTTCCTGTGACCTATGAAATTTGGATGCCACTTTTGGCAAATAGGCCGGGTCAGGTTTAAGAGTGACTATCATGTAATATTTTTGTAAAGGGTGGGTTAGCAGACAGGGCTTGAATGTCACTTATTCTGCGTGCAGATGTTATAGCTACCAGAAGAATGGTCTTACGTGAGAGTGCTTTTATGTGAATTGTGTCTATGGGTTCAAATGGAAGACCTGTTAGTGCAGAGAGGACTAGGTTTAGGTCCCACGAAGGTATTTTTTGAGTAACTAGAGGTTTTGATCTTGTTACCGCTTTAATAAATCTTATTACCCATGGATTGGCCGCAATATTTTGATTGTAGAGTGCACCTAGAGCTTCCACCTGTACTTTTAGGCTGTGTGCACACGTTGCTGATTTATCGCTTTTTTTCACGTTTTTTCCGCTATAAAACCGCAAAAAAAAGCATACATTATGCATCCCATCATTTGGAATGCATTCCGCAATTTGTGCGCACATGATGCTTTTTTTTCTGCGAAAAACACGCATCGCGGTAAAAACGCATTGGGAAATGTCCGGAAAAATCTGCAAAAAAAAAAACACATAAAAAATGTGGTAAAAACGTGCAAAAAACACATGCAGATTTCTTGCAGAAAATTTCCGTTTTTTCTCAGGAAATTTCTGCAAGAAATCCTGAACGTGTGCACATAGCCTTAGAGTACTGACAGCCAACCCTTGTTCCAGAACCTTTTGTAGGAATTCAAATATCTTATTAATTGAAGCCCCATCCTGGACTTTCACCTTGGAGACAGATAGGAATTTTCTCCAAGATTTCCCGTAGGTTTTAGTAGTAACTGGTTTCCTACTTTTTTAATAACATAGCTACTAAGTTGTCCGAAAACCCCCTTTCTTTTAATAGTCTCCGTTCAAAATCCAGGCTGTTAAATGTAAGCTCGTCACCTGCGGGTGGACGATCGGTCCTTGATGTAGTAGGTCTGGTATATCCGGTAGGATCCATGGGTCTGAGACCGATAGTGTCCTTAGCCAGGAAAACCATGTTCTTTTTGGCCAGAACGGAGCTATAAGGATCATTTTTGTTTTGTCCTCTCTGATTTTCCGAGTAACTGCCAGAATCAGAATAATTGGAGGAAAAGCATTTGTCAGCTTGTGGGTCCACGGGATCAGGAAAGCATCCAGAGCCTGGGGATTCCCTTTCGGGTTCAGTGAGCAAAACATGTTTACTTTTTTGTTTTCGAAATTGGCAAATAAGTCTATTGTTGGGGTCCCCCACATTTCTGTAATCTGGTTGAAGATACAGTAGATTGGTTTAGGGTCCACTCGCCCTGTTTTACCTGAGTACGACTCAAGCAATCTGCTTTATTGTTGTTGACCCCTGAATATGTAGTGCAGAAAGGGATAGTAGATTTTCCTCTGCAAGACTGATAATTTTGGCGGAGGAGGAATTCATTAGTGATCGAGACCTTGTTCCTCCCTGGTGATTTCTATTTGCTACTGTCACTTTGTTGTCCGAAAAAATTCGGACATAATGTCCTCGAATGTAAGTCAGAAAAAATAGAAGAGCTCAATGCACCGCCCAAAGTTCTTTTTGGTTTGAGGATGCTGATAGTTCCTGGTCTGTCAAGTTTCCCTGAGCCACTGTCTCCCATGTGAGCCCCCCACCCCCTGGGACTCCCATCGGTTGTTATTACTCAAGATATCTTTGCTATCCAAGGGATTCCCCTCGAAAGGTTTTGGCGTTTTCCCCACCAGAGAAAAGAATGAGTAACGGAAGAACTTAGGGTGATGCGACCCTCTAAATTCTCTTTTAGTATTGACAGCATTTCCAGTATATGCCATTGAAGCTCTCTCGTGTGAAATTGTGCGAAAGGTACTGCTGGCAGGCATGAAGAGAGAGAGCCCAGTAGCGACATTGCCCTCCTTAGTGTCATGGAGGTATTGTGTAGGGTTTGCGCTACCATACGCATTATGTTGTCTTTCTTGGAAACTGGGAGCTGGCATTCTTGAACTTGGGAGACTAATATTAGTCCCAGAAACTCTTGTATTTGGCAGGGTTCTAACTTCGATTTCTTTGTATTTATGAGCCAGCCTAAGCTTGTCAATGTAGTTATCACTCGGTCCCTCTGTTCCCTGCAACTTTGAGCCGAGTCGCTTGCAATAAGGAAATAGTTTAAGTAAGGGATTATTAATATATTTTGTTCCCTTATGTGAGCCATCATTTCTGCCACTATTTTTGTGAATATCCAGGGAGCTATTGATATTCCAAACGGGAGGGCTCTGTATCGAAAGTTTCTTAGTTGTCCGTCTATGGAGACCGCCATCCTGAGAAATTTTCGTGATGGTTTGTGAATGGGCACATGGTAATATGCATCGCTTAAGTCTAGCACGACCATGTAGCAGTTCGGGAAGAGGATTTTTATAGTGGATTTTATTGTTTCCATTTTAAACTTTTGGTTTTTTACATATTTGTTCATGTTTTTTAGATTTATTATCGTTCAATAAGAGCCATCCGGTTTTGGCACTAGGAATAATGGGGAGTAAACACCCCTTCCTATCTCTTGAGTGGAGATCTCCTGAATTACAGACTTCTGTAACAGAGTTATAATTTCCTTTTCTAGTGCGGTTTGCTCCGCTGCTGAGGACCTTGTTTTCGTTATTACATAATTTTTTTTTTTTGGGGGGGGGAGGGTAAAGAGAAAAAATCTATTTTTAGTCCGGACTCTATTAGATTTAAAATCAAAGAGTTGTTGGATATTTTCTTCCAGGCGGGAAGGAACGAAGCGAGTCTTCCCCTCACCCCGGGGAAAATGTCATTTAGAGGGTTTTTTGTCACGAGAGGTGTTGCCAAAAAGGAAACCCCTGTCCTTTCTTCTTCCTTCGTCCCATCTATTTTGTTCTCTGGGGGGCCTTCTGCGAAAGAATCTCTGGTACCGAAAGGACTGTCTAAATGGAGTTGGTCCTAGGTTTGGAAACCCTTTCTTTTTATCTCCTGCTTTCTGGAGGATGTCATCCAAGGTCTCCCCAAACAAGAAATTTCCTTCGCATGGAATAGAACATAATTTGAGTTTTGTTTGAAGATCCCCCGGCTAACTTTTAAGCCATAGTGTTCTTCTGGCTGCATTGGAGAGAGCTGGAGAGCTGCAGCTTTGGATGTTAAGCGCACAGAGTCCGCTGATGAATCTGCTAGGAAAGCTGCTGCAGCTCTTATTACAGGGATTGGATCTAGCATTTTATTTCTGGGTGAACCGTCTTTAATTTGTTTTTCCAACTGGTCAACCCACACCATTAAGGATCTAGAGGTGCATGTCGCTGCTACAGCAGGTCTCAAGCTACCCCCCAGCCGATTCCCAGGCCCCCTTAAGAAAGGTATCAGCTTTTTTATCCAAGTCTTTAAGGGTACCCATATCCTCAAATGGGAGAGAGAATTTTTTGGAAGCCTTGGCTACAGCGATGTCTAATTTAGGCGCTTTGTCCCAAGAAGTAGATGCCTCCTCTTCGAAAGGATACTTCCTTTTAAGAGAAGGTACCGAAGAATTTCTCCTATCTGGCTTCTCCCATTCTTTTTTAATCAATGTTTGAACGTTAGTATTTAAGGGAAATGTTCTCCGTTTTTTCTGCCCCAGGCCACCAAACATTATGTCTTGAGCAGTTCTATCAGGAAGGGGATCTTCTACCCCCATAGTAGCTCTTACAGGTTTTACTAGAGCGTCTACCTAATCTAGTGGGAAGCAGTGATGGCCTGAATCCTCATCTGAGGAAGATGAGGAGGAATCAGATTTATTGGAATCAGTATCCTCAGATGTAGACTGGTCAAAGTGGGAATATACCACCTCTTTTTTCTTATCTTTTCCCTTTTTGAAAGATGTGAGGGCATTCTGAACTTCAGATCTAATTATTGTTTTCAGTTCAGATGCAAAATCAGGGGTTTCTTCACATAACAGGCGTTGAATACATGAGTTACAAAGCTTTTTGTTCCAGGCTACCGGCAAAGCTTTGTTACAGGTGGGACAAAATTTATTTTTCGTTTTCTCCAACCTCTTCTTTCCCTATTAAGGGAGAAGAAGGAACCCCATTACAAAAAATGAACTTTCTCGGAGGTCACTCGCCATTCAGACGCGGACGTAGGTACCGATTCTGGAGGGGGGGCAGGATCTGGTAGAGGAGAATCTTGAGATGGAGATTTGCTCACTGCAGCAGACCTGCTGCACTGCGTTGAGCAACTGCTGGACCCGCTTCTCCTGGTCCCCTTAGGTTCCACTTGCTTCTTGTGATGCTGGTATTGCTGCCTAGGCTGCAGCTCCGGCTCTTGCTGTGCGTCGCTATCCTCTATGTTTCAAGGGAGTTTGTGCAACAAGCATGTGTGCACCATCTCCCTTTTTGAATTTGCCGCCGCCTCCAGCGTCAGACGTCCTTTCCGGCCTCTACGTCACGTCCCGGGGAGAAAAAGGCTACCGCGCATGCGCGCAGCGATGACCCGGAAGTCCTACCGCATTTCCGGAGCGGCGGCCATCTTTGTGCACCCGGAGTGCGTGCTTGTCGGCACGGGAGCTCCGGGTGTCTCAGTGCCCCTACCATCACCAGAGTGGCGGCGATTCTCCCCCCGCACACCCTGAAGAACCCCTCGGTTCCAGCGATGGCGGCTTCGGGTACCGGACCAGCCACGACAGAAGCCTCCTCGCTGCTAGAACCTGGCTGGCCGGCCCCGGTCCTTTAGATATGGCATCTCCTTTACAGGTACCGCGCCGAAAAAGGTTCCCTGTCAGGGACAGGAAACCTACTGATGCGAGGGAGAGGTACCGCCCTTTATATCTGTAGGTTTCCTGTCCCTGAAGGGCGGATCCCCTCTCTCCGTGATGCTGTCATGGGAGACCAAGAAAAATAAGTTTAATTATACCCACCCAGCCCTCATGTTGCTTCATCGCTCCCCAGCATCACGCTCCGACGCAGGTGTACTGATTTGCCCTGTTGAGGGCAGAGTAAAGTCCTGCAGTGCACAGGCGCCGGGCCTCTCGGACCTTTCCCAGCTCCAGCACACTGAAGTAATTTACACTGCCCTCAACAGGGCAAATCAGTACACCTGCGCCGGAGTGTGATGCTGGGTAGTGACGAAGCAACAGGAGGGCGGCATTGCACAAAGGGAGGCGCCAGACCCGGACCTGCGACACTTATCGGACTGGACAGCACCCCCACCAGGTGAGTATAATATAACTTATTTTTCTTATCTTTCAGGTCAGACAGGGGCTTATCTACAGCATTATAGAATGCTGTAGTTAAGCCCTGAAAAGCGGTGGCCGCATCTTATATCGGCCAAAACTGCTGACAGGTTCCCTTTAAGTCAGAGAGTGGTATCACACAAAATAAGTTAATAAACCACATTTCCCACATGTCAACTTTACATCATCACAATTTTGGACATTTTTTTTTTTTTATTAGGATGTTATAAGGGTTAAAAGTTGACCAGCGATTTCTCATTTTTCCAAGAATTTTTTTTTTTTTTTAGGGACCACCTCGCATTTGAATTGAGTTGGGGGGAGTCAATAACAGAAAAAAACAAAAGTGACACCATTCTAAAAACTGCACCCCTCAAGGCGCGCAAAACCACATTCAAGAAGTTTATCCACCCTTCAGGTTCTTCACGAGAACTAAAGCAATGTGGAAGGAAAAAATTAACATTTTACTTTCTTCACAAAAAAGTTTACTTTGGAACCAATTTTCTTTATTTTCACAAGGGTATCAGGAGAAAATGGACCAAAAAAATGTGTTGTGCAATTTTTTCCTCAATCGGCGATACCCCAAATGTGGGGAAAAGCCACCGTCTAGGTGCATGGCAGGGCTCAGAAGGGAAGGAGCACCGTTTGACTTTTTGAACACAAAATTGGCTGGAATCAATGGTGGTGCCATGTCGCATTTGGAGACCCCCTGATGTACCTAAACAGTGGAATCCTCGCTACCGTATTGTGCGGCAGCGCTTGCAAAACGTCGATTGGTGAGCGGCGCATGTGCCGTGATGATTGGCTCCTTGCAAGTGTGCACTGACACTGTGTGTAGTATGCAGCATCACTGTCAGCTTCACACAGCTTCAATAGGCACATGTGGAGAGCCGTTCGTCACGGCGCATGCGCAGCTCCCCTATCGACACTGCATGAGCATGGGATTTCAAAGAGGATTTAAGAGGTTGGCGCAACCCTGGGAACTTCATCCAAAATGCATGAGCGGCGACAAACGTGACTATGAAATGAAACACTCCCGTATAATTAAATGAGCAGGTACAATCCTATTACCGTCTATACTCATGTATAAGCCGAGATTTTCAGCACATTTTTGTGCTGAAAACGACCCCCTCGGCTTTTACAAAAGAGTCATTGTCCAGAAAGCTGGCAGGGGAGCGGCAGACCAGCGGCAGGAACCGGCCAACAGAAGTCACCCTCCTCGTGCCATTGCTACATCTCCATCCCGGCACCAGCGGCTCTTCCTGTGCTGAGCTGTCACGTGGTACCGCTCATTAAGGCAATATGCACGCGTCTGCACTCCCACAGGCATGGAGAGCTGCCGCGCGCTGGGACAAGAGATGCAGCAACGGCGCGAGGAGGGTCAGTAAGCCGGGTGGGTCTGAGGTGAGCCATGCGTACAACGATAGGATGGGGTGAGCCATTCGGGACCGGGGAAGCCATGCATACAACAGGGGGTGCCACACATACCAGGACGGCGGCGGGGGAGCCACCCATACCAGGACAGGATGGGGGAGCCACACATACCAGGACAGGATGGGGGAGCCACGCATAGCAAGACAGGGATGAGGGAACAATGCATGCCCGGCTTATACTCGAGTCAATAAGCTTACCCAGTTTTTTGTGGCAAAGTTAGGTGCCTCAGCTTATACTTGAGTATATACGGTATATAAAGTGCTTCTTGCACATGATTACAGCTCCGTTTTTAAATAAAAAAAAGAGTGTTAGTGATGCACACTGCATCACTAACAACGCACTGGGGACAGTTTAGATGCTGCAAATGACATGACAGGCTCACTTTAACAAAGATACACTTGTGACATATCGGGTGGAAGCCTATAGGTGTTTTTCAGTTTCGATATGTTAGTTCTGCCCGAAGTTATGAGGAGGAAAATAAAAGGTGATGGACCACCCCTTTAAGTGAAAAAAAATAATAATTATATATATATGGTCGCGGCCTCTGTCTGTCATGGAAATCCAAGTCGCTGAGTGGTCGCTGAGTGGTCGCGGCAAAACAGCCACGACCACTCAGCGACGGGCACAGTCCGGAAGAAAATGGTAGCTCCTTACTACCCGCAGTCAGTGGCCGGTGCCCGCATACTCCCCTCCAGTCACCGCTCACACAGGGTTAATGCCGGCGGTAACGGACCGCGTTATGCCACGGGTAACGCACTCCGTAACCGCTGCTATTAACCCTGTGTGTCCTCAACTTTTTACTATTGATGCTACCTAGGCGGCATCAAGAGTAAAAAAAAAAAATGTAATGTTAAAAATAATAAAAAAACAAAAAACCTGCTATTCTCACCCTCCGTAGTCCGCTGAGCCGCACGCGCCTGCCGACATCTTCCGTTCCCGGCGATGCATTGCGAAATTACCCAGAAGACTTAGCGGTCTCGCGAGACTGCTAAGTCATCTGGGTAATTTTGCAATGCATCCTGTGAACGGAAGATGGCGGCAGCTGTGCGCGTATCGCCGGAGCTTCGCTGGATCCCAGGGGGTGAGTATATAACTATTTTTTATTTTAATTATTTTTTTTTTTTTTAACAGGGATATGGTGCCCACACTGCTGTATACTATGTGGCCTGTGTTAGATACCGCGTGGCTGCTATATACTACATAGGCAGTGTTATATACTACGTGGGCAGTGTTATATACTACGTAGGCTATGTTCTATACTGCGTGCTATATACTACGTGGCCACTGTTATATACTGTACTGCGTGGGCAGTGTTACATACTATGTGGCTGCTATATACTGCGTGGGCAGAGATATATACTACGTGGCTGCTAAATACTGCGTGGGCTGTGCTATATATTACGTGGCCAGTGTTATATACTGTGTGGCTGCTATATATATATTGCGTTATATATTGCGTGGCCTGTATTAACGCATCGGGTATTCTACAATATGTATGTATATAGCAGCCACATAGTATATAGCACAGGCCACGTAGTATGTGTCTGCTATATACTTCATGGCTCCTATATACTACGTGGCCTGTGCTATATACTATGTGGCTGCTATATACATATTCTAGAATACCCGATGCGTTAGAATCGGGCCACCATCTAGTGTATGTGTGTGTATATGTATATATATATATATATATATATATATATATATATATATATATATATATATATATATATATATATATATATATATATATATATATATATATATATATATATATTTGCTTGTCGCTCCATTTTTCGAAACTCGTAAAAAAAAATTTTTACTGCAGCTCTGTTCGCTTTTTTTTTGAGGCTGATAG
Source organism: Ranitomeya imitator (assembly GCF_032444005.1). Lineage (NCBI taxonomy): Eukaryota > Metazoa > Chordata > Amphibia > Anura > Dendrobatidae > Ranitomeya > Ranitomeya imitator. Next base: position 723,580,775 of record NC_091283.1, on the reverse strand, counting down.
GTGACATTTTTATTTATACCAATTTATTTTGATCGCTTCTTATTGCATTTATTCACAAAGCTGTAGGGACTGAAAAAGAAACTAACATAATTCGGGTGTTTTGAGGTTTTTTTTCCCCCGTTTACAGCATTTTCTCAGGGGCTTTATTTTTCAATAGGTTGTTCTTTTCCCAACGCAGTGATACCATGTATGTATGTATGTATGTATGTATGTATGTATGTATGTATGTATGTATGTATGCATGCATGTATATACCGTATTCATACATATTTTTTAATTTAGAACCTTTTTATTGGTCCCCTTAGGGGCCCTGAATCCGAGACCATCCGGCCACCAGTAGTATACATTGCAATATCACGGTATTGCAGTGTAAAGTAAAAATCACAGGCTCCTATAAACATAAGGGCGCCATCATGACAGGCATAGGGGTTCTTCAGCAGCACCTTAGGTAACCCATCAACTTCCTGCGATCGCATCATGGAACGGCAAGCCCTCAGATAAAAGAATAGGATAGATGTGAGCCTAGCCATTGGACACAGGCAAACAGTCTTTTTGCTGAGATTATGGAGCAGAAACTCCCAATTTGTTGAAAACTTAAAGAGACTTGGGATGCACATACACTTATACGGATTTTTTTTTTTTTTTTTTTTATGGAGAGAATGAACCAATAAACAAGATCTCAACTATAAGTGACTTATTCTTTGATACTAGATTCATATCTTAGGTTTTGCTACTTATGCTACAACAGCTGTGTGAAGCATTGTTTTCACACAGAGCTTGGAAGTTTCTATTGGTTCCAATAAGGGCAATACAACATTTTTTGACCGCTTTTTAGGCTATGTGCACACGTTGCAGAATTGCCGTGGAAATTTCCTACTCCTGCCGCGGGTATATCGCATGCGGAATTGGCATGCGTATTCCCGCTAAACACTAGCGTTTTACAAACATAATTAGCTTACAGAATGCTAGCGTGTTCCAAGCGATCTGCAGCATCGCTAGGAAAACTAATTAACAGGTTGGTCACACTTGTCAAAAAGTGTTTGACAAGTGTGATCAACTTTTTACTATTGGTGCTGCCTATGCAGCATCAATAGTAAAAAGATAGAACGTTAAAAATAATAAAAAAAAAAAATCATGATATTCTCACCTTCCGGCGTCCCCGGCAGCCTTCCCGATGCTCCGTTCCCAGTAATGCATTGCGGCAATGACCCCAGATGACGTAGCAGTCTAACGAGACTGCTACATCAGCACAGGTCATTTTCGCAATGCATTATTGGTAACAGAAGCATCGCGAGGAGTGGGAACGCTGCCGGGGACGTCGGAAGGTGAGAATATCATGATTTTTTTATTTTAATTTATTTTTTTAACAATTATATGATTCCCAGGGCCTGGAGGATAGTCTCCTCTCCTCCACCCTGGGTACCAACCACATATGATCCGCTTACTTCCCACATGGTGAGCACAGCCACATGCGGAAAGTAAGCGGATCAATGAATTCCTATGTGTGCGGAATCCCCGCGATTCCGCACAAAGAACGAACATGCAGCGTTTTTTTCCGCAATGCGATTCCGCTGAGGAAAAAAAGCAACATGTGCACAAAAATTGCGGATTGCATTCTAATAATAGGATGCTTAAAGTATGCTTTTTTTCGTGGTTTTATCGCAAAAAATCCTGTACGTGTGCACACAGCCTTATTCAGATTTTTCTGAATGTACATTTTTTTATTAAACAATCTTCACTTAGTCCCACCATGGGACGTTAACATCTTCCACTTTGATTGCTGACCTGATACACTGCAACACTCCTGTACTACAGGCATCAGAGTGGTCAGTATTCCGCAGACACAATTTGTTAAACACTGCTTATGGAAGGGCCGAAAGCCACCGTAGCAAGCAGATCCCTGGGGTCGGCCATCACTTGGCCTTGGGCATGTCAAAGCAACCATCCGCACCCAGCAATGGCCTTGAAGAGATGCCACTGGGATTAACAATATAAATACCATTGTTGATACTGACATCTAGGGGGATAATCGACTGCAAATGGTGCCAATACTAATCGAGTAAATGAAGGATCCTACCGCTGACACTCTCTCTACCTGCACTAGTAGGGGGCGCTATACACTTATACTTTGGTGCCGTATAAAGGCACCACTGTGAAAAACAAAGGCACGTCAGCAGTCATTAAAGGAGCACCAAGCTCTGTCCCCTTCGTTACACATATTAATCTTCATATCCAATGTAAAGGGACTGAGCTCCAAAAACTGAAGAGTACATGAGCAAGTTTTTAACAAACCAACTGATGCTATGACAGAACAGGTTTATTTGACACAAGTTTTAAGAGCATTAATTGTAATAAATAAAACCACAAATAAGCACCAAAATATTTACCCGTTTTGGTCCACTGAATATTTTCCGGGCGGCATCCTTATTTTTGTCTCCTTGTCTACTAGCAGGTTTTTTAAAGACATCAGGTACATCATATGGATCATCGAGAAAGTCTAAATCATTCAAAAAAGAAAAGAAAATAACATTCAGAAATAATACTGATCAGTAAGAGCAAAATCAATCATTTTTAGAAAAATCACATTCTCCACACAAACTTCTTTGTTTTCACTATTTTGCCACAGATTACACTGAGCTTCTGTTCATCAAGACCATAAATGCTTTCCTGCAATGCAACAAACTATTAGGCTGTGTGCGCAACATGCGTTTATGCAGCATTTTTTTCAATGCGGAAATTGTCCAAAAACGCAATGAAATCCTTATGCAAGATAGCTCAATGACAATCCCGAAGTGTTGTGCACATGATCAGTACATTTCCCTGCATATTCGCAGTGCATTTTTTTCTGCAGCAAGTCAATTCTTTTTGCGTTTGTACAGCTTTTCCGAACCCATTGACTTCAATTGAGTCAGTCAAACACGTAGTAAAAACGCAGGTATAAAAATGTTTGCGGATTTACTGAGTTTCTGTCATCTGTGCGACAGTGAGGGAAACACCGGCGCAGTGGTTCTTAGCAGTAACACTACCACTGGTAAGACAACTGTCAGATGTCAGTGTGATTCCGCAGCTGACTGACCCGCAGTGCTGACCTGCGGTGAAAAGCTGGCGTGGGCCAATGAGACTGCTGCTCTAACAGTGACAGCAGGTGCCGCTGATGGGAGATGTAGTATCATCTGCTGGCACCTGTGCTCACAGTGGAAAAAAAAACGTTAAATTACAGACCTATTCACATAAAAATAAAAAACATACTCACCTTAACGCCCATTCCCCCGTCTCCTAGCAATAATGTAAAATAATAAACCAACATATACTAACCTGTCCGCCGTTGTCCACGTAATCCCGAGTGTCCCATGGCGATATCACATGTTGAACAGTCACATCGGGAGATGTGACCGCTCTACCCGGTCGCCGGTGATACACTGCGGGAGTGGTTATCTCCTGTCAGTGCATCACTGAGCTGCCGTGAGAGTTCACCGGAGTTCATCAGCTCCGATGTTCTCACTAAAGGTAACTTCACACTGGCCAACTTAACAACGAGATCGCTAGCGATCCGTGACGTTGCAGCGTCCTGGCTAGCGATATCGTTGTGTTTGACACGCAGCAGCGATCAGGCCCCTGCTGTGACATCGTTGGTCGGAGCAGAAAGTCCAGAACTTTATTTCGTCGCTGGATCTTCCGCAGACATCGCTGAATCGGCATGTGTGACGCCGATTCAGCGATGTCTTCACTGGTAACCAGGGTAAACATCGGGTTACTAAGCGCAGGGCCGCGCTTAGTAACCCGATGTTTACCCTGGTTACCAGCGTAAACGTAAAAAAACAAACACTACATACTTACATTCCGGTGTCTGTCCTCCGGCGCTCTGCTTCTCTGCACTAGCGCCGGCCGGCCGTAAAGCAGAGCACAGGGGTGACGTCACCGCTGTGCTTTCCGGCCGGCGCTTACACAGTGCAGAGAAGCAGAGCGCCGGAGGACAGACACTGGAATGCAAGTATGTAGTGTTTGTTTTTTTACGTTTACGCTGGTAACCAGGGTAAACATCGGGTTACTAAGCGCGGCCCTGCACTTAGTAACCCGATGTTTACCCTGGTTACCAGGGGACTTCGCATAGTTGGTCGCTGGAGAGCTGTCTGTGTGACAGCTCTCCAGCGACCACACAGCGACGCTGCAGCGATCGGGATCATTGTCTAGATCGCTGCAGCGTCGCTAAATGTGACGGTACCTTTACGGCACCGCTGGGTGAGAACTTTCCCATGCAGCAGTGGTGCCGTAAGGGAGATCACAGGAGCTGATTAGCTGATGAACTCCGGTGAACTCTCCCAGGGTAGCTCAGTGAAACACTGTGGGAGCGATTACCTCCTGTCAGTGTATTGCCACCGGCTGTCTTTAAGAGCAGTCACATCACTGATGTGACTGCTCTCAAACAGATCAGGATCGTCGTGGGACATTATGGATGATCTTCTCTGCAGACGGGTGAGGAATATTGTGGTTTATTATTTTATTTTTGTTGCACGAGATGTTGGCGTCGGAGGATTAGGCGTTTGGTTAGTATAGTTTACTTCTAGGTGTCTGTTTTTATACAATTTCTTTATGGGGTTAGTCATAGAGATGTCTCTTATAGACACTAACCTGTGGGCTTGATGTCACCCGACAATACAAATGTGACATCAACCCCACAAATATGAACCCCATCTGCCACTGCTACATGGCAAGTGGGGAGAGCGAGGCTAAGCGCCAGATTTGGAGCATCTTATGGATGCGCCTTATCTGGGGTGGCTGAGAGCTGATGTTTTTAGTCTGGCAGAGGCCAATATCCATGGCCCCTTCCTAGGATATTAATATCAGCCCGCAGCTGTCTGCATAGCCTTTGCTGGTTATTAATCATAGGGGTACCCCACGTCATTTTTTGGGGGGTTGCTGTCTGGTTACAGCCAATGTACATTCATTCTGTTAACGCTCCTATATAGACTGGTGACAGCGTTTGTGTAGGTTTGTGTTTACTTATCGGCTTAGTAATGAGGGTGTCGGGTTGACACCTTTTCATTACTAAGCCTAGAGCTACTCGTCAATGGCAGCTGCTGCTCTAAACTCATTACCTTGATGCCACACTGCAACAGCATGAAAAAGGTGGTGTTGAGCCAAGAAACAACATCACAAAACCTTTTTTTAAACACCTTCCGTCGCCCCTTTGTCCGGTAAAAAAGAAGAGTTAAATCCAGTGTGCCTCCTACGGACACTAAGCTTGAACTGGGTCCCTGGAAGCCAGCATGAGGGTGTATACTGCAGGGGAGGAGATAATTTTTTTTGTCTCAACTTAGTGTCAGCCTCCTAGAGACAGCAGCATAACACCCATGGTCCCGTGTCCCCCAATGTGGCGAAGGAGAAAGGTTGTGTTGAGCCAAGAAACAACATCACAAAACCTTTTTTTAAATACCTTTACTTAGCTCAAAAAGACTTCATTGCAGTACAAAAACAAGTGCAAAAACGCGTGTTTTTCTGACCAAGAGATGCAGAAACCTTGCAGAATTTCTGCAAGCAAGCAAATACTCAACCTGCCCACATAGCCATACTGAGCTCATGCCAGAGAAGAGGTTGTGATAGTGGGAGGGGGTGTTCCAACAGTGTTTATTGGAGCACGGAGAATTAACTCTGTGCAAGCCATAAACCTCAGCCAGATTCTGCAGGATGCAAACAAGATTACCTTCAGTCAAATTGGATAATTAAAGTTATACAGAGTATTATCAATGTAATAATTAACCCATTCCCGACATGCACCATACATATACTCTGAGGGAGCTGCATTCCCGCAAACAGCAGTATAGATACAGCACAGCAAACGTGCGGCCTCACGCTGAGTGTCGCGGCAATCGGGTGTCAGCTTTATGTGAGAGCCAACACCCCGCAGCAATGCCAACAATCGCAGGCATTTAACCCCTTAGTAGCGACAGTAACATAGAAGATCATCGCGCAAGGAGGGGGCTCCCTGTATGCTTCCGTAAGATGGCCGTGGGGTCCTTCAGAGAAGTGCAGGACCTGAGAAGTCTTCTCCCGTGCCCATCAGACGCTAATGATATGCGCTGCAGTGCAGAAGCATTGCAGAGTATCAGCTCAGCGATCTGATGATATGTGGTAATGTCCCATACAGGGACAATGTAAAAAAAAAAGAAAAAATTAAAAAAGTGTAAAAATATATATTTTTTTTTAAATTCCCCCCAAAAAAAACAAACAAAAAAAAAGAAAATGTTTCCAATAAATACATTTACCATATTTCGCTCTGTAAGATGCACCTGATTATAAGATGCACACACAAATTTGGTGAAGAAAAAGAAAAAAAATTTTTTTTATGTTAAATGGGAGTCTGTCTTATAATGCCAGCGTCCATCTTACAAATCATATATATGCCCTTCATCTATATATAACCCCCATCCTGGCATATAGCCCCCTCCCATGCTGCTGGCACGCTGCCCCCTTGGTCACTATATGCCCCCCCTGCTGGCACACACATAGCCCTCCCTCTCTCTATATGGCCCCCTGGTGGCACGCACACAGTCCCCCTCTCTCTACATGCCCCCCTGCTGGCACGCACATAGCCCCCCTCACTCTCCATGCCTCCCCCCGGTCACTATATGCCCCCCTGCTGGCATTCACATGATAAAATAAACTCACCTTCTGAAGATGGCTCCGTGCTCCCAGCTCCTCAGTTGTGCTTCCTGTTTCCCGGACATCAGATCATGGGACCCGGGCACACAATGATGACATCCCTGTGCTGTGCCGATCACATGATAGGATGTCGGCACAGACACAGGAAGAGCCACGGGGGAACTGGGAGCACAGAGCCATCATAGGAAGATAAGTGTTTGTTATTTTATCATGCGCGTGGCGGGGGTGAGTGCAGGCACAGGCAATATGCGCCCCTTCCCTGTTAACCAATTCTGCGCAGCTTCAGCACAGAGGTGGTGAACAGTGGGTGCAGTGAATATTACATGAGGCTAATGAGCGAGAGCACATGACCTCCTGCTGTCTCTGCAGCCAGCCCACTTCAGCCCCCGACACCACTCCAGAGCCACCAACCCCTCCTCTACAACGCAACGATTCGGATTATAAGACGCACCACCCCACTTTCCCCCAAAATTTGGGGGAACAAAAGTGTGTTGCATAATCCAAAAAATACGGAATGTAAATAAAAAAACAAACAATAAAAGTACACATTTGGTATTGCCTCGTCCGTAACAACCCACTCTATAAAACTGTCCCACTAGTTAACCCTTCAATAAACACCTTAGAAAAAAATAAAATAAAAAACGAGGCAGAAAACAATGCTTTACCATATCACCGAACAAAAAGGGCAATAAAACGCGATAAAAAAGAATGTACATAAAAATGGTACCACTGAAACAGTCATCTTGTCCCGCAAAAAAACATATTATACATCTCCATCAGTAGAAAAATTTAAAAAATTTATAGCTCTCAGAATAAAGTCATGCACAAAATTATTTTTTCTATAAAATAGTTTTTATTGTGTAAAAGCACCAACACTCACAAAAAAAAAAAAAAAATATAAATCATCAGAATAGAAAGTGATCAAAAAATATGTTATGTGCCCAAACACGGTACCAAGAAAAACGTCAGCTCGTCCCGCAAAAAAACAAGCCATAACATGACTGTCAGCTGAAATTTTGAAAAATTATATCTGTCTAAATATTGTGCTGCAAAAACTAGTTTTCCCAATAAAAAAAAGTGTCTTTTAGTGTGTGACAGCAGCCAAACAAAGCCCGATGTAAAACGGATATCGCTGTAATCGCACCGACCAGAAGAATAAAGTCGCCTAATCACTTATATCGCACAAGGAACGGCATAAAAAAATAAATAAAACCGATTCTTCACCTGCTGTCTATTTTTTACATTCTGCTTCCCAAAGATTGCAGTAAAGCTCGTACATTTATCCTGCGCTCTGCATTGAGAGCTTACACCGGGGTTTCCATGTAAATCTCTGAAATACATAATTCAGACAGAACACTGGCACTGTGGACGCCATAGGACCTGTGATCCGGCAATGTCCGTATTTTTAGGATTACATAAAAGTGCTGTCAGCCACAGTTTTGTGCACTTCTAAAAGGGACACAGCTGAACAGAGGCCAGACTGAGAACAGAGTAACTCTGCTGCCTCATTACAGTGAATGGATCCCTCGGGAGAGTCATATGTCCTGTCACGTCACACAGATTTAGATGGAAACCACAAAGTGTTCAGCGTTATGTAAAACTAGATGGTGGCCCAATTCTAACGCATTGGGTATTCTAGAATATGTATGTATGTATATAGCAGCCACATAGTATATAGCACGGGCCACGTAGTATATAGGAGTAATACGTGACCTGTGGTATATACCATGTGGCTGCTATATACAGTGGGGCAAAAAAGTATTTAGTCAGTCAGCAATAGTGCAAGTTCCACCACTTAAGATGAGGCGTCTGTAATTTACATCATAGGTAGACCTCAACTATGGGAGACAAACGGAGAAAAAAAAAATCCAGAAAATCACATTGTCTGTTTTTTTAACATTTTATTTGCATATTATGGTGGAAAATAAGTATTTGGTCAGAAACAAAATTTCATCTCAATACTTTGTAATATATCCTTTGTAGGCAATGACAGAGGTCAAACGTTTTCTGTAAGTCTTCACAAGGTTGCCACACACTGTTGTTGGTATGTTGGCCCATTCCTCCATGCAGATCTCCTCTAGAGCAGTGATGTTTTTGGCTTTTCGCTTGGCAACACGGACTTTCAACTCCCTCCAAAGGTTTTCTATAGGGTTGAGATCTGGAGACTGGCTAGGCCACTCCAGGACCTTGAAATGCTTCTTACGAAGCCACTCCTTCGTTGCCCTGGCGGTGTGCTTTGGATCATTGTCATGTTGAAAGACCCAGCCACGTTTCATCTTCAATGCCCTTGCTGATGGAAGGAGGTTTGCACTCAAAATCTCACGATACATGGCCCCATTCATTCTTTCATGTACCCGGATCAGTCGTCCTGGCCCCTTTGCAGAGAAACAGCCCCAAAGCATGATGTTTCCACCACCATGCTTTACAGTAGGTATGGTGTTTGATGGATGCAACTCAGTATTCTTTTTCCTCCAAACACGACAAGTTGTGTTTCTACCAAACAGTTCCAGTTTGGTTTCATCAGACCATAGGACATTCTCCCAAAACTCCTCTGGATCATCCAAATGCTCTCTAGCAAACTTCAGACGGGCCCGGACATGTACTGGCTTAAGCAGTGGGACACGTCTGGCACTGCAGGATCTGAGTCCATGGTGGCGTAGTGTGTTACTTATGGTAGGCCTTGTTACATTGGTCCCAGCTCTCTGCAGTTCATTCACTAGGTCCCCCCGCGTGGTTCTGGGATTTTTGCTCACCGTTCTTGTGATCATTCTGACCCCACGGGGTGGGATTTTGCGTGGAGCCCCAGATCGAGGGAGATTATCAGTGGTCTTGCATGTCTTCCATTTTCTAATTATTGCTCCCATGTTGATTTCTTCACTCCAAGCTGGTTGGCTATTGCAGATTCAGTCTTCCCAGCCTGGTGCAGGGCTACAATTTTGTTTCTGGTGTCCTTTGACAGCTCTTTGGTCTTCACCATAGTGGAGTTTGGAGTCAGACTGTTTGAGGGTGTGCACAGGTGTCTTTTTATACTGATAACAAGTTTAAACAGGTGCCATTACTACAGGTAATGAGTGGAGGAAAGAGGAGACTCTTAAAGAAGAAGTTACAGGTCTGTGAGAGCCAGAAATCTTGATTGTTTGTTTCCGACCAAATACTTATTTTCCACCATAAATTGCAAATAAAATGTTAAAAAAACAGACAATGTGATTTTCTGGATTTTTTTTTCTCAGTTTGTCTCCCATAGTTGAGGTCTACCTATGATGTAAATTACAGACGCCTCTCATCTTTTTAAGTGGTGGAACTTTGCACTATTGCTGACTGACTAAATACTTTTTTGCCCCACTGTACATACATATTGTAGAATACCCGATGCGTTAATATAGGCCACGCAGTAAATAACACAGCCTACGTAGTATATAACACAACCCACAGTAGATAGCAGCCACGCAGTATATAACACAGCCCACGTAGTATGTAACACTCGCCACGTAATATACAGTTAGGTCCATATATATTTGGACAGAGACAACATTTTTCTAATTTTGGTTATAGACATTACCACAATGAATTTTAAACAAAACAGTTCAGATTCAGTTGAAGGTCAGACTTTCAGCTTTCATTTGAGGGTATGCACATTAAAATTGGATGAAAGGTTTAGGAGTTTCAGTTCCTTAACATGTGCCACCCTGTTTTTAAAGGGACCAAAAGTAATTGGACAATTGACTCCAAGGCTATTTCATGGACAGGTGTGGGCAATCCCTTCGTTATGTCATTCTCAATTAAGCAGATAAAAGGCCTGGAGTTGATTTGAGGTGTGGTGCTTGCATTTGGAAGGTTTTGCTGTGAGGTAAACATGCGGTCAAAGGAGCTCTCCATGTAGGTGAAAAAAGCCATCCTTAAGCTGCGAAAACAGAAAAAAAAACCATCCGAGCAATTGCTACAATATTAGGAGTGGCAAAATCTACAATTTGGTACATCCTGAGAAAGAAAGAAAGCACTGGTGAACTCATCAATGCAAAAAGACTTGGGTGCCCACGGAAGACATCAGTGGTGGATGATCGCAGAATAATCTCCACGGTGAAGAGAAACCCCTTCACAACAGCCAATCAAGTGAACAACACTCTCCAGGAGGTAGACATATCAATATCCAAATCTACCATAAAGAGAAGACTGCCTGAAAGTAAATACAGAGGGTTCACTGCACGGTGCAAGCCACTCATAAGAATCAAGAATAAAAAGGCTAGACTGGACTTTGCTAAAAACATCTAAAAAAGCCAGCACAGTTCTGGAAGAACATTCTTTGGACAGATGAAACAAAGATCAACCTCTACCAGAATGATGGAAAGAGAAAAGTATGGCGAAGGCGTGGTACAGCGCATGATCCAAAGCATACCACATCATCTGTAAAACACGGCGGAGGCAGTGTGATGGCTTGGGCATGCATGGCTGCCAGTGGCACTGGGTCACTAGTGTTTATTGATGATGTGACACAGGACAGAAGCAGCCGAATGAATTCTGAGGTATTCAGAGACATACTGTGTGCTCAGATCCAGCCAAATGCAGCAAAACTGATTGGTCGTCATTTCATACTACTGATGGACAGTGACCCAAAACATAAAGCCAAAGGAACCCAGGAGTTTATTAAAGCAAAGAAGTGGAATATTCTTGAATAGCCAAGTCAGTCACCTGATCTCATCCCAATTGAGCATGCATTTCACTTGTTAAAGACTAAGCTTCAGACAGAAAGGCCCACAAACAAACAGCAACTGAAAACCACCGCAGTGAAGGCCTGGCAGAGCATCAAAAAGGAGGAAACACAGCGTCTGGTGATGTTCATGCGTTCAAGACTTCAGGCAGTCATTGCCAACAAAGGATTTTCAACCAAGTACTAAAAATTAACATTTTATTTAAAATTATTGAATCTGTCCAATTACTTTTGGTCCCTTTAAAAACAGGGTGGCACATGTTAAGGAGCTGAAACTCCTAAACCCTTCATCCAATTTTAATGTGGATACCCTCAAATGAAAGCTGAAAGTCTGTACTTCAACTGCATCTGAATTGTTTTGTTTAAAATTCATTGTGGTAATATCTATAACCAAAATTAGAAAAATATTGTCTCTGTCCAAATATATATGGACTTAACTGTATAACACAGCCCACATAGAATCTAACAGTGGCCACGTAGTATATAGCACGCAGTATAGAACACAGCCACGTAGTATAACACTGCCCACGTAGTATATAGCAGCCATGTAGTATATAACGCAGCCCACGCAGTATATAACACTGGCCACGTAATATATAGCACAGCCCACGCAGTATAGAACACAGCCCACATAGTATCTAACACTGGCCAGGTAGTATATAGCAGCCACGCGGTATCTAACACAGCCCACGTTGTATTTAGCAGAGTGGTCACCATATCCCTGTTAAAATAAATAAATAAATAATTATAATAAAAAATAGTTACCGCATTTTCTGGTGTATAAGACGACTGGGCGTATAAGACGACTGAAAGAAGGAATATAAACCAGCTCACCCGCAATGCAAGAACCAAACCTCGGGAGCACGGACCCGCTGTGTCCAGGCGTACAAAGTCCAAAAAGAAAGAAAGGAATGTCCAGCTTCACCGAGTCCGTAAAAAAAAGAGTTTTCTTTATTCACAAACTTTAAACATGGAGGATACAGACTTCAGCACAACCATATGGGTAAGAATCTCAACGCGTTTCTGGAGACTAAGCTCCAGAAACGCGTTGAGATTCTTACCCATATGGTTGTGCTGAAGTCTGTATCCTCCATGTTTAAAGTTTGTGAATAAAGAAAACTTTTTTTACGGACTCGGTGAAGCTGGACATTCCTTTCTTTCTTTTTGGTATAAGACGACCCCCAACTTTTCCATATAAAATATGGAATTTGGGATATACCCGCCGTATAAGATGGGGGTCATCTTATACGCCCAGTCATTTTATACAGCGTGTGCGGTGCGTATGGTTCCCAGGGTCTGAAGGAGAGGAGACTCTCCTTCCGGCCCTGGGATCCATATACATGTAAAAAATAAAGAATAAAAAATATGGATATACTCACCCTCTGACGGCCCCTGGCTCTCAGCGTTGCAAGCGGCAGCCTCCAATCCTAAGAATGCATTGAGCGTAGGACCTGCGATGACATTGCGGAAACCATCCAGGATCGCTCCTTGCACATGCCGTACAAGACGACCCCCGACTTTTGAGACGATTTTCAGGGGTTAAAAAGTCATCTTATACGCCGGAAAATACGGTATATACTCACCCGGCGGGATCCAGCGAACCTCTGGCGATGCGCGAGGTTGCCGCCATCTTGTGTTCCCAGGATGAATTGCGAAATTACCCAGATCACTTAGCGGTCTCACGAGACCGCTAAGCCTTCTGGGTAATTTCGCAATGCATCTCTGGAACCAGAAGCTGGCGGCAGGCGGGAGTGCATCGTCTTACTACGGAAGTTGAGAATAGCAGGTTTTTGGTTTTTTTTAAATTATTTTTAACATTAGATCTTTTTATTATTGATGCTGCATAGGCAGCATCAATAGTAAAAACTTGGTCACACAAGGTTAATAGCGGCGGTAACGGAGTAAGTTACCCGCGGCATAACGCGGTCCATTACCGCTGGCATTAACCCTGTGTGAGCGGTGACTGGAGGGGAGTATGGAGCGGGCACTGACTGCGGGGAGTATAGAGCGGGCGCCGGGCACTGACTGCAGGGGAGTAGGGAGGGACTAATCGGACTGTGGCCGTCGCGGATTGGTCGCGGCAGCCATGACAGGCAGCTGGCGAGATCAATCAGCATCTTGGATTTCCATCACAGAGAGGCCGCGACCAATGAACATCCGGGACAGACAGACGGAAGTGACCCTTAGACAATTATATAGTAGATGTTCTCAAAAAAGGTTCAACTCAATTTACAAAAAAGCAATACCTCTCTCAGGTCCGCCAGCTATTAACAGAAATATAGGGGGCTTCCATGTTACTGGTAGCACAAATGCTCTAAAAAAACGAAATGGCTCCTCACCACCCAAAAGAAATTCAGCAAATTCTACGCTCCCAAATCCAAATGCCTCCCCTCCCTTCTGAACCATGTTTGGCATTTCTGTAGTGATGAGAGCCCACCTAATTTACAGGTACGTGTCTCCAGAAGCATGAGCTGGGCATAATGCACTGGTGACTGCAGCGTACTGGTCACTACAATGGCAGTCTGAAAAAAAAAAGAGAAAGAGAAGCCACTATATACATGCACACCACAGGCGTATGAGAAGACAATGAATCATATAAAGAAACAAGAATTTTATTGGCAAACCACACAAAAAGTTTAAAACAATTAAAAACAGTACATATAAACAACTTGGTCCATGTATGAAAATAAACATGTAGTATTTCAATACACAATCACATGCCTGCATGAAACATGAAAGATGAAAGAAAACCTATCCCCTGGCTCATGGGACTAGAATAAGAACATACCATGATCTAGACACAAGACGCAGACCGCCCTAAACCACCAAACTGATGGAGACGTATCTGCAAAGAGCGGTAAAAGTACCTAGCTGCAGTATAACATAGTGACCCATAAAAGACCACTGGTGAAAACACTTGGGGAAAACCCCCCAACAAATAGGCAGGCCAGGCAGTGCCAAGAGTATGTATAATTAATGGGTTAAATAACCCATAGTTGAGCCGAGGAATGCAATATTTCCTAGAGGAGTAACAGGGGACAAAATCCCCGAGCCTTATTTGGAGGGCGATACGCGTGGGGTCGCGTTATCTTGGTTCCTTCTTGCCTGCATACGGGGGTTTTGTGATTGTGTATTGAAATACTATATGTTTATATTCATACATGGACCAAGTTGTTTATATGTACTGTTGTTAATTATGTTTTAAACTTTTTGTGTGGTTTGCCAATACAATTTTTGTTTCTTTATATGATTCATTGTCGTCTCATACGCCTGTGGTGTGCATGTATATAGTGGCTTCTCATTGTCTTTTTTTCCGGTTTGTACTTTGGCCACTTTTTGCACCCCAGCTGATACTCATTGTATACAATATATTAGTAGTGCGCTTGGTGTGTTTTTTGTTTTCTCACTAAAATGGCAGTCTGCAATTTTCACTCAGCAACATCGACTACTGCTTGTTTCTGGAAAATACCCATGGAGTCAAAATCATCACTAAACCTGTAGATAAATTCCCAAAGGGTTACAATTTCCAAAATGGGGTCACTTGAGGGGGGATTCTGCTTTTCTAGCACTTAGAGGCTCTTTATATGGAATCAGCAAACTATTCTAGGAAAATCTGCGTTCCAGGAGGCAAATAGTGCTCCGTCTCTCCCGAGTCTCACCATATGGCTAAGCAGTACTGTACATCCACATAAGGGGTAATTCTACATTTAGCAGAAATTGTCAGACAAATTTTGGTGCCGTTTTTACCCATTTTACAGTATGGAAATGTAAACTTGGGGCTAACACAATCTTGGTGGTAAAAATGTAAATTATTTTTTCTTCACTGCTGAATGGCATAAAAGTCTGACACCCCTCTGGTGTCAATATAATCACTACACCGCTAGGTGAATTCATTGAGAGGTTTAGTTAGTAAAATGGGGTCACTTATGGGGGGGTCACTTATGGGGAATTCAGCTGTTCTGGTCCTCAGGGGTTCTGCCAATGTAACATGGCGCCCTCAAACAAGTGCAGCAAAATCTGCACTGTAATATGGCGCTACTTCCCTTCTTAACTTTACATTGTGCCTCAAAAATAGTTTTCGACTGCATATGGGGTATCGGTGAACTCAGGAGAAATTGCACAACAAATGTTGGGGTCCATTTTCTCCTGTGACCCTTGTGAAAATACAAAAATTCGTGTTTTACAAAATAATAAAGACAAAAACTAGTATTATGCCATCTCTTCTACAGAATAAAGTGGAAGAATTTGCATTTTGTACATTACTTCCAACTAAGGAATAAAAGGAATGTCAGCTAAAAAAAAAAAAAAAAAAAACAACAATTGATATAAAGCATTGTTTTAGTTTTTATTTTAAATATTACACTTTTTATGTCCTTGGTAAACGGAATTTGGGGATATGCACCGACAGACCACTGACTATTATGGTGCAGATGGAGTCAGTGTGTTCTGTGAGGCATCATTTTCGGCTGTAAACGCCTAGTTGAGGCAGGCAGCAAGACGTAGTTTAACTACATTTTGCTACGTTTTTCCAGATAAGACTTTTTTTAGTGCAGAAAAATATGCTGCAAATCTTCAACGTGCGCACATAGCCTTAAACTACGTTCTCAGAAGCATTTTACAGCGGATTCGAGTGATGTCGGCGCAACTCGGAACGTCAATCAAATTCTGTGTGCGGTGACGCCCGTGACTGAACGAAAATGAAGCACACTCTTATGACTAAATGAGCAGGTACGATCTAACTATATCAACTACTTTTTGGACATGATTACAGCACTGTTTGTAATGAAAAAAACGTGTTAGAGATGCACATTGCATCACTAACACCACACTGGGGACAGTATAAATACTAAAAATCACATGACAGGTTTAAAAAAAAAAAAAAAAGGCACCATTAACCAAACACCACCATGAAGACCAAGAAGATCTCCAAACAAGTCAAGGACAAAGTTGTTGTGAAGGAGAAGTCAGGGTTGGGTCAGAAAAAAAAAAAAATATCCCGATCTCTGATGATCCCATGTTGCAGCATCAAATCCATTATCATTAAATGGAAAGAACATGGTACCACAACAAACCTGCCAAGAGAGGGCCGCCCACCAAAACGCGCAGCCCGGGCAAGGAGGGCATTAATCAGAGGCAGCACAGAGACCAAAGGTACCCCTGAAGGAGATGTAATAAAGTTCCCAAACAGTGACTGGAGTATCGTTCATACAGCCACAATAAGCCGTACACTCCATAGAGGTGACCTTTATGGAAGAGCGGGAAGAAAAAAGCCTTTAATTATACACAAAAATTGTAAGGCTCGTTTTGAGTTTGTGGGAGACTCCCCAAATGTACAGAGAATGGTGCTGTGGTCAGATTAGACAAAGTTAGCCACAAAACTAAACGCTATGTCTAGCACCAAATCACCACAGCTCATAACCCCCCAAAAAACACCATCTCAAACTTGGTGGCGGCAGCATCATGCTGTGGGGATGTTTTTTGGCAGCAAAGGCAGGGAAAAATGGTCCAAGTCGAGTGGAAGATGGATGGTGCAAAATACACGGATATTCTTGAGCAAAACCTGTTTCAGTCTGACAGTGATTTGAAACTGGGCCAGAGGTTCACCTTCCAACAAGACAATGACCCAAAGAATAATGCTAAAGCAACACTCACGAGGTTAAGGAGAAACGTGTTAATGTTTTGAAGAGGCCTAGGGAAAGACCAGACCTCAACTCAATTGAGAATCTGTGGTCAGACTTGAAAAATTATGTTCGCTAAAGGAAACCATCTAATTGAAGGAGCTGGAGCAGTTTTGCTTTGAGGAATGGGCAAAAAGCACAGTGGCAAGATACGGAGGGCTAAGAGACTTATCCAATGCGACTTACAGCTGTAATTGCTGTCAAATGAGGCTCTACAAAGTACTGACTTTAGGGGGAGGGGTGCTTAATAGTTATGCACACTGAAGTTTTGTTATTTTGTCCTATTTGTTTGCATCACAATAATAAGAAAACCAAATGTCCACAGTTGTAGGCATGTAATTTAGATGAACTGATGCAAAACTTTAAAAAAAAACACAAACAAAAAAACAAATATATGATCCAATATAATTTTCTTCCATCTTCATTGGAAGTTCATTAACCCCTTTCTGTCAGCTGACTTACTATTCCGTCAGCTGGCAGATCCCCTGCTTTGAGGTGGGCTCCGGCGGTGAGCCCACCTCAAAGCCGCGACATGTCAGCTGTTTTGTACAGCTGACATGTGCGCGCAATGAGCTCCGCCCGCGCCCATTAACTAGTTAAATGCCGCCGTCAAACGCTGACAGCGGCATTTAACTAGCGCTCCCAGCCGCGTGGCCAGATGTGCTCGCACCGCTGACCCCGTCACATGATCGGGGGTCATCGGTGCATTGCCATAACAACCAGAGGTCTCCTTGAGACCTCTATGGTTGTTGATGGCCGATTGCTTTGAGCGCCACCCTGTGGTCGGCGTTCAAAGTACACCTGCATTTCTGCTACATAGAGGTGATCTGTACTTCACCTCTATGTAGCAGAGCCGATCGTGTAGTGCATGCTTCTAGCCTCCTATGGAGGCTATTGAAGCATGCCGAAATTTAATTAAAAAAAAAAGTGTTTAAAAATACAAATAAAATAAAAAAATATATAAAAGTTAAAATCACCCCCCTTTCGCCCGAATCAAAATAAAACAATTTAAAAAAAAAAAATCAAACCTACATATATTTGGTATTGCCGCGTTCAGAATCACCCGATCTATCAAGAAAAATAAAGGATTAACCTGATCGCTAAATGGCATAGCGAGAAAAAAAAATCAAAACGCCAAAATTAATTTTTTTTGGTCGCTGCAACTTTGCATTAAAATGCAATAACGAGTGATCAAAAGAATGTATCTGCACCAAAATGGTGTCAATAAAAATGCCAGCTCGGCACGCAAAAAATAAGCCCTCACCCGACCCCAGATCACGAAAATTGGAGATGCTACGGGTATCGGAAAATGGCGCAATTTTTTTTTTTAAGCAAACTTTGGAATTATTTTTTACCACTTAGATAAAAGAGAACCTATACATGTTTGGTGTCTATGAACTCGTAATGACCTGGAGAATCATAATGGCAGGTCAGTTACAGCATTTAATGAACCGAGCAAAAAAGAAAAACAAAAAACAAGTGTGAGATTGGATTGCACTTCTTTTGCAATTTCATCGCACTTGGAATTTTTTACCTGTTTTCTGTTACACGGCAAGATAAAACCAATAGTATCGTTCAAAAGTACAACTTGTCCCGCAAAACATAAGCCCTCACATGGCCATATTGATGGAAAAATAAAAAAAGTTATGGCTCTGGGAAGGAGGGAGGTGAAAAACGAAAAAAGCTCCGGGGGTGAAGGGGTTAAAACCCCTTACCGGCATCGGACGTACTATACCGTCCGATGCCGGCTCCCCTGCTTTGATGCAGGGCTCCGCGGTGAGCCCGCACCAAAGCCGGGACATGTCAGCTGTTTTGAACAGCTGACATGTGCCCGTAATAGGCGCGGGCAGAATCGCGATCTGCCCGCACCTATTAACTAGTTAAATGCCGCTGTCAAACGCAGACAGCGGCATTTAACTACCGCTTCCGGCCGGGCGGCCGGAAATGACGTCATCGCCGACCCCCGTCACATGTCCGGGGGTCGGCGATGCGTCTCCATTGTAGCCATAGAGGTCCTTGAGACCTCTATGGTTACTGATTGCCCGTCGCTGTGAGCGCCACCCTGTAGTCGGCGCTCACAGCACACGTGCAATTCTGCTACATAGCAGCGATCAGCAGATCGCTGCTATGTAGCAGAGCCGATCGGCTTGTGCCTGCTTCTAGCCTCTCATGGAGGCTATTGAAGCATGGCAAAAGTTAAAAAAAAAAAGTTTAAAAAAATGTGAAAAAAATAAAAAAAACATAAAAGTTTAAATCACCCCCCTTTCGCCCCAATCAAAATAAATCAATAAAAAAAATATCAAATCTACGCATATTTGGTATCGCCGCGCTCAGAATTGCCCGATCTATCAAATAAAAAAAAGTATTAACCTGATCGCTAAACAGCGTAGCGGGAAAAAAACTCGAAACGCCAGAATTACGTTTTTTTGGTCGCCGCGACATTGCATTAAAATGCAATAACGGGCGATCAAAAGAACGTATCTGCACCGAAATGCTATCATTAAAAACGTCATCTCGGCACGCAAAAAATAAGCCCTCAACCGACCCCAGATCACGAAAAATGGAGACGCTACGAGTATCGGAAAATGGCGCAATTTTTTTTTTTTTTAGCAAAGTTTGGAATTTTTTTTCACCACTTAGATAAAAAATAACCTAGTCATGTTTGGTGTCTATGAACTCGTAATGACCTGGAGAATCATAATGGCAGGTCATTTTTAGCATTTAGTGAACCTAGCAAAAAAGCCAAACAAAAAACCAATGTGGGATTGCACTTTTTTTGCAATTTCACCGCACTTGGAATTTTTTTCCCGTTTTCTAGTACACGACATGCTAAAACCAATGATGTCGTTCAAAAGTACAACTCGTCCCCCAAAAAATAAGCCCTCACATGGCCAAATTGACGGAAAAATAAAAAGGTTATGGCTCTGGGAAGGAGGGGAGCGAAAAACGAACACGGAAAAACGAAAAATCCCCTGGTCATGAAGGGGTTAATATAGTAGGCTGTACTGTTGTGAGGATGTTGGCTAAGTTGCCAATTATTGTGTGATGCTTAGTTAAAACAAAGTTTGGTGGGGTTGGTACTTTATTAAAGAAGTTGTCCACTACTTGGACAACTTCTCACACTCCGTGCTTGGCCCCGATAAAATTAAAAAGCTTATACTCACCTCCCGTGCTGGAACCGTTCCCGCGATGTCGGCACTTGTTGTAACATGTGACTCCGGCACCCAATCAGAGGTGGCTTCACTGTCCCCGCCTTCTTACGAATTGATCAGGAAGAGGAAGTTCAAGATCAGCTGCAGGCTCGACATCCTCTTCATGTTCGATTTGTCCAAAGGCAGAGTCATTGCTGCCTGCGCTGATTGGGCGCCGGTGTCACGTGACATAACACGGCACGAGAGCCCGGGGAGGGCAAGCGCCGACACTGCTGGAGCAGTGCGTATAAGCTTCATTATTTTATCAGAACCAAACATTTTGATAAAGAAGGGAGTTGTACTAGTAATGGAGGGTATCTATTCCATTGTGTGCGTAAAGGTACAAGGTTTTTCATTTTCCTTTCCTTGCATATTTTCCACAATCTAATGCAAATTAATTGGTGAAATATGCATGTAAGACTCAGAATACCCCCACCCCCCAGATAAAGTGGCACGTAGAGAATATTTTACACACACACACACACCCCGCATGATAGTTGAAACAGTGTTAAAAAAAAAAAAAAAAAAACAGTGGACATGAGATTTCTATAAATTCTATCCACTTTGGTGGAACTGCTTTTTGTACAGTGAAAATACAGAGCATCCAAAACTCATTGTGAGAACATCAGATTTTGTGTTGTGCTTGTGCTCTGCGGGAACATAAGGAAAAGCTCTTCTGCTTCCGTGAAGTCACATAATTCATCTTGATGTGGATGAAACAGAAGCGCTTTCTTTCCAGGAATGTTCTGTACATTGAGACCATTACAAATAATGAATAGTGCAGCAGGGCGTATCGCTGACCAACCGCAGTCCATCCTACTACTAAGTGCATGTAGCAGATTTCAATCATCTGGAGCAATATAAAACTAATGTTACATTTCCATTTCTCAAGATTTTTAATTTATGCTTCAATATGAAGCTAACAATTTACTTAATGGAGGATTACAGGACCACTCACCCTTACAGAAAAAAAAAAAAAAGAAGAAAGAAAGATAACAGAAGAGCTGTGACCCACCACCTTTCCATGGATGTGCGTATGCCTACTAACAGGTCACTTACCTTGGGCTTTATCAGGAAGAGGACTACAACTGCGGCTGCTTTGAGTGATGAGTGGCTTCTCTGTAAAATGTTGTGCAAAACGTGCAGTTTTTGTTCATTAAATCTATACAAGGTCATTTTACATACATTACTTTAATGTTTCCTAATACTTACCGATATCATTTGTAGACTGTATACTCTGTATATTAGTAATGACGCCGAAGCTAGGCGCAATGGACTCTGATGGCATCATTACACCTTTAGCCTTCTTTTTTGATTTCCTCTCTCTTTGAGGCCATTCATCTTCATCCTCATCATCACTTTCACTCAAGTCATCAAACCCAAAATATTTAATTCTATAGCTTGATTGCCCAAAATGTTTAGACCCACCATCACCACCAGTTCCATCATCTTGTTCGTCAAACCCAAAGAACTCCAACTTCGCATCCTTCTTAGATTTTGTATTTCCAGGGCGAAACCTTGTGGTGGTTTTTGCGGTTGCCAAATCAGCTTTCTTTCGAAGACGCCCTGCCTCCCCTAAATCTGTAGAAGGGCTTGAAGTAAGCTCATCCATACCCCGCTCCATGCTATCCTGTATGGTAACGTTACATACAGAGAGACACGATGGATGGAGCACAGTGTAATCTCTAGTCCGACCAATGGGTCTGGTACCACTGCTTTTATTCACAGCATTCGTCTTGTCTGACGCACTGTTAGATTTGCCAGTGTTATAACTTGAACCATCTAACAGTTTATCGAAATTTGAAGAACCCTGTGAAGATTTTGCTTTGTTAGACCTACAATATGTCCTACAGTTACTAAGCTTCACGCCGCCTTGGAGAACATCTTCACTCGTTTGCTCCTCTGGGTCGGCCAGTTGTTCGTTATACTGAATGTAGTCATCTTCATCCCTTGGACTACCTGCACCCAAACATAACTCAATCTCTGGGGTTTCTGAAATTTCTTCCGTCAGATCTTCCCAGTCAAACAGTTCAAATTTCTGTGTTTCTCCAGTAAGATCTTTCTGTATTGGAAAATCTGATTTTTTTACAGATGCCAAATCCCAGTCATCTGTGTCAGTGGTGAAACTAGAGAGCATTGACTCCACAGGCTTTTTGCTACTGTTACAAGGTTTTGAGGAAACTCCAAAATGTAGCAAATCAAAGGTTTTCTTGCTGTCATATTCGCTCTGAGTGCTGAAACTATTTATGTCTTCTATGAAACTCGGTGCATTACCTGACAAAAAAGAAGACAAATCATGAAAAACAATTCACAGATTTCAGAGTACGACTTTACATCCCTAGAGTTCTTTTGGTTTTAGTTCCTATGGGCCTAAGCACTTAATAACAGTCGGAGACTACCTGCCTGTGCTGCCCTATGCCGATCTCTCCAAGCTCAGAGTGGTCATGTACCGCTCCTGCCGGCGATACTCCTGCTTCCTGGCAGCAACACCCCATCGACAGAGCAGAAGTCAACAGAGCAATTCTGTGATTGCACTGAGCCAGGAGAGATCGGGGTACGGCAACACAAGCCTTCTGGTAACTTCTTAGTTATAAAAAGGGAAAAAAATGTCTCGGCTAACCCCTTGAAAAGAGGATCTATCACAATGTTTTATTTTAAACTGTATGTCAGCAACAATAGGTAGACGGGCCGATAAACTATTTTTTCTCACTATACAACATTGGGAAGATAGAGGCTTTTTCAGCGTAATCTTACTGTATCATGCTGACAAGTCCTCACACCAATCACTTTCTGTCCTTACAGAACCAGGAATGGAGGAAAACAACTGCATCATATGAGCGCTGGAGCATAGAAAATGATCTGCAGGAGCATGTGATACATACAATGCTGCGAATTTATCATTATTTCCCTTTGCCTGTAGTAGGGTGCAGAGTGCAGTATGTGACAAATGCAGCCCCCTCCAAAGCTCCGGCGCTCGCATGCTGCAGCCCTCTTACACTCCTGGCACCTACAGCAAAACGGTCAGCAGGTTTCTTATGTTATCTAAGAGCAGCATTATGATGTAGAAGCAAAAAAAACCCTGATTACAGCAATGTATCACACCTGATGCACCCAGAAAACTGCTTCCTCCGCTGCATATTTATCAGAGCTCTGAATACTGTGCCGATTGGCAGCTTTCTGTGACCATTGTAAAGTGACAGAAATCAGCTAATCAGAGATGGGGGAAGGGTTGGACCAGAAGGCTTGAGACACCTAGTTCTCTAGTGATAAGCTGCTGATAAAACACTGATTTTATTGAAAGAGCAAAACACAACCTAGTCAGTGACCCATCACTGGATTCAGAGTGTTTGCCCCTACATCATGGTGTTCTGGCATAACAGAGGCAATCTGTCAGCAGATTTTTTTCAAAGTACAAAAAGCAATGGGAGTGAGGAGCTACAGGCAGGACAATCATCTGAAAAAAACTGTTCTGAATTTATATGGGGAACAGAATGTTACCGCCCCCACCTTGGTTAAAGGGATACATTTATATATGAAAGTTCAAAAATGTTTTAATTAGCCCATCTGACCTTTTTACTGATGAACTGTTTACTATAAGAAAAAACAATTGTGAAAGGCTCTCTTTAAGGTTACAATGTTTAGATACTATTTACACAGAAATTAATAAAACTTAAAGGGAAGGTGCCACCAGTTTTCTTGTATTTTGTTTTTTTGTGAAATTAAGCTTAAAATAGTAATTAAAATGTATTAATGCAATGTTTGCACTGTTTGCAAACATTTCTATATGAAAAATATTATATATTTTTCTACAAATATACATATTTACCACTAGGGGGAGCATTTTCCGTTTTAGACCTCAAGCAGCTATAGTAAGATTTAGCAGCTCTGCCCCAGGGATATTAGACCACCCAAAAGGGGAGGGAAATGGTGATGTCAGCAGTTACTGCCCCAACAGCAAGAATGAAGAGCAGCATCACAGGGCAGCACCATTTTGTGTGTGACTGCCCTGTGACCTGCTGTCACCATCAGTTACTGCATCAGAGTGACAGCTCGTATATGTGACAGCTCGTATATATATGCATGCATGTATGTAGCACGCATGTATGTAGCACGCATGTATGTAGCACGCATGTATGTATGTAGCACGCATGTATGTAGCACGCATGTATGTAGCACGCATGTATGTAGCACGCATGTATGTAGCACGCATGTATGTAGCACGCATGTATGTAGCACGCATGTATGTAGCACGCATGTATGGAGTATATATGGAGTATGTATGGAGTATTTTTTTTTTTTTCATTCAACACATTAGCCGGATGATGGGACTATTACTGTCCCATAATTGGCTAATGTGTCAATCACTGTCATTGTAGCAGGCATCGTCCGATGGGACTTGTAGTCCCATCGGACGATGCTTGCACACACGCATAGAGCCCCCCCCACGCCGCACAGAGACCCCCCCACGCCGCACAGAGACCCCCCCCACACCGCACAGAGAGGGAGAGCGACACAGGGGCAGAGTGCAGTTTACCGGAGATCACTGGGACTGTGTGCAAGTGGGGAGGTGGAGACAGAGCAGAGGGAAGCACACAGGGCAGCGTGTGAGAGCAGAGGATGTCTACCCAGAACCTGCAGTGCCTGGAGTACAGAGGATCAGTCAGTGCTTCTGTCCTGCGATAGAGAGTAAGTGGAGCTCAACAAATAGCACTGGACTATAATAAAATGGCAGCTAGTCACACCTACAGCAGTGAGTTGTGCAGCCCACAGAGGCGTGCCCAGCTCACTGCTAATGCTGTTGCAATGTTACAGATAGGGTCCGAGCCGGTCTATTATCTCCTATGTCCATGGGGTGCCGTAATCTGACACGGATAGTGCCCTGCTACTGCTGCAAAACAAAGATGTCAGCCCCCAGTTCCTTCTTTCTACTCATATAACACACGGAATCTGTTTTACATGCATTCAAATCTGGGTTATAACAGCATGTTATGCTACATTACATTGATTAATTAATGATCTACAAACGCGGTACCTTCCCTTTAATCTAACCTGGAAAACTTCAAAGAATGGCACCTTAGCATAAGTAGTAGGCATAATTGCCGCTGAGACATAATGAGTCACGCTAGTTATTGGCATTTCCATGAACGACTGTGCTCATTACTCATGCTCAGAACATGTTAGCGTGAAGATAATAATTAGTTTTTAGGATTCAATGAAACATCCCAATAAGCAGCTCATACTGCTATGGAGAAGATCACGGGTAGTAACTTTCTTGAAAATAACAGCTATAGCTCACCAGGTCTGGACCAGGCCATTTACCCCATTTTTAACCAGGGGTCAGCAGGGGAGGGGGGCGGAGGCTGTCTAATTATACTTACCTACTCGGTGCCAGGAGCAGGTAAGTATGACGGGGGCAGTGCGCGATACTCACCTGCTCCTCGTTCCACCGTCGGCGCCGCTGTGTCTTCCGCAGTGACGCTCAGGTCAGAGGGTGCGATGACGTGATTAGTGCGTGCCGCCCTCTTCCTGAACGTCGGCACAGAGGATGGGAAGACACAGCGGCGGTCAGCGGTGGAACGGGAATGGTGAGTATAGCAAGTGTCGGGAGCCTGAGAGGTGGGCATGTAATTTTTTTAATCGCAGCAACAGCATATGGGGCAAATATCTGTATGGGGCCATGTGCAGCATTATATGGGGGCAAATATCTGTATGGGGCATCTGTATGGGGCCATGTGCAGCATTATATGGGGGCAAATATCTGTATGAGGCATCTTATGGGGTCATAATCAACATTTGTGGAGCATTATACGGGGCAAATATCTGTATGGAGCCTCTAAGGCTACGTTCACATTTGCATTGTTGGGAGCAGCGTCGTCGACGCAACCAACAACGCATATACACAACGCTGCGCTTTTTGACGCATGCCTTGACATAAACTAGTATTGTTCATGAATTTTGGAGCAGGGAAAACACTACAAGTAGCGTCGTTCGCGCCCTGTCTGGTGCGTCAAATGGACGCATGCGTCGTAAAACGCAATACAATGCATACCGACGCATGTCCATGTGCCCCCCATGTTAAAGATAGCGGCGCATGACGCATGCGTCGACGACGCTGCGCCTAGCAACACAAATGTGAACGTAGCCTTATGTGGCCATGTGCAGCATTATATGGGGGCAAATGTCTGTATGGAGCATCTTATGTGGCCATGTGCAGCATTATATGGGGGCAAATATCTGTATGGGGCCATGTGCAGCATTATATGGGGGCAAATATCTGTATGGAGCATCTTTTGGGGTCAATCAACATTTGTGCAGCATTATATGGGGCATATTTTAATATGGAGCATCTTATGGGGCCCATCATAAACTGTATGGAGCATTATATGGGGCTCCTGATTCAATATGGATATTCAAAAACACAACCTACTGGTGTCTCAATTAATTTTACATTTATTTGTATCTATTTTTATAATTTACCAGTAGCTGCTGCATTTTCCACCCTAGGCTTATACTGGAGTCATTAAGTTTTCCCATAGGCTTATACTCGAGTCATTAAGTTTTCCCAGTTTTTTGTGGCAAAATTAGCGGGGGTCGGCTTATACTCGAGTGAGTGTATGTATGTATGTATGTATGTGTATGTATGTGTATATATGTATATATATATATATATATATATATATATATATATATATATATATATATACACACATACATACATACATACATACATACACACACACACACATGCGGTTTAAATATCTGTAGAATTATTCTCATATGGATATTCAAAAAAGTTTTGCACATTTTTTCAGAAATACATGGGGCTTTAATGTTATGTTATTTTTCTACTCAATCGCCAAAATTCTGGAATGAATGACTGAAGTTAGAAGATTTCCGCGCAACAGTTTTTTTTGCTAATCTTGGAGTTTTGATGCCAGTTTTGCCCAACACTGTCAAAATGGACAGAGCTGGGGCATTCCTTTCATCACTGACTGGAGTAAGATTTGGGGTGCAGCACACGTCACTCATCAAACGCTCCCAATTCATTAAGAGGCGTGTCAACATAGCCTTTAGGCCCTAGGGACAATTTTTTTTTCAAGCATACATTTGGGATTTATTAAAAATGTTCAACCATTTGCCTTCTATAGCTGCATTTGGTATTGCTGGCTGCAAATTGAGTTCAAGGGAACCTGTCAGCAGATTTATGCTGCCCAAACTGTGTCCGGTGGTCGGCACTCATAGCTAGTGAGCAACTCTGCTACATAAAGGCGATCTGATCATCACCTACATATTGCAGAGCTGATCAGATAAGTGGAGCTTCTAGTCTGCCATGGAGACTATTGAAACATGCCAAAGATAAAGAAAAAAGTTTTTAAAAATATAAAAAATATATGAAAGTTCAAATCACCCCCGTTTCGCCCCATTCAAAAGAAAATAAGTAAAAAAAAAAAAAAGAACATACACATTTGGTATTGCTGCGTTCAGAATCACCCGATCAAAATAAAAAAAGAATTAACCCGATTGCTAAATGGCGTAACGAGAAAAAAAGTTAAAACGCCAGAATTACACTTTTTTGGTTGCAGCAACATTGCATAATAACGGGCTATCAAAAAATCATATCTGCGGCAAAATGGTATTATTAAAAACGTCAGCTCGGCATGCAAAAAATAAGCCCTCACCTAGCCCCAGATCACGAGAAATGGAGACTGTACTGGTCTCAGAAATGGCGCAATTTTTTTTTTTATTCAGACTTTGGAACTTTTTTCACCACTTGAATAAAAAAAAGAACCTAAACATGTGTGGTATCTATGAACGCGTAATGACCTGGAAAATCATAATGGCAGGTCAGTTTTAGCATTTAGTAAACATGGTTTAAAAAAAAAAAAATAAAAAAAAATAAAAAACGTAGGATTGCACTTTTTTAAATTTCTCCACATTTGGAACTTTTTTCCCCCATTTGCCAGTACACTGTGTGTTAAAACCAAAGGTTTCGTTCAAAAGTACAACTTGTCCCGCAAAAAACAAGCCCTCAATTGGCCATTTCGACGAAAAAATAAAAAAGTTATGGCTCTGGGAAAAAGGGGAGCAAAAATGAAAATGTAAAACCAAAATTACCTCTGGTCGTTAAGGGGTTAAAGCTAGGCTGTTAGGAAATCCCGTCTAAGGCCGGTTTCACATGTATGACATTCATGGTCCGAGTATGAACTATGTTTGGACGGTCGATGCATATATGAGGCTGTTGCGTTCAGGTCAGGAAACCTGCAGCCGACTGGGACATCACGTCCTGTACTCAGATATGTGAAACCGGCCTGAGCAGAGACATTGCAGAAATTAAATAACACGTTTTTACATAGATTTTAGGTCATAAAACTATGAATATCAGATTACCTGTGATTGTTTTTTTAGGGGAGTTTAGATAGTTATTATCTTCAGTGATCTTGTTTGCATTTTTTTCTTTCAATTCATATAATGTATTGTCAAAAGAGACACATTTATATGACACAGCGGATTCTGATGCAATGGGATGATCCGTTCTGCTGTTTGCATCTAGCACAGGGATGAGATTTTCGGATCCTGTTGCGCCAAAACGTTCTGAAGGTTGTTGTGGGGCACTCTTGGGCTGCGAGATGCTTTTTGATGACACTGGCTTTGACTCTTCATCGCTATCAAATCCAAAAGGATCCTCAGCCACGTCTTCGTCGTCGTCAACTTTGGTTCGCTTTGGGAGGTCAGCAATATCTGGTTTGTGATTCTGCCTCTTCTGCCCTACTTTGGCCACAAATGTGGTCTCTCCCCATTTTGTACTAAGAGTGGTTCGCTTATTAGAGAATACTTCATCAAACTTGGAGCTTCCATTTCCACCCTTGCGGCTGTACGTTTTCCCAAATCTGGATGTCATGTTGAAGCCTGTTTCATATTCTCTGTGGTCAAAGAATAAACAGAAATGTTGGCATTAAAACTTTGAACATCAGAAAGTTAATATTTATAAGAATTCTTAATGAAGTCACGATCAGTCACGATGTCGCTGCTCGTGCAAATTAGGTTATCACGCACACGAGGGCATGCCAACATGGAAACAGGGCTGACTTGTCTGAGGCAACTAACGCCCCATCGACTAGTCAAAGCCCTCATTAGCATAAGGTAAGCTTTTTTTTTTTTTTTTAAAGCATTTAACTGAATCATGTTATACAGGGCTGGCTAAGGAGGGCATTTAATCACACATAGCTGAATGCTGATGGATCAGAGGGCGTGGGGGACCGGACAGGGTTAACACCTTTCTAAAGTGGTCCAAGGAAGGACAGCTGGTTACGGGGTCGCTGGGGTGATTGCTGTCTGGTCTGAGGCTACACAAGAGATACTGTGGCAGCAGTTGCTGAAAAGGTTAAATGGATCAACATAGAAAGCTGAATAAAATAGTATCTTGATATCTACGATTTAATGTCTTATCCCATAGAAATTTGTTTTTCTTAACAGGTGAATGAGATGTTAAAATTTATAGGCTGAACATAGATCCCCTGAATATCCGCCTCCAGAGCGTATTATAAATTAAAGGAGCGTTACCAGTGTGAGGCATGTATATCAGGAGAGCAGACTGTCAGTCATTACATGCCTCACACTGCTCATTCCTACTTCCAAAAAAATAAAAATAAGAGAAGTAGCTCGCGTCAGATTCTCAGAGAGATCTCTAGCCTATAGATCTTAACATCTCATTTACATATTAAGAAAAAAAGTGGATTTCTCTGGAATAAGACATTGGATCACACATCAAGGTATCATTTTATTTGGCTTCCTATGACCCGCATGCCCATATAGATGGCTTAGTCCTACTGATTGATTCTCTTTAACACTGGCTATACCAAAATACATGTTGACTCCTGTCCACTACAAAAAGTGGCTACCATGGGCACATGAGCATCAGAAGGGAAGGCTGGAGTAATGAAAAACGGCGTATGAGGAATAACGATTTTCTTTTATATGACTTGAATGACTGTACACATCGATTATCTGAGCAAGCGGCACCAGGATGAACTACAGGAAGGCAGACTGATAACGGCAGCGTAAGGGTATGTGCACACGTCCGGATTTTTAGCGTTTTTTTTTGGCGGAATTTCGCCATAAAAACGCTATAAATCTGGTAAAAAAAACGCTAACATTATGCATCCTATCTTTTAGAATGCATTCCGCATTTTTTGTGCAGATGTTAGCGTTTTTTTTCCGCAAAAAAAACGCATTCCGCAAAAAGAACGGACATGCTCATTCTTTTTGCGGATTTTTTGCGGATTTCATAGCAAAAATGACATTCCGGAAAAAAAAAAAAAACGCAAAAAATCCGCAAAAAAATACGCGCAAATTCCGCAAGAAATCCGCGCGAAAAAAAACGCAGATTTCTGGCAGAATTCTCAGGATTTTATCAGGAAAAAAACCTGACGTGTGCACATACCCTAATGCTATGGGCAGTGGTTCACTGCATTGTTTCCCAACTACATTCCTTAGCAGTGCACAGGTGACAGAACCCGTGCCAATGGCCATCACCTGTGTAATACTAAGGAAACCCTGAAACAAGATTTGGGGGACTGAGGACTGCAGTTGGGGAATCTCTGGTACACTGGAAGACATGGGGCTTTTACACAGACCAGTTACCGTAGTTACAGTGACATATAGCCACCCAAACATTGTTACAGATCACGTGCACACCTTCATGTTAAAGGGACACTGTCACCTGAATTTGGAGGGAACAATCTTCAGCCATGGAGGCGGGGTTTTTGGGTGTTTGATTCACCCTTTCCTTACCCGCTGGCTGCATGCTGGCTGCAATATTGGATTGAAGTTCATTCTCTGTCCTCCATAGGACACGCCTGTGCAAGGCAAGATTGCACTGTGCAGGCATGTACTACGGAGGACAGAGAATGAACTTCAATCCAATATTGCAGCCAGCGGGTAAGTAAAGGGTGAATCAAACACCCCAAAACCCCGCCTCCATGGCTGAAGATTGTTCCCTCCAAATTCAGGTGACAGTGTCCCATTAACAGTGGCCCCTTTCAGTAGAATAACACTCACTGACACTATAAAAACAGTTCATGCATGCTAGGAAGGACGTGACAAAAGAGCGCAAGGTGTGGAGTTGGTCTCCAAATTGCAACATCTCAAAAGATTGAGCATCTGTCAGAGGTAGTGGATAAACAAGTCAAGTCCAATCCAAAAATCCCCTCCTTACAACTTAAGGCCCCTTCACATTAAGCGATCCGGATCGCTGCAGCGTCGCTGGAGAGCTGTCACACAGACAGCTCTCCAGCGACCAACGATCCCGAAGTCCCCGGGTAACCAGGGTAAACATCGGGTTACTAAGCGCAGGGCCGCGCTTAGTAACCCGATGTTTACCCTGGTTACCAGCGTAAAAGTAAAAAAAACAAACACTACATACTTACCTACCGCTGTCTGTCCCCGGCGCTCTGCTTCTCTGCACTCCTCCTGTACTGGCTGTGAGCACAGCGGCCGGAAAGCAGAGCGGTGACGTCACCGCTCTGCTTTCCGGCTGACCGACGCTCACAGCCAGTACAGGAGGAGTGCAGAGCACAGCGCCGGGGACAGACAGCGGTAGGTAAGTATGTAGTGTTTGTTTTTTTTTACTTTTATGCTGGTAACCAGGGTAAACATCGGGTTACTAAGCGCGGCCCTGTGCTTAGTTACCCGATGTTTACCCTGGTTACCAGTGAAGACATCGCTGGATCGGTGTCACACACGCCGATCCAGCGATGTCCACGGGAGATCCAGCGACGAAATAAAGTTCTGGACTTTGTTCAGCGACCAATGATCTCCCAGCAGGGGCCTGATCGTTGGTCGCTGTCACACATAACGATTTCCTTAACGATATCGTTGCTACGTCACAAAAAGCAACGATATCGTTATGTGTGAAGGTACCCGTGTGACAGCTCTCCAGCGACCAAACAGCGACGCTGCAACGATCCGGATCGTTGTCGGTATCGCTGCAGCGTCGCTTAATGTGAAGGGGCCTTTAGACAAAACGGTTGTTCCCCTTGACAAACTCATGATGAAGGTAGCTGGCTCAGGTCAATATCCAAGTTAGATGCCTCCTCAGTCACCCAGCTGATGACAAGACAGAGAATGGGGCTGACTTATGTAATGAACCAAGTGACCCCCTTCATGTGCACATTGAAGTCAGGAGTGTCTGCAGCTAGCAGATAGGTGCACATTGCATACATAAGATTACACAATAGGGCCCCCCCCCCGCAGAATATTAGGCCGTGGACTGATCGCCATATGTTTATCACAAGATATCTACAGGCTGCTGTTAGCTCCTAGATAAGGAAATGAATGAGGCTTTAGGAGAACTTGGCATGTAGTGGTCACCATATCCCTTTGTGCCCCTGTCCCCATTCCAGCATATTTTACTGGAGCTGGCCAAATCTGGTGTGAAAATGCTAAGATGCAAAGTGTATGCACAACACCACGACAAACTAAAATACACCAACTTTTTAAAGCATTTCACATTGGAATTGTGACAAAATCCATTTGATGAAACGGGGCCTAAGTGTGGTCTCACAGACCAAATACTGACGATCTATGGGACTATTCATATTTCATTTGTTTCCTGTACACAGATGTACCACAAAAAAACGACCTGTCCTACTCTTGCTGGTTATAAGGCAAAAAATAAAAAAGTGACCTTTCAGGTGAATGGGTCAGTGAAATGAAACGCATATGACAGAAAAACTGGCGACAGATGCTAATACAGAAACAGACCAAAAAGTGATCCAGTACAGACTGAAGAACAGTCCGGTTCTTTGAAGACATGAAAATAACGTGTGAAGAAGATTGTCCTCATGCCCAGTACT
This sequence comes from Ranitomeya imitator, assembly GCF_032444005.1. NCBI lineage: Eukaryota > Metazoa > Chordata > Amphibia > Anura > Dendrobatidae > Ranitomeya > Ranitomeya imitator. The sequence goes on along the minus strand of NC_091283.1, from coordinate 723,547,687 downwards.
CCGTCCTTACCCATGCTTGTCATATACAGCAATATTGGGCCATCTTCTATTACTACGATTTAGGCTTCATTCTGACGTCACTATTTATTGTACATGTTCTACCCATGTCCGCACAGATAAAAAACGGACCCATTATATACAGACCACATTGTCTGCACAGAGACCGCTCCTATTCGGATCTCATTTAGAGATCAAAATTGTCCTTGATAATTCAGTGGACCTCTGTGGAAAAAAAAACTGACAGCTCATGGACACCATTTATGTAGCATCCTAGTGCGGTCCTTTTTTACTCTCTAATGGGTAACGGAAGCTCGGAAAGCTTTATTTTTTTGCATACAAAAAAAAAAAAAGATGCCACAATGATAAAAACTGAATCCAACTCGCAGATAAAAATATGTTCTGTTTAATATGCTACACAAGAAATAGAAACGGATGTCTACAGAACTTCTAACTCAGTATTCAGGAAATGTGTCATCTTTGCCTTTGTACAGGACATCAGGTAAAGTATAGTGCTGGTAATTCTTACTAAAAAAAATAAAACAAATAAAAGCCAGAGAAGTATCGGCACAACCCATTTTCAGAGCAGGCCCTTTATTGGAGAATTAGCTGCATGTCATCTACAGACCGGCACACCGACTATCCTCTAGGGCAGACCGCGTGGACCAGAAGTCAGGCTGGATGCAGAAACACTAATCTTTACCTTACACTCTATACCCGAGGCAAAGAAACATTTTCCCTGAAGTCCTCCTCCAATGCAGAAAGCAACAAATAGACATTCCCAGGTGTCTCTTACCCGAGAGCCTTCCAGACACTGCTCCGACACTAGCCAGAGGCAGACAGTCATCACTCATCCACTAAATGTATGTGATCACTGGGGGTCTGACCATTGGGAGTTCTACTGATCAAAGCCTCTGTGTTAATGGGATGGAAGTCAGTAGGGAAGATCATCATTTTAGTCACTCTCCATGGACCCAACAGACAGATGAGAATTAGGAAAATAATATAAGGTACCTTCACACTGAGTGACTTTAGAACGATAATGATAGCGATCCGTGAATTTGCAACATCCTGGATAGCGATATCATTGTGTTTGACACGCAGCAGCGATCTGGATCCAGCTGTGAGATCGCTGGTCGGAGCTAGAAGGCCAGAACTTTATTTCGTCGCTGGATCACCCTCTGACATCGCTGAATCGGCGTGTGTGATGCCGATTCAGCGATGTCTTCACTGGTAACCAGGGTAAACATCGGGTTACTAAGCACAGGGCCGCGCTTAGTAACCCGATATTTACCCTGGTTACCATTGTAAAAGTAAAAAAAACAAACAGTACACACTTACATTCCGGTGTCTGTCCCCCGGCCTCAGCTTCCCTGCACTGTGTCAGCGCCGGCCGTAAAGCAGAGCACAGCGGTGACGTCACCGCTCTGCTCTGCTTTACGGCTGGCCGGCGCTGACAGTGCAGGGAAGCTGAGGCCGGGGGACAGACACTGGAATGTAAGTATGTATTGTTTGTTTTTTTAACTTTTACAATGGTAACCAGGGTAAACATCGGCTTACTAAGCCCGGCCCTGCACTTAGTAACCCGATGTTTACCCTGGTTACCCGGGGACTTCGGCATCGTTGGTCGCTAGAGAGCTGTCTGTGTGACAGCTCTCCAGCGACCACACAACGACGAAACAGCGACGCTGCAGCGATCGGCATCATTGCCTATATCGCTGCAGCGTCGCTTAATGTGACGGTACCTTTATACCTAAAGGTTAACCATAGATCTTACAAAAAGCTGTGCAAAACCATAACTGATCTAATCTATGTGGTATATACCAACTATAAGAAGGCGGAAGTATTGGCACACTGGATTGCAACATGTCCGATCCTTTGCTCTGCCAGGAGATGGTGTTATATATAAATCTAAATTTATGGTGGAGCGTCCAGCCAAATGTCTGTGTGTAGGGAAAACCCAATACTTGGATACAATAAATAAGGAGTATCCATACGATCATTCAGATAGCAAGAAACCAGGGAGAGCTCGGGGCACAGACTGATCGGACCACCTTCGGCTTCTCCTGGATCCTCTCATTCACATCTATGGAAGGCTACTCAGAGGATGCAGATATGGGGCATCTTCAGGCCTAATGCAAACCTTCACTGTCAGGTAAAATACAAGACTGACAGCCAGCCACGGAAATGAAGGTCAATATGCACTGGGAATTATGGTTATGTTTTGTTTCCAAATTATAAAGAATCATTCATCATAGGTAAACAAAAATCAACAGCGACATTGGCAATTCATTAATAGCACATTGACATTTAAAGGGAACCCGTCATTCGATTCATGCTGTCAGAACCACGGACAGCAGGGATCACACACTGACTAGGGATTGCAGATGGGAATGCTCTACTGTGATACGCTGCCGTGGTTCGGAGTAAGGGTAAGTGCACACGTTGCAGATTTCCTGCAGATCCGCAGCATTTTTTTCCGAACAGAAACTCAAGTGATTGAGGGTATGTGCACACGTTGCGTATTCTCTGCGGATCAGCAGCGTTTTTTTGAGGTTCAGAAACGTTGCAGATCCGCAATTGATTTACAGTACAATGTAAATCAATGAGAAAAAAAAAATGTGCACACATTGCAGAAAATCCGCTGCGGAAACGCTGCGATTTAAAAGAAGTAGCATGTCACTTTTTTGTGAATCTGCAGCGTTTTTGTACCCATTCCATTATAGAAAACCGCAGGGGTAAAAACCGCAGCAAATCCTCAAGAAAACCGCAACAAAAAACGCACAAAAAATGCTGCGGAACCGCACAAAAACCGCTGCGGAACCGCAGGTGCGTTTTCTGCCAGGAGAGGCAAAATCCACACCAGAAATTTCTAAGCCTAATCCGCAACGTGTGCACATAGCCTTACAGTACAATGTAAATCAATGGCAAAAAAAAATGCCGTGCTAATGGTGCAGAAAAATGTGCACGGAAAACGCAGCAGAATCAAAAAAGGACCCTGCCAATTCTTTTTGCAGATTTGCTGCGTTTCTGCACCCATTCCATAATAGAAATCCGCAGGTGTAAAAAAAATGGATGAAATCCACACAAAACGCGCAAAAAAATATGCAGATTCTGACCTGCGTTTTCTGCCAAGAAATGCAGAATCTGCGCAGAAAATTCCAGTCAAATCTGCAACGTGTGACTATAGCCTAAACGAAGGCAGAAAATGCGGGGACTTGTGGCTGGGGCGATTTAGTAAGGCATTTGATGGCAGTTTTCTTGCATAAAACATCTTAAGATGCAATACTTCTTCTGCCCCCCATCTGGTCGCTTTCCTTGGCACAGTTCTCCGTACAGCAGTTGTTTCGGTAGTCGGCTGTGAGGCATTCTGACCATATGTCCAGCCCACCTGGCTTGGACTTTCAGCAGGAGAGTGTAAACACTGCAGAGCCCAGTTTGTTCCGGAATTGCCGTGTCCGGGACATTGTCTTGCCACCTGATGTGGAGGAGTCTGTGGAGGCAACTCATGTGAAAATGATTAAGCTGTTTAGCATGCTTAGACTGTCTAGGTCTCGTTAGCATAGAAGTGTGGTGAGGACCACCACAAAGTAGACCTTCAGCTTGGTGGTAAGGCTGAGTCCACTTGGTTCTTGCACAATCTCCCAAAGGCAACACTGGCTTTGGCAATTCTGTTATTAAAGGGAACCTGTCACCCCCAAAATCGATGGTGAGGTAAGCTCACCGTCATCAGGGGCTTATCTACAGCATTCTGTAATGCTGTAGATAACCCCCGATGTAACCTGAAAGAGGAGAAAAAGAGGTTAGATTATACTCACCCAGGGGCGGTCCTGCTGCGGTCTGGTCAAATGGGTGTCTCTGGTCCACTCCGGCGCCTCCTATCTTCATTCCATGACGTCCTCTTCTGTTCTTCACGCCGCGGCTCCAGCGCAGGCGTACTTTGTCTGCCTTGTTGAGGGCAGAGCAAAGTACTGCAGTGCGCAGGCGCTGGGCCTCTCTGACCTTTCCGGCACCTACGAACTGCAGTACTTTGCTCTGCCCTCAACAGGGCAGACAAAGTACACCTGCGCCGCGGCGTGAAGACCAGAAGAGGACGTCATGGAATGAAGATGGGAGGCCCCGAACCAGACCCGAGACACCCATCGGAGCAGGACCGCCCCTGGGTGAGTATAATCTAACCTCTTTTTCTCCTCTTTCAGGTAACATCGGCATCTTATCTACAGCATTACAGAATGCTGTAGATAAGCCCCTGATGACGGTGAGCTTACCTCACCATCGATTTTGGGGGTGACAGGTTCCCTTTAACCTCAGCATCTATGGTTACTTCACGAGAAAGTGTGCTGCCTAAGTAGTTGGAAGTTATCGACTGCTTTGAGGTTTTGCTCCTTCACCGTGATACGTGGCTCCTTGTATAGTTTCCCTGAACAGATTCATACATGACTTCAGTTTTTCTAGTGTTGATCTTGAGACCAAAATTGTCGCAAGGTTGTGAAAAACAGTCCATTTCATGCTGCATCTGCTGTTCCGTGCTAGCGTTAAGTGCATAGTCATCAGCAAATAATAATTCACGAATAACAGTCTCATGTACCAGTCATGTAAAATAAAGCTAGTAACCTACAAGTTAATATAATTCTGACACCATTCGACATCTGCACGGAGAGCTACGGTGCCAAGAGAGGAAATGGACTTTATTCCGCCAGGCAGTCTCGCTCTGTCAGTCAGAGGGGTGGCGCCGGTACCATTTCAATCACCGCTCAGTGCAGAGGTGGCTATAACCGCACCTCTGGCCCTAATGCCGAGACTGGTGTCAGTCAGTGCCGGGGACGCCGTTCTAGCTAGCTGTAGATTAGATCCACAGCTGTAGGTTAAGTGTTATTTTAAATGACAGGTTCCCTTTGGCTATGTGCACACGTTGCGGAATGGGGTGCAGAATTTTCTGCACAAATCCGTATCTCCTGGCAGAAACCGCAGGTGCAGATTAGCCGCAGATCTTATGCGGATTTTGTGCGGAATTGATGCGGATTTTCTGCGGTTTTTACCACTGCGGATTTCTAAAATGGAAAGGTGCAGAAATGCTGCATATCCGCAGAAAAGAAGTGACATGCACTTCTTTTAACTCCGCGGATTTTTCCGCACCATCTGCACAGCTTTTTTTTTTTTATTTACATTGTACTGTAAATCACAGTGCGGATCTGAAGCATTTCTGCGTGGAGAAATCAGTATCGTGTGCACATAGCCTTTAACTCTCTAGCCATGCCAAGAGTGTACTGAGTGCATGCACTTGGTTTGAACAATTGTTCTGTTACAAAAGATTCCCTTTAATGAATAGTCCTTCGGCTCTTGGTTGAGTAGTCCAAGGTAGGTCCCTCCTGATGACTTCTCCACATCCCAACCTAGTTGACTGACAGGTCTCTCCCGTGGTTGTACATAGGAATCGTGTAAAGGTACCGTCACATTAAGCGACGCTGCAGCGATATAGGCAAAGATGCCGATCGCTGCAGTGTCGCTGTTTAGTCGTTGTGTGGTCGCTGGAGAGCTGTCACACAGACAGCTCTCCAGCGACCAACGATGCCGAAGTTCCCTGGTAACCAGCGTAAACATCGGGTTACTAAGCGCAGGGCCGCACTTAGTAACCCGATGTTTACCCTGGTTACCATTGTAAATGTAAAAAAAACAAACACTACATACTTACATTCCGGTGTCTGTCCCCCGGCCTCAGCTTCCCTGCACTGTGTCAGCGCCGGCCGGCCGCAAAGCAGAGCGGTGACATCACCGCTGTGCTTTACGGCCGGTGCTCACAGTCAGTGCGGGAAGCTGACGGCGAGGGGACAGACACCGGAATGTAAGTATGTAGTGTTTTTTTTTTTTTTACATTTACATTGGTAACCAGGGTAAGCATTGGGTTACTAAGCGCAGCCCTGCGCTTAGTAACCCGATGTTTACCCTGGTTACCAGTGAAGACATCGCTGAATCGGCGTCACACATGCCGATTCAGCAATGTCTGCGGGAGATCCAGCGACAAAATAAAGTTCTGGCCTTTCTGCTCCGACCAACGATGTCACAGCAGGATCCAGATCGCTGCTGCGTGTCAAACACAACGATATCGCTATCCAGGACGCTGCAACGTCACGGATCGCTAGCGATATCGTTGTTAAGTTGTTCAGTGTGAAGGTACCTTTAGTCCTAGGGCTATGGAGTCGGGACTCTGTGTCCATTTTGGTGGAGTTGGACTCGGTATAAAATGGACAGACTGCAAAAATATATAAGGTGGATACAGTAGTACAAAGCAGCATGTGCTTTAAATGTTTTCAGAAGAATTTGTCAAAGTTATGAAATGGCCTATAAATGTCAGTTCTGTTCTGGATCTGGGGTTATTGGCTTTTAGTTGAGATGAATCTGTGCTGCAATTTATGTACATGCTCCGTAGTGACCAGTGCTGTGGAGTCGGAGTCTGAGCCGAGGAGTCAGAAGTCAGGGAAATTGAGGAGTCTGAGATTTGGCTTACCGACTCCACAGCCCTGGTCAGTCCACTGGAGTTAGGAGAGGTCAGTTAGAGACCGCATTAGACTAGTTAGGACTCTCCTTACTGACCCTGTCTGCAGTCACACAGTCAGCCTCCGATTGAAGCTGCTCATGGTTTAGGAGCAAGAATCTAATGACAGGTTCCCTTGATTAGCCAAAAAGTCTTACAAAAGAGAATCTCTTCACTCCGTGACAAAAACAAACTCCTCTCCAATAACTGCACTGATGAAAATGACCTAAAGATCAACAATTACCCAAACCAATGTTCCCTTGTATTCAATGACCAAGATGGCTGCTGTCAAAGACTTGACAAGTTCTCTGATCATATGGTATACCATACAGATAAATGACTCCAGCCCAGCCGTACATGTAGTTTACTGCCAACCTAAAGCTGTGTGATAAAAACCATGATTGATGGCTGCAGCTGGTCGTAAACATTAATAGAGTTATGTAATCTTTCACGTTCCCATTATATTATAACGCATACTTCTGGGTTCCTCTTCACCCATCACACCTGTGATGTCTGCAATGTGGACTATTCACAGTTCTAGACCCTCAGATCTGCCAAAACCTGGATAACAGAAGCAAGAATAGTATAAACACAAACCCTGGCAAAGTGGTAACCATAAAGTGGCTTTATCACCCTTCCTATAATGCCCAGTTTCTACAAAAGCTCTGTCCTTCCTGTGATTGAGAATTCATTCCACATGTAGAGAAGGGATCAGCTGCTACTGGACTGCGCTCCGAGCAACCAAATAAAATGTAGAAAGTACTGGGGCGCCATTCTGATAAACTCAGTGGGACTCATCTTAGGGAGAAAGCATAGCCCCCCCGCCATGTACCAATGATACAGACATCGCACAAGCATGAGGTACTAGCCACCAAGGCAGCAGCTGCTAGAATTCAGCAGGCAGGTGTCAATGATGCACCCTGTACACTGGAGATTGCTGCCCAGCCCACGTGGGACAGTCACAAACCAGCTGCCACCCCAACACACCACCGGAATACTTTTTGCCCTATGATATGCATTTCACAGGTTAAACCGAGCACGTCACGGCTGTCGGCATCATACACATACAGCCCGATGCACACCGGATGCCTGGCTTCTGGGATTTGCCTTCTAGCCCTCAATCATGGGCCCACCACTCACTAGAACAGTGACCAGCTTCACCATCCAGGCAGCCAAAGACAGCGGACTCCGGTACCACACTGCTGGGCATCCCAATATGTACTGGTCTCTAAGGCTAGGGTCACATTGCGTTAGGGCAGTCCGTTTAGCGCATAGCGCTACGGACTGCGCTAACGCAATGTCCCAAAAGGGATCCCCGATCTGCGCTAGCGAGGAATGGACCGCGAACGCTGCAAGCAGCATTCGCGGTCCGTCACTCAAATGACGGCACATCGCTAGCGCACGCCATTACAGGCAATGGCGGCGTTAACTGACTACATTACACCACAGTGTAACGTAGTCCGTTAAACGCGGTCACATAACGCAATGTGACCCTAGCCTAAGTTATAAGAAAAGGCCATAGTCCAAGGATCCAGCTGGCAAGTAGGAATGTTACATCCCACCCAAACAGAGCGGCAGCTCACAATCTGGGGGCCACTGACGGCGGGAACACAAATGACTGCGCCAGTTGCCAAACAATAAGTAACTCACCCTGTCTGATGGGCGGCAGAATAGGCTTTTTCTACATTTCAGCACTATTATACACATTACGCCCACACACTACCACAATGAGAGCATGGCAGGAGCAGTCCCATGGGGGAGAACCCTCTTATTACAGGGGTGGTCCACATGACAACTTACTGACTGGTGAGGGTCCGAATGCTGGGACCTGCACCAGATCAGGGCACTTATCCCCGCTAATGGCGCAGCAGTACGCCCCCTCTTTCCCTATGGTCCATGGGCATGACTGGAGCGGAGGTGAAGGCTGAGCGGTCGTGGCCGTCTGATGGGGATAAAGGTGCCCCGGGGTCCCGGCAGTCAGACCCCCAGTATGCACATGTAGTGTGGATGGGTGATCCCCCTATAACCTCCATTCTGGGGTCTCCGCGGACATACATGAGCTGCGGATACCACCAGTTAGGCTGATGCCCCGCACTGGTGGACACTGGCCAATCACTGCTGCCTGGAATGGGAACGCCCAGATGTCACATAATCGCTACATTGCCATGAGGAACAACAGGACCACCGGATAACGCAAAGCCGTCAGAACTGTGGTCTATGGGACAGACGACAGCTACTGTCAGGGCAGCTCTATCGCGACATCGCAGCGCTCGTGACACCGGATGTGGGCAGATCTGAGCAGAGCGGCCTGTGCGCCGCCACACAGCAGCCCGCCCGCCATCCTCCCCAGCACCGCCGGGACAGCGCTCCGCGGGAGCCTGAAGTTGGTCCCGAGGCCGCTGGAAAGTTTCCTGCTCCTCCGCGGGCCTCACTCAGCCGCAGAAAACTTCCGCACAACTCGGCCCCAGAGCGGCGGGGGCGCTAGGCCGCACGGCTCCGGCCCAGTGACACAGCCGAGGGAGAGAGCCGCGTCCCCCGGGAGCCAGGCATGCGGGCTCCCCCACCTCCAACCCACCGGGCGACAACTCACACGCTCTAATCCCTGGGGCTCCACTCACAGCGCGGCGTCACTCTCCAGCGGCAGCCGGTCTCCCCGGCCGCGTCCTCCTCCGCACCCCGGCAGACGGGCGGCAAAAATAATGAAAATAAAACCCGGAGGAAAGACCCGGCTGTTATTATTTAAACAGGGCCCGGGAACATCCCTCCGCCATTTGCCCCCCTTCCGTCACTACGCTCACACAGCGCCCGGCCGGCCAATCAGCGAGCGCCTTACTCAGCCATTAACCAGCAGGAGCCAGTGCGCATGCGCTGCCAAGGGCGGTGACCCCTTAGTGACGCATAACCACACGAAACCAATAGGCTGATCGCTAGTGCGGAAGTTGCGGGGCATTATGGGAACAGTAGTTTTTCTAACGTTTCGTCTGGTTGTGGCTAAATCCAAGTCGGCTAAACGGACCTGGTCCCTCTGCCGACTTGGATTTAGCCGGCTCAGTATAGAGAAAGCTAAATCACAGTCGGCTAAAGGACCAGGTCCCTCTGTGCACTGGGATTTAGCTTTCTCACATAGAGTCGGCTATTTCCTAGTCGGCAGAGGGACCAGGTCCTTTAGTGACTTGGTTTTATCCTGCTCTATATAAGAATGCTAAATCCTAGTGCACAGAAGGCCCCTTATTGTATATAGCTATAGATGAATCCTGTCATGTGATTTTTTTGAGCCGCAGACTAAATATGACATCTGATCACACATTTATTTATATGTGACAATTACACGCAAGAATTTTCCCCTTAATCCCAGTGTGTACAATATTCTGCGCCAATCTCATCTGCGTCCCGTTTTATTTTCTGGTGATCATTTTTGTAGATCACACGACCACATATTTTTTTCCATGCATGCACCTAGGAGTGTTTTAACCTTCGGGCGATTTTCTGTTTTTTAACGTTTTTTTTCCTTCCCATAACTTATTTTTCCATCCACATCGCCGTTGAGATCTTTTTTATTTTGGCGGGACGTTATTATTGATACCATTTTGGCGCGGATACCATGTTTTGATCACCTCTTATTTCATTTTATTGCAATGTTGCAGCGACAAAAAAAACGTAATTATGGCGCTTCGAGTTTACTTCTCGTTATGCCGTTTACCAATCAGATTATTTTATATTTTCATTGGTCAGACCTTTCTGAACACGTCAATTCCCAATTTATTTATTTTTTTTTAATGGAGCAAAAGCGATATTTTTTTTTCCTTATATTTTTATGATATATGACGTAACTTGTAGATCACACAACCACAGATTTTTTTCCATGCATGCACCTAGGAGTGATTTAACTCTCCGGCGATTTTCATTTTTTTAATATTTTTTTTCCTGCCCATAACTTATTTTTCCATCCACATCGCCTTTGGGATTTTTTTTTATTTTGGCGGGACGTTCTTATTGATACCATTTTGGCGCGAATACCATGTTTTGATCACCTCTTATTTTATTGCAATGTTGCGGCAACCAAAAAAAAGTCATTATGGCGTTTCGAGTTTTTTTCTCTTTGTGCCGTTTACTGATCAGATTATTTTACATTTTGATTGGTCAGACCTTTCTGAACACGTCAATTCCAAATTTCCAATTTTTTTTTTTTTTTTTAAATGAAGCAAAAGTGATATTTTTTAAAAAAATATTTTTATTATATATGATGCAACTACATCATGCGTTGTGAAGGGGTCAATTCTATAACTATTGGCCAAATGGACCAGGTCCTTCTGCCGACTTGGATTTAGCCTGCTCTCTGTGAGAAAGCTAAATCCCGGTCGGCTAAAGGACCAGGTCCCTGTGAGTGTTTTAATACTAGATCTAGCAGACTGAAGGACCAGGTCCCTGTGAGTGTTTTAACACTAGATCTAGCAGACTGAAGGACCAGGTCCCTGTGAGTGTTTTAACACTAGATCTAGCAGGCTAAGGGACCAGGTCCTTCTGCCAACTTGGATTTAGCCTGCTCTCTGTGAGAAAGCTAAATCCCAGTTGGCTAAAGGACCAGGTCCCTGTGAGTGTTTTAATACTAGATCTAGTAGGTTAAAGGACCAGGTCCTTCTGCCAACTTGAATTTAGCCTGCTCTCTGTGAGAAAGCTAAATCCCGGTCGGCTAAAGGACCAGGTCCCTGTGAGTGTTTTAATACTAGATCTAGTAGGTTAAAGGACCAGGTCCTTCTGCCAACTTGAATTTAGCCTGCTCTCTGTGAGAAAGCTAAATCCCGGTCGGCTAAAGTACCAGGTCCCTGTGAGTGTGTGAGTGTTTTAATACTAGACCTAGCAGGCTAAAGGACCAGGTCCTTCTTTCAACTTGGATTTATCCTGGTCTCTGTGAGAAAACTAAATCCCAGTTGGCTAAAGGACCAGGTGCCTGTGAGTGTTTTAATACTATAGGAGGCTAAAGGACCAGGTCCTTCTGCCAGCTTGAATTTAGCCTGCTCTCTGTGAGAAAGCTAAATCCCATTCGGCTAAGGCCTCTTTTTCACTTCCTTTTCTTGCAATCCGTCGCAATCCGTCATTTTGGGCAAAAACGGATCCTGCAAATGTTCTCGCAGGATGCGTTTTTTTTACCATAAACTTGTATTAGCGACGGATCGCCACACGTCGCGTCCATCGTGCTACGGATCCGTCGTGTTTTGGCGGACCGTCGTCACAAAAAAATGTTCAACGTAACGTGTTTTTGTACATCGCGTCCGCCATTTTCGACCGCGCATGCGCGGCCGAAACTCCGCCCCCTCCTCCCCAGACTGCAGAATGGGCAGCGGATGCGTCGAAAAACTGCATCTGCTGCCCACGTCGTACAAAACTTTCACAACGTCTGTCGGTACGTCGGCGCGACGCATTGCGATGAAAGATGATCTACTAGATCTAGCAGGCTAAAGGACCAGGTCCTTCTGCCAACTTGAATTTAGCCTGCTCACTGTGAGAAAGCTAAATCCAAGTGGGATAAAGGACCAGGTCCCTTGAAGTGGTTTAATACCAGACTTAGGCTAGGGTCACATTGCGTTATGTGACCGCGATTAACGGACTATGTTACACCGCGGCATAACGCGGTGTAACGTAGTCCGTTAACGCCACCATAGCCTGTAATGGCGAACGCATCGCTAGCGCACGCCCACATTGGGCGTGCGCTAGCGATGTGCCGTCATTTGAGTGATGGACCGCGAACACTGCTTGCAGCGTTCGCGGTCCGTTCCTCGCTAGCGCAGATCGGGGATCTGCGCTAGCGGGATCGGCTAATGCGATCCCTTTTGGGACATTGTGTTAGCGCAGTCCATAGCGCTATGCGCTAAACGGACTGCCCTAACGCAATGTGACCCTAGCCTTAGTAAGCTAAAACACCAGGTCCTTCTGCCCACTTAGATTTAGCTTGCTGTGTGTAACAAATTCTAGTGGGCAACGCAGTCCAACAGTGATTCACCATCTGATGCACTGTAATGATTCCACTGGTTCACTGTCGGACTTCCGTACTGTAGTGCTCCTGTGTCACGCAGGGGCCAGTCTGGCAATCCAACCTACTACAATGTTTCCGCCTGGTTATGCATATTGCCGGTCACTGTGCTCCTTGAGTTCACCTCAAGTGACAGTTGACAGCTCAGAGGGTTCTGTGATAACCGCAAACTGTAATCTCCAGTGACCTCACAGGTGGTGGCTTCCATGCCACCCTTAGGCCGGGGTCACACTCGGCGTAAGACAATACGGTCCGTAATTTACGGCCGTAATACGCAGAAAAGTCCCCAAAATAGTGGTCCGTATCTCCTCCGTAGGCAGGGTGTGTCAGCGTATTTTGCGCATGGCATCCTCCGTATGTAATCCGTATGGCATCCGTACTGCGAGATTTTCTCGCAGGCTTGCAAAACCGACCTACGGACATACAATGGATCCATGTGCTCAAAAAATCGTAACAACATATATACTGTCTATCTATCTATCTATATATATATATATATGTCAGTAGACACATATATGTATATATATTAATATTTCATCCAGCGCGAGATAGCAAAAGCCGGCAATTGAATTATCGGCTTTAAAGCTATCTCCTTCCTAAGCCCGACATGATATGAGACATGGTTTACATACAATGAATGAACAAAACGCACCAACCCATTTCCTCAGGTTACCAATGGGCCACATTCCAAGCTCAATATAAACATATTGACCATAAGGTAATAAACCCTAGTCACGAAGTGTATACTTTAAGACAAAATCTTTATTTAACATACATAAAACAACATATAAATATTAAAACAGTGCCTCACAATCAGATGAAATACTACACCAAGGTGAACAGCGAACATCACAGGTATATAATCTTAAGTGTATTTTATAGTTACCTAGAAATCATCGGATAGATATTTCCTATTTCATATCTCCGCCAGAGTAGTAAAGCCAGTGACTGAGGGCAGATAGTCCATGGTTATTGGCCCCCTCCCTGGCTAAAAACATCTGCCCCCAGAAAAGGCACATCTGGAAGATGCGCCTATTCTGGCACTTGGCAACTCTCTTCCCATTCCCGTGTAGCAGTGGGATATGGGGTAATGAAGGGTTAATGTCACCTTGCTATTGTAAGGTGACATTAAGCCAGATTAATAATGGAGAGGCGTCAATTATGACACCTATCCATTATTAATCCAATTGTATGAAATGGTTAAAAACACACACACACATTATTACAAAGTCTTTTAATGAAATACAAACATAGGTTGTTGGAATATTTTATTATCCTGGTAATCCACCTGAAGACCCTCGCTCTGTAACAAAGGAAAAATAAAAAAACAACAATATCTCATACCTTCCGATGATCTGTCACGTCCCACGATGTAAATCCATCTGAAGGGGTTAAAATATTTTACAGGCAGGAGCTCTGCTATAATGCAGCTGTGCTCCTGCCTGTAAAACCCCAGCGAATGAATGGAAAGTAGGTCAATGACCTGTAGTTACCTTCATTCGCGGTGATGCGCCCTCTGCTGGTTGTCCTCATATGACCTCGAGGCTGGGAGAATATTCTGAAAAGTTCCCACGCTCGAGGTCATATGAGGACAACCAGCAGAAGTGTCTATCAGCCATAAGCCGGCGTCACACTCAGCGTAAGACAATACGGTCCGTATATTATGGCCGTAATACGCTGAAAAGTCCACAAAATAGTGGTCCATAGCTCCTCCGTAGGCAGGGTGTTTCAGCGTTTTTTGCGCATGCATCCTCCGTATGTAATCCGTATGGCATCTGTACTGCGTGTTTTCCTCGCAGGCTTGCAAAACCGACATACGGCTATACAAGGGATCCATGTTTAAAAAAAAACAAAAAACATATATACTGTCTATATATGTCTATATATATATATATATGTCAGTAGACACATACAGTATATGTATATATATTAATATTTCATACAGCGCGAGATAGCTTTAAATCCGGTAATTCAATTACCGGCTTTTGCGATCTCCTTCCTAAACCCGACATGATATGAGACATGGTTTACATACAGTAAACCATCTCATATCCCAATTTTTTTGCATATTCCACACTACTGTTAGTAGTGTGTATATGCAAAATTTGGCCGTTCTAGCTATTAAATTAAAGGGTTAAATGGCGGAAAAAATTGGCGTGGGCTCCCGCGCAATTTTCTCCGCCAGAGTAGTAAAGCCAGTGACTGAGGGCAGACATTAATAGCCTCGAGAGGGTCCATGGTTATTGGCCCCCCCTGGCTAAAAACATCTGCCCCCAGCCACCCCAGAAAAGGCACATCTGGAAGATGTGCCTATTCTGGCACTTGGCCACTTTCTTCCCATTCCCGTGTAGTGGTGGGATATGGGGTAATGAAGGGTTAATGCCACCTTGCTATTGAAAGGTGACATTAAGCCAAATTAATAATGGAGAGGCATCAATTATGACACCTATCCATTATTAATCCAATACTAGTAAAGGGTTAAAAAAAACACACACATTATTAAAAATTATTTTATTGAAATAAAAACAAAGGTTGTTGTAATAATTTATTCTACGCTCAATCCTTCTGAAGACCCTCGCTCTGTAACAAAGTAAAAATAATAAACCAACAATATACATACCTTCCGAAGATCTGTAAGGTCCCACGATGTAAATCCATCTGAAAGCTCCCTGGCTCGAGTTCATATGAGGGCGCCCTCTGCTGGTTGTCCTCATATGAACTTGAGCCTGGGAGCTTTCTAGGAAAGTTCCCACGCTCCAGGAACAGCCAGCAGAGGGCGCCTCACCGCGAATGAAGGTAAATATAGGTCATTGACCTACTTTACCTTCATTCCCCGGGGTTTTGCAGGCAGGAGCAGCACTGCATTAGCAGAGCTCCTGACTGAAAAATGTTTTAACCCCTTCAGATGGATTTACATTGTGGGATGTTACAGATCTTCGGAAGGTATGTATATTGTTGGTTTATTATTTTTACTTTGTTACAGAGCGAGGGTCTTCAGATGGATTGAGCGTAGAATAAATTATTACAACAACCTTTGTTTTTATTTCAATAAAATAATTTTTAATAATGTGTTTTTTTTAACCCTTTACTAGTATTGGATTAATAATGGATAGGTGTCATAATTGACGCCTCTCCATTATTAATTTGGCTTAATGTCACCTTACAATAGCAAGGTGACATTAACCTTTCATTACCCCATATCCCACCGCTACACGGGAATGGGAAGAGAGTGGCCAAGTGCCAGAATAGGCGCATCTTCCAGATGTGCCTTTTCCGGGGTGGCTGGGGGCAGATGTTTTTAGCTGGGGGGGGGGGGCAATAACCATGGTCCCTCTCCAGGCTATTAATATCTGCCCTCAGTCACTGGCTTTCCCACTCTGGCGGAGAAAATTGCGTGGGGGCCCACGACAATTTTTTCCGCGATTTTACCCTTTAATTTAATAGATAGAGCCCCCAAATTTTACACCAATTTTACACTTCTTACATTACTAAAGAGGAATATGTAATAAAAGAAGAGATATGAGATGGTTTACTGTATGTAACCATGTCTCATATCATGTCGGGTTGGGGAAGGAGATAGGAAAAGCCGGCAATTGAATTACCGGCTTTTCTGCTATCTAGCGCTGCATGAAATATATATATATATTAATATATGTGTCTCACTGACATATATATATATATCCCTATACTATGTATAGACATTTATTTTAGCTATTCTATTCTAACCTGTCAGTGTGATTTAACTGTACACCGCACTGAATTGCCGGCTTTTCTATAGAACACCGCTGCGTCTTTCTCGCAAGACACACTGTTGGTCCGTGTGTAATCCGTATTTTTCTCGCCCCCATACTTTCATTGGCGATTTTTTTTTTTTGCGCAATACGCTGACAAACACAGCATGCTGCGATTTTCTACGGCCGTAAAAGACCGTATAATACGGATCTATAAAATACAGCAGATAGGAGCTGGGCCATAGAGAATCATTGTACCGTGTGCAATCCGTATTTTCTACACCTCTCATACATCCGTAAAACTCGCTAGTGTGACGCCGGCCTAACTCTCGACTCTGCCCTGTCCATCAAACCGCACGTCCAAACTCTTGCCACCTCCAACTCAAACATATTGCCAGAATCCGTCCCTTCCTCTGCCCTCAATCTACTAAAACGCTTGCGCACGCCCTCATCATCTCTCGCCTCGACTACTGCAACACCCTCATCTGTGGCCTCCCTGCTAACTCTCTTGCACCACTCCAGTCTGTCCTCAACGCTGCTGCCCGGCTAATCCACCTCTCTCCTCCCCTCTGCAAATCCCTCCACTGGCTCCCAATTCCCCAACGAATCCAGTTCAAACTACTAACACTGACCTACAAAGCCATCCACAACCTGTCCCCTCCCTATATCTCTGCACTATTCTCCCAATATCTTCCCTCACGTAATCTTCGATCCTCCCAAGACCTCCTACTCTCCTCCACACTTATTCATTCCTCACACAACCGCCTCCAAGATTTCTCCCCAATATCCCCCATCCTCTGGAATTCAACACCTCAACACGTCTGATTAGCCACTAGTGCCACCACCCTCGGATCCTTCAGACAGAACCTGAAAACCCATCTCTTCAGGAAAGCCTACAGCCTGCAATAACCATTCTGCCGCCTCCCCACCACCAGAGCTGCTGCACCCCCGACCTTCTGTCTCTTACCCATTATCCCATAGAACATAAATCCACAAGGACAGGGTCCTCTCCCCTCTGTACCCGTCTGTCATTGTAAATTTGTTCACTGTAAATGATATCTATAACCCTGTATGTAATCCCTTTCTCATGTACAGCACCATGGAATTAATGATGCTATATAAATAATAATTCATTCCAGGCGGCCCAGAGGCAAAGACAAACTGTCCTCTGTGGGAGGTGTATGGTCTATGTCCTCCCTGCTATGCTCCAGTGATGCCAGTGAGCTACTTTGAGTGCCACCCTGTTGTGTTCACGACATGGTGAAGTGTTGTTTCACAGAACTACTCACCCGTGCGTGCTGCAGCTGAAACTCCAGTATTGCTTCTGCTCGCACAGCCTCTACAGCGTATGCAACTTTTGAGTTCCACCTTGTTGATATGTCGCATATGAGGCGCTGATCGAGAAGGTAGAAGTGAAGCTACAGCGCAGACCGTCGAGCAGCTGCAGGGTGTGAACGCCATAATCGTGCACAGACGACCTCTCACATATGGGTAATTTTTAAGAAAGATTTGCACCACTAAACTTGACACATGTGCCAGGCAAGGGATGTGGTCAAACCAGCTAGGCCTAGGAGGTGCTACCAGATTTCGCCCGTTATTGCACACCACCAGGCCTGGATTTAGGTCCAGCAGCACCAACCACTCATCAGTCTCGTTTATTCCTTGTCCACAGCTCTTGAGAAGTATGGAACTTGTCCCCCAAAATGATGAGTTTGAGAACAGCCTACTGTCTTTTCCCCCTGGCTGTGTTGAAGTTGCAGGTGCTAGTCTTACTGCTAGGTGATGGAGTAAGCGGAGTAGGCCACATGGGCAGAGCAATGTCCAACAATAGATGTAGGACATGCGCTAGAACGCCTTCCTCCTCTGTCCCAGCTGCCACATTTACCCAGTGTGCAGATAGGGAGATGTAACGTCCCTGCCCATACTTACTGGTCCACGTATCGGTAGTTATCTGGACCTTGCCACTGATGGCGTTGCACAGTGCACACCTGATTTTGGTTGCAACATGTGTGTGCTGGGCAGGGATGGCCAACTTGAAACATTAGTGGTGGATGGGAACCACGTACTTAGCAACAGCCACCACCATCATTTATTTAAAATGTTTTTTCTCCATCAGCTGGAATGGCAGTGTTTCAAAGGCCAGGAATTGGTAAATGCTGTTATTCAGGACCAGGGCCTGTGGGCGGGTAGAGGGGTATTTCCTCTTTCTCTATGGGGTTTGGGTGATGGAGAGATGAACACTTCAATGGGACAGGGTGGAGATGCTTGGTGACACTGCTGGTGGTGCTGTCACATCCTGTCTTTGCGGGTAGGCTGTTGTTCGTGAGCTGGATGAAGAGGTCAAGACCGCAGCAGAAGAGGGAGCAGGAGGAAAGCTCACATCTGTCATGTTAATTTTTAAGGTGTCTACTCTACTGCTGCTCGTACTTAGAACTCAGATGCAGGTGGTGCTCAGGTTAAGAAAATGTTAAAAAAAAAAAAAAAATCAGAAGAGACTGCTTCATGACTGTGGGCTGATACTGCTTGGCCGATTTGCAAAGGGGTGAGGACGGTGGTAGAAAGATGCCCACGGTCCTCAGGTGAAAACTGCGCTTTCAGCAGTGGACCCAATGGAAGGAACTAGAGGCGCTCTCAGCCATCATAGATGAGGAGGGTGAGGTTTTATTGTCCTGTGATTTAGGTCTGATCCAGGGTTGTGAAGTCTCCAGGAGGTCTGAGGGAAACATTCCTTAATTGATGGAGCAAGACAAATACATGCGACACATTCATTCCAGCTGTGTCACAGGTCATCAGAATTTTGTAAACCATTAGTACAAAAAAATAAAAAAGTATGTAACTATTGCCTAACATTCCAGAGATACATTATTCCTCTGGAAAATATGTCACAGCCTGTCCCATCAGTGGTGGCAGCAGCACCCTCAGAGGAAGCCAGCTTATGTCTTTTACAGAATAAACAATTATGGATTTTAAAAAAACACCCAAGTGCGGGTCCGGTCAACTGGTGAGGACATCCCTACAGATAGTTTCCCCAATAACCTGCAATGTGTAAACTCAGCCTGATACAGATCCAACTCCTTACTCTCCACTAATGTCACCCCGCGCTTAAGAATTATAGAAATGAAAATTCAACTCATAGCTGTCAAACAATTTTATTACAAGTCAAATAGTTAGAAATAAAAGATATATAAATATATGCATAAATACAAATGAATAAGTTGTGTTTTAGAAATCAAAACAATAAATTAAACATTAAAAGACAGATTAATGATAAAAAAGCAAAACACATTTTGTACCAAAGTCCCCTGTGCTTTAGCTGCAAAAATGGTATTGTGGTGCTTAAAGGGAACCTGTCACCCCCAAAATCAAGCGTGAGCTAAGCCCACCAGCATCAGGGGCTTATCTACAGCATTCTGTAATGCATTCTGTAATGCTGTAGATAAGCCCCCGATGTATCCTGAACAAATGAGAAAAAGAGGTTATATCATACTCACCCAGGGACAGCACGGTCCTGTCCAATGGGCATCGCAGTCCGGTCCAGCACCTCCTATCTTCATCAAATGACGTCCTCTTCTTGTCTTCTCACTGCGGCTCCAGCACAAAGTACTGCAGTGCGCAGGCCTCTGACATTTCCCGGCGCCTGCGCACTGCAGCGTGAAGACAAGAAGAGAACGTCATCCTAACAAGATGTGAGGCCCCGGACCGCGACGCCCATCAGATCGGACTGCCTGCGTGAGTATATTATAACCTCTTTTTCTCATCTTTTAGGATACATCGGGGGCTTATCTACAGCAACAGGATTACAGAATGCTGTAGATAAGCCCCTGATGCTGGTTGGCTTAGCTCAACTTGAATTTTGGGGGGGGGCGGAGGGGAGGCCGAGCGACCCGACCGGGGGGGGGGCGGAGGGGAGGCCGAGCGACCCGACCGGGGGGGGGCGGAGGGGAGGCCGAGCGACCCGACCGGGGGGGGGCGGAGGGGAGGCCGAGCGACCCGACCGGGGGGGGGCGGAGGGGAGGCCGAGCGACCCGACCGGGGGGGGGCGGAGGGGAGGCCGAGCGACCCGACCGGGGGGGGGGCGGAGGGGAGGCCGAGCGACCCGACCGGGGGGGGCGGAGGGGAGGCCGAGCGACCCGACCGGGGGGGGGGGGGGGCGGAGGGGAGGCCGAGCGACCCGACCGGGGGGGGGCGGAGGGGAGGCCGAGCGACCCGACCGGGGGGGGGCGGAGGGGAGGCCGAGCGACCCGACCGGGGGGGGGCGGAGGGGAGGCCGAGCGACCCGACCGGGGGGGGGGCGGAGGGGAGGCGGAGCGACCCGACCGGGGGGGGCGGAGGGGAGGCGGAGCGACCCGACGGGGGCCGGGGAGGCGGAGCGACCCGACGGGGGCCGGGGAGGCGGAGGGACATTTTGCTTTCTTGGGGGTTTTTTGTAGGAAATATACTCATCTATCTGACATTATCAGACACCCACAGTGCCATCACTTTGGGTCCTCGCATGGATTGTGGGGGCAGAAGCATTCCACTTGGTGAAGAGAAGTCCAGTGATGAAATGACATCTGCAGGGAGGTCACTGCTCTGGAGGACACAGGATGGGGAAAAGCCACAATACCTAGAATAAAACAGAAAAAATCATGCAGAAAACTCAAGTAGTGGCTGACACCAGTGGCCACCAGGCTAATACTGAACAGAATAGTGTGCGAGGAGAGAATAAAGCCCGGGATCTGGAGACATTATTATCACGCAGTTTTGCTCCCAGAGGTCATAGGTCAGTCATCATCCTGACGTCATGTGCTCCCAATAATATTAATGAGAAAGTTTTATGTTAAAAAAAAAAAAAAAAAACACACTACAGGACCGACTCACCATCAGGCAGAGATTCTCATGTTAAGTAATATCAATCCCTCAGATCTCCATCATCATTCATCCCGTCCCCTGTTCCCCCCTCACAGGTAGCACTATACTTCCCTACACACCCCCCACCGCAAGTGACATCACACACTGACCTGCACAGTATGTGACAACAGCCCCCCACACCATGCAGACCCATGCAAATAACATCAGCCCCAGTCAGCAGGTAGACCCCCCTGCACACAGATCCCCCACGCATGCAACATGACCCCCTTCCCAACAGAGACTCCAGCACACAGCCTCTCTTTCCCAGAGACCCCCAGCACGCTGCCCCCCTTCCCAACAGACACCCAGCCCCGCTCGCAAGGAACATGACCCCCTTCCAACAGAGACCCCCAGCATGCAGTCTCCCTTCCCCAGGCAGGCCCCTCCAGCACGCAGTCCCAGGCAAGCAACGTCACCCCCTTCCCCAGGCAGGCCCCTCCAGAACGCAGTCCCAGGCAAGCAATGTCACCCCCTTCCCCAGGCAGGCCCCTCCAGCGTGCAGTCCCATGCAAGCATCACCCCTGTCCCCAGGCAGGCCCCTCCAGCGTGCAGTCCTATGCAAGCATCACCCCTGTCCCCAGGCAGGCCCCTCCAGCGTGCAGTCCTATGCAAACATCACCCCCTTCTCCCCAGGCAGACCCCCTCCAGCATGCACATGCAGCCCCATGCAAGCAACATCACTCACTTCCCCCAAGGCAGACCCCCTCCAGTATGCACATGCAGCCCCATGCAAACATCACCACCCCTTCTCCCCAGGCAGACCCCCCTCCAGCATGCACATGCAGCCCCATGAAAGCATCACCCCCTTCTCTCCAGGCAGACCCCCCTCCACTATACACATGCAGCCCCATTCAAGCAACATTACCCCCTTCTCCCCAGGCAGACCCCCCGTCCAGCATGCACATGCAGTCCCATGCACATGCAGCCCCACGCAAGCATCACCCCTTTCTCCCCAGGCAGACCCCCCGTCCTGCATTCACATGCAGCCCCATGCAAACATCACCCCCTTCTCCCCAGGCAGACCCCCTCCAGCATGCACATGCAGCCCCATGCAAGCCCCCTCAAGCATGCACATGCAGCCCCACGCAAGCATCACCCCTTTCTCCCCAGGCAGACCCCCCCGTCCTGCATTCACATGCAGCCCCATGCAAACATCACCCCCTTCTCCCCAGGCAGACCCCCTCGAGCATGCACATGCAGCCCCATGCAAGCCCCCTCAAGCATGCACATGCAGCCCCACGCAAGCATCACCCCTTTCTCCCCAGGCAGACCCCCCGTTCTGCATTCACATGCAGCCCCATGCAAACATCACCCCCTTCTCCCCAGGCAGACCCCCTCCAGCATGCACATGCAGCCCCATGCAAGCCCCCTCAAGCATGCACATGCAGCCCCATGCAAGCATCAACCCCTTCTCTCCAAGCAGACCCCCGCCCAGCATGCACATGCAGCCCCATGCACATGCAGCCCCATGCAAGCATCACTCCTTTCTCCCCAGGCAGACCCCCGTCCAGCATGCACATGCAGCCCCATGAAACATCACTCCTTTCTCCCCAGGCACTTACCTGATCTGTGACTATGGAGAACGACCCAAAACACTCCAAATCTTGCACAAAATCCTCGAAATCCCGCCATGACATCCACAGCTTCCTCATGTCTGCTCTGTCTGCTCTATGGAGGAAGAAGCTCCGCCCCTTCCGGTCACATGGGCACGACGTCAGCAGAGGTCCCTTAGCCGACTTGGATTTAGCCTCTACCGTTGCCTATTCCATAACATGGAGCAAAGCGCGGATGGATATCAGGAGTCTGTGAAGCCATGCGAGCCGTAAAGTCACAGGGACGGGCTGCTGAGCATTGAGAGAGGAGTCCGCGGTGTGAGAGCAGGTAGAGGACGTGGAGTCGGAAGGGCTCAGTAGCGTAGCAGAGGGGGCCGTCGCCCCGGGCCCTGTCACATGAAGGGGCCCACTGGGAGCCAGGGCGAGCCCACTTCTGTGATGAGGCAGAACACAGCATAGGAGCAAAGCAGTATGTCTGCTCCCGTCTGACGGAGACTCTGCAAAGCTGGCTAGCACAGTGGCCGAGTCTCCCTCCTGCAGTGAATGGTATTGCCCGTCTGACCTGATGGTGAAGCTTAAGCTTTTCCTGGGCTGCGGCTCTGAATCTTGACTCTGTGCAGTGTGCACGCTGGGTCCTAGTGCCATTTCACTGACACAGACAATTCCTGCCTGCAAACTACATCAGTAAGTGGGGATGGAGCTTATTAGCTTTACTAAATTCAGGTATGTCTCTTGTGAGGTGAATGTGAGACCATTGAGGTATTGTAGGGGCTGAAAGTGGGTGAGGGAGGACAGGGTACTGAAAGTGAGACCATGGGGGTATTGTTGGGGAGGGGAGACAGGGCTCTGGGGGGTGAATGTGAGACCATGGGGGTATTGTGGGGGAGGGGAGACAGGGCACTGGGGGGTGAATGTGAGACCGTGGGGGAGGAGAGACAGGGCTCTGGGGGGTGAATGTGAGACCATGGGGGTATTGTGGGAGAGGGGAGACAGGGCACTGGGGGTTGAATGTGAGACCATGGGGGTATTGTGGGGGAGGGGAGACAGGGCACTGGGGGTGAATGTGAGACCATGGGGGTATTGTGGGGGAGGGGAGACAGGGCACTGGGGGTTGAATGTGAGACCATGGGGGTATTGTGGGGGAGGGGAGACAGGGCACTGGGGGGTGAATGTGAGACCATGGGGGTATTGTGGGGGAGGGGAGACAGGGCACTGGGGGTGAATGTGAGACCATGGGGGTATTGTTGGGGAGGGGAGACAGGGCTCTGGGGGGTGAATGTGAGACCATGGGGGTATTGTGGGAGAGGGGAGACAGGGCACTGGGGGTTGAATGTGAGACCATGGGGGTATTGTGGGGGAGGGGAGACAGGGCACTGGGGGGTGAATGTGAGACCGTGGGGGAGGAGAGACAGGGCTCTGGGGGGTGAATGTGAGACCATGGGGGTATTGTGGGAGAGGGGAGACAGGGCACTGGGGGTTGAATGTGAGACCATGGGGGTATTGTGGGGGAGGGGAGACAGGGCACTGGGGGGTGAATGTGAGACCGTGGGGGAGGAGAGACAGGGCTCTGGGGGGTGAATGTGAGACCATGGGGGTATTGTGGGAGAGGGGAGACAGGGCACTGGGGGTTGAATGTGAGACCATGGGGGTATTGTGGGGGAGGGGAGACAGGGCACTGGGGGGTGAATGTGAGACCATGGGGGTATTGTGGGGGAGGGGAGACAGGGCACTGGGGGGTGAATGTGAGACCATGGGGGTATTGTGGGGGAGGGAGGACAGGGCACTGGGGGTGAATGTGAGACCATGGGGGTATTGTGGGGGAGGGGAGACAGGGCACTGGGGGGTGAAAGTGAGACCATGGGGGTATTGTGGGGAAGGGGAGACAGGGCACTGGGGGTGAATGTGAGACCATGGGGGTATTGTGGGGGAGGGGAGACAGGGCACTGGGGGGTGAATGTGAGACCATGGGGGTATTGTGGGGGAGGGGAGACAGGGCACTGGGGGGTGAATGTGAGACCGTGGGGGAGGTGAGACAGGGCTCTGGGGGGTGAATGTGAGACCATGGGGGTATTGTGGGAGAGGGGAGACAGGGCACTGGGGGTTGAATGTGAGACCATGGGGGTATTGTGGGGGAGGGGAGACAGGGCACTGGGGGGTGAATGTGAGACCGTGGGGGAGGAGAGACAGGGCTCTGGGGGGTGAATGTGAGACCATGGGGGTATTGTGGGAGAGGGGAGACAGGGCACTGGGGGTTGAATGTGAGACCATGGGGGTATTGTGGGGGAGGGGAGACAGGGCACTGGGGGGTGAATGTGAGACCATGGGGGTATTGTGGGGGAGGGGAGACAGGGCACTGGGGGGTGAATGTGAGACCATGGGGGTATTGTGGGGGAGGGGAGACAGTGTACTGGGGGGTGAATGTGAGACCATGGGGGTATTGTGGGGGAGGGGAGACAGGGCACTGGGGGGTGAATGTGAGACCGTGGGGGAGGAGAGACAGGGCACTGGGGGGTGAATGTGAGACCATGGGGGTATTGTGGGGGAGGGAAGACAGGGCACTGGGGGGTGAATGTGAGACCATGGGGGTATTGTGGGGGAGGGGAGACAGGGCACTGGGGGGTGAATGTGAGACCATGGGGGTATTGTGGGGGAGGGGAGACAGGGTACTGGGGGGTGAATGTGAGACCATGGGGGTATTGTGGGGGAGGGGAGACAGGGCACTGGGGGGTGAATGTGAGACCATGGGGGTATTGTGGGGGAGGGGAGACAGGGCACTGGGGGGTGAATGTGAGACCGTGGGGGAGGAGAGACAGGGCACTGGGGGGTGAATGTGAGACCATGGGGGTATTGTGGGGGAGGGAAGACAGGGCACTGGGGGGGTGAATGTGAGACCATGGGGGTATTGTGGGGGAGGGGAGACAGGGCACTGGGGGGTGAATGTGAGACCATGGGGGTATTGTGGGGGAGGGGAGACAGGGTACTGGGGGGTGAATGTGAGACCATGGGGGTATTGTGGGGGAGGGGAGACAGGGCACTGGGGGGTGAATGTGAGACCATGGGGGTATTGTGGGGGAGGGGAGACAGGGCACTGGGGGGTGAATGTGAGACCATGGGGGTATTGTGGGGGAGGGGAGACAGGGCACTGGGGGGTGAATGTGAGACCATGGGGGTATTGTGGGGGAGGGGAGACAGGGCACTGGGGGGTGAATGTGAGACCATGGGGGTATTGTGGGGGAGGGGAGACAGGGCACTGGGGGGTGAATGTGAGACCGTGGGGGTATTGTGGGGGAGGGGAGACAGGGCACTGGGGGGTGAATGTGAGACCGTGGGGGAGGAGAGACAGGGCACTGGGGGGTGAATGTGAGACCATGGGGGTATTGTGGGGGAGGGAAGACAGGGCACTGGGGGGGTGAATGTGAGACCATGGGGGTATTGTGGGGGAGGGGAGACAGGGCACTGGGGGGTGAATGTGAGACCATGGGGGTATTGTGGGGGAGGGGAGACAGGGTACTGGGGGGTGAATGTGAGACCATGGGGGTATTGTGGGGGAGGGGAGACAGGGCACTGGGGGGTGAATGTGAGACCATGGGGGTGTTGTGGGGGAGGGGAGACAGCACTGGGGGGTGAATGTGAGCAAAAAACCATAACAAATAAGTCAAGGGGTATAATCCCTATGACAACCAAAAAAGAAAAATAACCCTAAAAAATACCTTTTAATGAATAATACTTAAAATCTCATAGATCATAAACACAAAATGACTACCAACATCATAAACACCAGTTCTGTGTGGGGTATGATAGGTCGCTGGAGTACTGCAGGAACTCTTTTAGTGAAGAGATATATTCCTGACTAGATCCCTATTTATCACCCTAATGGAACTCACGCCTTCCTGACAGCGGAGGTTGGCACCCTAAAGTACGATGTGGCGCCCCCACTCAGCGACGGCTATCCCTTCTTGCCCTAGTCGGGCCCTAACAACTACCCACGCCCAAACCCACACACCATACACACAACTATCCAGGTCATGCTGTGAATGTAAAAAATGATATAGAAGCAGCACAAGATGTATTGCTGCAACAACTAGAATAAATATAAAGTAGTGCACTATAATATGTACCCTATCAAAAATATACTCTGTACGTTAGAGGCCAAAAAAAACTAGTGTAATTTATATTAATCAATAGTAGTCTCCAAAATCTGTATATTAAAGAGATATTTTTCAAAAATACAGATATGACCTCCAAAATCTGTAAAATACAGAAGATATAAAAAAAAGTACAGATGAGCAAAAAAAGTCTACCAAGGAACAATAATTGGAGACTATTGTAGTATTAGGGTATGTTCACACGTTCAGGATTTCCATCCTTTTTTTTTTTCAGGACTGTTTTTTTGTTCTTGGCAGAAAACGCAGGTCCTTTTTTTGGTCCTTTTTTGTCCTTTTTTGATGCGTTTTTTGATCCTTTTTTTTTATGCAGTTTTCTAACCCTACCCCTAACCCTAACCCTACCCCTACCCCTATTCTAACCTTAGTGAAAAAAAAAAAAAAAAAAATTCTTAATTTTTTTATTGTCCCTACCAATGGGGGTGACAAAGTGGGGGGGGTGTCATTTACTATTTTTTTATTTTGATCACTGAGATAGGTTATATCTCAGTGATCAAAATGCACTTTGGAGCGAATCTGCCGGCCGGCAGATTCGGCGGGCGCACTGCGCATGCGCCCGCCATTTTGCAAGATGGCGGCGCCCAGGGAGAAGACGGCCGGACGGACGCCGGGTAAGTATAAGGGGGGGAGATTAGGGCACGGGGGGGGCATCGGAGCACTGGGGGGGGCATCGGAGCACGGGGGGCGGGATCGGAGCACGGGGGGGCAGCCACACTCCGCCCACGCACTTCCGCCCGCTCCCCCGCACTTCCTGCTGCAGCGGTTCTGCACATCAAATCGCAGTAAAACCCGCAGATATATTTTTGATCTGCGGGTTTTACTGCGGTTTTGACCTCACAATGGAGGTCTATGGGTGCAGAACCGCTGCAGTTCAGGAAAAAGAAGTGACATGCTCCTTCTTTTTTGCCGCAGCTATTCTGCGCGGCTTTTTAAACGAAATTCCGGATCATGTGCACAGCAGTGACTGTTTTCCATAGGGTTACATTGTTATGTACCCTGCATGGAAAACAGCTGCGGAACCGCAGCGGCAAAACCGCTGCGGTTCCGCAGTAAAAAACGCACTGTGTGAACATGGCCTTAAAGTGCTCTTGTGCAAATGACATTATCCTACCATCATAGTTGGCAAATACAGTACTTAAGCTATGACCTAGTAATAACCATAGCAGGCAGAAAACAGAGGCTTCAGATGAATGAGAATTGTCACTGGTTACTCATAGCCATAATATTCCGTTTGTTCCCATTTTATTGTTGAGCAAAAAAACAACCATAGACTAACAACAATAAATTATTGTGACCACAGGTGACTATTAAACTAATCTATATGACCATAAATAACATGTCTATATGCCAAATTGCAAACATGCACAAAAGAAAACCTCATGTTGAGCCATATCACTGGTCTCTCATGGCCACCACGCCATAGAATAAGGCGCTTAATCTACTCCTGCCATGATGAGCCAGGCACAGTCTGCTATGATTAGAAAGTCTACCGTACTTATCTGAATACATATGACTCAGTGTGTCCCATATCACCATACCTACGCGTTTCGCCCCTTCCCAGTGTAGAGGCTCATCAGGGGACCATTTGGGATATAGCAGCAATGGCTTCAGAAATGGACGGATCGTGGTAAAGAGCCTGCCTTTATAACATTTATTACCGTAATTGCTCTAGATAGCTGCCATTTGGGGAACTTAGTAGGCACATACCGTAATAGTATCAGATGTCTGCGCCGCTAATATATTCAAAAAGCGCGCACTTGCCTTGTATAGTGAGATGGAATGCGTGCCACCTCATATTCCAGACCTCGCTCTGTATCGTACTTCCGGTAGCGGGTCCCTCAGTACTTAGTGAGACGCAGATGCGTCTCAAGGAACGGGGCATGCGCGATACTCTGACTTAGATCATGCCTCCTCCTAGTAGTCGGATATCTCCTTGGAGTCCGCTCATGCGCACAACGCTTACCCACATTAAGTGGACGCGCAAACGGGATTGTCCTAGCCCTGCAGCCCCGATGCAAGGCTCAAAGTACGTCTCATACCTCCCCGCAGTACAGATCAAACGGACAGACTCAAAAGGTGCTGATTTAATTATAAAGCACCCCAAAATAAATGAACCTCGATCATAGAGTATATAAATCCCATATACTCAAAGCGAATTATGCACATCCATGATCAATATGTTATGCATATCGTGCTGTACACTTGAGGGCAAACTTGCCCAGACTATTAAACGCCCTCAAGCAATTGTACTGATGAAGGTACGATTGCATGGATAAAAATAAACCTGCAATTAAGATAGACTATAAATTAGTCAAAAAATGGACTAAAAGAGTTTTCTACCAGAAATAAAAATCCCTATAACCAAACAGTTTTATATAAAGCAAGTGTAGGTCAACTGCTCATTTAACCCTCCAGGGCTCATACTCTCCATCCACCTGCATTCCCGCTGGGGAATCTTCTTATCCCAGTCTCCCTGTCTAATTGAGGGATACACCACCTCAATGATCTTAAAGGTGATGCTATTCGCATCTCCGTTATGTACGGAGAGTACATGTCTAGCTAACGGGGAGTCTTGTTTGTTTGTCTCCCAGGTGTTCACCTATCCTGACTCGTAACTGTCCTTTTGTTTTCCCCACGTAATCCATGGGGCAAGAACAGGTGCAGACATATGACTCCCTCCGTCTTGCAGTTACCAAAATATCTGTTTTTGTATACTCTTTTAGTAACAGAACTCTGAAATGTACTGGAAATGCATTTACAGAAGCTGCAATGACCGTTTTTTAAGGTACCCAGCGATCTGTTAGCTAGCCATGTCCCTTTGGTCTTGGGGGGACTGTAGTGACTATTAACTACCAAGTCTCTAATAGATCTCCCCTTCCTGTATGTGACCGAGGGGTATGGGGAGATCCATTTGTTGAGATCCGGATCTGTTCTTAACCCCTTCATGACCTTGGGATTTTTCACTTTTCCGTGTTCGTTTTTCACTCCCCTCCTTCCCAGAGCCATAACTTTTTTATTTTTCCGTGAATTTGGCCATGTGAGGGCTTATTTTTTGCGGGACGAGTTGTACTTTTGAACGACATCATTGGTTTTAGCATGTCGTGTACTAGAAAACGGGAAAAAAATTCCAAGTGCGGTGAAATTGAAAAAAAAGTGCAATCCCACACTTGTTTTTTGTTTGGCTTTTTTGCTAGGTTCACTAAATGCTAAAACTGACCTGACATTATGATTCTCCAGGTCAGTACGAGTTCATACACCTAACATGACTAGGTTATTTTACTCGGACTCCCATGACAGCACGACGAGAGAGGGGATCCGCCCATTAGGAACAGGAAACCTACAGATACAAAAGGGCGGTACCTCTCCCTTGCCTCAGTTGGTTTCCTGAGGGGACGGGTGCCTACAGAAGGAGCCCAGGCCGGCCGGCCGATTACGGTAGCGGGGGGGTCTCCTACCTCGGCCGGTGCGGAGATCCCTGGAGACGCCACGGTGGTCCTTGCTGGATTGCACGTCGGTGGTGTTCGCAGCAGGGAGCGGAGTCCGGAGGATTTCCTGCATCCATCAGCGTCGGCGCAGGTAAGTATTTCCCATTGGTGGCGCAGCGGTGCGGCATGGCTGCGGGTGCCGGGCTCAGATGTGTGGAGTGAGCTCCGGAGCGCTGCCGCTCCGTCCCCGGCGTCCTGCACCGCTCTCAGCGCGTGCTGGAGCGTTTCCGGGTGCGGTGACATCGGGGGGCGGAGTTTGGTAGCCGCTTCCGGGTTGCCGGACGTCTGCGCATGCGCGGTCGGTCCAAGATGGCGGCGCCCATCGCATCTGGACGACGGTTCGTCCGCCAGCCTTCCTGCCCTCCCTGCTGTGTCCGGAGCCAATAGGGATCGCGCTGGCCCATCTGCTGACCGGATCCAAGGGGGATTTAAGCGGGTTACAATGTTAGAACCCTGCTTTTGGTCGCAATTCGTCATGGAGAGTGGTGGTGAGCAGCAGCAGCAGCTGTCAGACGAGGTGCGTCAGAAGCCCAAGAAAGATAGAGGCGACCAGCCCAGTCGCAATAGCTCATCCGAACAGGGATCCAGAGCCTCGACTAGGAAAGAACCCCCTCGGATTCCGGTACTTGACTTGGGCGCACCGGTAAGTGATCTACGTGAAAGTTCACTCTGTGACGCGGGCCCCTTATACTTTATCTTTCCAGGGGAAGCAAAGTACGGACAAGTCAAAACTTAAGGAGTGTGCCCTCTATGGAGTCCCCTTACCTGACTCTTGTTCGAAAAAGTTATGTGCCCCCTGTATACAACAAACGGTGAGGTCTACAGGAGTGGTGGGGTGGAAGTGACTTTAGGTCAGATAGTGGTTATCACCTATATTGTCCTCCACTAGGTAGCAGAAGAGTCCGTGAGTACGGCAAACTTAAAAGAAATGATCCGGCTGGAAGTAAGGGAGTCATTACGATCCCTATCCCAAGCGGAAGGCTCGAGGCATAGGACCCCTCTGGACTCTAATTCATCAGAAGAGGAAAGAGAAGAAAGTACCTATCTCTCTAGTCCTTTCTCCTCTTCATCAGATGAGGAGTCTGGACGATTTTGTCTACCCTTGGATAAGATTGACAGGGTGCTCAAATCAGAGGCACGATGGGTATAGAGGAACCCAAATCACAGCCCTCAAAACAGGAGTTAATGTTTAGTGGATTAGATCGTAAAAAACAGAGATCTTTTCCGGTAAATGAGAAGATCCAAGAACTGATCCTCCGAGAATGGAAGAAACCGGAAAAAAGGGGGCCTTACCGCCAGCTTTAAAACGCAGGTATCCCTTTGATGATCCGGTGGTGGATACATGGGATAAAGCCCCTAAGTTGGACGCGGCAGTAGCAAAAGCGTCAAAGAAAGCCTCATTACCCTTTGAGGATATGGGGTCCCTCAAAGATCCCCTAGACAGGAAGGCGGATATCTTCCTAAAAAGTACCAGGGAGATGGCGGCAGGATCCCTCAGACCAGCCGTGGCCGCAACATGCACAGCCAGGTCATTAATGGTCTGGCTAGATCAATTAGAGTCTCAGCTAAAGGACGGGGCATCCAGAGATTCTATTCTGAAAGCGCTACCGACAATTCAGAATGCTGCGGCGTTCCTATCGGATGCATCTGTGGACTCTGTCAGAATGGCAGATAGAGCGGCAGGACTATCTAACGCGGCTCGCAGAGCCCTATGGTTAAAGTGCTGGTCAGGTGACATTCAGTCCAGAACTAAACTCTGCGCCATTCCATGCGAGGGACAATATCTCTTTGGTCCAACGCTGGATGAATTACTGGAAAAGGCAGGCGATGACAAAAAGAAGTTTCCCAGCCTGTACTCGGCATCCTACCGCCGACCCTTCAATCGAAGAAGGTTTGGTCGCGGGAAGAAACGCGGGTCCTCTCCCACTAGAGAAAGTTTCAGATTGGAAGACAGACGCGGTAGAGGTACGGGCTACATGTTTCGCCGTTCCTCAAAGGATCAGAAAAAACCGGACCAATGACTAGCGATCCCTGTGGGGGGTAGACTGTCAGCATTCTCCTCAGCGTGGCTTGACATTACGAACAGTAGATGGGTCAGAGGCATTGTTACTAAAGGTCTAAGGCTGGACTTTAATCATTGGCCTCGAGAAATTCAAATTAACCCCTTTTCGTTCCTCCCCCCTGGAGCAAGCAGCTCTAGAAGCAGAAGTCATGAACTTATGCGCTAAAAACGTATTGGTGGAAATCCCAGAATCAGAAAGAGGAAGGGGATTTTTTTCTCCTCTTTTTCTGATCAAAAAGCCAGATGGATCTTTTAGAACGATCATTAATCTAAAATGTCTTAATGAGTTCCTGGTTAATGAATCCTTCAAAATGGAAACAATTAATTCAGCAATAAAAATGTTGTTTAATCACTGTTTCATGGTAATTGTAGATCTTAAAGACGCATACTATCATGTTCTAATACATGAAGATTTCCAGAGGTTCCTGAGTAGCTGTGTCAATGGGGGGTAGCATTCGCCATTTCCAGTTCAGAGCTCTCCCCTTTGGCTTATCAGCGGCTCCTAGGGTGTTCACAAAACTAGTGGCCGAGGTCATGGCGCACTTGCGAGAATCCGACATCCTGATCATTCCCTACTTGGATGACTTTCTTATAGTAGGGAGCTCAGCAGACCATTGCCTGTCCCAGCTAGAAACGGCCACATCCAGACTGGAGCGTCTGGGGTGGATCATAAATTATGAGAAATCTCGTTTACAGCCTCCAAAAATACAAAGATTCTTAGGACTGTCATTAAACTCAGAATCCCAACAGTGTTGTCTTCCACCCGACAAATCATTACATATCCAGCAACAGGTGTCTAAGGCAATTGACAAACCATCCATGACCCTTAGACAGGCTATGTCACTATTGGGTTCCTTAACCTCTTGCATTCCCGCTGTCCGTTGGGCCCAATTCCACACCAGACCGTTACAATCTGAGGTGCTGGTTAATGATAGAATCTTACAGGGGTCCCTGCAGAGTCAGGTTACCTTAGGTCCAAAAGCACTCACATCTCTTAGGTGGTGGCTAGTCAGTGAAAACTTATCGGCGGGAGTTCCCTGGGTGTCACAGGTAACACGTGTTGTAACAGATGCTAGCCCTTCGGGTTGGGGAGCACACATGGATGACATGATGGTTCAGGGTCTATGGCCCCTTCCCCTAACATCAGCCTCCTCCAACCAAAAAGAGTTAATGGCAGTAGAGCTTTCAGTGAAAAAATTCCTCATATATCTGCAGGGTCATCATGTCAAGATCCTATCGGACAACCAGGTGGCGGTCGCATACATAAATCATCAGGGTGGAACTCATTCCGAGTCACTGATGAGAGTGGCGGATCGTCTGTTCCAGACAGCGGAAAATCACTTCTTATCCCTAACCGCTCTACACATAAGAGGAAAAGAAAACGTCAAAGCGGACTTTCTAAGCCGCAACACCTTGAGGCAAGGGGAGTGGTCCCTAAACAATTACGTGTTCGATCAGATTGTCCACAAATGGGGACATCCAGAAGTAGATTTATTTGCTACCAGGGACAACCGGAAGACAACAAGATTCTGTTCCCTAAATCCCAGGGAGAATCCTCTGGCGGTAGACGCTTTTCTGATCAATTGGGATTTTCAGCTGGCGTATGCATTTCCTCCACTAGGCCTGTTACCCTTAGTAGTCAGGAAGATAAGAGAAGATCGAGCCAGAGTTATATTGATTGCCCCATTCTGGCCCAGAAGGGCCTGGTTCACTTGGCTCAGGATCATGTCAGTGGAGGATCCCTTGGTGCTTCCGGAGATTCCGGATTTGCTCTACCAGGGTCCGATCAGTCATCTGCAAGTAAAGAACCTTCATTTAACGGCATGGATTTTGAAAGGGCGTTACTGAAAAACAAAGGGTTCTCCCCGAGTTTAATTGAAACCCTTATGAAAAGTAGGAAGCAAATAACCACAACAATCTACGCTAGGACCTGGCGAAAGTTTCTGGCCTCTTCTGATTTCAATTTAGAAGAAGGAATACCTGTGAAACAAATTTTAGAATTCCTGCAAAAAGGCTTAGAGTTAGGTCTATCCACTAGTACTCTAAAGGTACAGGTCTCGGCCCTAGGGGCTCTATTCTCCTGTAAGGGTACCGTCACACTATACGATTTACTTACGATCACGACCAGCGATATGACCTGGCCGTGATCGTAGGTAAATCGTAGTGTGGTTGCTGGGGAGCTGTCACACAGACAGCTCTCCAGCGACCAACGATGCCGAGGTCCCCGGGTAACCAGGGTAAACATCGGGTAACTAAGCGCAGGGCCGCGCTTAGTAACCCGATGTTTACCCTGGTTACCAGCGTAAAAAAAAACAAACAGCACATACTTACATTCTGGTGTCCGTCAGGTCCCTTGCCGTCTCTGCTTCCCGCACTCAGTGACTGCTGGCCGTAAAGTGAAAGTGAAAGAACACGTCACCGCTGTGCTCTGCTTTCACTTTACGGCCGGCAGTCACAGTGCGGGAAGCAGACGGCAAGGGACCTGACGGACACCAGAAGGTAAGTATGTGCTGTTTGTTTTTTTTTAGTTTTACGCTTGTAACCAGGGTAAACATCGGGTTACTAAGCGCGGCCCTGCGCTCAGTTACCCGATGTTTACCCTGGTTACAAGCGAACGCATCGCTAGATCGCATCGCTAGATCAGTGTCACACACACCGATCTAGCGATGACAGCGGGAGATCCAGCGACGAAAGAAAGTTCTAAACGATCTGCTACGACGTACGATTCTCAGCAGGATCCCTGATCGCTGCTGCGTGTCAGACACAGCAATATCGTAACGATATCGCTGGAACGTCACGAATCGTACCGTCGTAGCGATCGAAATGGCAGTGTGTGACGGTACCCTAACATCGCCAATAATTACTGGATCTCAAGGTTCATTAAGGCATCTAGTAGGTCTAGACCCATACATAAAGATAGATCTATGCCTTGGGATCTCAACTTAGTCCTATCAGCATTGACTAAAGAGCCGTTTGAACCTTTACAATCAGCTTCAATTAAGGCCTTATCCCTTAAGACAGCATTTCTGGTAGCAATTACATCTGCCCGTAGAGTAGGAGACATACAAGCTCTCTCCAGGGTTTCCCCTTATACAGAGTTTCTACCAGACAGAGTAATCCTGAGACCGGACCCAGCCTATTTACCAAAAGTATCATCACGGTTTCACAGGTCACAAGAGATAATTTTACCATCCTTCCTCTCTAATCCTGCTAACCCTAAGGAAGAACTACTCCATACATTAGATGTTAGGAGATGCCTGCTAGAATACATCTGTTACTGACACATGGAAGAAAGATGATGCATTATTTTTATCTTTCCAAAATCCTAGAAAGGGACTCAGGGTATCAAAATACACGCTAGCAAAGTGGATTAGGGAGGCTATCTCTTTGGCTTATACTGCAGGTGGGGGTCCGGCTCCGCAGAATCTGAGGGCGCATTCCACCAGGGCCATGGCTACATCCTGGGCGGAAAAATCTGGAGTATCAATCGACCAGATATGTAAGGCGGCCACATGGTCATCCCCGTCCACCTTCTTTAAACACTATAGGTTGGATTTGGGGGCTTCCTCTGATCTCACATTCGGGTTAAGGGTGCTACAAGCCATAGTCCCTCCCTAAGGTACCTTACATCTCTGTAATTCTCTCGTCGTGCTGTCATGGGAGTCCGAGTAAAGCATTAAGCTACTTACTGGTAGCGGCATTTCTCGGAGGCCCATGACAGCACCCTTAGTTCCCTCCCTGTTCACGTGGGGGTTGCACTTCCTATAGATGTATATATCTCACATATGATACCCAGTTCCAAATATATGGCTGAAATTTTGTATATAATCTGTATATAATCTGTATATAGTGTATATTTTTGTGCCACTAACCGCGGTAGTCCTCTCAAGACTCTGAAATACAACTGAGGCAAGGGAGAGGTACCACCCTTTTGTATCTGTAGGTTTCCTGTTCCTAATGGGCGGATCCCCTCTCTCGTCGTGCTGTCATGGGCCTCCGAGAAATGCCGCTACCAGTAAGTAGCTTAATGCTTTTTATCTAAGTGGTGAAAAAAAATTCCAAACTTTGCTAAAAAAAAAAAAAAAAAAAAAAAAAAATTGCGCCATTTTCCGATACTCGTAGCGTCTCCATTTTTCGTGATCTGGGGTCGGTTGAGGGCTTATTTTTTGCGTGCCGAGATGACGTTTTTAATGATAGCATTTTGGTGCAGATACGTTCTTTTGATCGCCCGTTATTGCATTTTAATGCAATGTCGCGGCGACCTAAAAAACGTAATTCTGGCGTTTCGAATTTTTCTCGCTACGCCGTTTAGCGATCAGGTTAATGCTTTTTTTTAATTGATGGATCGGGCGATTCTGAGCGCGGCGATACCAAATATGTGTAGATTTGATTTTTTTTTTTTTTTTTGATTTATTTTGATTGGGGCGAAAGGGGTGTGATTTAAACTTTTATATATTTTTTTCACATTTTTTTAAACTTTTTTTTTTAACTTTTGCCATGCTTCAATAGCCTCCATGGGAGGCTAGAAGTAGGCACAACGCGATCGGCTCTGCTACATAGCAGCGATCTGCTGATCGCTGCTATGTAGCAGAAATGCAGGTGTGCTGTGAGCGCCGACCACAGGGTGGCGCTCACAGCCACCGGTCATCAGTAACCATAGAGGTCTCAAGGACCTCTATGGTTACAATGGAGACGCATTGCCGACCCCCGATCATGTGACGGGGGTCGGCGATGACGTCATTTCCGGCCGCCCGGCCGGATGCGGTAGTTAAATGCCGCTGTCTGCGATTGACAGCGGCATTTAACTAGTTAATTGGTGCGGGCAGATCGCGATTCTGCCCGCACCTATTGCGGGCACATGTCAGCTGTTCAAAACAGCTGACATGTCCCGGCTTTGATGCGGGCTCACCGCGGAGCCCTGCATCAAAGCAGGGGATCTGACCTCGGCCGTACTATCCCGTCCGAGGTCAGATAGGGGTTAAGATCCCCCAGTGCTTTCTGAGTACACCCATGACCCTCAAATGCTGGTCATCAAAGGTACCAATGAGTCTCGTATTAATCATATCACTCTCTCTCACCCTTGGGTGAAGTAGTGTAGCTCTATCCATAGTACTAGCATGATGGGATGCTTCATCCAATAAAGCTCTGGGATACCCACGTTCGGAGAACCTTTGTTTTAGATCCCTGGCCTTGTTGCAATAGTCCTTGTTTTCAGAGCAATTCCTCCTAAGCCTTAGGAACTGCCCTTTTGGTATCCCACGTTTCAGTGGGGTAGGGTGGTAGCTCTCCCACCTTAGGAGGCTATTAGCCGCCGTGGGTTTACGGAACAGGGTCGTTTTTATTGAGCCATTCTCCTCAATAGATAGTTTTACATCTAAGAACGTAATGTCATTACCTCCCACCTCATAGGTAAATCTGAGACCCAGTTGATTGTCATTGAGAGACTCCATAAAGGAACAAAAAGTGGACAACTCCCCTGTCAAGAGGACGAGGATGTCGTCTATGTAGCGACCCCAAAATTGGATATGGGGCCCCCAGATGGCATCCCCGTCCCCAAACACCACCGTGTCCTCCCACCAGCCCAGGAGCAAATTCGCATAAGTGGGCGCACAAGGGCTACCCATTGCGGTGCCCCTGAGCTGGTGGTATAACTTCTCGTAAACAGGAAGAAGTTATGACACAGAGTGTATTCCAAAAGCTCCACTATAAAGTTATTATGTGGAGCAAGGTGGTTCCCTCTCATATTCAAAAAGTAATGAACTGCTCTCAAACCTGCCTCGTGGTGTATACTGGAGTACAAGGCCTCTACGTCTATTGAGAACAGTGTCGTGCCAGGTTCCACAGTAATGCCATCCAACTTAGTAAGTAGATCAGTCGTATCTCTCGTATAGGAAGGTAAAGTAACAACAGTCTTAAGATTTTTTCAATATAGACGCTACTGTTCAGGGCTAGGATGTCTATACCTGACACTATTGGTCTACCTCTTAAGCGCGGATAGCCCTTGTGGATTTTAGGAGTTGCATAAAAAGTTGCAACTACAGGACTTTTAGGTAGGAGGAAATTATATTCATTCTTTGAAATCAGGTGGGCTGCTTGGGCTCTGGTCAGGATGTCCTTCAGTCTCTTTTTATACTCTAAAGAGGGGTCCTGGCGTATGACCTCATACGTGGTCTCATCCGACAGAATATCCATGCACATTTTAACATATTCTGATCTATTCATCAGGACTGTATTGCCCCCCTTGTCCGATGGCTTTATAATCAATGAAGCATCAGACTGGAGGCAAAGAAGGGCGTTTTTCTCTTCCTCAGATATATTAGGAGTCTCAGATCTATATTTCGGGTTTATCTTTTTAATATCATCCACAACCAGTTTTTGGAAAGCATCTAAAATTCCATGGTCACCCAAAGGTGGCATTTTAGTGCTTTTACATTTCAGATCGGTAAAAGGGCCTTCCCCCAAATTTCTGGCTCCCTCATCTGCCAGATCGGCTAGGAGGCGTACATCTTCAAGGTCCTCTGGCATGGACCTATGGACGCCCCCATTATGGAAGCATTTAACGAAACGGCGCTGTCGGGGTGAGGACGCACATGTGTTTTGGAGACCTGCTACATTCACATTTAGGTATGATTACGTTTTGCCCTTTATTTTGTATGTAATGATTATGCCTGCAGTCTTTCATAATATGCACTTGTGCTTAAAAGCTTCAGACCGGTATTTGTTGCAGACTGCAGGTTCATACATACTTTTCATATAGACACCTTTGTACTTTATATCTCTTTGCACAGCACATCAAGCACTTTATATAAAAAGTGGCTATAGTTCATGAGTTGCACAGCACACCAATCACTTTTTATTCAGGAGGGCGCTACATGGTACAGTTTTTGCATATGCATAGATCTGCTGTGTCAGGCTAGATATATATACCGTATATACTCGAGTATAAGCCGAGATTTTCAGCCCAAATTTTTGGGCTGAAAGTGCCCCTCTCGGCTTATACTCGAGTCAAGGTGGGTGGCAGGGTCGGTGGGTGAGGGCGCTGAGGTATACTTGCCTAGTCCCAGCGATCCTGGCGCTGTCCCTGCCGTCCCACGGTCTTCTGTGCTGCAGCTTCTTCCCCTCTTCAGCGGTCACGTGGGACCACTCATTAGAGAAATGAATAAGCGGCTCCACCTCCCATAGGGGTGGAGCCGCGTATTCATTACTCTAATCAGCGGTAACGGTGACCGCTGATAGAGGAAGAGGCTGCAGCACAGAAGACAGCTGTGACAGGCAGAGTGAGCGTCAGGATCGCTGGGACTAGGTAAGTATGTCATATTTACCTGTCCGCGTTCCGGGCGCCGCTCCATCTTCCCGGCGTCTGCGCTCTGACTGTTCAGGTCAGAGGGCGCGATGACGCATATAGTGTGCGCGGCGCCCTCTGCCTGATCAGTCAGTGCGGAGACGCCGGAACGAGACGCCGGGAGCTGCAAGCAAGAGAGGGGAGTATGTGTGTTTTTTTGTTTTTTTTTATTGCAGCAGCAGTGGCGGCGGCACAGATTTATGTGGAGCATCTATGGGACAAAATGAACGGTGCAGAGCATATATGGGGCACAGATATGGGACAAAATGAACGGTGCAGAGCATATATGGGGCACAGCTATGGGACAAAATGAACGGTGCAGAGCACAGTATGGGGCACAGATATGGGACAAAATGAACGGTGCAGAGCACAATATAGGGCACAGCTATGGGACAAAATGAACGGTGCAGAGCACTATATGGGGCACAGCTATGGGACAAAATGAACGGTGCAGAGCACAGTATGGGGCACAGATATGGGACAAAATGAACGGTGCAGAGCACAATATAGGGCACAGCTATGGGACAAAATGAACGGTGCAGAGCATATATGGGGCACAGATATGGGACAATAATGAACGGTGCAGCGCATATATGGGGCACAGATATGGGACAAAATGAACGGTGCAGAGCACAATATAGGGCACAGCTATGGGACAAAATGAACGGTGCAGAGCATATATGGGGCACAGATATGGGACAATAATGAACGGTGCAGCGCATATATGGGGCACAGATATTGGACAAAATGAACGGTGCAGAGCACAGTATGGGGCACAGATATGGGACAAAATGAACGGTGCAGAGCACAATATGGGGCACAGATATGGGACAAAATGAACGGTGCAGAGCACAGTATGGGGCACAGATATGGGACAAAATGAACGGTGCAGAGCACTATATGGGGCACAGATATGGGACAAAATGAACGGTGCAGAGCACAGTATGGGGCACAGATATGGGACAAAATGAACGGTGCAGAGCACTATATGGGGCACAGCTATGGGACAAAATGAACGGTGCCAAGCACAGTATGGGGCACAGATATGGGACAAAATGAACGGTGCAGAGCATATATGGGGCACAGCTATGGGACAAAATGAACGGTGCAGAGCATATATTGGGGCACAGATATGGGACAATAATGAACGGTGCCGAGCAGAGTATGGGGCACAGCTATGGGACAAAATGAACGGTGCAGAGCACTATATGGGGCACAGCTATGGGACAAAATGAACGGTGCCAAGCACAGTATGGGGCACAGATATGGGACAAAATGAACGGTGCAGAGCATATATGGGGCACAGATATGGGACAAAATGAACGGTGCAGAGCATATATGGGGCACAGCTATGGGACAAAATGAACGGTGCAGAGCATATATTGGGGCACAGATATGGGACAATAATGAACGGTGCCGAGCAGAGTATGGGGCACAGCTATGGGACAAAATGAACGGTGCAGAGCACTATATGGGGCACAGCTAT
Source organism: Ranitomeya imitator (assembly GCF_032444005.1). Lineage (NCBI taxonomy): Eukaryota > Metazoa > Chordata > Amphibia > Anura > Dendrobatidae > Ranitomeya > Ranitomeya imitator. The sequence continues at coordinate 723,506,418 of NC_091283.1, read as the reverse complement.
GGGACAAAATGAACGGTGCAGAGCACTGTATGGGGCACAGCTATGGGGAAATATGAACGGTGCAGAGCACTGTATGGGGCACAACTATGGGGAAATAATGATCTATTTTTATTTTTGAAATTCACCGGTAAATGCTGCATTTCCACCCTAGGCTTATACTCGAGTCAATAAGTTTTCCCAGTTTTTTGTGGCAAAATTAGGGGGGTCGGCTTATACTCAAGTATATACGGTATATATTTTTTGTACACTTATGACCCTCAGTAACTCCTGGAGAAATTCATTGTATTTTTTACTCATTTGGAGCACTTTATCTGTATATACATGTACTAGCTATTGAACCCGTTCTACGCCCGGGTGGCGAGCATTTATATTGGTATATGGTCTCCATCCTGGTATGTGCTGCTCCATCCTGCGTCCCCATCCTGTCATGTGCTGCACCCATCCTGCGTCCCCATCCTGTCATGTGCTGCACCCATCCTGCGCCCCCATCCTGTCATGTGCTGCACCCATCCTGCGCCCCCATCCTGTCATGTGCTGCACCCATCCTGCGCCCCCATCCTGTCATGTGCTGCACCCATCCTGCGCCCCCATCCTGTCATGTGCTGCACCCATCCTGCGTCCCCATCCTGTCATGTGCTGCACCCATCCTGTGTCCCCATCCTGTCATGTGCTGCACCCATCCTGCGTCCCCATCCTGGTATGTGCTGCAATCATCCTGCGTCTCCATCCTGGTATGTGCTGCAATCATCCTGCGTCCCCATCCTGGTATGTGCTGCAATCATCCTGCGTCCCCATCCTGGTATGTGCTGCAATCATCCTGCGTCCCCATACTGGTATGTGCTGCAACCATCCTGCGTCCCCATCCTGCGTCCCCATCCAGGTATGTGCTGCACCCATCCTGCGTCCCCATCCAGGTATGTGCTGCACCCATCCTGCGTCCCCATCCTGGTATGTGCTGCACCCATCCTGCGTCCCCATCCTGGTATGTGCTGCACCCATCCTGCGTCCCCATCCTGGTATGTGCTGCACCCATCCTGCGTCCCCATCCTGGTATGTGCTGCACCCATCCTGCGTCCCCCATCCTGGTATGTGCTGCACACCAGTGCAAATAAATAATCTGCAGCAGTGTTCACACAGAGTATGCACAGCAACAGATTCTGACTGGCAAGCGTGAGGACCCTTGATGTGGGTTGCCAGCTTATGTATTGTGGCCATAATATTAACTAATACCGTACATATTTTGATATGTTCTTGTGCACTTTTTTTTTTACTTTTTGAGGTGCAGTTGGGTTCTGATGGCTTTGTAAGTTGTGGCCTCTGTTCACACGGGACGCATTACAGTTAGCGCTGGTCAGTCCGCCACATGGCGTTACTAATAGGCTAGGATCCTGTTGCTGTGCATACTCTGTGTGAACACTGCTGTAGATTATTTATTTGCACTGGTGTGCCAAGCAGCCATTCCCTGATTGTAGGCTGGCTGTCTTATCTGGTATTATCACACCTGTGTAGTCGCCATCTTTATTTGGGCCCACTGCACCATGAGAGTGCATTTGATTTGAGGCCTAGACAGGTAAGCACCTTTGCCTGTTTTTCTGTGGTGTTTTTTCTAGAATAGTGGAGTTTTTTTCCTCCTTTTTTTCCTCCTGTTGTAGTTTTTTTTTTTTTATATTTATTCTAGTTGTTGCAGCAATACATCTTGTGCTGCTTCTATATCATTTTTTACATTCACAGCATGACCTGGATAGTTGTGTGTATGGTGTGTGGGTTTGGGCATGGGTAGTTGTTAGGGCCTGACTAGGGCAAGAAGGGATAGCCGTCGCTGAGTGGGGGCGCCACATCGTACTTTAGGGTGCCAACCTCCGCTGTCAGGAAGGCGTGAGTTCCATTAGGGTGATAAATAGGGATCTAGTCAGGAATATATCTCTTCACTAAAAGAGTTCCTGCAGTACTCCAGCGACCTATCATACCCCACACAGAACTGGTGTTTATGATGTTGGTAGTTATTTTGTGTTTATGATCTATGAGATTTTAAGTATTATTCATTAAAAGGTATTTTTTAGGGTTATTTTTCTTTTTTGGTTGTCAAGGTGAATGTGAGACCTTGGGGGTATTGTGGGGGAAGGGAGACAGGGCACTGGAGGGTGAATGTGAGACCATGGGGGTGTTGTGGGTGAGGTGTGGACAGGGCACTGAGGGGGTGGATGTGAGATGATGGGGGTATTGTTGGGGCTGAAATGGGGGAGAGGGACAGGGCACTGGGGGCTGAATGTTATGTTTTGTTATGTTATTTTATTATTTTTACTCCATCGCATGTAATATTTGCTGTCTGGGGGGGGGGGGGATTTTGATACGTACCACTTGGGTCTTTTATGAGTATTAGTATAAGAATCCCCATACAGTAACCAAGAGCTGCATCACATTTACAGCACCACTTTTTTTTATTTCACTGCTGGAGCGGAGCTGAAAATCAAAGTCCCCTGCCCCCTGTCTAATACTCACCTTCAGGGGTTTTCATCAGTTTTCACCTCGGCTCCGTCTCCTGCAGTGTTTCATGGAGTGGTGCAGAGGTCACTAATCATGTAAGTCTATGGGAGCCTCGTTCTGGTATGTTCCTCGCTCTCATAGTCTTACATTGAGCGCTTGTGACATAGCTTCTCACTTCTGGCCAGTCAGAAGCTGCGCTCACAAGTTTGAGCCGCCGCACTGCAGCAGTGCTACAAAATAGTGCGCTTAAAGCACCATTCCAGCGTTAGAAAAAAAAAACTGCTAGTGAGGTGCTTTAATAATTTAATAATGAGCAATTTTTTACTATAAAGTTGATAAAGGCTTGCAATAAATATCTGCAGTCACTTTATATGACTGCAGACTGCCAAGTCATGATAGGGAGCTGCGGGCCCATCATACTGTGTATAAGGGAGCTGCAGGCCCATCATACTGTGTATAAGGGAGCTGCGGGCCCATCATACTGTGTATAAGGGAGCTGCGGGCCCATCATACTGTGTATAAGGGAGCTGCGGGCCCATCATACTGTGTATAAGGGAGCTGCGGGCCCATCATACTGTGTATAAGGGAGCTGCGGGCCCATCATACTGTGTATAAGGGAGCTGCGGGCCCATCATACTGTGTATAAGGGAGCTGCGGGCCCATCATACTGTGTATAAGGGAGCTGCGGGCCCATCATACTGTGTATAAGGGAGCTGCGGGCCCATCATACTGTGTATAAGGGAGCTGCGGGCCCATCATACTGTGTATAAGGGAGCTGCGGGCCCATCATACTGTGTATAAGGGAGCTGCGGGCCCATCATACTGTGTATAAGGGAGCTGCGGGCCCATCATACTGTGTATAAGGGAGCTGCGGGCCCATCATACTGTGTATAAGGGAGCTGCGGGCCCATCATACTGTGTATAAGGGAGCTGCGGGCCCATCATACTGTGTATAAGGGAGCTGCGGGCCCATCATACTGTGTATAAGGGAGCTGCGGGCCCATCATACTGTGTATAAGGGAGCTGCGGGCCCATCATACTGTGTATAAGGGAGCTGCGGGCCCATCATACTGTGTATAAGGGAGCTGCGGGCCCATCATACTGTGTATAAGGGAGCTGCGGGCCCATCATACTGTGTATAAGGGAGCTGCGGGCCCATCATACTGTGTATAAGGGAGCTGCGGGCCCATCATACTGTGTATAAGGGAGCTGCGGGCCCATCATACTGTGTATAAGGGAGCTGCGGGCCCATCATACTGTGTATAAGGGAGCTGCGGGCCCATCATACTGTGTATAAGGGAGCTGCGGGCCCATCATACTGTGTATAAGGGAGCTGCGGGCCCATCATACTGTGTATTAGGGAGCTGCGGGCCCATCATACTGTGTATTAGGGAGCTGCGGGCCCATCATACTGTGTATAAGGGCGCTGCGGGCCCATCATACCCCCTGACAAAGGAACAGTGCATCCTAAATGCGCGTCAGGGTGCACCATATCTAACTTGTGGTCCATATAACAAATCCCCGTATAATAAGAAAGTAAATGACTTCATATATTGCCCATCTACAAGCACCTTTTTGATACATTGGTTTGCACTTAATTCACTTGCATTTCTCTGCACTGAATGCACTTTTTTTGCTTTCTCCCCTTTCCTTGTTATATGCACATTGTTGCACTTTTTTTTTTATATAAAAAGGTTTTTTCTGCCCTCAACATTTCTCTGATAAACTACAATGGGTGTTTTTTAGATATACAAAAAGTCTTTACGGGTGTGTGTATATGTATATATGTATATAATATCATACAGATATAGGCAGTAATATATTATATACATATATTAAATTATTCTTGTTTTTAATTTTGTAATTTTATGATCTGATAACCGTTACTTAATAAATAAATAAATAATTATATACTTATATTCTCTGTTGTGATTGTTTTTGGCCTTACTATGTTATGAGCACGATCCCTCTCTCTGAAGCGCAGATAACCGGTAGCCGAAACACCGAGGTTGTAAGGGACTCTAGGACTTACAGCAGAGATCGGCAGGACAGCTGAGCTGCAAGTTACCTCTCCGCCACACACACACATGAAGACACAGTAACACATAGAGTCCCTGTAAAAAGGCTCGAGTTACCTGTCATACAGGTATTGTCCTATCCTATATGGGGGACAGAGAGAAGAACAGTGAGGACCTTATCTGAAGCCGTAGGCAGTAAGGGACTACAACACCATGGCGCTAGAGGAAGCCTTTTAATTCCACCTGGTAAAGGGGACCCTGGATTCGCTTTCAAGCCGGACAGACCCTGCCTGCCCTGTAATCTGGTGCCCTGGACTGTGGCTGCCTGGAGTCTTCAGTAAACCAGGTAAAGAGACTGCAAACCTGTGTCCTCGTTCTTTACTGCACTATTCAACATCTTCCAACTACACACCGGGAGCCATGGGGACATACTTCACATGTGGGAAGATATACCATCTAGCTGCCATAACATCACCCCAGAGGACCCCTTAAAGCAGCGTCGGTCACCCTGACCGAATACCACAGGTTGTGTCACGAACATAAACTTTATTCAATTTCCCTCTTACATGGCGCCCAGGGCCACGGACCAGGTTGCCGCCACCGTGACATCCCCCCTGTGAATACCGGACCTGGTATCGGGTACCCCACGGCCCTGGCGGGCGACTCACCCCCATGTAAAGTATAATACCCAGTTTACCCTGCACACAGCATGGTGCCCTCATGTAAAGTATAATACCCCAGTGTGCCTCCCACACAGTATGGTGCCCCATATAAAGTATACCCTAGTGTACCCCACACACAGTATGACGCTCCCACACATGGCATAATTCCCCCCAAGTTTACACACACACATACTGCCCCTTTCCACATGATTTCCCCACACAGTTTGAGAAGGATCAAATGTGAGACGGCCAAAAATTCATTATTCTCCAGTGCTGTCATATTCCAGAACTGCAGCCTCCCTGGTGGACCCAGACGTACTAAGTTGTTAGTGCTCAGAGACACAGCCGAGGTAAGGGAAGCTGAAACCGACCACTACTGAATGAGACACAGAAATGGAAATGTCCTCCACTTCAACTCAGACGTCAGCAAGGTAGAGCTGGGGTACTGCTACTGGCTGATTATTATTAACCCCTTTCTGACATATGACGTACTATCCCGTTGAGGTGGGGTGGGCCCGTATGACCGACGGGATAGTACGTCATACGCGATCGGACGCACTCACGTTGGGAGCGTGGCCGGGTGTCAGCTGACTATCGCAGCTGACATCCGGCACTATGTGCCAGGAGCGGTCACAGACCGCTACCGGCACATTAACATTGTGCCGGCAGTACAGGGAAGCATCGCGCAGGGAGGGGGCTCCCTGCGTGCTTCCCTGAGACGATCGGTACAAGGCGATGTGCTCACCTTGTACCGAGCGTCTCCTCCCTGCAGGCCCCGGATCCAAAATGGCCGCGGGGCTACTTCCGAGTCCTGCAGGGAGTACTTCCGGGTCCAGAGCAGGCGCTCGTAAGCCTGCAGCAGGACACGCCCGTTCGCTGATCTGACACAGTGCTCTGCAAAGTGTCAGATCAGCGATCTGTCACTATAGCCCTTCACTGGCTTCCTATCGCCCAGAGACTCCAGTTCAAAACCCTCACACTGACATACAAAGCCATCCACAACCTGTCTCCTCCATACATCTGTGACATGGTCTCCCGGTACCTACCTACACGCGACCTCCGGTCCTCCCAAGACCTCCTTCTCTACTCCCCTCTCATCTCTTCTTCCCATAACCGCATCCAAGACTTCTCCCGTGCTTCCCCCATACTCTGGAACTCTCTACCCCAACACATCAGACTTGCGCCTACCATAGAAACCTTCAAAAAGAACCTGAAGACTCATCTCTTCCGACAAGCCTACAGCCTGCAGTGATCCTCAACCTACTGAACAGCCGCACAGCCAGCTCTTCCCTCTCCTAGTGTATCCTCACCCACCCCCTGCAGACTGTGAGCCCTCGCGGGCAGGGTCCTCCCTCCTTATGTACTCGTGTGCCTTGTTATCTGCTCATGTTTAATGTATTTGTCTATATTTGCCCCGTATTCACATGTAAAGCGCCATGGAATAAATGGCGCTATAAAAATGTATAATAATAATAAATAATAATATACAGTGATGTCCCCTCCTGGGACAAAGTAAAAAAGTTTACAAAAAAATTTTTTTAGATGTGTAAAAAAAAAAAAATAATTGTTCCCATAAATACATTTCGTCATCTAAATAAAAACAAAAGTACACATTTAGTATCGCCGCGTCCGTAACGACCCAACCTATAAAACTGTCCCACTACTTAACCCCTTCACTGAACACCGTAAAAAAAGGCAAAAAACGCTTTATCATACCGCTGAACAAAAAGTGGAATAATACGCGATCAAAAAGACGGATATAGATAACCATGGTACCGCTGAAAATGTCATCTTATCCCACAAAAAACTAGCCGCCAAAAGAAATTCATGAATAGCTGGTTAGGGTTAGGGGTGTGTCAGGGTTAGGGGCGTATTTGGGATAGGGTTTGTTAGAATTGGGGGTTTCCACTGTTTAGGCACATCAGGGCTCTCCAAACGCGACATGGCGTCCGATCTCAATTCCAGCCAATTCTGCATTGAAAAAGAAAAACCGTGCTCCTTCCCTTCCGTGTGCCCAAACAGGGGTTTTCCACAACATATGGGGTATCAGCGTACTCAGGACAAATTGGACAACAACTATTGGGGTCCAATTTCTCTTGTTACCCATGGGAAAATAAAAATTTGGGCTAAAAAAACATTTTTGTGGGGAAAAAATTAATTTTTATTTTCACGACTCTGCGTTATAAACTGTAGTGAAACACTTGGGGGTTCAAAGCTGTCAAAACACTAGATAAGTTCCTTGGGGGGTCTAGTTTCCAAAATGGTGTCATTTGTGGGGGGTTTCTACTGTTTAGGTGCATCAGGGGCTCTGCAAATGCAAGGTGACGCCTGCAGACCAATCCATCTAAGTCTGCATTCCAAATGGCGCTCCTTCCCTTCCGAGCTCTGCCATGCGCCCAAACGGTGGTAATGGGGTATCGGCGTACTCAACTTTTGGGTTCCAATTTCTCTTGTTACCCTTGGGAAAATAAAAATTTAGGGGGCTAAAAAAACATTTTTGTGGGAAAAAAAATGATTTTTTATTTTCACGGCTCGGCATTAAGAACTGTAGTGAAACACTTGGGGGTTCAAAGCTGTCAAAACACAGCTAGATAAGTTCCTTAGGGGGTCTACTTTGGTGGTTTACCCCCACATGTGGGGTATCGGCATACTCAGAACAAATGGCATAACAACTTTTGGGGTCCAATTTCTTCTCTTACCCTTGGTAAAATAAAAAATTGGGGGCGAAAAGATCATATTTGTGAAAAAATACGATTTTTTATTTTTACAGCTCTGCATTATAAACTTCTTTGAAGCACTTGGTGGGTTAAAGTGCTCACCACACATCTAGATAAGTTCCTTAGGGGGTCTACTTTCAAAAATTACTATTAATCCAATAGTAGGAAATGGTTAAAAAAACACACACCGTATGTTCATATGAACTTGAGCGTGGGAACTTTTCAGAAAATTTTCCCAGGCTCGAGTTCATATGAGGACATCCAGCAGAGGGCGCATCACCGCACCTTGAGGTAACTACAGGTCATTCACCTACATTCCATTAATTCGCCGGGTTATTACAGACAGGGGTGGCTGCATTAGCAGGCTTCTGCTTGTAAAATTAGTTAACCCTTTCAGATGGATTTACAGCGTGGGACGAGACTGATCATCGGAAGGTATGGAATATTGTTTGGGTTTTTTTACATTTGTTACAGGTGACAAGGGTCTTCAGGTGGATTACCAGTATAATAAAATATTGCCACAACCTGTGTATTTATTTCATTAAAATACTTTGTAATAATGTGTTTTTTTTAACAATTTCCTACATAGTTACATAGTTATTAAGGTTGAAGGAAAACTATAAGTCCATCTAATTCAACCCATAGCCTAACCTAACATGCCCTAACATGTTGATCCAGAGGAAGGCAAAAAAAACCCATGTGGCAAAGAGTAAGCTCCATATTGGGGAAAAAAATTCCTTCCCGACTCCACATATGGCAATCAGACTAGTTCCCTGGATCAACGCCCTATCAAGGAATCTAGTGTATATACCCTGTAACATTATACTTTTCCAGAAAGGTATCCAGTCCCCTCTTAAATTTAAGTAATGAATCACTCATTACAACATCATACGGCAGAGAGTTCCATAGTCTCACTGCTCTTACAGTAAAGAATCTGCGTCTGTTATTATGCTTAAACCTTTTTTCCTCCAGACGTAGAGGATGCCCCCTTGTCCCGGTTTCAGGTCTATGATTAAAAAGATCATCAGAAAGGTCTTTGTACTGTCCCCTCATATATTTATACATTAACATAAGATCACCTCTTAGTCTTCGTTTTTCCAGACTAAATAGCCCCAAGTGTAATAACCTATCTTGGTATTGCAGACCCCCCAGTCCTCTAATAACCTTGGTCGCTCTTCTCTGCACCCGCTCTAGTTCAGCTATGTCTTTCTTATACACCGGAGACCAGAACTGTGCACAGTATTCTAAGTGTGGTCGAACTAGTGACTTGTATAGAGGTAAAATTATGTTCTCCTCATGAGCATCTATGCCTCTTTTAATGCATCCCATTATTTTATTTGCCTTTGTAGCAGCTGCCTGACACTGGCCACTGAATATGAGTTTGTCATACACCCATACACCCAGGTCTTTTTCATTGATGGTTTTGCCCAGAGTTTTAGAATTAAGCACTTAATTATACATCTTATTACTTCTACCCAAGTGCATGACCTTACATTTATCCCCATTAAAGCTCATTTGCCATTTATCAGCCCAAGCTTCTAGTTTACATAAATCATCCTGTAATATAAAATTGTCCTCTTCTTGATTACCCTGCAGAGTTTAGTGTCATCTGCAAATATTGAAATTCTACTCAGAATGCCCCCCCTACAAGGTCATTAATAAATATGTTAAAAAGAAGAGGGCCCAATACTGACCCCTGTGGTTCCCACTGCTAACCGCTACCCAGTCCGAGTGTGCTCCATTAATAAACACCCTTTGTTTCCTATCCCTGAGCCAGCTCTCAACCCACTTGCACATATTTTCCCCTATCCCCATTATTCTCATTTTATGTATCAACCTTTTGTGTGGCACCGTATCAAAAGCTTTTGAAAAGTCCATATACACTACATCCACTGGGTTCCCTTGGTCCAATCCGGAACTTACCTCTTCATAGAAACTGATCAAATTAGTCTGACATGAACGGTCCCTAGTAAATCCGTGCTGATACTGGGTCATGAGGTTATTCCTCTTCAGATACTCCAGTATAGCATCCCTTAGAATGCCCTCCAGGATTTTACCCACAGTAGAGGTTAAGCTTACTGGCCTATAATTTCCAGTTCAGTTTTTGTCCCCTTTTTGAATATTGGCACCACATTTGCTATACGCCAGTCCTGTGGTACAGACCCTGTTATTATGGAGTCTTTAAAGATTAAAAAATAATGGTCTATCAATGACTGTACTTAATTCCTGCAGTACTCGTGGGTGTATCCCATCCGGGCCCGGAGATTTGTCAATTTTAGTGATTTTTAGACGCCGCCACACTTCCTGCTGGGTTAAGCAGGTGACATTTAATTGGGAATTAACTATGGGATTTAATTGGGATTAATAATGGATAGGTGTCAAAATTGACGCCTCTCCGTTATTAACCCCTTCCCGACCTTTGACGCCACGTAGGCTTCATGAAAGTCGGTGCCAATCCGACCCATGACGCCTATGTGGCGTCATGGAAAGATCGCGTCCCTGCAGATCCGGTGAAAGGGTTAACTCCCATTTCACCCGATCTGCAGGGACAGGGGGAGTGGTAGTTTAGCCCAGGGGGGGTGGCTTCACCCCCTCGTGGCTACGATCGCTCTGATTGGCTGTTGAAAGTGAAACTGCCAATCAGAGCGATTTGTAATATTTCACCTATTATAATGGGTGAAATATTACAATCCAGCCATGGCCGATGCTGCAATATCATCGGCCATGGCTGGAAATACTAATGTGCCCCCACCCCACCGATCGCCCCCCCCAGCCCCCCGATCTGGCTGGTACACTGCCCCGGCTCCCCTCCATCCAGTGCTCCGCTCCCCCCCGTGCTCCAATCACCCCCCTGCATTCCGATCCACCCCCCCCCCCGTGCTCCGTTCCACCCCCCCCCCCCCCCCGTGCTCCGTTCCACGCCCCCCGTGCTCCGTTCCACGCTTGCCGCGCTCCGATTCCCCCCCCCCCGTGCTCCGATCCCCCCCCCCCCGTGGTCCCCCCACCCCATCATACTTACCGATCCTGCCAGGGTCCCGTCCGTCTTCTCCCTGGGCGCCGCCATCTTCCAAAATGGCGGGCGCATGCGCAGTGCGCCCGCCGAATCTGCCGGCCGGCAGATTCGTTCCAAAGTGCATTTTGATCACTGAGATAGATTATATCTCAGTGATCAAAATAAAAAAAATAATAAATGACCCCCCCCCCTTTGTCACCCCCATAGGTAGGGACAATAAAAAAATAAAGAAATTTTTTTTTCCACTAATGTTAGAATAGGGTTAGGGCTAGGGGTAGGGCTAGGGTTAGGGTTTCGGTATGTGCACACGTATTCTGGTCCTCTGCGGATTTGATAAATCCGCAGTGCTAAACCGCTGCGGATTTATGGCGGATTTACCGCGTTTTTTTCTGCGCATTTCACTGCGGTTTTACAATTGCGATTTTCTATTTGAGCAGTTGTAAAACCGCTGTGGAATCCACACAAAGAAGTGACATGCTGCGGAATGTAAACCGCTGCGTTTCCGTGCAGTTTTTCCGCAGCATGTGTACAGCGATTTTTGTTTCCCATAGGTCTACATTGAACTGTAAACTCATGGGAAACTGCTGCGGATCTGCAGCGTTTTCCGCAGTGTGCACATACCTTTAGAATTAGGCTATGTGCACACGGTGCGGATTTGGCTGCGGATTGGCCGCTGCGGATTCGCAGCAGTATTCCATCAGGTTTACAGTACCATGTAAACATATGAAAAACCAAATCCGCTGTGCCCATGGTGCAGAAAATACCGCGCGGAAACGCTGCGTTGTATTTTTCGCAGCATGTCAATTCTTTGTGCGGATTCCGCGGCGTTTTACACCTGTTCCTCAATAGGAATCCGCAGGTGAAATCCGCACAAAAAACACTGGAAATCCGCGGAAAATCCGCAGGTAAAACGCAGTGCCTTTTTCCCGCGGAGTTTTCAAAAATGGTGCGGAAATATCTCACACGAATCCGCAACGTTGGCACATAGCCTTAGGCTTAGGGTTGGAATTAGGGTTGTGGTTAGGGTTGTGATTAGGGTTAGGGGTGTGTTGGGGTTAGTGTTGGAGGTAGAATTGAGGGGTTACCACTGTTTAGGCACATCAGGGGTCTCCAAACGCAACATGGCGCCACCATTGATTCCAGCCAATCTCGTATTCAAAAAGTCAAATGGTGCTCCCTCACTTCCGAGCCCTGACGTGTGCCCAAACAGTGGTTTACCCCCACATATGGGGTATCAGTGTACTCAGGATAAACTGCGCAACAATTACTGGGGTCCAATTTCTCCTGTTACCCTTGTGAATCTAAAAAAATGCTTGCTAAAACATCATTTTTGAGGAAAGAAAAATGATTTTTTATTTTCACGGCTCTGCGTTGTAAACATCTGTGAAGCACTTGGGGGATCAAAGTGCTCACCACATATCTAGATAAGTTCCTTGGGGGGTCTAGTTTCCAAAATGGGGTCACTTGTGGGGGGTTTCTACTGTTTAGGCACATCAGGGGCTCTGCAAACGCAACGTGACGCCCGCAGAGCATTCCATCAAAGTCTGCATTTCAAAACGTCACTACTTCACTTCCGAGCCCCAACGTGTGACCAAACAGTGGTTTACCCCCACATATGGGGTATCACCATACTCAGGAGAAACTGGACAACAAATATTGGGGTCAAATTTCTCCTGTTACCCTTGGGAAAATTAAAAAATTCTGGGCTAAATAATTATTTTTGAGGAAAGAAAACGTATTTATTATTTTCACGGCTCTGCATTATAAACTTCTATGAAGCATTTGGGGGTTCAAAGTGCTCACCACACATCTAGATAAGTTCCTTTCGGGGTCTAGTTTCCAAAATGGGGTCACTTGTGGGGGGTTTCTACTGTTAAGCCACATCAGGGGCTCTGCAAACGCAACGTGACGCCCACAGAGCATTCCATCAAAGTCTGCATTTCAAAACGTCACTACTTCACTTCCGAGCCTCGGCATGTGCCCAAACAGTGGTTTACCCCCACACATGGGGTATCAGCGTACTCCGGAGAAACAGGACAACTTATGGGGTCCAATTTCTCCTGTAACCCTTGGGAAAATAAAAAATTCTGGGCTAAATAATTATTTTTGAGGAAAGAAAACGTATTTATTATTTTCACGGCTCTGCATTATAAACTTCTATGAAGCACTTGGGGGTTCAAAGTGCTCACCACACATCTAGATAAGTTCCTTTGGGGGTCTAGTTTCCAAAATGGGGTCGCTTGTGGGGGGTTTCTACTGTTTAGCCACATCAGGGGCTCTGCAAACGCAACGTGACGCCCACAGAGCATTCCATCAAAGTCTGCATTTCAAAACGTCACTACTTCACTTCCGAGCCCCGGCATGTGCCCAAACAGTAATTTACCCCCACATATGGGGTATCGGCGTACTCAGGAGAAACTGGACAACAACTTTTGGGGTCAAATTTCTCCTGTTACCCTTGGGAAAATAAAAAATTGCAGGCTAAAAGATCATTTTTGAGAAAATAATTTTTTTTTTTTATTTTCATGGCTCTGCGTTTATAAACTTCTGTGAGGCACTTGGGGGTTCAAAGTCCTCACCACACATCTAGATTAGTTCCTTTGGGGGTCTAGTTTCCAAAATGGGGTCATTTCTGGGGGATCTCCAATGTTTAGGCACACAGGGGCTCTCCAAACGTGACATGGTGTCCGCTAATGATTGGAGCTAATTTTCCATTTAAAAAGCCAAATGGCGTGCCATCCCTTCCGAGCCCTGCCGTGCGCCCAAACAGTGGTTTACCCCCACATATGGGGTATCAGCGTACTCAGGACAAACTGGACAACAATATTTGGGGTCCAATTTCTCCTATTATCCTTGGCAAAATAGGAAATTCCAGGCTAAAAAATCATTTTTGAGGAAAGAAAAATTATTATTTATTTTCATGGCTCTGCGTTATAAACTTCTGTGAAGCACCTGGGGGTTTAAAGTGCTCAATATGCATCTAGATAAGTTCCTTGGGGGGTCTAGTTTCCAAAATGGGGTCACTTGTGGGGGAGCTCCAATGTTTAGGCACACAGGGGCTCTCCAAACGCGACATGGTGTCCGCTAACAATTGGAGCTAATTTTCCATTCAAATAGTCAAATGGCGCGCCTTCCCTTCCGAGCCCTGCCGAGTGCCCAAACTGGTTTACCCCCACATATCAGGTATCGGCGTACTCGAGAGAAATTGCCCAACAAATTTTATGATCCATTTTATCCTACTGCCAATGTGAAAATGAAAAAATTGAGGCGAAAATAATTTTTTGGTGAAAAAAAAGTACTTTTTCATTTTTACGGATCAATTTGTGAAGCACCTGAGGGTTTAAAGTGCTCATTAGGCATCTAAATAAGTTCCTTGGGGGGTTTAGTTTCCAAAATGGGGTCACTTGTGGGGTAGCGCCAATGTTTAGGCACACAGGAGCTATCCAAACGCGACATGGTGTCTGCTAACGATGGAAATAATTTTTCATTCAAAAAGTCAAATGGCGCTCCTTCCCTTCCGAGCCTTACCATGTGCCCAAACAGTGGTTTACCCCCACATGTGAGGTATTGGTGTACTCAGGAGAAATTGCCCAACACATTTTAGGATCCATTTTATCCTGTTGCCCATGTGAAAATGAAAAAATTGAGGCTAAAAGAATTTTTTTGTGAAAAAAAAGTACTTTTTCATTTTTACGGATCAATTTGTGAAGCACCTGGGGGTTCAAAGTGCTCACTATGCATCTAGATAAGTTCCTTTGGGCGTCTAGTTTCCAAAATGGGGTCACTTGTGGGGGAGCTCCAATTTTTAGGCACACGGGTGCTCTCCAAACGTGACATGGTGTCCGCTAAAGAGTGGAGCCAATTTTTGATTCAAAAAGTCAAATGGCGCTCCTTCCCTTCCAAGCCCTGCCGTGCGCCCAAACAGTGGTTTACCCCCACATATGAGGTACCAGCGTACTCAGGACAAAGTGGACAACAACTTTCGTGGTTCAGTTCCTCCTTTTACCATTGGGAAAATAAAAAAATTGTTGCTAAAAGATAATTTTTGTGACTAAAAAGTTAAATGTTCATTTTTTCCTTCCATGTTGCTTCTGCTGCTGTGAAGCACCTGAAGGGTTAATAAACTTCTTGAATGTGATTTTGAGTACCTTGAGGGGTGCAGTTTTTAGAATGGTGTCACTTTTGGGTATTTTCAGCCATATAGACCCCTCAAACTGACTTCAAATGTGAGGTGGTCCCTAAAAAAAATGGTTTTGTAAATTTCGTTGTAAAAATGACAAATCGCTGGTCAAATTTTAACCCTTATAACTTCCTAACAAAAAAAAATTTTGTTTCCAAAATTGTGCTGATGTAAAGTAAACATGTGGGAAATGTTATTTATTAACTATTTTGTGTCACATATCTCTCTGGTTTAACAGAATAAAAATTCAAAATGTGAAAATTGCGAAATTTTCAAAATTTTCGCCAAATTTCCGTTTAAATCACAAATAAACGCAGAATTTATTGACCTAAATTTACCACTAACATGAATCCCAATATGTCACGAAAAAACAATCTCAGAACCGCTAGGATCCGTTGAAGCGTTCCTGAGTTATTACCTCATAAAGGGACACTGGTCAGAATTGCAAAAAACGGCAAGGTCTTTAAGGTCAAAATAGGCTGGGTCATGAAGGGGTTAATCTGGCTTAATGTCACCTTAGGGTACCGTCACACTATACGATTTACCTACGATCACGACCAGCGATATGACCTGGCCGTGATCGTAGGTAAATCGTAGTGTGGTCGCTGGGGAGCTGTCACACAGACAGCTCTCCAGCGACCAACGATGCCGAGGTCCCCGGGTAACCAGGGTAAACATCGGGTAACTAAGTGCAGGACCGCGCTTAGTAACCCGATGTTTACCCTGGTTACAAGCGTAAAACTAAAAACAAACAAACAGCACATACTTACATTCTGGTGTCCGTCAGGTCCCTTGCCGTCTGCTTCCCGCACTGTGACTGCCGGCCGTAAAGTGAAAGTGAAAGCACAGCCGCTGTGCTTTCACTTTCACTTTACGGCCGGCAGTCACAGTGCGGGAAGCAGACGGCAAGAGACCTGACGGACACCAGAATGTAAGTATGTGCTGTTTGTTTTTTTTTAGTTTTACGCTTGTAACCAGGGTAAACATCGGGTTACTAAGCGCGATCCTGCGCTTAGTTACCCGATGTTTACCCTGGTTACAAGCGAACGCATCGCTGGATCGCATCGCTAGATCGGTGTCACACACACCGATCTAGCGATGACAGCGGGAGATCCAGCAATGAAAGAAAGTTCTAAACGATCTGCTACGACGTACGATTCTCAGCAGGATCCCTGATCGCTGCTGCGTGTCAGACACAGCGATATCGTAACGATATCGCTGGAACGTCACGAATCGTACCGTCGTAGCGATCAAAATGGTATAGTGTGACGGTACCCTTACAATAGCAAGGTGACATTAAACTTTAATTACCCCATATCTCACCGCTACACGGGAATGGGAAGAGAGTGGCCAAGTGCCAGAATAGGCGCATCTTCCAGATGTGCCTTTTCTGGGGTGGCTGGGGGCAGATGTTTTTAGCCAGGGGGGGCGATTACCAAGGACCCTCCCCAGGCTATTAATATCTGCCCTCAGTCACTGGCTTTACCAGTCTGGCGGAGAAAATTGCACGGGAGCCCATGCCAATTTTTTCCGCGATTTAACCCTTTAATAGCTAGAGCGCCCAAATTTTGCACATACACACTACTAACATTAGTAGTGTGGAATATGCAAAAAAAAGGGATATGAGATGGTTTACTGTATGTAAACCATGTCTCATATCATGTCGGGCTTGTGAAGGAGATAGGAAAATCCGGCAATTGAATAACCGGCTTTTAAGCTATCTAGCGCTGTATGATATATATATATTTTTACGATTATTTGAGCTCATGGATCCATTGTATGTCCGAATGTCGGTTTTGCAAGCCTGCGAGAAAATCTCGCAGTACGGATGCCATACGGATTACATACGGAGGATGCCATGCGCTGACACACCCTGCCTACGGATGACATACGGACCACTATTTTGGGGACTTTTCTGCGTATTACGGCTGTAAATGACGGACTGCATTTTTATACGCTGAGTGTGAGGCCGGCCTAAGTGGCAGAAAGTGGCTTGCTGACATACGACAAACTAACAGGACTGCAGTATATCCACTTTGTGAGAATTTGAATCTCACTTTTTTGGGGGGAGACTGAACCAAACCTCAGTCCCTGTGCATAAAACAACACAATGTAAGTGGCAGAAAATGGCTGGAAGATATATGAAAAAATACAAGGGCTGTAGTACAATTTCAATCTCCCTACAATGATCTCAGGACAAGTATGGCAGCAATAAAAAGGACTGCTGCACACAAAAGTGTGGACAAATAAAAAAATAACTGTGCAGAAAGAAGCAACAGGATTTTTGCTTTTAAAAAAGCAGTTGGTTTGCACAGCACCGTGCAAACAGCAATGCAGCTATCAGGGAGCCTTATAAGGCAGCCTAATAAGCTACAGAGCTGATGCACAAAAATATAGCCTCCACTGTCCCTGCAAACAAATGGTGGTGTTGGACAGTGGAAATCGCTACAGCACAAGCAGTTTGGGGGTTAATCTTCTCTCCCTAACTATATCCCTTCTGATGAAGCTGCAGCAACCTCTCCCTATGCTAAGATCGGCAGAAGTAAGATGGCGGCGGGCGTGCACGCCCCTTTTTAGCCCCTATGACACCGCAGAAAGCAAGCCAATCACTGTCATGCCCTTCTCTAAGATGGTGGGGACCAGGACATATGTCATCACGCTGCCCACACTCTGCGTCCTCCTTCATTGGCTGAAAAATGCCGCTGAAAGCGTCATACGGAACGCGAATTTTGCACGCAGATCGCCAACCTCATGGCCGATCCCACACTAGGGTCGGGTTTCACGAAACCCGACTTTGCCGAACGTCGGCGATCTTTGAATTTGTCCGATCCGTTTCGCTCAACCCTACTCATCACTATATACACAGCGGTATCTTCATGCAATTTGGGACAAAGTGAAAGCTTTGGTAATAAATGTATAAAAATTTGTTACTCTTTAAAAATGAAACCCAAACAGAAAATTAGATACACTACAACTCCTTTATGATTGGTCCGATAACTAAAATATCATTTTAAAATATTAATCTTTGCACCCAAAACACTTTTATAATTAGCTTTATTAAACAATACCCTACACTTCTCCCTACCTAGCTAATCCCTAAACATGTGTTTTTTATTTTTGTTTACTTCACTTTCTGTGGGGTTTCGTTTAAGAAGAGTCTCAAACGTGACGCTACAGGAAGCTAGGGCTGCACTCACTCCCCAGGTCCATCACCCCTCCTAGAACGGGGTGTCATATGGAAGCATCACTGCAGTTACTCACAAGCTTCTTTCTTCACCTATGCGCCTGTCCCTCGGCTGTCACTATGCTGAAAGTTAGCGGATACAGGCACATCAAAGATAGTGATTTTTTTTTAATTAAATTGCTCCTCCCCAATGAGGCAAGAGGTAGCTCCCTAGGTAGGTGTCTATCCTTGCCTAAGGGTGCCGTCACACTATACGATTTACCAACGATCACGACCAGCGATACGACCTGGCCGTGATCGTTGGTAAGTCGTTGTGTGGTCGCTGGAGAGCTGTCACACAGACAGCTCTCCAGCGACCAACGATGCCGGTAACCAGGGTAAACATCGGGTTACTAAGCGCAGGGCCGCGCTTAGTAACCCGATGTTTACCCTGGTTACCATCCTAAAAGTAAAAAGAAAAACGCTTCATACTTACCTTCGGCTGTCTGTCCCTCGGCGCTCTGCTTCTCTGCTCTGGCTGTGAGCACAGCGGCCGGAAAGCAGAGCGGTGACGTTACCGCTCTGGTTTCCGGCCGCTGTGCTCACAGTGAGTGCAGGAAAGCACAGCGCCGGGGACAAACAGCCGAAGGTAAGTATGAAGCGTTTGTTTTTTTTACTTTTAGGATGGTAACCAGGGTAAACATCGGGTTACTAAGCGCGGCCCTGCGCTTAGTAACCCGATGTTTACCCTGGTTACAAGCAAACGCATCGCTGGATCGGTGTCACACACACCGATCCAGCGATGACAGCGGGAGATCCAGCGACGAAAGAATGTTCAAAACGATCTGCTACGACGTACGATTCTCAGCAGGGTCCCTGATCGCTGCTGCGTGTCAGACACAGCGATATCGTATGGATATCGCTGGAACGTCACGAATCGTACCGTCGTAGCGATCAAAATGGCACTGTGTGACGGTACCCTAACAGTCGTCCTGGCTCTAAGCTATCTCTCTTGAGCCCCCCATGCACAGGAATGCTGTGCTTAGCTGATAAATCCTGTGTTCTCTATGAGAGACACTACAATAGTATCAGCCATAGAAAATCCGACATACCATATCCTTCTTACCCACGACATCATCTGTTGAGGTAAGGTTGGGAGGCCTATACTCAGTAGGCTGTCACACAATCCTGCCAATATAAAAGATAGTAAATCAATACGTAATCTGAGGGCAGTGGAAGTTAGGAAGTTTTACAAATATTAGGAGTACTGAAGAATTTGAAAGAAGACAAAGCTTACAAACTAGTTTTAGTATTTGCCTGTGTGAGGAATCACCACAATCTGGTGCATAATTGAAAACTGATCTATCAATATGCTTCCTGTTTCCAAGGATAAATGCTTTGCATAGGAATGAGAACCAATTACATCATTTAAGATATCAGCGTGGCTATAATAATTCGGCTTGTGTTAGGTGTCGAGTTCCCACCGCTGCACAGGGGGAATCTCAAACCATCTCCGCTGCAGTCTCCCATTCTCCTCTAGCCACAGTGGAACCTGCTCAGCAGAGACGTCGGTCCCAGCGTCTGGCTCAAGCTGATACTGTGCACTTGGTTAATGCTGCCTGTCCAGGCTCTGCCTTTGTAGCCAGCACTGATCAGCAGCAAGCAGGCCTTTCAGGGACCAAGTCCTGCTTTTCTCATACTGAGCATGCCCACAGGACGACCTCCCATTGGAGGTTGGGGTCACATGCTCAGGTCCTGTTGCAGCTCCTATTGGACCATCAGGAAGGTCCCGGAGTGCAACTACTATAAAAGGGTCGCATGGCCGCTTGGCCATCTGCTAGTGTAAACTTGCTAACGTGTGTGGATGTATGCCTGTCGATGGATGAAAGCTCCGAATCATTCCCATCCCTAGTGTTTTGACTGTTTGCGAATGGTGGAAGCTACCTAGCGCCTGACAGTGCTATCCCGCACAGCTAGCATAGGATACAGCGTCTGTTAGCAGTGACCACCAGTGTGGCGCCGTGCGCTAATAGTGCGCTTACCTGGCTCAAGTTTGGGTGGTTAGTGGCGTCCGCCAGAGCGGCACCGCACGCACTCTTGTGCAGTTAATTCTTAGTTCTGATTAATCTCTGACACCCCAGTAGCGGTGTTGAGTGCAAAAGGTCTAGAGGAACTCTTTCCCTGAGTCTTGGGGCAGAGTTCTGTGACTCTTTACACTCTTTGTGCGGTACCGTGGCCCTGTGACGCAACAGGGTTTGTTTCCTTCATACCTGGTGAAGCTAACCCGTGTGTGTATTCACATTATACCGCCATATAGTTCGTCATTACCGAGCAGCAGGTGTCTTTTCTGTACGGTGGACCCCGGACTGCGAACGCACCTAATATCCTCTCTAATTATTATTTGGTGCGTTCCGCCAGTTCTAACAGCTTGTGTCCTGCTAAGTGCCAGCAAGTGAATAAGTACACCTGAAATTGTGCTTCAGTAGTCTACAATGACATCTAGTGGTAAAATGCCACGGGTGCAAGGGAAAATGTACCAGATCTGGGTTTATCTGATAATACCAGAGAATAGAGAACAGAGAATACATGCTTTGTTTACTCTTAAAGTTCTTTTTATATATATACAGTGCTGCTTAAAAGTTTGTGAGCCCTTCAGAATTCTCCATATGTCTGTATAAATTTGACCAAAAACTACATCATTTTTTTTCATAAAATCTAAAAGTAGAGAAGTAGAACCAAATAAAACAAAGTAATTAATATTAGACTTTATCACTTTTTTTAAATGAGGCAAATGATTCAGTATCACACGTATGTAAGTAGTAAAATTATCTGAACCTATGCTTTCAATATCTAGTGCGACCACAGTGTGCATCTAAACATTTTTGGTAAATATTGATTCATTTTGCACATCGGCTGGAGGAATTTTAGCCCATTCCTGCTTATAAAGCAGCTTCCCCTCTGTTATATTGGTGGGTTTTATCCCATGAGTTGCTGGCTGTAGACCCTTACACAACATTTCTTCAGGATTATGGTCAGGACTTTGATTTGGCCATTTCAGACTTTAATTTTATTCTTCTTTAGCCATTATTTTGTCAAACACCACTTTGCTTTTTGTTTTGCTGCATAATCCACATTCTCTTCTGCTTCAGCTCATGGACAGATGTCCTGACATTTTCCTTTAGAATTTGCTGATATACACTGCTCGAAAAAAAGAAAGGGAACAGTTAAACAAGAGAGTATAACTCCAAGTAAATCAAACTTCTGTGAAATCAAACTGTCCACTTAGGTATATCCAAAACAATAGCCTATGAGTTAAGGTACCGTCACACTTAGCGACGCTGCAGCGATACCGACAACGATCCGGATCGCTGCAGCGTCGCTGTTTGGTCGCTGGAGAGCTGTCACACAGACAGCTCTCCAGCGACCAACGATCCCGAGGTCCCCGGTAACCAGGGTAAACATCGGGTAACTAAGCGCAGGGCCGCGCTTAGTAACCCGATGTTTACCCTGGTTACCAGCGTAAAAAAACAAACACTACATACTTACATTCAGCTGTCTGTCCCTTGCCGTCTGGTTCCTGCACTGACTGCTGGCCGTAAAGTGAAAGTGAAAGCACAGCACAGCGGTGAGTCACACAGCGGTGACTCACCGCTGTGGCTGTGCTCTGCTTTCACTTTACGGCCAGCAGTCAGTGCAGGAACCAGACGGCAAGGGACAGACAGCTGAATGTAAG
The DNA here is from genome assembly GCF_032444005.1 of Ranitomeya imitator. Lineage (NCBI taxonomy): Eukaryota > Metazoa > Chordata > Amphibia > Anura > Dendrobatidae > Ranitomeya > Ranitomeya imitator. The sequence goes on along the minus strand of NC_091283.1, from coordinate 723,484,448 downwards.
TATGTACTGTTTGTTTTTTTACGCTGGTAACCAGGGTAAACATCGGGTTACTAAGCGCGGCCCTGCGCTTAGTTACCCGATGTTTACCCTGGTTACCAGTGAAGACATCGCTGAATCGGTGTCACACACGCCGATTCAGCGATGTCTACGGGGAGTCCAGCGACGAAATAAAGTTCTGGACTTTCTTCCCCGACCAGCGATCTCCCAGCAGGGGCCTGATCGCTGCTGCCTGTCACACTGGACGATATCGCTAGCGAGGACGCTGCAACGTCACGGATCGCTAGCGATATCGTCTAGTGTGACAGTACCTTAAGGCACTTCCAAATTTCAACAAATATCAGACAATAGAGCCAAAGCGGAAGCTTAAATGCCAATAATAACTGAATTTTATTAATAGTACAATAAAAATTCTAATAAAGTCCAATAACAGTCAGTGGTAATACATGAGACAGAATTATACTGTCCGCTGAGGAAAATACATATATAATACCTAACATAAATCAAATGATCCCAAATAAATACATATAAGACCCACTGAAGTCAATAAGGCATAAGTGTTACACAGCACATATATATATATAAGGATTATAGGTGTGTCATAGAAAAAGAAATGCCTAAGGAATGTGGGCTGAATAGATATGCCTAAGAGAGCAATCACTTCTGAAGTATGTCAAGGATACAAAGGGTTAAATAGAGTGTATGTTGGCAGACAAGGCTAGCCTAACAAGTAAGGTATATGAGCCCTGAAGATCCCTGAGTAGTATGGCTGTATCTTTTCATATAATAGCCATAAAGTGCATGTTGTGCTTAAAGTGCAAAGGCATAGGTGGAGGTAGGAATGTATTTACCTATAGCAGCAGACCAGTAGATGGACCCCGACACGCGTTTCGCGGTTAAGCTTCGTCCAGGGGGATAGACTGTTATTGGACTTTATTAGAATTTTAATTGTACTATTAATAAAATTCAGTTTTTATTGGCATTTAAGCTTCCGCTTTGGCTCTATTGTCTGATATTTGTCCACTTAGGTAGCAACATTGTTTGACAATCAATTTCACATGTTGTTGTGCAAATGGAATAGACCACAGATGGAAATTATTGGCAATGATAAAGACACACTCAATGAAGGAGTGGTTCTGCAGGTGGGGACCACAGACCACATCTCAGTACCAATGCTTTCTGGCTGATGTTTTGGTCACTTTTGCATGTTGGTTGTGCTTTTACACTTGTTGTAGCTTGAGACGGGATCTACAACCCACACAAGTGGCTCAGGTAGCGCAGCTCATCCAGGATGGCACATCAATGTGAGCTGTGGCAAGAAGGTTTGCTGGGTCTGTCAGCGTAGTGGCTAGAGGTTGGAGTCGCTACCAGGAGACAGGCCAGTATACCAGGAGACATGGAGGGGGCCATAGGAGGGCAACAACCCAGCAGCAGGACCTCTACCTCAGCCTTTGTGCAAGGAGGAACAAGAGGAGCACTGCCAGAGTCCTGCAAAATGACCTCCAGCAGGCCACAAATGTGCATGTGTCTGCACAAAGTGTTAGAAACCGACGTCCACAGATGGGGTTGTGCTCACAGCCAGGGCTGGATTAAGGGTAGCCAGGGCCCCGGGCTGTTCACACACTGTGGGCCCCCCCGGTCATGTGACGGGGGTCATGTGATGGGGGTCATGTGACGGGGGTCACGTGACGGGGGTCATGATATACCCGAACCAGATTATTCCAGAAAAAGGGCCGGGCCCTACTCTACTGTAACCTAGGAAATATTTGTTAAAATCTGCAATACAATTTAGGTATATCTTGACCAATAATATCACATACAAGGAACAAATACCACCGCACCATGACCAGACCACAAATTACAACCACAGTGATCGAATAATAGCACATACAAGGGACAAATACCACCGCACCATTTCCAGACCACATATTACCATACCTCCCAACTTTTGAAGTTGGAAAAGAGGGACAAAGTTTGCAGCAAATTTTAGGACACACCTCTGACCACACCCATTCACTAGTCACACCCATATCCATGTCTCAACCACACCCATTTAGCACTGCTGATCACACTGTTCATAAAGAATAATTATAAAAAAAAAAATATGGCCACACAGTGCTCGATACTGTATAATGGCCACACAGTGCTCCATACTGTATAACGACCCCACATGACCACATGATGCTCAATACTGTATAATGGCCACACATGATGTTCAATACTGTATAATGACCCCACATGATGCTCCATACTGTATAATGGCCACACATGATGCTCCATACTGTATAATGGCCACACATGATGCTCCATACTGTATAATGGTCTCACATGATGCTCAATACTGTATAATGACCCCACGTGATGCTCAATACTGTATAATGGCCCCACATGATGCTCAATACTGTATAATGGCCCCACATGATGCTCAATACTGTATAATGGCCACACATGATGCTCAATACTGTATAATGACCCCACATGATGCTCAATACTGTATAATGGCCCCACATGATGCTCAATACTGTATAATGACCGCACATGATGCTCTATACTGTATAATGACCACACATGATGCTCCATATTGTATAATGACCGCACATGATGCTCCATAATGGCCACACATGATGCTCCATACTGTATAATGACCGCATATGATGCTCCATACTGTATAATAGCCGCACATGATGCTCCATACTGTATAATGACTGCACATGATGCTCCATACTGTATGACAGCACATGATGCTCCATACTGTATAATGACTGCACATGATGCTCCATAGTGTATAATGACAGCACATGATGCTCCATACTGTATAATGACAGCACATGATGCTCCATACCGTATAATGGCCACACATGATTCTCCATACTGTATAATGACCGCACATGATGCTCAATAATACTGTATAATGACTGCACATGATGCTCCATACTGTATAATGGCCACACATGATGCTCCATACTGTATAATGGCCACACATGATGCACCTTACTGTATATTGGCCGCACATGATAATGGCCACACATAGCTACTCCTACACACGCGGCTGCGCTCCATAAACTTTGCATACACGGCTCCGCTCCGTACACACGGCTCCACTCCATACATCTCATACACACACGGCTCCGCTCCGTACACATTCAGCTCCGCTCCATACACCTCATACACGGCTCTGCTCCATACACCTCATACACACACGGCTCTGCTCCATACACGGCTCCGCTCCATACACCTCATACACACACGGCTCCGCTCCATACATCTCGTACACACGGCACTACTCCGTACACCTCATACACACACCGCTCTGTTGTGAATTCTGTGGCTGAATTCACTCCTGTGGTCACAAGTGGTACTGCAGCTTCTGAGCTTCCTCCCTCAGGTGTTCTGGTGAGCTCGTTAACTGCTTCATTACTTAACTCCGCCTGATGCTGCTATCCTTGCTCCTTGTCAATGTTTCAGTGTTGGATCTGAGCTTCTCCTGATTGTTCCTGTGACCTGCTGCTCTGAATAGCTAAGTGCTTTTTGCTTTTTTGTTGCTTTTTTTCTGTCCAGCTTGTCTTTTGTTTTGCTGGAAGCTCTGAGACGCAAAGGGTGTACCGCCGTGCCGTTAGTTCGGCACGGTGGGTTTTTTTTTGCCCCCTTTGCGTGGTTTTGCTTTAGGGTTTTTTGTAGACTGCAAAGTTCGCTTTACTGTCCTCGCTCTGTCCTAGAATATCGGGCCCCGCTTTGCTGAATCTATTTCATCCCTACGTTTTGTCTTTTCATCTTACTCACAGTCATTATATGTGGGGGGCTGCCTTTTCCTTTGGGGAATTTCTCTGGGGCAAGTCAGGCCTATTTTTCTATCTTCAGGCTAGCTAGTTTCTTAGGCTGTGCCGAGTTGCCTAGGTAGTTGTTAGGCGCAATCCACAGCCGCTTTTAGTTGTGTTTAGGATAGGATCAGGTGTGCAGTCTACAGAGTTTCCACGTCTCAGAGCTCGTTCTTGTATTTTTGGGTATTTGTCAGATCACTGTGTGCGCTCTGATCGCTAAGCACACTGTGTTTCTGGATTGCCTTCATAACACCTGTCATTAGCAAACATAACAGTACAAGGAGCCTAACTAATGATTCTCAATAGAGGGAAAGAAAAAGTTCTGACATCATTTTTTTTTTTTTTTTTTTTTCTCAGCTCTGTGTTCACTTTTTTTTTTTTTTCCCCTAGACATTTGGGTGATTCTGGACACAGGTGTGGACATGGATATTCAGGGTCTGTGCTCTTCAATGGATAATCTCGTTATAAATGTACAAAAAATTCAAGATACTATTGATCAGAAATCTATGTTAGAACCAAGAATTCCTATTCCTGATTTGTTTTTTGGAGATAGAACTAAGTTTCTAAGTTTCAAAAATAATTGTAAGCTATTTCTGGCCTTGAAACCTCATTCTTCTGGTAATCCTATTCAACAGGTTTTGATTATTATTTCTTTTTTGCGCGGCGACCCTCAAGACTGGGCATTTTCTCTTGCGCCAGGAGACCCTGCATTGAGTAGTGTCGATGCGTTTTTCCTGGCGCTCGGATTGCTGTACGATGAGCTTAATTCAGTGGATCAGGCTGAGAAAAATTTGCTGGCTTTGTGCCAGGGTCAGGATGATATAGAAGTATATTGTCAGAAATTTAGGAAATGGTCAGTACTCACTCAGTGGAATGAATCTGCGCTGGCAGCTTTGTTCAGAAAGGGTCTCTCTGAGGCTCTTAAGGATGTCATGGTGGGATTTCCTATGACTGCTGGTTTGAATGAGTCTTTGTCTTTGGCCATTCAGATCGGTCGACGCTTGCGCGAGCGTAAATCTGTGCACCATTTGGCGGTACTGCCTGAGGTTAAACCTGAGCCTATGCAGTGCGATAGGACTATGACTAGAGTTGAACGGCAGGAATACAGACGTCTGAATGGTCTGTGTTTCTACTGTGGTGATTCCACTCATGCTATTTCTGATTGTCCTAAGCGCACTAAGCGGTCCGCTAGGTCTGCCGTCATTGGTACTGTACAGTCCAAATTCCTTCTGTCCATTACCTTGATATGCTCTTTGTCGTCGTTTTCTGTCATGGCGTTTGTGGATTCGGGCGCTGCCCTGAATCTGATGGATTTGGATTATGCTAAACGTTGTGGGTTTTTCTTGGAGCCTTTGCGGTGTCCTATTCCATTGAGAGGAATTGATGCTACACCTTTGGCCAAGAATAAACCTCAATACTGGGCCCAGCTGACCATGTGCATGGCTCCTGCACATCAGGAAGTTATTCGCTTTCTGGTGTTGCATAATCTGCATGATGTGGTCGTGTTGGGGTTGCCATGGCTACAAACCCATAATCCAGTATTGGATTGGAATTCCATGTCGGTATCCAGCTGGGGTTGTCAGGGGGTACATGGTGATGTTCCATTTTTGTCGATTTCGTCATCCACCCCTTCTGAGGTCCCAGAGTTCTTGTCTGATTATCAGGATGTATTTGAAGAGCCCAAGTCCGATGCTCTACCTCCGCATAGGGATTGTGATTGTGCTATCAATTTGATTCCTGGTAGTAAATTCCCTAAAGGTCGATTATTTAATTTATCCGTGCCCGAACACGCCACTATGCGCAGTTATGTGAAGGAATCCCTGGAGAAGGGACATATTCGCCCATCGTCATCACCACTGGGAGCAGGGTTCTTCTTTGTAGCCAAGAAGGATGGTTCGCTGAGACCGTGTATTGATTACCGCCTTCTTAATAAGATCACTGTTAAATTTCAGTATCCCTTGCCATTGTTATCTGACTTGTTTGCTCGGATTAAGGGGGCTAGTTGGTTCACTAAGATAGATCTTCGTGGTGCGTATAATCTGGTGAGAATCAGGCAAGGAGATGAATGGAAAACTGCATTCAATACACCCGAGGGTCATTTTGAGTATCTAGTGATGCCGTTCGGACTTGCCAATGCTCCATCTGTGTTTCAGTCTTTTATGCATGACATCTTCCGTGAGTATCTGGATAAATTCCTGATTGTTTACTTGGATGACATTTTGATCTTCTCAGATGATTGGGAGTCTCATGTGAAGCAGGTCAGAATGGTTTTTCAGGTCCTGCGTGCTAACTCTTTGTTTGTGAAGGGATCAAAGTGTCTCTTCGGTGTGCAGAAAGTTTCATTTTTGGGGTTCATCTTTACCCCTTCTACTATCGAGATGGATCCAGTTAAGGTCCAAGCCATCCAGGATTGGATTCAGCCGACATCTCTGAAAAGTCTGCAAAAGTTCCTGGGCTTTGCTAATTTTTATCGTCGCTTCATCTGTAATTTTTCTAGCATTGCCAAACCATTGACCGATTTGACCAAGAAGGGTGCTGATTTGGTTAATTGGTCTTCTGCTGCTGTGGAAGCTTTTCAGGAGTTGAAGCGTCGTTTTTGTTCTGCCCCTGTGTTGTGTCAGCCAGATGTTTCTCTTCCGTTCCAGGTCGAGGTTGATGCTTCTGAGATTGGAGCAGGGGCGGTTTTGTCACAGAGAGGTTCTGATTGCTCAGTGATGAAACCATGTGCTTTCTTTTCCAGGAAGTTTTCGCCCGCTGAGCGTAATTATGATGTGGGCAATCGAGAGTTGCTGGCCATGAAGTGGGCATTCGAGGAGTGGCGTCATTGGCTTGAAGGAGCTAAGCATCGCGTGGTGGTATTGACTGATCATAAGAACTTGACTTATCTCGAGTCTGCCAAGCGCTTGAATCCTAGACAGGCCCGTTGGTCGTTATTTTTTGCCCGCTTCGACTTTGTGATTTCGTACCTTCCGGGCTCTAAAAATGTGAAGGCGGATGCTCTGTCTAGGAGTTTTGTGCCCGACTCTCCGGGTTTATCTGAGCCAGCGGGTATCCTCAAGGAAGGAGTCATTGTGTCTGCCATCTCCCCTGATTTGCGGCGGGTGCTGCAAAAATTTCAGGCGAATAAACCTGATCATTGTCCAGCAGAGAAACTGTTCGTCCCTGATAGGTGGACTAATAAACTTATCTCTGAACTTCATTGTTCGGTGTTGGCTGGTCATCCTGGAATCTTTGGTACCAGAGAGTTAGTGGCTAGATCCTTCTGGTGGCCATCTCTGTCACGGAATGTACGTACTTTTGTGCAGTCCTGTGGGATTTGTGCTAGGGCTAAGCCCTGCTGTTCTCGTGCCAGTGGGTTGCTTTTGCCCTTGCCGGTCCCAAAGAGGCCTTGGACACATATTTCGATGGATTTCATTTCTGACCTTCCCGTTTCTCAAAAGATGTCAGTCATTTGGGTGGTCTGTGATCGCTTTTCTAAAATGGTCCATCTGGTGCCCTTGGCTAAGTTGCCTTCCTCCTCTGATTTGGTACCTTTGTTCTTTCAGCATGTGGTTCGGTTGCATGGCATTCCTGAGAATATTGTTTCTGACAGAGGTTCCCAGTTTGTTTCGAGGTTTTGGCGAGCCTTTTGTGGTAGGATGGGCATTGACCTATCCTTTTCCTCGGCTTTCCATCCTCAGACTAATGGCCAGACCGAACGAACCAATCAGACCTTGGAAACATATCTGAGATGTTTTGTTTCTGCAGACCAGGATGATTGGGTGTCCTTTTTGCCGTTGGCTGAGTTCGCCCTTAATAATCGGGCCAGCTCGGCTACCTTGGTTTCTCCATTTTTTTGCAATTCTGGGTTCCATCCTCGTTTCTCTTCAGGACAGGTTGAGTCTTCGGACTATCCTGGTGTGGATTCTGTGGTGGATAGGTTGCAGCAGATCTGGACTCAGGTAGTGGACAATTTGATCTTGTCCCAGGAGAAAGCTCAACTTTTCGCTAATCGCAGACGCCGTGTGGGTCCCCGACTTCGTGTTGGGGATCTGGTTTGGTTATCTTCTCGTCATATTCCTATGAAGGTTTCCTCTCCTAAATTTAAACCTCGTTTTATTGGTCCGTATAGGATTTCTGAGGTTCTCAATCCTGTGTCTTTTCGTTTGACCCTCCCAGACTCCTTTTCCATACATAATGTATTCCATAGGTCGTTGTTGCGGAGATACGTGGCACCTATGGTTCCATCTGTTGAGCCTCCTGCCCCGGTTTTGGTGGAGGGGGAATTGGAGAATATTGTGAAGAAGATTTTGGATTCTCGTGTTTCTAGACGGAAACTCCAGTATCTGGTTAAATGGAAGGGTTATGCTCAGGAAGATAATTCCTGGGTTTTTGCCTCTGATGTTCATGCTTCCGATCTTGTTCATGCCTTTCATGCGGCTCATCCTGGTCGGCCTGGGGGCTCTGGTGAGGGTTCGGTGACCCCTCCTCAAGGAGGGGGTACTGTTGTGAATTCTGTGGCTGAATTCACTCCTGTGGTCACAAGTGGTACTGCAGCTTCTGAGCTTCCTCCCTCAGGTGTTCTGGTGAGCTCGTTAACTGCTTCATTACTTAACTCCGCCTGATGCTGCTATCCTTGCTCCTTGTCAATGTTTCAGTGTTGGATCTGAGCTTCTCCTGATTGTTCCTGTGACCTGCTGCTCTGAATAGCTAAGTGCTTTTTGCTTTTTTGTTGCTTTTTTTCTGTCCAGCTTGTCTTTTGTTTTGCTGGAAGCTCTGAGACGCAAAGGGTGTACCGCCGTGCCGTTAGTTCGGCACGGTGGGTTTTTTTTTGCCCCCTTTGCGTGGTTTTGCTTTAGGGTTTTTTGTAGACTGCAAAGTTCGCTTTACTGTCCTCGCTCTGTCCTAGAATATCGGGCCCCGCTTTGCTGAATCTATTTCATCCCTACGTTTTGTCTTTTCATCTTACTCACAGTCATTATATGTGGGGGGCTGCCTTTTCCTTTGGGGAATTTCTCTGGGGCAAGTCAGGCCTATTTTTCTATCTTCAGGCTAGCTAGTTTCTTAGGCTGTGCCGAGTTGCCTAGGTAGTTGTTAGGCACAATCCACAGCCGCTTTTAGTTGTGTTTAGGATAGGATCAGATGTGCAGTCTACAGAGTTTCCACGTCTCAGAGCTCGTTCTTGTATTTTTGGGTATTTGTCAGATCACTGTGTGCGCTCTGATCGCTAAGCACACTGTGTTTCTGGATTGCCTTCATAACACCTGTCATTAGCAAACATAACACCGCTCCGCTCCATACACATTGCACACACTGCTCCGCATACCTTGCACACACACAGCTCCGCTGCGTACACCTCATACACATACAGCTCCTCTCCATACATCTCGTACACACACGGCACTACTCCGTACACCTCATACACACGTGGCTGTGCTCCGTACACCTCATACACACGCGGCTGTGCTCCGTACACCTCGTACACACGCGGCAGTGCTCCGTACACCTCGTACACACGGCTCCCCTCCGTACACCTCGTACACACGCGGCTGTGCTCCGTACACCTCGTACACATGGCTCCGTACACCTCTTACACACGACTCCGCTCCGTACACCTTGTACACATGCGGCTGTGCTCCGTACACCTTGTACACATGGCTCCGTACACCTCTTACACACGACTCCGCTCCGTACACCTTGTACACATGCGGCTGTGCTCCGTACACCTTGTACACATGGCTCCGTACACCTCTTACACACGACTCCGCTCTGTACACCTCGTACACACGCGGCTGTGCTCCGTACACCTCATACACACGCGGCTGTGCTCCGTACACCTCGTACACACGTCTCCACTCCGTACACCTTTCACATGCTGCTCCGCTCCGTACACCTCGTACACACGCGGCTGTGCTCCGTACACCTCGTACACACGACTCCACTCTGTACACCTTTCACATGCTGCTCCGCTCCGTACACACGACTCCACTCCGTACACCTTTCACATGCTGCTCCGCTCCGTACACCTCGTACACACGCGGCTGTGCTCTGTACACCTCGTACACACGCGGCTGTGCTCCGTACACCTCGTACACACGACTCCACTCCGTACACCTTTCACATGCTGCTCCGCTCCGTACACCTCATACACACGCGGCTGTGCTCCGTACACCTCGTACACACGCGGCTATGCTCCGTACACACGCAGCTGTGCTCCGTACACCTCGTACACACGCGGCTGTGCTCCGTATACCTCGTACACATGCGGCTGTGCTCCGTACACCTCGTACACACGCCGCTGTGCTCCGTACACCTCGTACACACGCGGCTGTGCTCCGTACACCTTGTACACATGGCTCCGTACACCTCTTACACACGACTCCGCTCCGTACACCTCGTACACACGCGGCTGTGCTCCGTACACCTCGTACACACGCGGCTGTGCTCCGTACACCTTGTACACATGGCTCCGTACACCTCTTACACACGACTCCGCTCCGTACACCTCGTACACACGCGGCTGTGCTCCGTACACCTTGTACACACGCGGCTGTGCTCCGTACACCTTGTACACATGGCTCCGTACACCTCTTACACACGACTCCGCTCCGTACACCTCGTACACACGCGGCTGTGCTCCGTACACCTCGTACACACGCGGCTGTGCTCCGTACACCTTGTACACACGACTCCGCTCCGTACACCTCGTACACACGCTGCTCTGCTCCGTACACCTCGTACACACGCGGCTGTGCTCCGTACACCTCGTACACACGCGGCTGTGCTCCGTACACCTTGTACACATGACTCCGCTCCGTACACCTCATACACACGCTGCTCTGCTCCGTACACCTCGTACACACGCGGCTGCGCTCCGTACACCTCATGCACACGGTTCCGTACACATCGTACACACACGACTCCGCTCCATAGACCTTTCACACGCTGCTCTGATCCATACACCTCGTACACACACGGCTCTGCTACATCCACCCTGTAAACACCTCCTGACCTCACACATACGCTACCTTACCTTCCTCCGGCGCCATGGCAACCAGCAAAGTTCTGTACAAGGATGTCCTCCCGATCATGTGACCCCTGACTCCTCCCATCCTGTGACCTCATCACAGGTCCTGTGCACAGAGCAGCCATTATGTGGTGTGCTGCTGTGCAGGCCTGGTGCAGGGACTCGGAGCTCTCAGCTGACCGGCTGATACACGCACCTCCCAACCAATGCGGGCCCCCTCTCTCTGCCCACCAGGTCCGGGGGCACACAAATGCCGGCGGGCATTCAGACAATTAGTGGAGGGTCAATCTGTGCGGTAGCCCCCAGGCCCCCCCAGACCACTGGGCCCTGGGCTACCGCCCATATTGACCCTCTGATAATCCGCCCCTGCTCACAGCCCAACACCGTGCTGGATACTTGGCATTTACCAACCTGAAAATGGCTGTCCACCAACGTTCACCATCCAACCTGATGGAGAGGATCTGCAAGGAAGAATGGCAGAGGATCCCCAAAGCCAGGTGTGAAAAACTTATAGCATCATTCCCAAGAAGACTCATGGCTGTACTAGCTCAAAAGGGGTTTCTACTCAATACTGAGCAAAGGGTCTGAATACTTATGACCATGTGAAATTTCAGTTTTTATTTTTTAATACATTTGCAAAAATTACTACATTTGTTTTTTCTCAGTCAAGATGGGGTGCAGAGTGTAGATTAATGAGAAAAAAAAGAACTTTCCTGAATTTACCAAATGGCTGCAATGAAACAGAGTGAAAAATTTAAAGTGGTTTGAATACTTTCCGTATCCACTGTATGTCATGGTGATTGCCCGTGCACAGGAGCTGTGTGTGTTCTATCACCGCCGGGTGTTCAGCAAATATCACAGCTGTGTCAGTGCCGCACTAGTATAAAGCATTGTAATGCTAGTAATAGCGATGAGAGTTATGAAAGTGAAAGTCCCATAAAAAAGTGAAAAAAATTATAAAACTAAAATATTTTTAAAAATCCCCAATTAAAAAAGTGGGATGAAGGGACCTGCGTAGTCTCGAAAGCTTGCAATTTGTTACCATCTTTTCAGTTAGCCATTGAGAGGTATCAACCACTGAGGACTCTCAATTCTATATATTTTTATATTGTCCCCATAAATAAGTATTTTTTATGTAAAAAAAAAAAAAAAGCCCACACACATATTTGGCATTGTCGCGCCCAAAGCGATTCGAACTATAAAATTGTCACTAACTCTATTGGCAGAAATATGGAAAAATGATAGTTTATTGACGATTATTTTATTATTGACGATGCAAAATCTTTTAGTGTTTCTGACAGCAGCCAAACATCAAAAACGATAGAAATATGGTATCGCTGTAATCGCACTGACCTGAAGAATAAAGTCGTCTAATCACTTATACCGCGCGCATAACGGCATAAAAAATAATTAAAACCAATTCTTCACCTGCTGTTGATTTGTTCATTCTGCCTGCAAAGATCGCAGTAAAGCTCGGCACACATTTATCCTGCGCACTGCACTGAGCGATTACATCAGGATTTACATGTGCTTCTCACCAAATTCAAATATCATCAAAAAGTTAATTTATTTCAGATATTTGATACAAAAAGTGAAACTCCTATATTTTATAGAATCGTTACAGTGATTTATTTCAATTGTTTGTTTCTATTAATGTTGATTATTATGGCGTACAGCCAATGAAAATCCAAAAATCATTATCTCAGTAAATTACTTTATAACACCAGCTTAAAAAGTTATTTTAAAATGTTGGCATACTGAAACAGTATGTAAATGCACTCAATACTTTGTCGGGGCTCCTTCTGCATCAATTACTGCATCAATGTGGCATGGCATGGCAGTGATCAGCGTGTGGCACTGCTGAGGTGTTATGGAAGCCCAGGTTGCTTTGATAGCAGCCTTCAGTTTGTCTGCATTGTTGGATATGGTGTCTCTCATCTTCTTCACAATACCCCATAGATTTTCCCTGGGGTTAAGGTCAGGCGAGTGTTAGCTGTCGAGTTCCCACCGCTGCACAGGAGGAATTTCGAACCATGTCCAAAGCGGTCTCCCATTCTCCTTCAGCCGCAGTAAAGCCTGCTCAGCAGAGATGTCAGTCCCAGCGTCTGGCTCAACCTAATACTGTGCGGCTGGTTAACGCTGTCTTCCAGGCTCAGCCATCGTAACCACTACTAATCAGCGGCGAGCAGGCGCTCCTGGGACTAAGTCCTGCTTTTCTTCTGAGCATGCTCAAGGGATGACCTCTCATTGGAGGTCAGGGGTCACATGCTTAGGTCCTGTAGCAGCTCCTATTGGACCACTAGGAAGGTCCTGGAGATCATCCGCTAAAAAAGGTTCGCATGGCTGCACGGCCATGCGCTAGCATAAATCAGTTATTGTGTGTGTGGATGTATACCTGTTCTGCTGAAAGCTCCGAATCATACCCATCCCTAGTGTTGATGTTAATAGCGTTTATATGCAGCATTAGCCAGTGCGGCACCATGCGCAACCAGTGCGCTTACCTATCCCTAATTAGGGTGATTAGTGGTGTCCGCCAGAGCGGCGCTGCGCGCACCCAGTGCGCTAAATCTATTTGTATTTATTTTCCCTGGCACCACAGCTCCGGTGCCGAACGCAAGTGGTCTAGAGGGACTCTACTGTTATGTTTGCTAATGACAGGTGTTATGAAGGCAATCCAGAAACACAGTGTGCTTAGCGATCAGAGCGCACACAGTGATCTGACAAATACCCAAAAATACAAGAACGAGCTCTGAGACGTGGAAACTCTGTAGACTGCACACCTGATCCTATCCTAAACACAACTAAAAGCGGCTGTGGATTGCGCCTAACAACTACCTAGGCAACTCGGCACAGCCTAAGAAACTAGCTAGCCTGAAGATAGAAAAATAGGCCTGACTTGCCCCAGAGAAATTCCCCAAAGGAAAAGGCAGCCCCCCACATATAATGACTGTGAGTAAGATGAAAAGACAAAACGTAGGGATGAAATAGATTCAGCAAAGTGGGGCCCGATATTCTAGGACAGAGCGAGGACAGTAAAGCGAACTTTGCAGTCTACAAAAAACCCTAAATCAAAACCACGCAAAGGGGGCAAAAATAACCCACCGTGCCGAACTAACGGCACGGCGGTACACCCTTTGCGTCTCAGAGCTTCCAGCAAAACAAAAGACAAGCTGGACAGAAAAAAAGCAACAAAAAAGCAAAAAGCACTTAGCTATACAGAGCAGCAGGTCACAGGAACAATCAGGAGAAGCTCAGATCCAACACTGAAACATTGACAAGGAGCAAGGATAGCAGCATCAGGCGGAGTTAAGTAATGAAGCAGTTAACGAGCTCACCAGAACACCTGAGGGAGGAAGCTCAGAAGCTGCAGTACCACTTGTGACCACAGGAGTGAATTCAGCCACAGAATTCACAACAGTACCCCCCCCTTGAGGAGGGGTCACCGAACCCTCACCAGAGCCCCCAGGCCGACCAGGATGAGCCGCATGAAAGGCACGAACAAGATCGGAAGCATGAACATCAGAGGCAAAAACCCAGGAATTATCTTCCTGAGCATAACCCTTCCATTTAACCAGATACTGGAGTTTCCGTCTAGAAACACGAGAATCCAAAATCTTCTCCACAATATACTCCAATTCCCCCTCCACCAAAACCGGGGCAGGAGGCTCAACAGATGGAACCATAGGTGCCACGTATCTCCGCAACAACGACCTATGGAATACATTATGTATGGAAAAGGTGTCTGGGAGGGTCAAACGAAAAGACACAGGATTGAGAACCTCAGAAATCCTATACGGACCAATAAAACGAGGTTTAAATTTAGGAGAGGAAACCTTCATAGGAATATGACGAGAAGATAACCAAACCAGATCCCCAACACGAAGTCGGGGACCCACACGGCGTCTGCGATTAGCGAAAAGTTGAGCTTTCTCCTGGGACAAGATCAAATTGTCCACTACCTGAGTCCAGATCTGCTGCAACCTATCCACCACAGAATCCACACCAGGATAGTCCGAAGACTCAACCTGTCCTGAAGAGAAACGAGGATGGAACCCAGAATTGCAAAAAAATGGAGAAACCAAGGTAGCCGAGCTGGCCCGATTATTAAGGGCGAACTCAGCCAACGGCAAAAAGGACACCCAATCATCCTGGTCTGCAGAAACAAAACATCTCAGATATGTTTCCAAGGTCTCTTTGGGACCGGCAAGGGCAAAAGCAACCCACTGGCACGAGAACAGCAGGGCTTAGCCCTAGCACAAATCCCACAGGACTGCACAAAAGTACGTACATCCCGTGACAGAGATGGCCACCAGAAGGATCTAGCCACTAACTCTCTGGTACCAAAGATTCCAGGATGACCAGCCAACACCGAACAATGAAGTTCAGAGATAAGTTTATTACTCCACCTATCAGGGACGAACAGTTTCTCTGCTGGACAATGATCAGGTTTATTCGCCTGAAATTTTTGCAGCACCCGCCGCAAATCAGGGGAGATGGCAGACACAATGACTCCTTCCTTGAGGATACCCGCTGGCTCAGATAAACCCGGAGAGTCGGGCACAAAACTCCTAGACAGAGCATCCGCCTTCACATTTTTAGAGCCCGGAAGGTACGAAATCACAAAGTCGAAGCGGGCAAAAAATAACGACCAACGGGCCTGTCTAGGATTCAAGCGCTTGGCAGACTCGAGATAAGTCAAGTTCTTATGATCAGTCAATACCACCACGCGATGCTTAGCTCCTTCAAGCCAATGACGCCACTCCTCGAATGCCCACTTCATGGCCAGCAACTCTCGATTGCCCACATCATAATTACGCTCAGCGGGCGAAAACTTCCTGGAAAAGAAAGCACATGGTTTCATCACTGAGCAATCAAAACCTCTCTGTGACAAAACCGCCCCTGCTCCACTCTCAGAAGCATCAACCTCGACCTGGAACGGAAGAGAAACATCTGGCTGACACAACACAGGGGCAGAACAAAAATGACGCTTCAACTCCTGAAAAGCTTCCACAGCAGCAGAAGACCAATTAACCAAATCAGCACCCTTCTTGGTCAAATCGGTCAATGGTTGGCAATGCTAGAAAAATTACAGATGAAGCGACGATAAAAATTAGCAAAGCCCAGGAACTTTTGCAGACTTTTCAGAGATGTCGGCTGAATCCAATCCTGGATGGCTTGGACCTTAACTGGATCCATCTCGATAGTAGAAGGGGTAAAGATGAACCCCAAAAATGAAACTTTCTGCACACCGAAGAGACACTTTGATCCCTTCACAAACAAAGAGTTAGCACGCAGGACCTGAAAAACCATTCTGACCTGCTTCACATGAGACTCCCAATCATCTGAGAAGATCAAAATGTCATCCAAGTAAACAATCAGGAATTTATCCAGATACTCACGGAAGATGTCATGCATAAAAGACTGAAACACAGATGGAGCATTGGCAAGTCCGAACGGCATCACTAGATACTCAAAATGACCCTCGGGCGTATTGAATGCAGTTTTCCATTCATCTCCTTGCCTGATTCTCACCAGATTATACGCACCACGAAGATCTATCTTAGTGAACCAACTAGCCCCCTTAATCCGAGCAAACAAGTCAGATAACAATGGCAAGGGATACTGAAATTTAACAGTGATCTTATTAAGAAGGCGGTAATCAATACACGGTCTCAGCGAACCATCCTTCTTGGCTACAAAGAAGAACCCTGCTCCCAGTGGTGATGACGATGGGCGAATATGTCCCTTCTCCAGGGATTCCTTCACATAACTGTGCATAGCGGCGTGTTCGGGCACGGATAAATTAAATAATCGACCTTTAGGGAATTTACTACCAGGAATCAAATTGATAGCACAATCACAATCCCTATGCGGAGGCAGAGCATCGGACTTGGGCTCTTCAAATACATCCTGATAATCAGACAAGAACTCTGGGACCTCAGAAGGGGTGGATGACGAAATCGACAAAAATGGAACATCACCATGTACCCCCTGACAACCCCAGCTGGATACCGACATGGAATTCCAATCCAATACTGGATTATGGGTTTGTAGCCATGGCAACCCCAACACGACCACATCATGCAGATTATGCAACACCAGAAAGCGAATAACTTCCTGATGTGCAGGAGCCATGCACATGGTCAGCTGGGCCCAGTATTGAGGTTTATTCTTGGCCAAAGGTGTAGCATCAATTCCTCTCAATGGAATAGGACACCGCAAAGGCTCCAAGAAAAACCCACAACGTTTAGCATAATCCAAATCCATCAGATTCAGGGCAGCGCCCGAATCCACAAACGCCATGACAGAAAACGACGACAAAGAGCATATCAAGGTAATGGACAGAAGGAATTTGGACTGTACAGTACCAATGACGGCAGACCTAGCGGACCGCTTAGTGCGCTTAGGACAATCAGAAATAGCATGAGTGGAATCACCACAGTAGAAACACAGACCATTCAGACGTCTGTATTCCTGCCGTTCAACTCTAGTCATAGTCCTATCGCACTGCATAGGCTCAGGTTTAACCTCAGGCAGTACCGCCAAATGGTGCACAGATTTACGCTCGCGCAAACGTCGACCGATCTGAATGGCCAAAGACAAAGACTCATTCAAACCAGCAGGCATAGGAAATCCCACCATGACATCCTTAAGAGCCTCAGAGAGACCCTTTCTGAACAAAGCTGCCAGCGCAGATTCATTCCACTGAGTGAGTACTGACCATTTCCTAAATTTCTGACAATATACTTCTATATCATCCTGACCCTGGCACAAAGCCAGCAAATTTTTCTCAGCCTGATCCACTGAATTAGGCTCATCGTACAGCAATCCGAGCGCCAGGAAAAACGCATCGACACTACTCAATGCAGGGTCTCCTGGCGCAAGAGAAAATGCCCAGTCTTGAGGGTCGCCGCGCAAAAAAGAAATAATAATCAAAACCTGTTGAATAGGATTACCAGAAGAATGAGGTTTCAAGGCCAGAAATAGCTTACAATTATTTTTGAAACTTAGAAACTTAGTTCTATCTCCAAAAAACAAATCAGGAATAGGAATTCTTGGTTCTAACATAGATTTCTGATCAATAGTATCTTGAATTCTTTGTACATTTATAACGAGATTATCCATTGAAGAGCACAGACCCTGAATATCCATGTCCACACCTGTGTCCAGAATCACCCAAATGTCTAGGGGAAAAAAAAAAAAGTGAACACAGAGCAGAAAAAAAAAAAAAATGATGTCAGAACTTTTTCTTTCCCTCTATTGAGAATCATTAGTTTGGCTCCTTGTACTGTTATGTTTGCTAATGACAGGTGTTATGAAGGCAATCCAGAAACACAGTGTGCTTAGCGATCAGAGCGCACACAGTGATCTGACAAATACCCAAAAATACAAGAACGAGCTCTGAGACGTGGAAACTCTGTAGACTGCACACCTGATCCTATCCTAAACACAACTAAAAGCGGCTGTGGATTGCGCCTAACAACTACCTAGGCAACTCGGCACAGCCTAAGAAACTAGCTAGCCTGAAGATAGAAAAATAGGCCTGACTTGCCCCAGAGAAATTCCCCAAAGGAAAAGGCAGCCCCCCACATATAATGACTGTGAGTAAGATGAAAAGACAAAACGTAGGGATGAAATAGATTCAGCAAAGTGGGGCCCGATATTCTAGGACAGAGCGAGGACAGTAAAGCGAACTTTGCAGTCTACAAAAAACCCTAAATCAAAACCACGCAAAGGGGGCAAAAATAACCCACCGTGCCGAACTAACGGCACGGCGGTACACCCTTTGCGTCTCAGAGCTTCCAGCAAAACAAAAGACAAGCTGGACAGAAAAAAAGCAACAAAAAAGCAAAAAGCACTTAGCTATACAGAGCAGCAGGTCACAGGAACAATCAGGAGAAGCTCAGATCCAACACTGAAACATTGACAAGGAGCAAGGATAGCAGCATCAGGCGGAGTTAAGTAATGAAGCAGTTAACGAGCTCACCAGAACACCTGAGGGAGGAAGCTCAGAAGCTGCAGTACCACTTGTGACCACAGGAGTGAATTCAGCCACAGAATTCACAACACTCTACCCCGCGTCTTGGGGCAGAGTTCTGTGACTCTATACTTGCGTTTCCTCTGCGGTATTGCGGACCTGTGACACAATAGGGTTCGCTTCCTTCATACCGGGTGTAGCTAACCCATGTGTGTTTTCATTATACCGCCATTTACAGTCCGCCATTACCTAGCAGGTATCATCTCTGCATGGTGGACCCTGGGCTCCAAACGCACCTTATTCCATCTTTATAATTTATTGGTGCGTCTCGCCAGTCCTAATATTGAGTTTGCTAGTCAATCAAGCACAGTGATACTGTTGTTTTTAAACCAGGTATTGGTACTTTTGGCAGTGTGGAAAGGTGCCAAGTCCTGCTAGAGAATGAAATTTCCATCTCCAAAAGCTTGTCAGCAGAGGGAGAGGGAACCATGAAGTGCTGTACAATTTCCTGGTAGACAGCTGTGCTTTGGTCTTGATAAAACACAGTGGACCTACACCAGCAGATGACATGGCTCCCCAAACCGTCACCGATTGTGGAAACTTCACAGTAGACCTCAACAGCATGGATTGTGTGCCTCTCCACTCTTCCTCCAGACTCTGGGACCTTGATTTACAAATGAAATGCAAAATTTCTTTGCTTGTGGAGTGTGTCAATGACTGCCTTCTGGACATTTGTGGAGGCTACTGATACAGACTAAGGGACCTTTTTAAACGCTTAGGAAGTCTTTGCAGGTGTTATTTGTTAATTTTTCTAACTTACTGAAATAATGACTTTTGGGTTTTCATTGGCTGTAAGCCATAATCATCAACATTAACAGAAATAAACACTTGAAATAGATCACTCTGTTTGTAATGACTCTATATACAAGTTTCACTTTTTGTATTGAAGAACTGAAATAAATTAATGTTTTGATGATATTCTGATTTTGTGAGAAGCACCTGTATGTGTAAATTTCTGAATTACATGGTTCAATGAAAAAAGTAGAGCGGGCACCACCAAGAGATTAAACATTCTATCTGTCCGGTGCTACCTGTGCGCTTAAAGTAACATGTTGGGAGGAAAGAAAAAGAAAAAGAAGCGCAAAGAACGGTGCACACTGAGCCACAATACTATTAAATTATCAAATTTTATTGAGACCACAGAAAAAGTGCTATACATAAAAACATTTAAAAATCAGCATAAAACATATGCCTATACACACTCGACAAATGTCCTTTAAATATTGGGACATACTAAACAAACAGACCCTGTAGGACAAATAATCCTGAAAAGTGTACCTCCGTGAGATGCATGCAAGATGAAGTTATCTAATACAGGCAAATGTCCGCAGGAAACGCTCCGGTATGATATGCTAATTTATATGATAAATCATCCTAGAGGATAATATGACATAATATATAAGTAATACAGCTCCTGTCAAATATCCAGCGTATACTAATACCATACAATGTATCTAATATCCAATGTGGAAACATAAGCATGCATAACTAAATGAAGCAATGCATGCAGCTGATGATAAGTACTACCAGAGCGATCACTGAAGACACTGCCAAGTATATAATGCAATCATAATAAGATAAATACTCACTAGAAGGTAGGGTCCGTGTACTCCCTACGCGTATCGCCGCTCTCGGTGGCTTCGTCAGGGGAAGTGATAGTATTCTAAATGTGTCTGGCATTTATAGCGTAAGTGCACTTACTCATTGGCCAGTAAACGCCGCCACCTGTGTCCGGCGAATACTGGTCAGTGTAACAGATACCAAGTCCTCATGGGGATATGTAAGATGTACCCTGATTTGTTGCTAGAACTGACGTACAGCCCATCATCTGTTTGTCCCTCCCCTATCTAACGTGTTTACCTATCCCTCCGTGGTGGGCGCGGCTATTCAAAAGATCTGACCAGTCAATGAGCTTGACGTAAATACGGCACTGGCCCAATAGAGATTCTTTGTGGACTCACAACTGCGTTGTGCTAAACAGAACGATGCCGCTTATCTACAGATCCACGCATGCGCTAGAAGGTAGTAACTAAATCATACCCTATTGTGTCTGCGCTTGCGCTACGAAACTAAACTAACTGCGCTGCCTAGCAACTGGTCACATGCCAAATGGCGTCCCGCTGCTATGCAACCCAATGCTACCCTGCAGGTTCTGCTCTGATGAAAGAAAAAGCTGAGCGGGCGGCCCTTGCACCCTTGTGTATAGAAAATTACCAACACTTGAGACGGAACATCCGTCTCCCAACAGCAGAGCGCTAGCCCCATATATTGCCTATAGATGCTCGCACCAATGCTGTGCCTTACATAGCAAAGACCCTGCTTGGAAGTCCGCGCAAGCGCCGTGAGGCCATAGTCGAGCCATACCTCTCTGAATCTGCGCATGCGCTATAAGGGTTAAACGGATATGGTCGCCCAACACAAAGTCACATGTCCCCAGTTACCCGGCAACCTGACGCTGCCCAACAGTCTCAACTCTGATAGTTTGTAATAACTGAGTGGACGCTCACGCAAGATCAAGTAACACCGCACGCAGGTGATGGAATATTCATACCTAGAAGTCCACATGTGCACCAATACCTACCTGCAAGCGTGTATCTCAAACATAGACTTCACAAATATATAAACGTCCCATTATCCGTACTTGCGCTGCCATATGCCCCAATACAGACATATTGATCACCCATGGAAGCTACGCCGGTTATGGGAAATCTGTGTCTGGACATCTACACCTGCATAAACATATCCCATATGGCATTCTCTAATGTCTGAATAGCCTAAGAAGCATCCATTACTTATTATTAACCTATGGCAAAAGAAAACCTGTATATAGAAGGTCCTCATTGAGGCCCCCTGGTGACACTGATCCTAGCTGGTAAATCCATCGGGCCTCCAATCTAAGCAATTCTCCCAGCCGGTCCGTTTTGCGGAGATTGGGTGAGACCCTCTGCAGACCCATAACCCGTAAATCACGTACATTGCTGGAATGAATCTGCAAAAAATGTGTGGCCACCGTAGATATCATTTTGCCCTTAGATATGTCTTGTTTGGCACAATTAATATTAGAGACATGCTGTTGTACTCTCTTGCGCAATTCCTGTGAGGTCTGCCCCACATAAATCTTAGGACAAGAGCACACTAAGGCATATATCAGGTTAGATGTTTTGCAGTTCATATAGTCCCTGAGGAAATGTTCAACCCCATCTCGCGGGTTGGTAAAACAGGAGCCCCTGTTTACCAATGAACAAACGTTGCATTCACCACATGGATACATGCCTCTCAGGATGCCACCTCTACCCAATCTAGAAGTTGGCCTGATGAAGTGGCTCCTCGAAAGAGAATCCCGTAAGTTCGGTGCCCTTCTGGCTGTGATCAGGGGGCGCTCTGGTACTAGATCTGTAATCTTAGGATCCGTTTTAAGGATATCCCAATGCCGTATAAAAAGTTCTGAAACCTCTTTCCAGTGATTATGAAATGTTGTTATATATCTGAGGTTATTATCTGGTTGCTTTTTCCTGGGCTGTAGCAGTTGTGCCCTTGGGATGGTCTTAGTTCGCTGTACGGCCTTTGAGATAATTGACCTAGGATAGCCTCTTGCCTGCAGGTGTGTTGAGAGGGCCTTCGCTTGGGAACAGAAGTCACTCTGCAAAGTGCAGTTTCTCCGGATTCTAAAAAATTGTCCTGTTGGTAAATTTCTCTTTAGATGATGGGGATGGAAGCTCTTATAATCCAGTAGTCCATTCGCTGCCGTGCTCTTCCGGAACAAATCTGTATAGATGATATCATTCTGACAGATGAGTCTTAGGTCCAAAAATTCCACTGTGGACAATGATAATTGGAAGGTTAGTTGAATGTTATGTGTATTATCATTCAGTGTCCGGAGAAATTCCTCACAACCTTCCCTCGAGCCCGCCCAGATAAACAAAATATCATCAATAAAGCGAAACCAATATAAAACGTTTTCCCTATAGGCCCACGATGGGTACACGCTGGTCTCCTCCCACCAACCCATGAATAGGTTGGCAAAGGACGGAGCACAGCGGGCACCCATCGCGGTACCTGATATCTGTTTGAAAAATGAAAAATCAAATATAAAATAATTGTGTGTTAACACAAACCTGAGCAGGCTCAAGAGGAAGGAATTGTGAGGAAGATCTCCGGAATACACCCTTCTCAAAAAATGATCTACCGCCCCTAGACCATCATCATGTGAGATGCTGGTATAGAGCGCTGACACATCAGCTGTTACCAGCCAGGCCCGCTCCAGTAGTTTGACATCTCTCAGTTTCTCTATGAGGTGGGTAGAATCCCTTAGGTAGGAGGGCAGATCCTGTACCAGTGGTTGTAGATAGAAGTCTATATATTCACATATTTCGCCTAGGCCCCCAATACCCGAAACAATAGGTCTTTCAGGGGGGCAAGTCAGGTCTTTGTGGACTTTGGGTACTAGATAGAATGTGGGAACCACTGTTTTTTTGACGAATATGTAATCCCTCTCTTGTATTTTGATTACTCCCTCCATTAATGCCACATTCAGTAATCTTTCTAGTTTCCTATTGAATATTTGTGTGGGGTCTGATGGTAATTTCACATAATTCGTAGTGTTCCCCAGTTGTTTAGATGCCTCTTCAATGTACATCTCTATTGGCCACAAGACCACATTGCCCCCCTTATCTGCTTCCTTGATAAGGAATTCTTTGTTGGTTCTTAAACTGGCCAATGCCCTTTTATCTCTCACAGTAAGATTCTGGTCTTTATTCTTGTTAAGAGGTAACCTATGAATCTCAGCCTTAACCACCTCAAAAAAAGTTTTGACCGAAGGGATGAGGGATAGAGGAGGAGTAGTAGTAGAAGGTAATCTGTGAGGAAAACTTTTCCTACCTGTAGTGTCCTCATTTTCGTTTAAAAGCTCCAGAAGGTCTAGAAAGACCTGTCTATCTACTGCTGCCGCTGAGTCTGGTAGGAGTTCTGGTCTTTGGTGCAACGCTTTCAATATGATTTTTCTGCAAAATTGATATAAGTCCTTAATAATGGTAAATTTATCAGTCACCAGCATGGGGGAAAAGGTGAGACCCCGCTGGAGTACTGACCTTTCCGCCTCAGACAATGTATACATGGACAGGTTGATGATTTGGAGCTGATTACTGGTTATTTCTGGCGCCTGTTGCCCTTCCTCTGCCCCTGTATGGGCTGGTAGCGCGGCCGCCTGCTGTTTCTTATTTCTCCTCCCCCGCCTTGTCCTCCGTCCGTGTCGCTTGTGTCTGAAGCTAAAAAATCGCTCAGACTATTCTCAGTTGATGTTCCCACGCCACTTGGGGCTGATGCAGAAAAAGGTCTTTTATTCCCAAAATGTTTCCACCTATAGGCCGTGCCTTTTTCATAGTCCTGTTTGTCCCTCTGTAGTTTGGCCTTTTTTCCTGCCATGATCTCTTGCTCAAACTTTGTAATAATATCTTTTAATTTTTTCTGGAAAGGCTGCACTTGTGTTGTCAGGTCATAGGTCGATAATTGAGCTTCCAGATTTTTAATTTTCTGTTTCAATGTCGACAGTGACTCATTATCATGTTGTAATAAAAGATTGAGAATAATTCTCGAACACTGTGCCAAACCCGCTTCCCAGATATTTTTAAAAACCGGAGTGACCTCCCAGGCAGGAAAAATTTGCACCCTTAATCCCCGAGGGAATATGGACAACTTGAGATACTGCTCCAAAGTCCGAACATTCCACCAGATCTTGGTTATAGCTTTGTGTGTATCTGTCAGTTCCCGGGTGAGTTTATCAAAATCTGAACCATTATTTTCTGGCACATCAAAAAAAGTATCCCCACTTTGGCTGTTCCACAAGGCCTCTCGAGTATTCAAATCAAAAGCCTTATTTAAACTGCTAATAGAAAAAATAGTAAATATTTTGCTCAATTCTCTATGATAACGTAGATATATAAAAGGTGTGCCACCACTCAGAACCCAGACAGCTGGGAAAGACACCACAAATACAATGAATAAAGTAGAGCGGGCACCACCAAGAGATTAAACATTCTATCTGCCCGGTGCTACCTGTGTGCTTAAAGTAACATGTTGGGAGGAAAGAAAAAGAAAAAG
Source organism: Ranitomeya imitator (assembly GCF_032444005.1). Taxonomy (NCBI): domain Eukaryota; kingdom Metazoa; phylum Chordata; class Amphibia; order Anura; family Dendrobatidae; genus Ranitomeya; species Ranitomeya imitator. The sequence continues at coordinate 723,459,493 of NC_091283.1, read as the reverse complement.
AAGCGCAAAGAACGGTGCACACTGAGCCACAATACTATTAAATTATCAAATTTTATTGAGACCACAGAAAAAGTGCTATACATAAAAACATTTAAAAATCAGCATAAAACATATGCCTATACACACTCGACAAATGTCCTTTAAATATTGGGACATACTAAACAAACAGACCCTGTAGGACAAATAATCCTGAAAAGTGTACCTCCGTGAGATGCATGCAAGATGAAGTTATCTAATACAGGCAAATGTCCGCAGGAAACGCTCCGGTATGATATGCTAATTTATAAGATAAAGCATCCTAGAGGATAATATGACATAATATATAAGTAATACAGCTCCTGTCAAATATCCAGCGTATACTAATACCATACAATATATCTAATATCCAATGTGGAAGCATAAGCATGCAAAACTAAATGAAGCAATGCATGCAGCTGATGATAAGTACTACCAGAGCGATCACTGAAGACACTGCCAAGTATATAATGCAATCATAATAAGATAAATACTCACTAGGAGGTAGGGTCCGTGTACTCCCTACGCGTATCGCCGCTCTCGGTGGCTTCGTCAGGGGAAGTGATAGTATTCTAAATGTGTCTGGCATTTATAGCGTAAGTACATGGTTCAGTCATAAACACAGATGGAAGATTCCATATGATGAGGCCGATGGAGTCTCTTCGGACGCTGTCTGGCCTACGATCTGGAGGTGTACGTCTTTTTAGAGACTCCATTTTGTGCACTTCTGAGAAGGGCAACGCTGAACATAGGCCAGACTGAATCCAGACTAACTCTGCCGCCTCATTATAGTGAATGGATCCCTCCAGTTTTCCATCTGAATTGCGTCATTTGGACATTTAGATGGAAACCCGAAAGTAAGTGCTCAGCGTATAGTGTCGAATAAATGTGATCCCAAACATTGTAAAATATTCAACTCAATCCACAAAAAAAGCAAAGAAACAAAAACTTCGGCTCTCAAATTATAAATTTCTTACCATATATGATAATTGAGGCAAACCACCACCATATAAAAAAGAAAAAGTGACTCAGGTGTTAAACAGATGTACTGTACTGTGTGGAGAAGGGTCTCTGGTCATGGAATTGAATCTACAGTCATGCCTGAGTGGTGCGGGAACTTCCATTTGATGGCAGAACTTCCATTCAAAGAGACCCTTCTCCACACAGATTTGGCTTGAAAAAGGCATCTTTTTGCTGAAACGTTGCAGCAGAAGGACATCTGTTTTACACCTGGGTCATTTTTTCTTTTTTATATGGTGGTGGTTTGCCTCATTTTTCATATGAATGTATGGTAATAAACTTATAATTTGAGTGCTGAAGTTTTTGTTTCTTTACTTTTTGGAATTTTCTTCAGAGCACCACAATTTACAAACAGTGAGTGTTAGGTGTCGAGTTCCCGCCTCTGCACAGGGGAAAATCTCGAGCCATCTCTGCTGCGGTCTCCCATTCTTCTCCAGCCACAGTGGAGTCTGCTCAGCAGAGACGTCGGTCCCATCGTCTTGCTCAGTCTCACTCTGTGCATAGAGTTATTGCTGCTTTTCCAGCTTCCGCCATTGAAGCCAGTGCTGGGGAGCGGTGAGCAGACGCTTTTGGGACTAAGTCCTGCTTTTCCCCTTCTGAGCATGCCGAGGGCAAGATCTCCCGTTGGAGATCGAGGGTCACATGCTCAGATACTGCAGCAGATCCCATTGGTCCTCCAGGAAGGTCCTGAAGGTGCTCAACTTCTGTGGCAGCCTCCCATTGGTTCTTCTGGGAAGGTCATGTACATGCTGCAGCTATATAAGGTTCGCATGACCGCACGGCCATGCGCTAGTGTACATTTGTAAACGTGTGTGTTATGAGTGAAAGTCATTCTTTAAAATCCCCTCCATATTGGATGACTGCTCGCGGAAGGTGGATGATTGCTATCTAGCGCCCGACTTGGCCATCAGCACGTAACACACCATACAGCGTCTAATTGCTGTGACCGCCAGTGCGGCGCTGTGCGCTTTCACAGCGCTTTCCTGACCCAAGCCTGGGTGGTTATTGGCGGCCGCCAGTGCGGCACCGCACGCACTCTCGTGCAACTTTAATTATTATTTTGGTTACGCTGACACCCCATTAGCGGTGTAGAGCGCAAGTAGTCTAGACGGACTCAGATCCCAAGTCTTGGGACTGAGCTCAGTGACTCCTTGCTTGCACTCTTGTGTGCGGTACCGCGGCCCTGTAACTTAACAGGGTTTGCTTCCTTCACACAGGGTGACGTTAACCCGTGTGTGTATTCACATTGTACCGCCATATAGTCCGTCATTACTTGGCAGCAGGTTCCATCTCTGCACGGTGGACCTCGGGCTGCGAACACACCTTATTCTATCTTTCTTATTATTTGGTGCGTTCCGCTAGCCCTAACATTACACTAGCACCAGGGTCTGGCTAGTAATGACAAACAGCAATCCTTGCGGTACATCCAGCAGCTGGAGGGTAGGTTGGCGGCTCTCGAGCACACAACCTCAGCTGTGGATATAACCGCAGTTGCTGTTCAGGCTGCAGCCACCTTGTCCACTGTCACCCCTGTACCGACTCTATCTCACCATCCCTTTGGAATCTCCAGTCCAGGCCCTTGAGTCACTTGAGGCCATGGAAGTGTCACGAGCGGGATCTAAGTCCCGGACCGCTCGTGCACTCCAGGTTTGTCATGTTTGCCAGCAGTCAGGACATCTTGCCACCAGATGTCCCCAGCGGTCGAGGAAACGTCAGCGTCTAGTGGTAGTAGGTGGGGGTACACTAGAAACGGCGACGTTTGCCTCCAAATTGTCCTTTAAGGGGACAATAACAATAGGCTCATTCTCTCAATCGGTAGAGCTCTGCGTGGATTCTGGGGCGGAGGGCAATTTTATGTCTTCTGCCTTCGCCCAACGTCACGCAATACCCCTGGTTATGCTAGCTCAACCAGTAATGGTATGAGTGGTGAATGGGTCGACACTGCCCTCACAGATAACACACCAGACCATCCCTTTTACTCTGTCCATGTGTTAGGTGTCGAGTTCCCACCTCTGCACAGGGGAAATCTCGAACCATCTCTACTGCGGTCTCCCATTCTTCTCCAGCCGCAGTGGAGTCTGCTCAGCGGAGACGTCGTTCCCAGCGTCTTGCTCAGTCTCACTCTTTGCATAGGATTACTGCTGCTTTGCCTGCTTCTGCCACTGAAGCCAGTGCTGGGCAGTGGCGAGCAGACGCTTTTGGGATCTAAGTCCTGCTTTTTCCCTTCTTAGCATGCCCAGGGTGAGATCTCCCATTGGACATTGAGGGTCACATGCTCAGATGCTGCAGCGGTTCCCATTGGTCCTTTATTGGAAGGTCCTGAACGTGCTGCAGCTATATAAGCTGCGCATGACCACACGGCCATGCGCTAGTGTACATTTGTAAACGTGTGTGTGTTGTGCGTGAAAGTCGTTCATTAAAATCCCCTCCCTATTGGATGACTGTTTGCAGAAGGTGGGTGATTGCTATCTAGCGCCCGACTTGCTACCAGCACGTTACACACCATACAGCATCTAACTGCTGTGACCACCAGTGCGGCGCCGTGCGCTTTCACAGTGCTTTCCTGACCCAAGCCTGAGTGGTTAGTGGCGTCCGCCAGTGCGGCACCGCATGCACTCTCGTGCATCTTTTATTATTACTTTGGTTACGCTGACACCCCATTAGCGATGTCGAGCGCAAGTAGTCTAGTCGGATTCGGATCCCAAGTCTTGGGACTGAGCTTGGTGACTCCTTGCTTGCGCTCTTGTGTGCGGTACCGCGGCCCTGTGACTTAATAGGGTTCGCTTCCTTCACACAGGGTGAAGTTAACCCGTGTGTGTATTCTCATTGTACCACCATATAGTCCGTCATTACTTGGCAGCAGGTTCCATCTCTGCACGGTGGACCTCGGGCTGTGAACGCACCTTAATCTATCTTATTATTTGGTGCGTTCCGCTAGCCCTAACACCATGTCGCCATCCCATCAGGAGATTATATCTCTGCTCGTCATTCCTGAGGGAATTGATGAGGTCCTGTTGGGGATACCTTGGTTACGGTACCACTCTCCTCATATCGAGTGGTCCTCAGGCAGAATTCTGGGATGTGGTGAATATTGTGGGGGTAGGTGTCAGAGGGAGTGCGTTCAGGTTGCTACTACAGAGGTATCTGCAGATCTATCCTCTCTCTCCAAGCAATATTGGTCCTATGCGGACGTGTTCTCCAAAAAGGCGGCAGAGACCCTTCCGCCCCATCGCCCCTATGACTGTCCTATTGATCTCTTTCCTGGTGCTGAGCCTCCCCGGGGTCGAGTCTATCCATTATCTCTCCTGGAGACAGAGGCAATGTCTCAGTACATTCAAGAGAATCTGGCAAGAGGGTTCATCAGGAAGTCAGTGTCACCTGCTGGGGCATGGTTCTTTTTTGTGCAGAAGAAGAATGCATAGATTAATAATAATCTTTATTTTTAATAATCTTTATATAGCGCTAACATATTCCACAGCGCTTTACAGGTTGCACACATTATCGTCGCTGTCCCCGTTGAGGCTCACAATCTAAATCCCATATCAGTATGTCTTGGTGGATTGGAAGGGTTATGGTCCGGAGGACAGGTCCTGGGAGCCTGCTGAACACATTCGAGCTCCACAGCTCATTGCTGCCTTTGAGCGTAGCGAGGTCCAAGGAGGGGGGCCCTAGAAGGGGGGGTAATGTTAGGTGTCGAGTTCCCGCCTCTGCACAGGGGGAATCTCAGGCCATCTCTGCTGCAGTCTCCCATTCTTCTTTGGCCGCAGTGGAGTCTGCTCAGCGGAGACGTTGGTCCCAGCATCTTGCTCAGTCTCACTCTGTGCATAGGGTTATTGCTGCTTTTCCAGCTTGTGCCATTGAAGCCAGTGCTGGGCAGCGGCAAGCAGATGCTTTTGGGACTAAGTCTGTTGTGAATTCTGTTGTCGAACTCCCTCCTGTGGTCGTGAATGGTACTTCGGCGAGTTCTCTCCATGGACTCCCTCTGGTGGCTGTGAGTGAAGCTGCTGCTTCTGAGGTTCCTTACACAGGTGACGTGGTTTATCCTTTGGTTGGCTGCTCTATTTAACTCCACTCAGATCGTTACTCCATGCCAGCTGTCAATGTTCCTGCATTGGTTCAGTTCACTCTTGGATCTTTCTGGTGACCTGTCTTCTCCAGCAGAAGCTAAGTTCCTGATAGTTATTATTTGTTCATTGTTTCCTTGTCCAGCTGGTTATCATGATTTTGTCTTGCTAGCTGGAAGCTCTGGGATGCAGAGTGGCATCTCCGCACCGTTAGTCGGTGCGGAGGTCTTTTTGCTCACTCTGCGTGGTCTTTTGTAGTTTTTTGTGCTGACCGCAAAGATACCTTTCCTATCCTCTGTCTGTTTAGTAAGTCTGGCCTCTCTTTGCTGAAACCTGTTTCATTTCTGTGTTTGTGACTTTCATCTTTACTCACAGTCAATATATATGGGGGGCTGCCTTTTCCTTTGGTGAATTTCTCTGAGGCAAGGTAGGCTTTATTTTCTATCTCTAGGGCTAGCTAGCTCTTAGGCTGTGAAGAGGCGTCTAGGGAGAGTCAGGAACGCTCCACGGCTATTTCTATTTGTTGTAATAGGATTAGGGCCTGCGGTCAGCAGAGCTCCCACATCCCAGAGCTTGTCCTGTGTGAGTTTAACTATCAGGTCGTGCCGGGTGCTCCTAACCACCAGGTCATAACATAAGTCCTGCTTTTCCCCTTCTGAGCATGCCCAGGGCAAGATCTCCCATTGGAGATCGAGGGTCACATGCTCAGATACTGCAGCAGATACCATTGGTCCTCCAGGAAGGTCCTGAAGGTGCTCAACTTCTGTGGCAGCCTCCCATTGGTCCTTCTGGGAAGGTCATGTACATGCTGCAGCTATATAAAGTTCGCATGACCGCACGGCCATGCGCTAGTGTACATTTGTAAACGTGTGTGTGTTGAGAGTGAAAGTCGTTCTTTAACCCCCTTCTGTCATTGGACGTACTATTCCGTCCATGTGGGGTGGGCCCTAATTCCCAAGGACGGAATAGTACGTCCAGGGCGATCGGCCACGCTCACGAGGGGAGCGTGGTCGATCGCGGCCGGTTGTCAGCTGCCTATCGCAGCTGACATCCGGCGCTATGTGCCAGGAGCGGTCACGGACCGCCCCCGGCACATTAACCCCCGGCACACCGCGATCAAACATGATCGGGGTGTGCCGGCGGTGCAGGGAAGTATCGCGCAGGGAGGGGGCTCCCTGCGGGCTTCCCTGAGACCCCCGCAGCAACGCGATGTGATCGCGTTGCTGCGAGGGTCTCCTTACCTCCCTCCCTGTATCAGGCCCGGATCCAAGATGGCCGCGGCATCGGGGTTCTGCAGGGAGGGAGGTGGCTTACCAAGTGCCTGCTCAGAGCAGGCGCTTGGTAAACCTGCAGTGCTCTTAAACAGATCGGTGATCTGACAGAGTGCTGTGCAAACTGTCAGATCAGCGATCTGTGATGTTCCCCCCTGGGACAAATTAAAAAAGTAACCCCTTCATGACCCAGCCTATTTTGACCTTAAAGACCTTGCCGTTTTTTGCAATTCTGACCAGTGTCCCTTTATGAGGTTATGACTCAGGAACGCTTCAACGGATCCTAGCGGTTCTGAGATTGTTTTTTCGTGACATATTTGGCTTCATGTTAGTGGTAAATTTAGGTCAATAAATTCTGCATTTATTTGTGATAAAAACGGAAATTTGGCGAAAATTTTGAAAATTTCGCAATTTTCACATTTTGAATTTTTATTCTGTTAAACCAGAGAGTTATGTGACACAAAATAGTTAATAAATAACTTTTCCCACATGTATACTTTACATCAGCACAATTTTGGAAACAAAATTTTTTTTTCCTAGGAAGTTATAAGGGTTAAAAATTTGACCAGCGATTTCTCATTTTTACAACGAAATTTACAAAACCATTTTTTTTATGGACCACCTCACATTTTTAGTCAGTTTGAGGGGTCTATATGGCTGAAAATACCCAAAAGTGACACCATTCTAAAAACTGCACCCCTCAAGGTACTCAAAACCACATTCAAGAAGTTTATTAACCCTTCAGGTGCTTCACAGCAGCAGAAGCAACATGGAAGGAAAAAATGAACATTTAACTTTTTAGTCACAAAAATGATCTTTTAGCAACAATTTTTTTATTTTCCCAATGGTAAAAGGAGAAACTGAACCACGAAAGTTGTTGTCCAATTTGCCCTGAGTACGTTGATACCTCATATGTGGGGGTAAACCACTGTTTGGGCGCACGGCAGGGCTTGGAAGGGAAGGAGCGCCATTTGACTTTTTGAATCAAAAATTGGCTCCACTCTTTAGCGGACACCATGTCACGTTTGGAGAGCCCCCGTGTGCCTAAAAATTGGAGCTCCCCCACAAGTTACCCCATTTTGGAAACTAAACGCCCCAAGGAACTTATCTAGATGCATAGTCAGCACTTTGAACCCCCAGGTGCTTCACAAATTGATCCGTAAAAATGAAAAAGTACTTTTTTTTCACCAAAAAATTTTTTTAGCCTCAATTTTTTAATTTTCACATGGGCAACAGAATAAAATGGATCCTAAAATTTGTTGGGCAATTTCTCCTGAGTACACCAATACCTCACATGTGGGGGTAAACCACTGTTTGGGCACATGGTAAGGCTCGGAAGGGAAGGAGCGCCATTTGACTTTTTAAATGAAAAATTATCTCCATCGTTAGCGGACACCATGTCGCGTTTGGAGAGACCCTGTGTGCCTAAACATTGGAGCTCCCCCACAAGTGACCCCATTTTGGAAACTAGACCCCCCAAGGATCTTATCTAGATGCCTAGTGAGCACTTTAACCCCTCAGGTGCTTCACAAATTGATCTGTAAAAATGAAAAAGTACTTTTTTTTCACAAAAAAATTCTTTTAGCCTCAATTTTTTCATTTTCACATGGGCAATAGGATAAAATGGATCATAAAATTTGTTGGGCAATTTCTCCCGAGTACGACGATACCTCATATGTGGGGGTAAACCACTGTTTGGGCACTCGGCAGGGCTCGGAAGGGAAGGCGCGCCATTTGACTTTTTGAATGGAAAATTAGCTCCAATTGTTAGCGGACATCATGTCGCGTTTGGAGAGCCCCTGTGTGTCTAAACATTGGAGCTTCCCCACAAGTGACCCCATTTTGGAAACTAGACCCCCCAAGGAACTTATCTAGATGCATATTGAGCACTTTAAACCCCCAGGTGCTTCACAGAAGTTTATAACGCAGAGCCATGAAAATAAAAAATAATTTTTCTTTCCTCAAAAATGATTTTTTAGCCTTGAATTTCCTATTTTGCCAAGGGTAATAGGAGAAATTGGACCCCAAATGTTGTTGTCCAGTTTGTCCTGAGTACGCTGATACCCCATATGTGGGGGTAAACCACTGTTTGGGCGCACGGCAGGGCTCGGAAGGGAAGGCACGCCATTTGGCTTTTTAAATGGAAAATTAGCTCCAATCATTAGCGGACACCATGTCAAGTTTGGAGAGCCCCTGTGTGCCTAAACATTGGAGATCCCCCAGAAATGACCCCATTTTGGAAACTAGACCCCCAAAGGAACTAATCTAGATGTGTGGTGAGGACTTTGAACCCCCAAGTGCTTCACAGAAGTTTATAACGCAGAGCCATGAAAATAAAAAAAATATATATATTTTCTCAAAAATGATCTTTTAGCCTGCAATTTTTTATTTTCCCAAGGGTAACAGGAGAAATTTGACCCCAAAAGTTGTTGTCCAGTTTCTCCTGAGTACGCTGATACCCCATATGTGGGGGTAAACCACTGTTTGGGCACATGCCGGGGCTCGGAAGTGAAGTAGTGACGTTTTGAAATGCAGACTTTGATGGAATGCTCTGTGGGCGTCACGTTGCGTTTGCAGAGCCCCTGATGTGGCTTAACAGTAGAAACCCCCCACAAGTTACCCCATTTTGGAAACTAGACCCCGAAAGGAACTTATCTAGATGTGTGGTGAGCACTTTGAACCCCCAAGTGCTTCCAGAAGTTTATAATGCAGAGCCGTGAAAATAATAAATACGTTTTCTTTCCTCAAAAATAATTATTTAGCTCAGAATTTTTTAATTTTCCCAAGGGTTACAGGAGAAATTGGACCCCAAAAGTTGTTGTCCAGTTTCTCCTGAGTACGCTGATACCCCATGTGTGGAGGTAAACCACTGTTTGGGCACATGCCGGGGCTCGGAAGGGAAGTAGTGACTTTTGAAATGCAGACTTTGATGAAATGGTCTGCGTGCGTCACGTTGCGTTTGCAGAGCCCCTGGTGTGCCTAAACAGTAGAAACCCCCCACATGTGACCCCATTTTGGAAACTAGACCCCGAAAGGAACTTATCTAGATGTGTGGTGAGCACTTTGAACCCCCAAGTGCTTCATAGAAGTTTATAATGCAGAACCGTGAAAATAATAAATACGTTTTCTTTCCTCAAAAATATTTATTTAGCCCAGAATTTTTATTTTCCCAAGGGTTACAGGAGAAATTGGACCCCAAAAGTTGTTGTCCAGTTTCTCCTGAGTACGCCGATACCCCATGTGTGGAGGTAAACCACTGTTTGCGCACACGTCGGGGCTCAGAAGGGAAGTAGTGACTTTTGAAATGCAGACTTTGATGAAATGGTCTGCGGGCGTCACGTTGCGTTTGCAGAGCCCCTGGTGTGCCTAAACAGTAGAAACCCCCCACAAGTGACCCCATTTTAGAAACTAGACCCCCCAAGGAACTTATCTAGATATGTGGTGAGCACTTTGAACCCCCAAGTGCTTCACAGACGTTTACAACGCAGAGCCGTGAAAAAAAAAAATCATTTTTCTTTCCTCAAAAATGATGTTTTAGCAAGCATTTTTTTATTTTCACAAGGGTAACAGGAGAGATTGGACCCCAGTAATTGTTGCGCAGTTTATCCTGAGTATACTGGTACCCCATATGTGGGGGTAAACCACTGTTTGGGCACACGTCGGGGCTCGGAATTGAGGGAGCACCATTTGACTTTTTGAATACGAGATTGGCTGGAATCAATGGTGGCTCCATGTTGCGTTTGGAGACCCCTGATGTGCCTAAACAGTGGTAACCACTCAATTCTACCTCCAACACTAACCCCCCCACACCCCTAACCCTAATCCCAAATGTAGCCATTAGGGTTGAGCGACCTTGCCCTTTTTGGAGTCGAGTCGTGTTTCGCGAAACCCGACTATCTTAGAAGTCGAGTCGAGTGGAATCGGCCGATTATGGCGAAAAGTCGGGTATTGCCTGAAACACGAAACCCAATGCAAGTCAATGGGGGAGCATAGTCGGCAGTGAGTGGAGGCCAGGAAAACACCTACACTGCCCATTTTAATGGCAAAAACATCCATTCTTGTTACAGAAGCTTGTCAATCGTAATTTAGCTTATAATAATTGGAAGGCATTTGAAATTGGGGGTCATTTGGCTAAAGTTGTGGGGGGTAGGGCTGGTTCAAGTAATTAGTGGGCCCAGTAAATCTGGACCACGTCACGGCAGTGGAGCAGGGAGAGGTAAGTATTTCAACTTTGCAAGTGCTGTGATCCTGAGCAAGCAGGGGGGGCCCACTCGTTGGCATTGGCACTGGCACAGGGCCCCTCAAAGTACAGCGGTGTGTTGGCACGGCGGGGGCGCCTCCCACCGGCAGCAACACTTTTGCGTACTATGAGAGGCCCTGTGCCAGTGACGTCGCCAACTAGTATTCCTCCCCCCACCTGATGAAGGAACCTGCACTTTCATCTGCACCTTCCTCTTTGTCCCCGTGTAAGGTGGTATGGTATGCGGGAAGAGGAACCTGACTTTCAGCAGGGTCACAATCTTGCTGTGTAGCGTGCACGGGGAATTTTGCGTTATGGGTCAATGTACCAGCAGACTCATCTATCACTGGCTGGGCAATGGGCAGGATGAGGAGGAAACACAGATATAGGCCCAAAAAATAAAGTTGGCTAAATGCAGTTCAAAATTGGTAACACAGGACTAACCAGGGGGCATTGCAGTGGAGGACAACTGGAATGAGAGGCTGACACAGAGAGTAGGCCCAAATCAGTAAGTAGTCGAAATGCAGTTCAAAATTGGCAACCGTAGTAAACAGGCGGCACAGCTTTGTTCAGTGGAGGAGAACAGCAAGAAGTGGCAGACACCGATAGTAGGCCCCAATCCAACTAGTAGGCCAAATGCAGTCTAACATTAACAACTACTTAACGAGAGCCTGAAAATGGGATTTCAGGACAGGAAACCATGAGAACAGCAAGGAGTGGCAGACACCGATAGTAGGCCCCAAACCAACTAGTACGCCAAATGCAGTTGTTCCATTTAACCACAATTTAATGAGAGCCTGAAGATAGAAGCTCAGGAAAGGCAACCTGGAGAACACCTTGGAGTGTAACACACCATCTCTCTACACCCCATACCTAATTTGTAGGCCTAATGCAGTGTAGTTTTCAACAACTACTAAACGAGAGTCGGAAGATCGAAGCAATGTGGACGAAACCTGGGGAACACCTTGGAGTGTAACACACCGTCTCTCTACACCCCATACCCAATTTGTAGGCCTAATGCAGTGTAGTTTCCAACAACTACTAAACGAGAACCAGAAGATCGAAGCAATGGAGAGGAAACCTGGGGAACACCTTGGAGTGTAACACACCGTCTCTCTACACCCCATACCCAATTTGTAGGCCTAATGCAGTGTAGTTTCCAACAACTACTAAACGGGAGCATTAAGATCGCAGCAATGGAGAGGAAACCTGGGGAACACCTTGGAGTGGAACACACCATCTCTCTACACCCCATACCCAATTTGTAGGCCTAATGCAGCGTAGTTTCCAACAACTACTAAACGAGAGCATGAAGATCGAAGCAATGGAGAGGAAACCTGGGGAACACCTTGGAGTGGAACACACCATCTCTCTACACCCCATACCCAATTTGTAGGCCTAATGCAGCGTAGTTTCCAACAACTACTAAACGAGAGCCAGAAGATCGAAGCTCAGCAAAGGCAACCTGGAGAACACCTTGGAGTGGAACACACCATCTCTCTACACCCCATACCCAATTTGTAGGCCTAATGCAGCGTAGTTTCCAACAACTACTAAACGAGAGCATGAATATCGAAGCAATGGAGAGGAAACCTGGGGAACACCTTGGAGTGGAACACACCATCTCTCTACACCCCATACCCAATTTGTAGGCCTAATGCAGCGTAGTTTCCAACAACTACTAAACGAGAGCATGAATATCGAAGCAATGGAGAGGAAACCTGGGGAACACCTTGGAGTGGAACACACCATCTCTCTACACCCCATACCCAATTTGTAGGCCTAATGCAGCGTAGTTTCCAACAACTACTAAACGAGAGCATGAAGATCGAAGCAATGGAGAGGAAACCTGGGGAACACCTTGGAGTGGAACACACCATCTCTCTACACCCCATACCCAATTTGTAGGCCTAATGCAGCGTAGTTTCCAACAACTACTAAACGAGAGCATGAAGATCGAAGCAATGGAGAGGAAACCTGGGGAACACCTTGGAGTGGAACACACCATCTCTCTACACCCCATACCCAATTTGTAGGCCTAATGCAGTGTAGTTTCCAACAACTACTAAACGAGAGCATGAAGATCGAAGCAATGGAAAGGAAACCTGGGGAACACCTTGGAGTGGAACACACCATCTCTCTACACCCCATACCCAATTTGTAGGCCTAATGCAGCGTAGTTTCCAACAACTACTAAACGAGAGCATGAAGATCGAAGCAATGGAGAGGAAACCTGGGGAACACCTTGGAGTGGAACACACCATCTCTCTACACCCCATACCCAATTTGTAGGCCTAATGCAGCGTAGTTTCCAACAACTACTAAACGAGAGCATGAAGATCGAAGCAATGGAGAGGAAACCTGGGGAACACCTTGGAGTGGAACACACCATCTCTCTACACCCCATACCCAATTTGTAGGCCTAATGCAGTGTAGTTTCCAACAACTACTAAACGAGAGTATGAAGATCGAAGCAATGGAGAGGAAACCTGGGGAACACCTTGGAGTGGAACACACCATCTCTCTACACCCCATACCCAATTTGTAGGCCTAATGCAGCGTAGTTTCCAACAACTACTAAACGAGAGCCAGAAGATCGAAGCAATGGAGAGGCAACCTGGAGAACACCTTGGAGTGGAACACACCATCTCTCTACACCCCATACCCAATTTGTAGGCCTAATGCAGCGTAGTTTCCAACAACTACTAAACGAGAGCATGAAGATCGAAGCAATGGAGAGGAAACCTGGGGAACACCTTGGAGTGGAACACACCATCTCTCTACATCCCATACCCAATTTGTAGGCCTAATGCAGTGTAGTTTTCTACAACTACTAAACGAGAGTCGGAAGACCGAAGCAATGTGGACGAAACCTGGGGAACACCTTGGAGTGGAACACACCATCTCTCTACACCCCATACCCAATTTGTAGGCCTAATGCAGTGTAGTTTCCAACAACTACTAAACGAGAGCATGAAGATCGAAGCAATGGAGAGGAAACCTGGGGAACACCTTGGAGTGGAACACACCATCTCTCTACACCCCATACCCAATTTGTAGGCCTAATGCAGCGTAGTTTCCAACAACTACTAAACGAGAGCATGAAGATCGAAGCAATGGAGAGGAAACCTGGGGAACACCTTGGAGTGTAACACACCATCTCTCTACACCCCATACCCAATTTGTAGGCCTAATGCAGTGTAGTTTCCAACAACTACTAAACGAGAGCCAGAAGATCGAAGCTCAGGAAAGGCAACCTGGAGAACACCTTGGAGTGGAACACACCATCTCTCTACACCCCATACCCAATTTGTAGGCCTAATGCAGTGTAGTTTCCAACAACTACTAAACGAGAGCCAGAAGATCGAAGCAATGGAGAGGAAACCTGGGGAACACCTTGGTGTGGAACACACCATCTCTCTACATACCATACCCAATTTGTAGGCCTAATGCAGTGTAGTTTTCTACAACTACTAAACGAGAGTCGGAAGACCGAAGCAATGTGGACGAAACCTGGGGAACACCTTGGAGTGGAACACACCATCTCTCTACACCCCATACCCAATTTGTAGGCCTAATGCAGTGTAGTTTCCAACAACTACTAAACGAGAGCATGAAGATCGAAGCAATGGAGAGGAAACCTGGGGAACACCTTGGAGTGGAACACACCATCTCTCTACACCCCATACCCAATTTGTAGGCCTAATGCAGCGTAGTTTCCAACAACTACTAAACGAGAGCCAGAAGATCGAAGCTCAGGAAAGGCAACCTGGAGAACACCTTGGAGTAGAACACACCATCTCTCTACACCCCATACCCAATTTGTAGGCCTAATGCAGCGTAGTTTCCAACAACTACTAAACGAGAGCATGAAGATCGAAGCAATGGAGAGGAAACCTGGGGAACACCTTGGAGTGTAACACACCATCTCTCTACACCCCATACCCAATTTGTAGGCCTAATGCAGTGTAGTTTCCAACAACTACTAAACGAGAGCCAGAAGATCGAAGCTCAGGAAAGGCAACCTGGAGAACACCTTGGAGTGGAACACACCATCTCTCTACACCCCATACCCAATTTGTAGGCCTAATGCAGTGTAGTTTCCAACAACTACTAAACGAGAGCATGAAGATCGAAGCATTGGTGAGGAAACCTGGGGAACACCTTGGAGTGGAACACACCATCTCTCTACACCCCATACCCAATTTGTAGGCCTAATGCAGTGTAGTTTCCAACAACTACTAAACGAGAGCATGAAGATCGAAGCTCAGGAAAGGCAACCTGGAGAACACCTTGGAGTGGATCACACCATCTCTCTACACCCCATACCCAATTTGTAGGCCTAAAGCAGCGTAGTTTACAACAACTACTAAACGAGAGCATGAAGATCGAAGCAATGGAGAGGAAACCTGGGGAACACCTTGGAGTGGAACACACCATCTCTCTACACCCCATACCCAATTTGTAGGCCTAATGCAGTGTGTCACGCCCGCACATACTTACCCGGCTTCTCCCATCCCTCGGCGCGCTCACGATCCTGTCCCGCGCCGCTCTGCCTTCTCCTTCGCCGGCTCTCGGCGTCTGGTCTTTTCGCGCATGCGCGGTCGCGTCTCCCCCGTCGCTGAGCCTTCTGGGAGGTCGCGACCCGGTGGCTCCGCCCCAACATGGCGGCGCCCATCGGGTATTTCTTCCCGGCGTCTTCCTAGGTAAGACGCCTTTGCTTTGTAGGTGCACTGTCTGCCGTCAGTGTCCCTATGCCCTAGGTTCCCCTGTACCAGTGTCTTTTCTCAGCCCAGTCCTTGCTTTGTCTCTGTATCCTGCCAGTCCGTGTTCCTGTTGTATCCTGCCAGTCCGTGTTCCTGCTGTATCCTGCCAGTCCGTGTTCCTGCTGTATCCTCCCAGTCCGTGTTCCTGCTGTATTCTGCCAGTCCGTGTTCCTGCTGTATCCTGCCTGTCCGTGTTCCTGCTGTATTCTGCCAGTCCGTGTTCCTGCTGTATCCTGCCAGTCCGTGTTCCTGCTGTGTCCTGCCAGCCCGTGTTCCTGCTGTATCCTGCCTGTCCGTGTTCCTGCTGTATCCCGCCAGTCCGTGTTCCTGTTGTATCCTGCCGGTCCGTGTTCCTGCTGAGTCCTGCCGTTCCGTGTTCCAGACATTCTTTCAGTTAAGTCTTGTTTTCCTATTATTCCCTGCCATCCTTATAGCCTGTGGTTTCCTTCTTTATTTTGGGTCGTCCCTTTGGCTCTAGCTGTTGTGTCTCCATTCCCCCGAGGTCCTGCTCCTAACACTCCCTGTATAGGGGGTGATTCCATCTGGTCCGCTCGACCCCGGGGGCTCTAGAGTCACGACCCAGAGGGTCCACTCTCGGATTTCTGTCCGAATACTTACAGGAAGCAAAGGCCATGGACCCCGCTGGGGCCTCTGCTACGCCAAAAGAGCTACTCTTTTTGCGGGAGAATCAGTCCCGTATGATGTCCTTTATGAAGGCTATGGATTCTCGTTTGTCCACGCTCCAGTCCTCCGATCCTGGCAACGCCGCTCTACTCATTGGCTTACAGCAAGAGTTAGCTCAGCAGCGTGACACCCAGGCCCATATACTTAGTTATATGTCTTCTATTGACGATCGGCTGCTTTCCATCCAGACAGCCGCTTCTACGTCTGCTCCTGCTTCCCACCCTCCACCCCGCTTGGCTAAACCGCCTCGGTACAATGGGGATCCTAAGTCCTGCCGAGGATTTCTAAACCAATGCCGTCTTCACTTTGAGCTTCTGCCCCAGCATTACCCGACGGATCGGTCCAAAGTTGCGTTTTTGATTTCCCATCTAGAGGGTGACGCCTTGGCATGGGTTAATCCACTCTGGGAGCGAGACGATCCCCTAGTCTCCCGGTTGTCTGAATTTTTGGAGACTTTCCGTCTTGTCTTTGACGAACCTGGACGACTGGCCTCTACAACTGAAGCCCTATTCTCTCTCCATCAGGGATCGTTATCCGTAGGCCAGTACGCTATTCAGTTCCGCACCCTCTCCTCTGACTTGGGCTGGAACAATGAGGCGTTGGTGGGTGCTTTCTGGCGGGGTCTCTCTGGGCGCATAAAGGATGAGTTAGCTGGTCGGGACACCCCTACGGTTTTGGAGGAATTAATTTCCTTAGCGACCCGTATTGACCTTCGGTTCCAAGAACGCGCTCGCGAGCGGAGGTCTCTTCGTCCTTCTTCTGCCACCCGTAAGCCACTCAGTCCACAGCCTAGAACCTCCTCTCAGGCGTCCGCACCGGAACCTATGCAAGTGGACCGTCTTAAAATGTCCGAACAACGTCGTAAAGAGAGGCGCACTCAGGGGTTATGTTTTTACTGCGGAAGTGCTGCTCATTTATTGCGCTCTTGCCCTGAACGTCCGGAAAACTCCTCCGCCTAGGTCAGGTAAGAGAGGCCTCCCTAGGTGTGTGTGATTCCTCTCAACCCCTTACTTTGTCCGTTCTTTTGCATATTGCGGGCAAGGGCGTTTCTCTGGATGCGTATGTGGATTCGGGCGCTGCAGGGAATTTTATTAGGTTGGAAGAGGTTTTGAAATTCTCCGTTCCAGTCAGAACCTTAGAGGCTCCTGTGATTCTAGCATCTGTGGATGGTAAACCTTTACAGGAGACCATTACTCAAGTGACACTTGAGGTGGAACTTCAGGTTGGGGCTCTGCACAAGGAGAGAATTGCATTTTATGTTTTAGCGGGTCTGTCTCATCCTATGCTCTTAGGTCTTCCTTGGTTACGGAGCCACGAGCCCATTTTAGATTGGCGCAATGGTAATATCTTGCGCTGGGGTGAGCTTTGTCGGGAACGTTGTCTGCTGCCGGTGCGTCCTGTGGGATATTCCTCTAATTCTTCTCATTCTTCTTCCTTTCCCGCCTTACCCTCTGTCTACAGCGCTTTTTCTGATGTCTTCAACAAGAAGGAGGCTGAGGAGCTTCCGCCTCACCGTCTCTATGATTGTCCCATAGATCTCGTGCCTGGAACTAACCCGCCCAGGGGCAGAATCTATCCTCTCTCTCCTGCTGAGACTCAAGCTATGTCTGAGTACATTCAAGAAAATCTTGCTAAAGGTTTCATCCGCAAGTCTTCTTCTCCGGCCGGAGCAGGGTTTTTTTTTCGTGAAGAAGAAAGACGGTTCCCTCCGTCCCTGCATTGATTATCGAGGCCTAAACAACATCACGGTGAAGAACAAATATCCTCTGCCACTCATTCCGGAACTCTTCGACCGTCTTCGGGGTGCGCAAATCTTTACCAAATTAGATCTACGTGGCGCATACAATCTGGTTCGTATTCGTGCAGGCGATGAGTGGAAGACCGCCTTCAATACTCGTGACGGTCACTACGAATACTTGGTTATGTCGTTTGGTCTCTGCAACGCCCCCGCGGTTTTCCAGGAATTTGTGAACGATGTATTTCGGGATCTTCTCTACTCCTCAGTCGTGGTTTACCTTGACGACATCCTCATCTTCTCTCCGGATCTCTCCACTCACAGGCGAGATGTCCGCCGAGTCCTGCAAAGGCTAAGAGAGAATCTTCTGTTCGCTAAGATTGAAAAGTGCGTCTTTGAACAGTCCTCTCTTCCCTTCCTTGGGTATATTGTCTCAAGATCTGGCTTAGAGATGGATCCAGAGAAGGTTTCTGCTGTCCTGAATTGGCCTCGTCCTCTTGGAACAAAAGCAATCCAACGTTTTCTTGGCTTTGCCAACTACTATAGACAATTTATTCCTCATTTTTCTTCCATGACCAAGCCTATCTCTGCCCTAGTTCGCAAGGGAGTCAATTCCAGCCTTTGGACCCCTGAGGCTGAAGAGTCTTTTTTGTCCCTTAAACAAAGTTTCGCTATGGCCCCTGTGCTTCATCGTCCTGATGCTAATAGACCGTTTGTCCTTGAGGTCGACGCATCTTCTATTGGAGCTGGAGCAGTTCTTTTGCAAAGATCTTCGTCCGGACGTTTGGTGACCTGTGGTTTCTTTTCTAAAACTTTTTCCGCTCCTGAGCGTAACTACTCTATAGGGGATAAGGAGCTATTGGCTATCAAGCTAGCCTTGGAAGAATGGCGTTATCTTCTTGAAGGGTCTCTTCATCCATTCATCATTTACACTGACCACAAGAATCTGGCCTATATTCAGTCTGCCCAAAGACTAAATCCACGACAAGCCAGATGGTCTTTATTCTTCGGACGATTTGAGTTTGAACTTCATTTCCGACCTGGAAATAAGAATGTCAAA
Organism: Ranitomeya imitator; assembly: GCF_032444005.1. Lineage (NCBI taxonomy): Eukaryota > Metazoa > Chordata > Amphibia > Anura > Dendrobatidae > Ranitomeya > Ranitomeya imitator. The sequence continues at coordinate 723,440,638 of NC_091283.1, read as the reverse complement.
GCAGATGCTCTTTCGAGATCCTTTCAACCTCAGGACATGGAGGATTCTCCGGCTCACATCATTGATCCTGCGAGGATCGTCACTCTTGCTCCTCTAAGAGTGATTCCTACTCCTCCTGGCAAGACTCTTGTGGCTAATCAAGACAAGGAGAGAGTTTTACGTTGGGGTCACTCCTCCAAAATTGCAGGACATGTAGGAGTCAAGAAGACACTGTCTCTTATCTCTCGGCACTACTGGTGGCCATCTCTCCGTCAAGACGTCACCAAATTCATCGCTTCTTGTCTTTCTTGTGCTAAAAATAAAGTCCCTAGGCAGCTTCCCTCCGGTCTCCTGCATCCTCTGCCTGTGCCTTCCGTTCCATGGAGTCATATCGCTATGGACTTCATCACTGATCTACCTTCTTCCTTGAATTGCTCTGTCATCTTGGTTGTTGTAGATCGGTTCTCTAAAATGGCTCACTTCATCGCTTTGCCTGGTCTGCCTTCCGCTCCTGAGTTGGCAAAGATCTTTTTACACCAAGTCTTCCGTCTTCATGGTTTTCCACATCATATTGTCTCAGACCGTGGAGTACAATTTACCTCACGTTTTTGGAGAGCTCTCTGCAGTCTATTAAAGGTTAACTTGGACTTCTCTTCCGCCTATCACCCTCAGTCCAACGGACAAGTGGAGCGAGTTAATCAAGTTCTGACTACATATCTGCGACACTTCACCAATGCACACCAAGATGACTGGGTCTCTCTTCTCCCTTGGGCTGAATTCTCTTACAACAATCTTCCCAGCGAGTCTTCCTCCAAATCTCCCTTTTTCGTAGTCTACGGTCAACATCCGAACATTCCTCTTCCTGTTTCTCTTTCCTCGGGGGTACCGGCAGCGGATTTCTTGTCCCGGGAATTCTCTACGATTTGGAATGAGACCAAAGTGGCTCTTGAGAAAGCTAGCCTTAATATGAAAAGGTTTGCTGACAAGAGGCGTTTGGATGCTCCGCCATATTCTCCGGGTGATAAAGTTTGGTTCTCCTCTCGCTATATCAAGCTTAAAATTCCCTCTTACAAACTGGGTCCTCGCTACATTGGTCCTTTTCCTATCTTGAGTCGCATTAATGATGTCTCTTATAAGTTGAAGCTACCTGCCTCTTTGCGCATCCCCAATGCCTTCCATGTGTCTCTTCTTAAACCCGCAGTCTTTAATTGTTTTCACTCCGCTACCTCTTCCTCTCCTCAGCTCTGTACTTCTGATGGAATCTTTAATGTTAAAGATATTCTTGCCAAAAAAGTAGTTAGGGGTAAAACTTATTTTTTGATTGATTGGGAGGGATTTGGCCCTGAGGAGAGGTCCTGGAAGCCCCGAGAGAACATCAAGGCTCCCCTTATCATGAAAAGATTCCTTTCTAGCCTTAAAAGGAGGGGGACTAAGGAGGGGGGTACTGTCACGCCCGCACATACTTACCCGGCTTCTCCCATGCCTCGGCGCGCTCACGATCCTGTCCCGCGCCGCTCTGCCTCCTCCTTCGCCGGCTCTCGGCGTCTGGTCTTTTCGCGCATGCGCGGTCGCGTCTCCCCCGTCGCTGAGCCTTCTGGGAGGTCGCGACCCGGTGGCTCCGCCCCAACATGGCGGCGCCCATCGGGTATTTCTTCCCGGCGTCTTCCTAGGTAAGACGCCTTTGCTTTGTAGGTGCACTGTCTGCCGTCAGTGTCCCTATGCCCTAGGTTCCCCTGTACCAGTGTCTTTTCTCAGCCCAGTCCTTGCTTTGTCTCTGTATCCTGCCAGTCCGTGTTCCTGTTGTATCCTGCCAGTCCGTGTTCCTGCTGTATCCTGCCAGTCCGTGTTCCTGCTGTATCCTCCCAGTCCGTGTTCCTGCTGTATTCTGCCAGTCCGTGTTCCTGCTGTATCCTGCCTGTCCGTGTTCCTGCTGTATTCTGCCAGTCCGTGTTCCTGCTGTATCCTGCCAGTCCGTGTTCCTGCTGTGTCCTGCCAGCCCGTGTTCCTGCTGTATCCTGCCTGTCCGTGTTCCTGCTGTATCCCGCCAGTCCGTGTTCCTGTTGTATCCTGCCGGTCCGTGTTCCTGCTGAGTCCTGCCGTTCCGTGTTCCAGACATTCTTTCAGTTAAGTCTTGTTTTCCTATTATTCCCTGCCATCCTTATAGCCTGTGGTTTCCTTCTTTATTTTGGGTCGTCCCTTTGGCTCTAGCTGTTGTGTCTCCATTCCCCCGAGGTCCTGCTCCTAACACTCCCTGTATAGGGGGTGATTCCATCTGGTCCGCTCGACCCCGGGGGCTCTAGAGTCACGACCCAGAGGGTCCACTCTCGGATTTCTGTCCGAATACTTACACAGTGTAGTTTCCAACAACTACTAAACGAGAGCCAGAAGATCGAAGCTCAGGAAAGGCAACCTGGAGAACACCTTGGAGTGGAACACACCATCTCTCTACACCCCATACCCAATTTGTAGGCCTAATGCAGTGTAGTTTCCAACAACTACTAAACGAGAGCATGAAGATCGAAGCATTGGCGAGGAGACCTGGAGAACACCTTGGAGTGGAACACACCATCTCTCTACACCCCATACCCAATTTGTAGGCCTAATGCAGTGTAGTTTCCAACAACTACTAAACGAGAGCATGAAGATCGAAGCTCAGGAAAGGCAACCTGGAGAACACCTTGGAGTGGAACACACCATCTCTCTACACCCCATACCCAATTTGTAGGCCTAATGCAGCGTAGTTTACAACAACTACTAAACGAGAGCATGAAGATCGAAGCAATGGAGAGGAAACCTGGGGAACACCTTGGAGTGGAACACACCATCTCTCTACACCCCATACCCAATTTGTAGGCCTAATGCAGCGTAGTTTCCAACAACTACTAAACGAGAGCCAGAAGATCGAAGCAATGGAGAGGCAACCTGGAGAACACCTTGGAGTGGAACACACCATCTCTCTACACCCCATACCCAATTTGTAGGCCTAATGCAGCGTAGTTTCCAACAACTACTAAACGAGAGCATGAAGATCGAAGCAATGGAGAGGAAACCTGGGGAACACCTTGGAGTGGAACACACCATCTCTCTACATCCCATACCCAATTTGTGGGCCTAATGCAGTGTAGTTTTCTACAACTACTAAACGAGGTGCGGAAGACCGAAGCAATGTGGACGAAACCTGGGGAACACCTTGGAGTGGAACACACCATCTCTCTACACCCCATACCCAATTTGTAGGCCTAATGCAGTGTAGTTTCCAACAACTACTAAACGAGAGCATGAAGATCGAAGCAATGGAGAGGAAACCTGGGGAACACCTTGGAGTGGAACACACCATCTCTCTACACCCCATACCCAATTTGTAGGCCTAATGCAGCGTAGTTTCCAACAACTACTAAACGAGAGCCAGAAGATCGAAGCTCAGGAAAGGCAACCTGGAGAACACCTTGGAGTGGAACACACCATCTCTCTACACCCCATACCCAATTTGTAGGCCTAATGCAGCGTAGTTTCCAACAACTACTAAACGAGAGCATGAAGATCGAAGCAATGGAGAGGAAACCTGGGGAACACCTTGGAGTGTAACACACCATCTCTCTACACCCCATACCCAATTTGTAGGCCTAATGCAGTGTAGTTTCCAACAACTACTAAACGAGAGCCAGAAGATCGAAGCTCAGGAAAGGCAACCTGGAGAACACCTTGGAGTGGAACACACCATCTCTCTACACCCCATACCCAATTTGTAGGCCTAATGCAGTGTAGTTTCCAACAACTACTAAACGAGAGCATGAAGATCGAAGCTCAGGAAAGGCAACCTGGAGAACACCTTGGAGTGGAACACACCATCTCTCTACACCCCATACCCAATTTGTAGGCCTAAAGCAGCGTAGTTTACAACAACTACTAAACGAGAGCATGAAGATCGAAGCAATGGAGAGGAAACCTGGGGAACACCTTGGAGTGGAACACACCATCTCTCTACACCCCATACCCAATTTGTAGGCCTAATGCAGTGTAGTTTCCAACAACTACTAAACGAGAGCCAGAAGATCGAAGCTCAGGAAAGGCAACCTGGAGAACACCTTGGAGTGGAACACACCATCTCTCTACACCCCATACCCAATTTGTAGGCCTAATGCAGTGTAGTTTCCAACAACTACTAAACGAGAGCATGAAGATCGAAGCATTGGCGAGGAGACCTGGGGAACACCTTGGAGTGGAACACACCATCTCTCTACACCCCATACCCAATTTGTAGGCCTAATGCAGTGTAGTTTCCAACAACTACTAAACGAGAGCATGAAGATCGAAGCATTGGCGAGGAGACCTGGAGAGCACCTTGGAGTGGAACACACCATCTCTCTACACCCCATACCCAATTTGTAGGCCTAATGCAGTGTAGTTTCCAACAACTACTAAACGAGATCATGAAGATAGAAGCTCAGGAAAGGCAACCTGGAGAACACCTTGGAGTGGAACACACCATCTCTCTACACCCCATACCCAATTTGTAGGCCTAATGCAGCGTAGTTTACAACAACTACTAAACGAGAGCATGAAGATCGAAGCAATGGAGAGGAAACCTGGGGAACACCTTGGAGTGGAACACACCATCTCTCTACACCCCATACCCAATTTGTAGGCCTAATGCAGTGTAGTTTCCAACAACTACTAAACGAGAGCATTAAGATCGAAGCAATGGCGAGGAAACCTGGGGCACACCTTGGGGAGGCAGACACCGTTAGTAGGCCCTACCAAAGTTGTAACCCCAATGCAGTTTTAAAATTCCTAGAGGCTGAAAACAAGACTATTGACGCTCAGCTTTTTTCAAAGGAACACAGCTGAATTGAGTGGCGCAGACAGACACAGGTAGTAGGACTTAAACCAAAAATGTGGCTCACTGCAGCTTAAAAAAGTTACAGGGGTACACAAGCAGCAGTGCTCTGGGCAGTGGAGGACAATTTCAATAGTGGAACGCAGACAGACTTTGTACGCCTACTATTAAAAAAAGGATGCTCTATGCAATTAAAAATAGGTTCCAGGGGTCCACGGGCAGCAGTGGTGTGGTCAGTGGACGAGTATTGGAAGGAGGGACCGCAGACAGGCGTAGTAGGCCTAACATAACAAAATTAGGTTGTAGGCACTTTAAAATTGGATCCAGGGGTACATGTGCAGCAGTGGTGTGGTCAGCGGAGGACAATTTGAATTAGGGACTGCAGACAGACTTTGTAGGCTGTCCCCTGTGGACCATGCATCCAACACATTAACCCAGTGCGCCGTAATGGACACGTAACTTTTTGTGGACATGGCTACTGGTCCATGCGTCTCTTGTCAGGTGCACCTTTCTACTGTTTGATTGCCTGAGTGCTATGACAATGCAGACTTTTTCATGCCGGTGGAGGGCTGGGATGGCTTTTCTCGCAAAAGAAATGTCGACTGGGTAGCTTGAACCGTGGTACAGCGTAGTTCATCTGGGCTTTCTAAATATAAAACAAAGAAAAAAAGGAGGCTCCATGCACTTTCAGCTGGGTTCCAGGGGTACACGGCCAGCATTGGTCTGGTCAGTGGAGAACTATTGGAAGGAGGGACCGCAGACAGGCTTCGAAGGCCTAACATAATAAAATATGGCTGTAGGCACTTTAGAATAGGTTCCAGGGGTACACGGGCAGCAGTAGACAGGTCAGTGGAGGACTAGTGGAAGGAGGGACCGCAGACAGGCTTCGAAGGCCTAACATAATAAATTAGGGCTGTAGGCACTTTAACATTGGTTCCAGGGGTACACGGGCAGCAGTAGACAGGTCAGTGGAGGCCTAGTGGAAGGAGGGACCGCAGACAGGCTTCAAAGGCCTAACATAATAAATTAGGGCTGTAGGCACTTTAACATGGGTTCCAGGGGTACACGGGCAGCAGTAGACAGGTCAGTGGAGGCTTAGTGGAAGGAGGGACCGCAGACATGCTTCGAAGGCCTAACATAATGAAATTGGGCTGTAGGCACTTTAAAATTGGTTCCAGGGGAACACGGGCAGCAGTAGACAGGTCAGTGGAGGCCTAGTGGAAGGAGGAACCGCAGACAGGCTTCGAAGGCCTAACATAACAAAATAGGGCTGTTGGCAATTTAAAATTGGTTCCAGGGGTACACGGGCAGCAGTGGTGTGGTCAGTGGAGGCTTAGTGGAAGGAGGGACCGCAGACAGGCTTCGAAGGCCTAACATAACAAAATAGGGCTGTTGGCAATTTAAAATTGGTTCCAGGGGTACACGGGCAGCAGTACAATGGTCAGTGGAGGCCTAGTGGAAGGAGGGACCGCAGACAGGCTTCGAAGGCCTAACATAAAAAAATAGGGCTGTTGGCAATTTAAAATTGGTTCCAGTGGTACAAGGGCAGCAGTACAATGGTCAGTGGAGGCCTAGTGGAAGGAGGGACCGCAGACAGGCTTCGAAGGCCTAACATAAAAAAATAGGGCTGTTGGCAATTTAAAATTGGTTCCAGGGGTACACGGGCAGCAGTACAATGGTCAGTGGAGGCCTAGTGGAAGGAGGGACCGCAGACAAGCTTCGAAGGCCTAACATAACAAAAATGTCAATACAATGGTATTGTCAGTGCCAGGCATTGAAGGATGTCAGCGCATAGACTAAATATTGGTGGAGCTGTGAGAGATAATTTTGCAAGTGGTAGAGCACTGTTTGAGCTGGGGGGGGGAACTGTCTTGTGGCCGGCGGTACAGGCCCAGGGCCCCTCATATTACAACGGTGTGTCTGACGTTGGGTGCGCACCACCACCGCCAGAGACACTTTATTGTACTATGAGGGACCCAGTGGCAGTGCCGTCGACCAAAAGCGGGCACACCCACCTCTTCAGACAAACAGCACTCTCACGGGTGCTGGCGCCAAGTGGCGATACCACGGCCCCGTGTGGGGAGTTTGGCCATTTAGTGAGGTGTAAACATGTCGTATGCTGGACAATCAGGTGCAGAAAATTACGAGATTGGAAAAGTCATTCAGAATAGTCCACAGGCAAGACCTTTTCATAGGAAAGCTAGGTGTCAGCCGGGCAAGGTGGGGCAAAAGATTTCGAAATCCAGTTGTGGTTAATTTTAATGAAGGTTAGATCATCTACATTTTGGGTAGCCAGACGAGTCCTTTTTTCTGTTAGTATTGAACCTGCAGCACTGAATACTCTTTCTGATAGGACACTAGCTGCCGGGCAAGCAAGCTCCTGCAATGCATATTCTGCCAATTCTGGCCAGGTGTCTAATTTGGATGCCCAGTAATCAAATGGAAATGACGATTGAGGGAGAACGTCGATAAGGGATGAAAAATAGTTTGTAACCATACTGGACAAATGTTGTCTCCTGTCACTTTGAATTGATGCTGCAGTACCTGTCCTGTCTGCGGTCATAGCAAAATCACTCCACAACCTGGTCAGAAAACCCCTCTGGCCAACGCCACTTCTGATTTCTGCCCCTCTAACACCTCTGGTCTGCTGGCCCCTGCAGCTCGTGTGAGAACGATCACGGGCGCTGTGTGCAGGGAATGCCAGAAGCAAACGGTCAACAAGAGTTGATTGTTTGGTTGCTAATATTATTTCCAAGTTGTCATGTGGCATTATATTTTGCAATTTGCCTTTATAGCGAGGATCAAGGAGGCAGGCCAACCAGTAATCGTCATCGTTCATCATTTTAGTAATGCGTGTGTCCCTTTTGAGGATACGTAAGGCATAATCCGCCATGTGGGCCAAAGTTCCAGTTCTCAAATCTGCGGTTGTGCTTGGTTGAGGGGCAGTTTCAGGCAAATCCACGTCACTTGTGTCCCTCCAAAAACCAGAACCGGCCTTGCCGCGCCAACAATTTCCAGTGGCCCCGGAAAAGCTTCCTCATTAAAAATATAATCATCCCCATCATCCTCCTCGTCCTCCTCCTCCTCTCCGCCCGCTACCTCGTCCTGTACACTGCCCTGGCCAGACAATGGCTGACTGTCATCAAGGCTTTCCTCTTCCTCAGCTGCAGACGCCTGATCCTTTATGTGCGTCAAACTTTGCATCAGCAGACGCATTAGGGGGATGCTCATGCTTATTATGGCGTTGTCTGCACTAACCAGCCATGTGCATTCCTCAAAACACTGAAGGACTTGACACATGTCTTGAATCTTCGACCACTGCACACCTGACAACTCCATGTCTGCCATCCTACTGCCTGCCCGTGTATGTGTATCCTCCCACAAAAACATAACAGCCCGCCTCTGTTCGCACAGTCTCTGAAGCATGTGCAGTGTTGAGTTCCACCTTGTTGCAACGTCTATGATTAGGCGATGCTGGGGAAGGTTCAAAGAACGCTGATAGGTCTGCATACGGCTGGAGTGTACGGGCGAACGGCGGATATGTGAGCAAAGTCCACGCACTTTGAGGAGCAGGTCGGCTAACCCCGGATAACTTTTCAGGAAGCACTGCACCACCAGGTTTAAGGTGTGAGCCAGGCAAGGAATGTGTTTCAGTTGGGAAAGGGAGATGGCTGCCATGAAATTCCTTCTGTTATCACTCACTACCTTGCCTGCCTCAAGATCTACAGTGCCCAGCCACGACTGCGTTTCTTTCTGCAAGAACTCGGACAGAACTTCCGCGGTGTGTCTGTTGTCGCCCAAACACTTCATAGCCAATACAGCCTGCTGACGTTTGCCAGTAGCTGCCCCATAATGGGAGACCTGGTGTGCAACAGTGGCAGCTGCGGATGGAGTGGTTGTGCGACTGCGGTCTGTGGACGAGCTCTCGCTTCTGCAGGAGGACGAGGAGGAGGAGGAGGGGGTGCGAACGGCTACAGCCAACTGTTTCCTAGACCGTGGGCTAGGCAGAACTGTCCCAAACTTGCTATCCCCTGTGGACCCTGCATCCACAACATTCACCCAGTGTGCCGTGATGGACACGTAACGTCCCTGGCCATGCCTACTGGTCCATGCATCTGTTGTCTGGTGCACCTTTGTGCTCACAGATTGCCTGAGTGCATGGACGATGCGCTCTTTAACATGCTGGTGGAGGGCTGGGATGGCTTTTCTGGAAAAAAAGTGTCGACTGGGTAGCTCGTAGCGTGGTACAGCGTAGTCCATCAGGGCTTTGAAAGCTTCGCTTTCAACTAACCGGTAGGGCATCATCTCTAACGAGATTAGTCTAGCTATGTGGGCGTTCAAACCCTGTGTACGCGGATGCGAGGCTAAGTACTTCCTTTTTCTAACCATAGTCTCATGTAGGGTGAGCTGGACTGGAGAGCTGGAGATCGTGGAACTAGCGGGGGTGCCGGTGGACATGGCAGACTGAGAGACGGTGGGAGATGGTATTGTTGCCGCCGGTGCCCTAGATGCAGTGTTTCCTACTACGAAACTGGTGATTCCCTGACCCTGACTGCTTTGGCCTGGCAAAGAAACCTGCACAGATACTGCAGGTGGTGCGGAAAATGGTGGCCCTACACTGCCGGAAGGGATGTTGCGTTGATGACTAGCTTCATTGGCCGAGGGTGCTACAACCTTAAGGGACGTTTGGTAGTTAGTCCAAGCTTGCAAATGCATGGTGGTTAAATGTCTATGCATGCAACTTGTATTGAGACTTTTCAGATTCTGCCCTCTGCTTAAGGTAGTTGAACATTTTTGACAGATGACTTTGCGCTGATCAATTGGATGTTGTTTAAAAAAATGCCAGACTGCACTCTTTCTAGCATCGGATACCTTTTCAGGCATTGCAGACTGAGCTTTAACCGGATGGCCACGCTGTCCTCCAACAGGTTTTGGCTTTGCCACGCGTTTTGGGCAAGATACGGGCCCGGCAGATGGAACCTGTTGCGATGTTGATGCCTGCTGCGGCCCCTCCTCCTCCGCTTCAGAACTGCTGCCGCCTGCACCCTGTTCCCCCAATGGCTGCCAATCGGGGTCAAGAACTGGGTCATCTATTACCTCTTCTTGTAGCTCGTGTGCAACTTCGTCTGTGTCACCGTGTCGGTCGGTGGTATAGCGTTCGTGATGGGGCAACATAGTCTCATCAGGGTCTGATTCTTGATCATTACCCTGCGAGGGCAATGTTGTGGTCTGAGTCAAAGGACCAGCATAGTAGTCTGGCTGTGGCTGTGCATCAGTGCACTCCATGTCAGATTCAACTTGTAATGGGCATGGACTGTTAACTGCTTCACTTTCTAAGCCAGGGACGGTATGTGTGAAGAGACTTCCATGGAGTAACCCGTTGTGTCGCCTGCTGCATTCTTCTCTGTTGTTGTTTTTGCTGAAGAGGACAAGGAAGCGACTTGTCCCTGACCGTGAACATCCACTAACGACGCGCTGCTTTTACATTTACCAGTTTCACGAGAGGAGGCAAAAGAGCTAGAGGCTGAGTCAGCAAGATAAGCCAAAACTTGCTCTTGCTGCTCCGGCTTTAAAAGCGGTTTTCCTACTCCCAGAAAAGGGAGCGTTCGAGGCCTTGTGTAGCCAGACGACGAACCTGGCTCCACAGCTCCAGACTTAGGTGCAATATTTTTTTTCCCACGACCACCTGATGCTCCACCACTACCACTACCCTCATTACCAGCTGACAATGAACGCCCCCGGCCACAACCTCTTCCACCAGACTTCCTCATTGTTTTAAAAACGTAACCAAACTAACGGTATTTGTTGCTGTCACACAACTTACACGGTGAGCTATAACTTCAGTATGATTTAGCTACCCCTTTACAGGTGGGTGAGACCACAACGAAAATCAGGCACAATGTTACACACTCTGTTTTTGGTGGCACCAAATGAGAGAGATGCCACATACGCAGGACTGTCACTGAAGCACAAATGTAAATATTAATCTCCCACTGTTTTTTTTTATTTTTTTTATTTTTTTCAGGGAGACTTTAGAAACAAAATAAAATAAAATGATTTTTTCAGGAAGAATTTAGAAACCAAATAACATAAAATGACTTTTCCAATGACAATTTAGAAACCAAATAAAAAAAAAAAAAAAAAAAAAAAAGGCTTTCTATGCCCCACTGAGTGAGAGATGCCACACACAGGAGTCAGGAGTGGCACACAAGCCCAGAGGCCAATATTTTTCTCCCAATGATTGATGTAGTGATTTTTTCAGGTAGATTTTGGAACCCAAATCAAGCAAAAAAAATAATAGGCTTTCTATGGCCCACAATTGGAGAGAGAGAGAGAGATGGCACACCCAGGAGTCAAAACTGGCACACAAGCAGAAAGGGCAATATTAATCTCCCACTGATTTTTTTTTTTTCCAGGGAGACTTTAGAAAAAAAAAATAATAGAATAAAATGATTTTTTCAGGAAGAATTTAGAAACCAAATAAAATAAAATGATTTCTTCAGGGAGAATTTAGAAAACAAATAAAACAAAAAATAGGCTTTCTATGGCCCACTGAGTGAGAGATGACGCACACAGGAGTCAGGAGTGGCACACAAGCCCAGAGGCCAATATTTATCTCCCACTGATTGATTTAGTGATTTTTTCAGGTAGATTTTGGAACCCAAATCAAGCAAAAAAAATAATAGGCTTTCTATGGCCCACAATTGGAGAGAGAGAGAGATGGCACACCCAGGAGTCAAGACTGGCACACAAGCAGAAAGGGCAATATTAATCTCCCACTGATTTTTTTTTTTTTTCAGGTAGAATTTAGAACCCAAATCAACCAAAAAAATAAATAGGCTTTCTATGGCCCACTATTTGTGAGAGAGATGGCACGCTCAGGACTGGCACACAAGCCCAGAGGCCAATATTAATCTCCCACTTTTTTTTTTTTTCATGGAAAATTTATAAACCCAATAAAAAAAATAATAAATAGTCTTTCTATGGCCCACTATCTGAGAGAGAGAGATGGCACGCTTAGGACTGGCACACAAGCCCAAAGGCCAATATTAATCTCCCTTTTTTTTTTCAGGGAGAATTTATAAAACCAAAAAAAAAAAAATAAATAGGCTTTCTATGGCCCACTATTTGTGAGAGAGATGGCACGCTCAGGACTGGCACACAAGCCCAGAGGCCAATATTAATCTCCCACTTTTTTTTTTTTTTTTCAGGGAAAATTTATAAACCCAATAAAAAAAATAATAAATAGGCTTTCTATGGCCCACTATCTGAGAGAGAGAGATGGCACGCTTAGGACTGGCACACAAGCCGAAAGGCCAATATTAATCTCCCTTTTTTTTTTCAGGGAGAATTTATAAAACCAAAAAAAAATAAATAAATAGGCTTTCTATGGCCCACTATTTGTGAGAGAGATGGCACGCTCAGGACTGGCACACAAGCCCAGAGGCCAATATTAATCTCCCACTTTTTTTATTTTTTTTTCAGGGAAAATTTATAAACCCAATAAAAAAAATAATAAATAGGCTTTCTATGGCCCACTATCTGAGAGAGAGAGATGGCACGCTTAGGACTGGCACACAAGCCCAAAGGCCAATATTAATCTCCCTTTTTTTTTCAGGGAGAATTTATAAAACCAAAAAAAAAAAAATAAATAGGCTTTCTATGGCCCACTATTTGTGAGAGAGATGGCACAAATTGAGAGAGGACAAATTGTACAAAGGCCAATATTAATCTCCCACTGATTGATTTATTGATTTTTTCAGGTAGAATTTAGAACCCAAATAAAGCAAAAAAAAAAAATAGGCTTTCTATGGCCCACTGAGTGAGTGATGATGCACACAGGAGTCAGGAGTGGCACACAAGCCCTGAGGCCAATATTTTTCTCCCACTGATTGATGTAGTGATTTTTTCAGGTAGATTTTAGAACCCAAATCAAGCAAAAAAATAAATAGGCTTTCAATGGCCCACTGAGTGAGAGATGGCACAGACAGGGATGGCACTCTAGCAGAAATGCCAATCTTAATCTCCCACAAAAAAAAAAAAAAAAGGAACTGTCCTTCAATTACTATCTCCCTGCAGTAATCTCAGCCAGGTATGGCAGGCAGCAATAAGGAGTGGACTGATGCACAAATTAAATAAAAAGTGTGGACAAACAAACAAGATAGCTGTGCAGAAAGGAAGGAACAAGAGGATTTGTGCTTTGAAAAAAGCAGTTGGTTTGCACAGCGGCGTACACACAGCAATGCAGCTATCAGGGAGCCTTCTAGGGCAGCCCAATGAGCTACAGCGCTGAGGAAAAAAAAAAAAAAAATGTAGCTTCCACTATCACTGCACACCGAAGGTGGTGTTGGACAGTGCAAATCGCTACAGCACAAGCGGTTTGGTGGTTAATGGACCCTGCCTAACGCTATCCCTGCTTCTGACGAAGCGGCAGCAACCTCTCCCTAAGCTCAGATCAGCAGCAGTAAGATGGCGGTCGGCGGGAACGCCCCTTTATAGCCCCTGTGATGCCGCAGACAGCAAGCCAATCACTGCAATGCCCTTCTCTAAGATGGTGGGGACCAGGACCTATGTCATCACGCTGCCCACACTCTGCGTTTACCTTCATTGGCTGAGAAATGGCGCTTTTCGCGTCATTGAAACGCGACTTTGGCGCGAAAGTCGCGTACCGCATGGCCGACCCCGCACAGGAGTCGGATCAGGTTTCATGAAACCCGACTTTGCCAAAAGTCGGCGACTTTTGAAAATGAACGACCCGTTTCGCTCAACCCTAGTAGCCATAACCCTAATCACAACCCTAACCACAACCCTAATTCCAACCCTAACCCTAAGGCTATGTGCCAACGTTGCGGATTCGTGTGAGATTTTTCAGCATCATTTTTGAAAAATCCGCGGGTAAAAGGCACTGTGTTTTACCTGCGGATTTTCCGTGGATTTCCAGTGTTTTTTGTGCGGATTTCACCTGCGGATTCCTATTGAGGAACAGGTGTAAAACGCTGCGGAATCCGCACAAAGAATTGACATGCTGCGGAAAATACAACGCAGCGTTTCCGCGCGGTATTTTCCGCACCATGGGCACAGCGGATTTGGTTTTCCATGGTACTGTAAACCTGATGGAACACTGCTGCGAATCCGCAGCGGCCAATCCGCTGCGGATCCGCAGCCAAATCCGCACCGTGTGCACATAGCCTAATTCTAAAGGTATGTGCACACGCTGCGGAAAACACTGCGGATCCGCAGCAGTTTCCCATGAGTTTACAGTTCAATGTAAACCTATGGGAAACAAAAATCGCTGTACACATGCTGCGGAAAAACTGCACGGAAACGCAGCGGTTTACATTCCGCAGCATGTCACTTCTTTCTGCGGATTCCGCAGCGGTTTTACAACTGCTCAAATAGAAAATCGCAGTTGTAAAACCGCAGTGATATGCGCAGAAAAAACGCGGTAAATCCGCCATAAATCCGCAGCGGTTTAGCACTGCGGATTTATCAAATCCGCAGCGGAAAAATCCGCAGAGGACCAGAATACGTGTGCACATACCAAAACCCTAACCCTAACCCTACCCCTAACCCTAACCCTAACCCTACCCCTAACCCTACCCCTAACCCTATTCTAACATTAGTGGAAAAAAAAAATTCTTTAGTTTTTTATTGTCCCTACCTATGGGGGTGACAAAGGGGGGGGGGGGGTCATTTATTATTTTTTTTTATTTTGATCACTGAGATATAATCTATCTCAGTGATCAAAATGCACTTTGGAACGAATCTGCCGGCCGGCAGATTCGGCGGGCGCACTGCGCATGCGCCCGCCATTTTGGAAGATGGCGGCGCCCAGGGAGAAGACGGACGGACCCCGGCAGGATCGGTAAGTATGATGGGGTGGGGGGGAGCATGGAAGGGGGGGATCGGAGCATGGGGGTGGGGGATCGGAGCACGGGAGGGGTGGAACGGAGCACGGGGGGGTACATTGGAGCATCGGGGGGTGGATCGGACTGCAGGGGGGGTGGATCGGACTGCAGGGGGGGTGGATCGGAGTGCAGGGGGGGTGGTTGGAGCACGGGGGAGGGTGATTGGAGCACGGGGGAGCGGACAAGAGCACGGGGGGAGCGGCGCACAGGACGGAGGGGAGCCGGAACAGTGTACCTGACAGATCGGGGGGCTGGGGGGGCGATCGGTGGGGTGGGGGCACATTAGTGTTTCCAGCCATGGCCGATGATATTGCAGCATCGGCCATGGCTGGATTGTAATATTTCACCCGTTATAATAGGTGAAATATTACAAATCGCTCTGATTGGCAGTTTCACTTTCAACAGCCAATCAGAGCGATCGTAGCCACGGGGGGGTGAAGCCACCCCCCCTGGGCTAAACTACCACTCCCCCTGTCCTTGCAGATCGGGTGAAATGGGAGTTAACCCTTTCACCCGATCTGCAGGGACGCGATCTTTCCATGACGCAACATAGGCGTCATGGGTCGGATTGGCACAGACTTTCATGACGCCTACGTGGCATCATGAATCAGGAAGGGGTTAATAAAGAAAAAAAAATATTATTCCCATAAATATATTGCTTTATCTAAATAAAAAAAACAAACAATAAAAGTACACATATTTAGTATCGCCGCGTCCGTAACGACCCAACCTATAAAACTGTCCCACTAGTTAACCCCTTCAGTGAACAACGTAAGAAAAAAAAAAAACGAGGCAAAGAACAATGCTTTATTATCATACCGCCGAACAAAACGTGGAATAACACGCGATCAAAAAGACAGATATAAATAACCATGGTACCAATGAAAGCGTCATCTTGTCCCGCAAAAAACGAGCTGCCATACAGCATCATTAGCAAAAAAATAAAAAAGTTATAGTCCTCAGAATAAAGCGATGCAAAAATAATTATTCTATAAAATAGTTTTTATCGTATAAAAGCGCCAAAACATAAAAAAATTATATATATGAGGTATCGCTGTAATCGTACTGACCCGAAGAATAAAACTGCTTTATCAATTTTACCAAATGCGGAACGGTATAAACGCCTCCCCCAAAAGAAATTGATGAATAGCTAGTTTTTGGTCATTCTGCCTCACAAAAATCGGAATAAAAAGCGATCAAAAAATGTCACATGCATGAAAATGTTACCAATAAAAACGTCAACTCGTCCCGCAAAAAACAAGACTCTGTGGACTCAAATATGGAAAAATTATAGCTCTCAAAATGTGGTAACGCCAAAAATATATTTTGCAATAAAAAGCGTCTTTCAGTGTGTGACAGCTGCCAATCATAAAAATCCGCTAAAAAACCCGCTATAAAAGTAAATCAAACCCCCTTCATCACCCCTTTAGTTAGGGAAAAATTAAAAAATTAAAAAAATGTATTTATTTCCATTTTCCCATTAGAGTTAGGGTTAGGGCTAGGGTTAGGGCTAGGGTTAGGGCTAGGGTTAGGGCTAGGGTTGGGGTTGGGGCTAGGGTTAAGGCTACAGTTAGGGTTGGGGCTAAAGTTAGGGTTAGGGTTTGGATTACATTTACGGTTGGGAATAGGGTTGGGATTAGGGTTAGAGGTGTGTCTGGGTTAGAGGTGTGGTTAGGGTTACCATTGGGATTAGGGTTGGGGGTGTGTTGGATTAGGGTTTCAGTTATAATTGGGGGGTTTGCACTGTTTAGGCACATCAGGGGCTCTCCAAACGCGACATGGCGTCCGATCTCAATTCCAGCCAATTCTGAAAAAGTAAAACAGTGCTCCTTCCCTTCCGAGCTCTCCCGTGTGCCCAAACAGGAGTTTACCCCAACATATGGGGTATCATCGTACTCAGGACAAATTGGACAACAACTTTTGGGGTCCAATTTCTCCTGTTACCCTTGGGAAAATACAAAACTGGGGGCTAGAAAATAATTTTTGTGGGAAAAAAGATTTTTTATTTTCACGGCTCTGCGTTATAAACTGTAGTGAAACACTTGGGGGCTCAAAGTTCTCACAACACATCTAGATAAGTTCCTTGGGGGGTCTAGTTTCCAAAATGGTGTCACTTGGGGGAGTTTCTACTGTTTAGGTACATTAGGGGCTCTGCAAACGCAATGTGACGCCTGCAGACCATTCCATCTAAGTCTGCATTCCAAATGGCGCTCCTTCCCTTCCGAGCCCTCCCATGTGCCCAAACGGTGGTTTCCCCCCACATATGGGGTATCAGCACAGTCAGGACAAATTGGACAACAACTTTTGGGGTCCAATTTCTCCTGTTACCATCGGAAAAATACAAAACTGGGGGCTAAAAATTAATTTTTGTGGTTAAAAATTTTTGTTTTATTTTTACGGCTTTGCATTATAAACTTCTGTAAAGCACTTGGTGGGTCAAAATGCTCACCACACCTCTAGATAAGTTCCTTAGGGGGTCTACTTTCCAAAATGGTGTCACTTGTTGGGGGTTTCAATGTTTAGGCACATCAGTGGCTCTCCAAACGCAACATGGCATCCCATCTCAATTCCTGTCAATTTTGCATTGAAAAGTCAAACGGCGCTCCTTCCCTTCCGAGCTCTCCCATACGCCCAAACAGTGGTTTACTCCCACATATGCGGTATCAGCGTACTCAGGACAAATTGTACAACTTTTGTGGTCCAATTTCTTCTCTTACCATTGGGAAAATAAAAATTGGGGGCGAAAAAATAATTTTTGTGAAAAAAAATGATTTTTTATTTTTACGGTTCTGCATTATAAACTTCTGTGAAGCACTTGGTGGGTCAAAGTGCTCACCACACATCTAAATAAGTTCCTTAGGGGGTCTACTGTTATGAAAGGCAATTCAGTATCACAATGGACATGGAGGTCAGAGCACATACAGTGATCTGACAATAACCCAAAATAATAGAACGAGCTCTGAGACGTGGGAACTCTGCAGACCGCAATCCCTGATCCTCTCCAAACACAACTAGAGGCAGCCGTGGATTGCGCCTAACGCTACCTATGCAACTCGGCACAGCCTGAGAAACTAACTAGCCTGAAGATAGAAAAAATAAGCCTACCTTGCCTCAGAGAAATACCCCAAAGGAAAAGGCAGCCCCCCACATATAATGACTGTGAGTAAGATGAAAAGACAAACGTAGGGATGAAATAGATTCAGCAAAGTGAGGCCCGATATTCTAGACAGAACGAGGATAGGAAAGATAACTTTGCGGTCTACACAAAACTCTAAAGAAAACCACGCAAAGGGGCAAAAAGACCCTCCGTACCGAACTAACGGCACGGAGGTACACCCTTTGCGTCCCAGAGCTTCCAGCAAAACAAATAGACAAGCTGGACAGAAATAATAGCAACAAATAGCAAAGAAGCACTTAGCTATGCAGAGCAGCAGGCCACAGGAATGATCCAGAGAAACACAAGTCCAACACTGGAACATTGACAGGAAGCATGAATCAAAGCATTAGGTGGGGTTAAGTAGAGAAGCACCTAACGACCTCACCAGATCACCTGAGGGAGGAAACTCAGAAGCAGCAGTACCAGTTTCCTCCACAAACGGAAGCTCCCAGAGAGAATCAGCCGAAGTACCACTTGTGACCACAGGAGGGAGCTCTGCCACAGAATTCACAACAGTACCCCCCCCTTGAGGAGGGGTCACCGAACCCTCACCAGAACCCCCAGGCCGACCAGGATGAGCCACATGAAAGGCACGAACAAGATCGGGAGCATGGACATCAGAGGCAAAAACCCAGGAATTATCTTCCTGAGCATAACCCTTCCATTTAACCAGATACTGGAGTTTCCGTCTTGAAACACGAGAATCCAAAATCTTCTCCACAATATACTCCAATTCCCCCTCCACCAAAACCGGGGCAGGAGGGTCAACAGATGGAACCATAGGTGCCACGTATCTCTGCAACAATGACCTATGGAAGACGTTATGTATGAAAAAAGAATCTGGGAGGGTCAGACGAAAAGACACAGGATTAATAACCTCAGAAATCCTATAAGGACCAATGAAACGAGGTTTAAACTTCGGAGAGGAAACCTTCATAGGAATATGATGAGAAGATAACCAAACCAGATCCCCAACACGAAGTCGGGGACCCACACGGCGTCTGCGATTAGCGAAACGTTGAGCCTTCTCCTGGGACAAGGTCAAATTGTCCACTACATGAGTCCAAATCTGCTGCAACCTGTCCACCACAGTATTCACACCAGGACAGTCCGAAGACTCAACCTGTCCTGAAGAGAAACGAGGATGGAACCCAGAATTGCAGAAAAATGGCGAAACCAAGGTAGCCGAGCTGGCCCGATTATTAAGGGCGAACTCAGCCAAAGGCAAAAAGGACACCCAGTCATCCTGATCGGCAGAAACAAAGCATCTCAGATAGGTTTCCAAGGTCTGATTGGTTCGTTCGGTCTGGCCATTAGTCTGAGGATGAAAAGCCGAGGAAAAAGACAAGTCAATGCCCATCCTACCACAAAAGGCTCGCCAAAACCTCGAAGCAAACTGGGAACCTCTGTCAGAAACGATATTCTCTGGAATGCCATGCAAACGAACCACATGCTGGAAGAACAATGGCACCAAATCAGAGGAGGAAGGCAACTTGGACAAGGGTACCAGATGGACCATCTTAGAAAAGCGATCACAGACCACCCAAATGACTGACATCTTTTGAGAGACGGGAAGATCTGAAATAAAATCCATAGAGATATGTGTCCAAGGTCTCTTCGGGACCGGCAAGGGCAAAAGCAACCCACTGGCACGAGAACAGCAGGGCTTAGCCCGAGCACAAATCCCACAGGACTGCACAAAAGAACGCACATCCCGCGACAGAGACGGCCACCAAAAGGATCTACCCACTAACTCTCTGGTACCAAAGATTCCAGGATGACCAGCCAACACCGAACAATGAACCTCAGAGATCACTTTATTTGTCCACCTATCCGGGACAAACAGTTTCTCCGCTGGACAACGATCAGGTTTATTAGCCTGAAATTTTTGCAGCACCCGCCGCAAATCAGGGGAGATGGCAGACACAATTACTCCTTCCTTGAGGATACCCGCCGTCTCAGATAAACCCGGAGAGTCGGGCACAAAACTCCTAGACAGAGCATCCGCCCAGGGCCGTATTTGCCACTAGGCACTTGAGGGCACGTGCCTAGGGCGGCGGGATGCGGGGGGGCGCCCTTGAGCTAGGTTTTTTCCTTTTTTTTTTTTTTTTTATTTTATAAAACTCCGGGGTCAAGTTTCCGCCCCCCCTCCTCCCTCCCCCCTTCCCGCCCCCCCCTCCTCCCTCCTTCCCGCCCCCCTCCCTCCCTCCCTGAAGACGTAATACTCACCTTCCTCCAGCGGTGGCTGCAACTGCGTCTCAGCGCCGTCCTGTCTTCAGCGGTCACATGGTACCGATCATTAAGGGTGATGAATATGCGCATATTCATCACCCTTAATTAGCGCTACCATGTGACCGCTGAAGACAGGAAGGAAGACGCTGAGATGCCAGGAAGTTCTGTGCTGCGCGCCGGTGAGAGGTAAGTATGACAGGGAAAAAAGTGGGGTGCCGTGCACACAGGGGAGGAGGATGGGGAGCCATGCATACAGGGGAGAAGGATGGGGAGCCGTGCATACAGGGGAGAAGGATGGGGAGTCGTGCATACAGGGGAGAATGATGGGGAGCCGTGCATACAGGGGAGAAGGATGGGGAGTCGTGCATACAGGGGAGAATGATGGGGAGCCGTGCACACAGGGGAGAAGGATGGGGAGCCGTGCATACAGGGGAGAAGGATGGGGAGCCGTGCATACAGGGGAGGATGGGGAGTCGTGCATACAGGGGAGAAGGATGGGGAGCCGTGCACACAGGGGAGAAGGATGGGGAGCCATGTACACAGGGGAGAAGGATGGGGAGCCGTGCACACAGGGGAGAAGGTTGGGGAGCCGTGCACACAGGGGAGAAGGATGGGGAGCCGTGCACACAGGGGAGAAGGATGGGGAGCCATGTACACAGGGGAGAAGGATGGGGAGCCGTGCACACAGGGGAGAAGGATGGGGAGCCGTGCACACAGGGGAGAAGGATGGGGAGCCGTGCATACAGGGGAGAAGGATGGGGAGCCGTGCATACAGGGGAGAAGGATGGGGAGCCGTGCATACAGGGGAGAAGGATGGGGAGCCATGAACGCAGGGGAGAAGGATGGGGAGCCATGAACGCAGAGTGGGAGGATGGGGGAGCCATGAACGCAGAGTGGGAGGATGGGGGAGCCATGAACGCAGAGTGGGAGGATGGGGGAGCCATGAACGCAGGGGAGAAGGATGGGGGAGCCATGAACGCAGGGGAGAAGGATGGGGAGCCATGAACGCAGAGTGGGAGGATGGGGGAGCCATGCTTGCAGGGGAGAAGGATGGGGGAGCCATGAACGCAGGGTGGGAGGATGGGGGAGGCATGAACGCAGTGTGGGAGGATGGAGTATAAATATGGAGTATAAATACTGGGCCCTATAAGGGGGACACAGTGTGAGAGGACAGTGTGAAGAGGGGACTGGTATAGAAAGGAGAGGACAGTGTGAAGAGCATGTACCATAAGAGGGACAGTGTGGGGGTCATACTTTGTGCAGACAATATAGTGAGGGGCAATTTTTTATTTGGGAGCATTATAATGACACTTGTATCTTTAAGGGCGTCATGTGGAGACTTTCTGCAAAAGAGCGGCGAAGATGGAAGTCTGCAGAGACGGCTGTGGATGAGAAAACTCATCATGGGATCTGGACAAGATGAAGAAAAGGAGAACGGCTCCAGAGGCGACGTCATCTATCAGGTACCTGGATGTAAATGTTATTTGTGATGCTAACTCTCATGTTTTTATATATGTTAGGAGATTTAAAGGGACACTGTCACCTGAATTTGGAGGGAACAATTTTCAGCCATAGGGGTGGGGTTTTCGGGTGTTTGATTCACCCTTTCCATACCCGCTGGCTGCATGCTGGCTGCAATATTGGATTGAAGCTCATTCTCTGTCCTCCGTAGTACATACTGTACCTGCACAATCTGCAATCTTGCCTTGCGCAGGCGTGTACTATGGAGGACAGAGAATGAGCTTCAATCCAATATTGCAGCCAGCATGCAGCCAGCGGGTAAGGAAAGGGTGAATCAAACACCCGAAAGCCCCGCCCCTATGGCTGAAAATTGTTCCCTCCAAATTCAGGTGACAGAGTCCCTTTTAAAGGGGATGTCCAGGCTTGTGATGAGTCTGCAGTCATTCTTTGTGACTGCAGACTTCTGAATTCTCACAGTGCACACTGCACGCTGTCAGGATTCTCTCATGCTGGGGATTTACATTAATGCGATCACGTGCTGACTAGACATGCGTGACCTCCGTCAATGAAAATGAACTGAGCGAGGCCGGGCACATCTAGTCAGAATGTGGTCAGAAGTCTACAAATCACATACTTGTGCTGACATGACCGTCCACCGGCAAGGGAGAATCCTAAAAGTGCAGTGCATGCGTTGTGAGAATTCAGAAGCTGCGATGTCAGGATTCAGCTCTGCAAGTTCCAGTAGTCGTCACATGGACACGTCACTCATATGCGATTTTTCAGACTTAGGGTGTGTGTCCACGTTCAGGATTGCATCAGGATTTGGTCAGTATTTTACATCAGTATTTGTAGCCAAAACCAGGAGTGGGTGATAAATACAGAAGTGGAGCATATGGTTCTATTATAGTTTTCCTCTAATTGTTCCACTCCTGGTTTTGGCTACAAATACTGATGAAAAATCCTGACCAAATCCTGATGCAATCCTGAACGTGGACACATACTCTTATGGTCCTGTGACATCGAGCTTCTCTTCTGCTTCTCTTAGTTTTTCACTGAACATTGAGAGCATTAGGGAGAGGAGCTCGTGGGCACATGACTGAGTGTGCAAATCACATATGTCCTTGGCGGAGGGGGGGCACCAAAATGAATTCTTTCCCCGGGTGCCAGAAACCCTAGATACACCTCTGCTGGTATGCTACTGCGAGCGGTGATTACCGGGTGCGGTGGAGGGAGGTCTGTGCACAGGCAGTGAGGCAGGGACTGAGGGTGTGCACAGAGAGGATGGAGACCCGGAGACTGCCCGTCCCAGTCTACGCCGTAGCCTAGAGCCCTCATTATCATAGGAATATGGCAGTTAATAAATTGCTTTTCTGAAGCTTTATAGTGTAGTTTTAGGTCAGGGAGGGTTGGATAGGGATGAGCTAGCAAGGTGCAGGGACAGGTAATGATGGCTACTTGCGAACATGTGCGGCAATTGCGGTTTTGCACTTACGATGATACATAAAACACTGCTAGTAGTGTTTTTTCTCATTGCTGCAAGTACCGCATTTGCCGGATGGCGGCAAAACCGCAAGAGCCGCACATGTCTGTAAGTCCCATAGGGAATGAATGAGGCCGAACGCAGTGTTGCCCTAAGTGATCCATTACGCGGCAGATGCGGAAAAACTGTCGGATCTGCTGCAAAAGGCGACTTTCACATCAGCGATTTTTGCCAAAGTCACTGCCGATAGTGTCATACTCACCAAAGGGGGAGGCAGCACTAAAAGTGCCTAGGGCAGCAGAAACTCTAAATACGGCCCTGCATCCGCCTTCACATTTTTAGAGCCCGGAAGGTACGAAATCACAAAGTCAAAACGGGCGAAAAACAGCGACCAACGAGCCTGTCTAGGATTCAAACGCTTAGCAGACTCGAGATAAGTCAGGTTCTTATGATCAGTCAATACCACCACGCGATGCTTAGCTCCCTTAAGCCAATGATGCCACTCCTCGAATGCCCACTTCATGGCCAGCAACTCTCGGTTGCCCACATCATAATTCCGCTCAGCAGGCGAAAACTTCCTGGAAAAAAAAGCGCATGGTTTCATCACTGAACAATCAGAACCTCTCTGCGACAAAACAGCCCCTGCTCCAATCTCAGAAGCATCAACCTCGACCTGGAACGGAAGAGAAACATCAGGTTGACACAACACAGGGGCAGAAGAAAAACGACGCTTCAACTCTTGAAAAGCTTCCACAGCAGCAGAAGACCAATTGACCAAATCAGCACCCTTCTTGTTCAAATCGGTCAATGGTTTGGCAATACTAGAAAAATTGCAGATGAAGCGACGATAAAAATTAGCAAAGCCCAGGAACTTTTGCAGACTTTTCAGAGATGTCGGCTGAGTCCAATCATGGATGGCTTGGACCTTAACAGGATCCATCTCGATAGTAGAAGGGGAAAAGATGAACCCCAAAAATGAAACCTTCTGCACACCAAAGAGACACTTTGATCCCTTCACAAACAAAGAGTTAGCACGCAGGACCTGAAAAACCGTTCTGACCTGTTTCACATGAGACTCCCAATCATCCGAGAAGATCAAAATGTCATCCAAGTACACAATCAGGAATTTATCCAGGTACTCTCGGAAGATGTCATGCATAAAGGACTGAAACACTGATGGAGCATTGGCAAGTCCGAATGGCATCACTAGATACTCAAAATGACCCTCGGGCGTATTAAATGCAGTTTTCCATTCATCACTTCACCTGATTCGCACCAGATTATACGCACCACGAAGATCAATCTTGGTGAACCAACTAGCCCCCTTAATCCGAGCAAACAAATCAGATAACAAAGGCAAGGGGTACTGAAATTTAACAGTGATCTTATTAAGAAGGCGATAATCTATACAAGGTCTCAGCGAACCATCCTTTTTGGCTACAAAAAAGAACCCTGCTCCTAATGGCGACGATGACGGGCGAATATGCCCCTTCTCCAGGGATTCCTTCACATAACTGCGCATAGCGGTGTGCTCAGGCACGGATAAATTAAACAGTCGACCTTTTGGGAATTTACCACCAGGAATCAAATTGATAGCACAATCACAATCCCTATGCGGAGGTAGGGCATCGGACTTGGGCTCATCAAATACATCCCGGTAATCAGACAAGAACTCTGGAACCTCAGAACGGGTGGATGACGAAATTGACAAAAATGGAACATCACCATGTACCCCCTGACAACCCCAGCTGGACACCGACATGGATTTCCAATCCAATACTGGATTATGGGCTTGTAGCCATGGCAACCCCAACACGACCACATCATGCAGATTATGCAACACCAGAAAGCGAATATCCTCCTGATGTGCAGGAGCCATGCACATGGTCAACTGGGTCCAGTATTGAGGCTTATTCTTGGCCAAAGGCGTAGCATCAATACCTCTCAATGGAATAGGACACTGCAAGGGCTCCAAGAAAAACCCACAACGCTTAGCATATTCCAAGTCCATCAAATTCAGAGCAGCGCCTGAATCCACAAATGCCATGACAGAATATGGGTAACGGACAGAAGAAATTTTGACTGTACCGTACCAATGGTGGCAGACCTAGCGAACCGCTTAGTGCGCTTAGGACAATCAGAGATAGCATGAGTGGAATCACCACAGTAGAAACACAGCCCATTCAGACGTCTGTGTTCTTGCCGTTCAACTCTGGTCAAAGTCCTATCGCACTGCATAGGCTCAGGTTTAAGCTCAGGTAATACCGCCAAATGGTGCACAGATTTACGCTCACGCAAGCGTCGACCGATCTGAATAGCCAAAGACATAGACTCATTCAAACCAGCAGGCATAGGAAATCCCACCATGACATCCTTAAGGGCTTCAGAGAGACCCTTTCTGAACATAGCTGCCAGCGCAGATTCATTCCATTGAGTGAGCACTGACCATTTTCTAAATTTCTGGCAATATACCTCTATCTCATCCTGACCCTGACAAAGAGCCAGCAAATTCTTTTCTGCCTGATCCACTGAATTAGGCTCATCGTACAGCAATCCGAGCGCCAGGAAAAACGCATTGATATTACTCAATGCAGGATCTCCTGGCGCAAGAGAAAATGCCCAGTCCTGAGGGTCGCCGCGCAAAAAAGAAATAATAATCAAAACCTGTTGAACTGGATCACCAGAGGAACGAGGTTTCAAGGCCAGAAATAACTTACAATTATTTTTGAAACTCAGAAACTTAGTTCTATCTCCAAAAAACAAATCAGGAATAGGAATTCTTGGTTCTAACATAGATTTCTGATCAATAGTGTCTTGAATCTTTTGTACTCTTGCCGAGAGCTGATCCACAAATGAAGACAGACTTCTAATGTCCATCGCTACACCTGTGTACTGAACCACCCAAATGTCTAGGGGAAAAAAAAGACAAAACACAAAGCCAAGAAAAAAAAATGGTCTCAGAACTTCTTTTTTCCCTCTATTGAGAATCATTAGTACTTTTGGCTTCCTGTACTGTTATGAAAGGCAATTCAGTATCACAATGGACATGGAGGTCAGAGCACATACAGTGATCTGACAATAACCCAAAATAATAGAACGAGCTCTGAGACGTGGGAACTCTGCAGACTGCAATCCCTGATCCTCTCCAAACACAACTAGAGGCAGCCGTGGATTGCGCCTAACGCTACCTATGCAACTCGGCACAGCCTGAGAAACTAACTGGCCTGAAGATAGAAAAAATAAGCCTACCTTGCCTCAGAGAAATACCCCAAAGGAAAAGGCAGCCCCCCACATATAATGACTGTGAGTAAGATGAAAAGACAAACGTAGGGATGAAATAGATTCAGCAAAGTGAGGCCCGATATTCTAGACAGAACGAGGATAGGAAAGATAACTTTGCGGTCTACACAAAACCCTAAAGAAAACCATGCAAAGGGGCAAAAAGACCCTCTGTATCGAACTAACGGCACGGAGGTACACCCTTTGCGTCCCAGAGCTTCCAGCAAAACAAATAGACAAGCTGGACAGAAAAAATAGCAACAAATAGCAAAGAAGCACTTAGCTATGCAGAGCAGCAGGCCACAGGAATGATCCAGAGAAACACAAGTCCAACACTGGAACATTGACAGGAAGCATGAATCAAAGCATTAGGTGGGGTTAAGTAGAGAAGCACCTAACGACCTCACCAGATCACCTGAGGGAGGAAACTCAGAAGCAGCAGTACCAGTTTCCTCCACAAACGGAAGCTCCCAGAGAGAATCAGCCGAAGTACCACTTGTGACCACAGGAGGGAGCTCTGCCACAGAATTCACAACAGTCTACTTTCCAAAATGGTGTTACTTGTGGGGGATTTCAATGTTTAGGCACATCAGTGGCTCTCCAAACGCAACATGGCGTCCCATCTCAATTCCAGTCAATTTTGCATTGAAAAGTCAAATGGCGCTCCCTCGCTTCCGAGCTCTGTCATACACCCAAACAGTGGTTTACCTCCACATATTGGGTATAGGCATACTCAGGACAAATTGTACAACAACGTTTGGGGTCCATTTTCTCCTGTTACCCTTGGTAAAATAAAACAAATTGGAGCTGAAGTAAATTTTTTGTGAAAAAAAGTTAAATGTTCATTTTTATTTAAACATTCCAAAAATTCCTGTGAAACACCTGAAGGGTTAATAAACTTCTTGAATGAGGTTTTGAGCACCTTTAGGGGTGCCGTTTTTAGAATGGTGTCACACTTGGGTATTTTCTATCATATAGACCCCTCAAAATGACTTCAAATGAGATGTGGTCCCTAAAATAAAATGGTGTCGGAAAAATGAGAAATTGCTGGTCAACTTTTAACCCTTATAACTCCCTAACAAAAAAAAAAAAATTTGGGTTCCAAAATTGTGCTGATGCAAAGTAGACATGTGGGAAATGTTACTTATTAGGTATTTTGTGTGACATATCTCTGTGATTTAATTGCATAAAAATTCAAAGTTGGAAAATTGCGAAATTTTCAAAATTTTCGCCAAATTTCCATTTTTTTCACAAATAAATGCAGGTAATATCAAAGAAATGTTACCACTATCATGCAGTACAATATGTCATGAGAAAACAATGTCAGAATCACCGGGATCCGTTGAAGCGTTCCAGAGTTATAACTTCATAAAGGGACAGTGGTCAGAATTGTAAAAATTGGCCCGGTCCATAACGTGCGAACCACCCTTGGGGGTAAAGGTGTTAAAATCCCCTCCCTATTGGATGACTGCTCACGGAAGGTGGATGATTGCTATCTAGCGCCCGACTTAGCCATCAGCACGTAACACACCATACAGTGTCTAATTGCTGTGACCGCCAGTGCGGCGCCGTGCGCTTTCACAGCGCTTTCCTGACCCAAGCCTGGGTGGTTATTGGCGTCCGCCAGTGCGGTACCGCACGCACTCTCGTGCATCTTTAATTATTATTTTGGTTACGCTGACACCCCATTAGTGGTGTCGAGTGCAAGTAGTCTAAACGGACTCGGATCCCAAGTCTTGGGACTGAGCTCGATGACTCCTTGCTTGCGCTCTTGTGTGCGGTACCGCGGCCCTGTGACTTAACAGGGTTCGCTTCCTTCACACAGGGTGAAGTTAACCCGTGTGTGTATTCACATTGTAGCGCCATATAGTCCGTCATTACTTGGCAGCAGGTTCCATCTCTGCACGGTGGACTCCGGGCTGCGAACGCACCTTATTCTATCTTTCTTATTATTTGGTGCGTTCCGCTAACCCAAACAGTGAGCACCCCTTATATTCCATACAGAAAAAAAGCAAGTCACCACTCACATCTCTTCTCTGTTAACGGAAATATAGCGGGTTTTCACATTACTGGTAACACAAAGGCACTGGAAAAGCACTATGGCTCCTTGCCCCCCAAAAGAAATTGAGCAATTCATGCACTCCCAAAAACAAATGTCCGACTCCTTTATGAATCCCACAGTGTGTCTAAAAT
Organism: Ranitomeya imitator; assembly: GCF_032444005.1. Lineage (NCBI taxonomy): Eukaryota > Metazoa > Chordata > Amphibia > Anura > Dendrobatidae > Ranitomeya > Ranitomeya imitator. Next base: position 723,412,112 of record NC_091283.1, on the reverse strand, counting down.
GCATTTAGTGTCCACATGTTTGTCATTTCTGTAGTGATGACAGCCCACCTAATTTAATAGTGCATGTCTCCAGAAGAATGAGCTGAGCACTACAGCATACTGGCCACTACAACATAGTGGGCACTAAAATGTACTGGTCAATAATACAATAGCAGTTTTTCCATTTTCACTCAGCAGCATCCTTCTGCTTGTTTCTAGAGAACACCCATGGAGTCAGATCATCACTACACCTATAGATAAATTTCCACAGTGGTATAATTTTGAAAATGTACTCAGGAGAAATTGCACAATAAAATTTGTGGTCCACATTCTCCTGCTATCATTGGGACTAAGACAACATTTCTTTTGTGGGAGAAATATATTTTTTTAATTTTCACAGTTCACCGTTTTAAAATTATTTGAAGCACCTGTAGGTTCAAGGTGCTCACTACATGCTTAGATTAGGGTCTAATTTCCAAAATGGCGTTACTTGTGGGGTTTTTTCACTGTTTCGGCACAGCAGGGGTTTTATTAACGCAGCATGACACCAGCAAACTATTCCATTCTTTCTGAGCCCTGCTGTGCACAGTAGTTTTCCTCCACATATGAGGTATCAGCATACTCAGGAGAAATTGCATAACAAATTTTAAGGTCCATTTTCTCACACTGCCCGAAAAAAAAAATGGGGCTAAGAGAACATTTTTGTGGGAAAAATTAGATTTTTTTTCTTCTTTTTTAGGCTGGGAAAGGGCCCAATATTATTATTATTTATTATTATAGCGCCATTTATTCCATGGCGCTTTACATGTGAGGAGGGGTATACATAATAAAAACAGGTACAATAATCTTGAACAATACAAGTCACAACTGGTACAGGAGGAGAGAGGACCCTGCCCACGAAGGCTCACAACCTACAAGGGATGGGTGAGGATACAGTAGGTAAGGATAGAGCTGGTTGAGCAGCAGTTTGGCCGATCAGTGGTTACTGCAGGTTGTAGGCTTGCTGGAAGACGTAGGTCTTCAGGTTCTTTTTGAAGGTTTCGATGGTAGATGAGAGTCTGATATGTTGTGGTAGAGAGTTCCAGAGTAGGGGTGATGCGCAAGAGAAATCTTGTATACGATTGTGGGAAGAGGAGATAAGAGGGGAGTAGAGAAGGAGATCTTGTGAGGATCAGATGTTGTGTGCAGGAAAGTACCAGGAGACAAAGTCACAGATGTATGGAGGAGACAGGTTGTGGATGGCTTTGTATGTCATGGTTAGGCTTTTGTACTGGAGTCTCTGGGTAATGGGGAGCCAGTGAAGGGATTGACAGAGGAAAGAGGCCGGGGAATAGCGGGGGGACAGGTGGATTAGTCGGGCAGCAGAGTTTAGAATAGATTGGAGGGGTGCGAGAGTGTTAGAGGGGAGGCCACAGAGCAGGAGGTTACAGTAGTCGAGGCGGGAGATGATGAGGGCATGGACTAGGGTTTTTGCAGATTCTTGGTTTAGGAATGTACGGATCAGTGAAATATTTTTGCATTGAAGGTGGCAGGAAGTGGAAAGGGCTTGGATATGCGGTTTGAAGGAGAGATCAGTGTCAAGGATTACCCCGAGACAGCGAGCTTGTGGGACTGGGGAGAGTGGGCAGCCGTTTACTGTAATGGATATGTTCGTTGGAGGGGGTCGCGTGAGATGGGGGAAAGACAATGAATTCTGTTTTGTCTGTGTTAAGTTTTAGAAATCTAGCGGAGAAGAAGTATGAAATAGCGGATAGACATTGAGGGATTCTGGTTAGTAAGGTGGTGATATCTGGTCCAGAGATGTAGATCTGTGTGTCATCAGCATAGAGATGATACTGAAAACTGTGAGATTCTCTGAGCTGCCCCAGGCCAAAAGTGTAAATGGAGAAAAGCAGGGGCCCTAGAACTGAACCTTGCGGGACTCTGACAGATAGGAGGTGAGGAGGTGGTATGTGAATGGGAGACGCTGAATGTTCGGTCAGTTATTTATTACAAGATCCAGGATAGGGCCAAGTCTGTGATGCAAAGGGATGAGAGGGTCTGTAGTAGTAGGGAATGGTCCACTGTGTCAAAGGCAGAGGACAGGTCCAGGAGGAGGAGGATAAAGTAGTGTCACTTGCTCTTGGCGGTTAATAGGTCATTGGTGACATTAGTTAGGGCAGTTTCAGTGGAGTGGTGTGAATGGAAGCCTGATTGTAAGCAGTCGAAAAGGGAGCAGGAAGATAGATGGGAGGACAGTTCAAGATGGACGTGTTGTTCCAGTAGTTTTGAGGCATAGGGGAGAAGTCATATAGTGCTATAGCTAGATACAAAGGATGGGTCAAGAGAGGGCTTTTTGAGGATATGTGTGAGGCTTGAAAAATGAGGCAAAGTCTTCAGCTGAGATGAGTGAGGAGGGAGGAGGTGCTGAGGGATGGAGGAGAGAGTTGAAGGTTTTGAATAACTGTTTAGGATTGTGAGACAGGGAGGATATGAGAGATGAGAAGTAGGTTTGTTTAGCTGTGGCGAGTGTGGTCTTGAAAGTAGTGAGGGACTGTTTGAATGCGATAAAGTGCTCGTTGTAGTGGGCTCTTTTCCATCTCCGCTCTGCAGCCCTGGAAGCTCGCCTCAGTTCTATGGTCAGGCTGGTGTGCCAGAGCTGTCTGTTGATTTTTCGAGCTTTGGTATGTGTGAGAGGGGCAAGAGATTCCAAAGCTGCAGCTATTGTGGTGTTATATAGAGCGGCAGCATCATCTGCATTGTGTAGGGAACTTATGTCTGTGAGAGGGTGGAGGGATTCAGAGAGTGAATGTAGATCAAGGTGTTTAAGATTTCTGCGAGGGTGTGCAAGTTTTTGGGTGGGGATTGTAGACAAGTAGTGGATAGGGAAGAGAATGTGAGTAGATTGTGATCAGAAAGAGGAAGAGGTGAGTTAGAGAGGTTAGACAGGGAGCAGAGGCGGGTGAAAATGATATTAATAATAATCTTTATTTTTACATAGCGCTAACATATTCCTTAGTGCTTTACAGTTTTTGCACACATTATCATCACTGTTTCCGATGGGGCTCACAATCTAAATTCCCTATCAGTATGTCTTTGGAGCGTGGGAGGAAACCGGAGAACCCAGAGGAAACCCATGCAAACACGGGGAGAACATACAAACTCCTTGCAGATGTTGTCCAAGGTGGGATTGGAACCCAGGACTCAAGTGCTGCAAGGCTGCAGTGCTATCCACTGAGACACCGTGCTGCCCGATGTCCAATGTGTGACCATCTTTGTGAGTGGCTGAAGAAGACCATTGAGTGAGGTCGAAGGAGGAAGTGAGAGATAGAAGTTTAGTGGTAGCTGAGAGGGAAGTGTCAGTGAGTATGTTGAATTCGCCCATGATGATAGTGGGGATGTCCGCAGAAAGGAAATAAAGTAGCCAGGTGGTGAAGTGGTCAAAGAAGGTGGTGGCTCGCCCTGGGGGGCAGTAAATGACAGCCAGTTGGAGGTTGGTGGGGGCATAGATGTGCACAGAGTGCACCTCAAAGGAAGGGAGGGTAACAGAGGGTGGCAGTGAGATTGGGGTGAAGGAGCAGGTACCTGACAGCAGAAAACCAACTCCTCCGCCATGCTTGCTGCTGGGGTGGGGTGTGTGAGAAAGATGGAAGCCACCATAGGAAAGTGCAGCAGGAGAGGCTGTGTCAGAAGGGGTGAAATTTAGAAAACAATATAATGCCAAATAGGATCTCAAGAGACTATCATAAGCTATCCTAAAATAATAAATCTTTATTAATAAATACAAAGAACCAAAACATTGGTTAAACCCTCTGCCATATTCACGGCGGACTAGATAGCCACGCCCCCTACCTGCGCATTTCCGGTGAGTGTGATACCATCGCGCATGCTCCTACTGGCCCGCAGAAGAGCCCGCCAACGACAGCACGGCGTCCGAGTCCCCGCTGCCCTTTCACTTCCGGGGACGCGCTAGACAACCCGCACTGCTTCCGGGTCGTCCCTCACCTGCCCTAACTGCGCATGCTCCAGCTACACATCCTGCAGCTGCGCACATCTCCTGATGTTCACTGCGCTTGCGCATCTTTAATCTAGATGCCATAACGGTAAAATAATGCGATGATAAACATTTTAATGAGGCACTCGGGCTATGCCTCATTTTATACATGATACACCCCACTCCTTTGTTAATTGAATATTTTGACGTCCGAGGATAAAGCCATACCACACCGCCACAGATTATTAGCGCATGCGTATGGCCGCAATCCACCAGACATCTTTTTCTCACGCCAAAGGTGGGGAGGAAGGGGGGGAAGGAGGTTGGGCCTCGCCAGCTCTTTTCATTAGGCCACGCCTCCTCTAAAGTCCTAGCCAAAGCATAGGAACAAGTAGTGATACCCGCACCCACGCTTATCCCCCGGTGTACATTGCGCCTGCGCACTGTTCGTGTATGTAACGTAGCAGGGAGTTGGTATACTCTAGTCTAATTATGGTTATCTCCCCATTCGATATCGGGGCCGGACCTATTGACGGAAAGAATATTTCTCTCCTCCTTATCTTCACAATGCTTTTTCGTCCGGATATTTAAGCCAGAGTGCACCGCCGTATCTGGTTCTCATTCACCGCCTCCCTCTTCCTCATATCTTACACTTACAATGACCTGGTATATTTATTGTTCTGTAACTGATAGATAGCCCTCTCAGTATCTGCTGATAATATCACTGGTGGACATCTATTCTATATTCCAGGTCAAGTGTATCCGCCCACAGGTGACATTATTATGTAGTTAGAGGGTTACGCGGATTTATTAACGGCAGTAGGGTCATAGCAGCGGGGTATTTATACATGAATATTGATACATGGATATTGCACACTGATCTATGCCGCTCCCCTATTCCGTCGGGAGATTCCAGACAAAAGTTAGACAAATGCACGGCTTTGAAATATTAACCCCCAACCAACACTCATACTTTGGCTGTACTACAAAAAACAGGCATATGATAATTGGTTCAAGGCTCCCCATTCTGAATATCCATTCACACTCTCTCCTTAGAATGGTCTTATCTGTATTACCCCCTCTGGGGTTAATGTTCACCACTTTGATAACAGTAAAGGTCACACTTTTGACATCTCCCCCATGATGGGTTTGTATATGCTTTGCTAGTGGGGTATCCCGGTTGTTTCTGATATATCCCATATGCTCCCCCACTCGTCTCCTAAATTCCCTTTTTGTTTTGCCTATATAGTCTTTCGGGCATGAGCATTTCGCCATATAAACCACTCCTGTAGTTTTACAATTGGAGAAGTTTCTCCGATAGTATACTCTCCCTGTGGCCGAGCTGCGAAATGATTTCCCAGGTTCCATCCATCTACACATGCTACAGTTGCCACATTTGAAGAAGCCACATGGCTTTCTGTCTAGCCAAGTGCCACTTGGTTCAGGTCTTCTATATTGGCTATGTACAAGCATATCTCTGAGCGACTTTCCTTTCCTGAACGTGATGCTGGGGTATTCTCCCACCACTTCACTCAATTCCGGATCCACACTTAGTGTGTAGTTTTGAGCACATTGTTTTGTTTTTTGTGATTCTTGTCCGTTTTCTGTGGTGTGAACCAATGTTTTGGTTCTTTGTATTTATTAATAAAGATTTATTATTTTAGGATAGCTTATGATAGTCAGAAGGGGTGAGCCAGGTTTCAGTGATGGCGAGGAAGGAAAGTTTGGTAGTAACAAAATGATCGTGGATGTAGGAAAGCTTGTTGCAGACAGAGCGAGCGTTCCACAAAGCTCCTGTTAGTGGGACTGGGGAAGTGAGGGCTGGGCGAATGGGTACAATATCCATGGACTTTCTCAGTCTGGTAATATGTCTGTAGCTGTCTGCTTTACCTTGGTTGGTTATCAAAAATAGGGAGGATCCCATGTAAATTTTTTCTTTTATTTTTTATTTTTTGGGTTAATACACGTACAGTACAGTAAACTACCCATGCATGGCACTAATTATATATCTCATGAAAATCTATCTATCTATCTATCTATCTATCTATCTATCTATCTATCTATCTATCTATCTATCTATCTACACCATAGCTATCTATTTAAGAAAAAAGTTTGAAGCAGCACCAGCTAGTTTTATCAGAGTGCCTCCAGGTAGTTATCAAACCCCAATATAAAACGAAAAGTTGCGATCATTATGGGCAATAAAATTGCCTTTATTCTTTGGAAGAATATGGTGCACTGCCATAATCTATAGAAAAAAATGGAACAGCACAACACTATACTTGTGGGTGCACCGGCCCTCTCAGCAATTCATCCAATACTTGCCCAACTTCATAACATGAAAAAAGGAAGCCAGCACTCCTTTTCCTTCAAGTGAAAAAGTGGATTTAATAAGACCCACATGGCTTCCTTTTTTCTTTGCACATCTAATCTAACATATAAAAGAGACAAAAATCATGAGTCAAAATGCAGCAAAAAACGCATAGGAAAATGAAAGTGAGCTGAGGTGTGGGATTTATGCGGAAATTAAGCTGTGTGAAAGCCTGAACAATGATTATGGGAATGAACTTAACCCTGTTGTTTTGTTCGCATTTACTATACACTTGTAGTGTTCCGGGTCACTATGACCCGGCTTATTAAACCTTGATTTTAGACACTCTAACTCCATTTTTTTTATACTTTTTGCTTACTAGACTGTTTGTGAACATGTTTGGTATTAAAAAAAAAAAAGAAAAATGAACTAGAAATCTTTTTTTTTTTTTTTTTATTCTGAAAAAACAGATCCATCCAATGAGCAAAACGAAAATAGAAAACTACACATATTTTGTAAAAAAACAAAACAAAACAATCAAATCAAACATTTTGTGATAAAAAAATTAAAGATAATAAACATTACAATGTGAATATACTTACATGATCATATAAATTTACGGATTATTGCATGAAAAACAATACACATGATTTTTGCATAGAAATGTTTTACAGCCAGAACATGTTATACTCGTCTTGTTGTCACAAGTAGAAGGGAAATAGCTGCATCTTTTTCTTTTGATGCTGGAAGAGGCCATGGGGGTAGAAGCACACAGCTGCTCTCCAAAGAAACTGAAAGGTAACATGTCTGGGCTAGCATATGTGTACTGATAAGAGCAGAGAAGATAAGAACCCTTCTGAAAACAAGCAGATAAGCCAGGAAGACAGACTTACTTAGCAAAAAAAAATATTTGCAAGACTTTACAGCTCAGCTTTACAAAAAAAAAGTCTTAGACAGCGCGTTCTGCGCAGTCCGTTCTGCGCATAATATACACGTGTAGTGCACACCTAGTGATCTCCCCGGATACACTCTACATTTTAGAATAGACTGCGCACCAAAAATAATCAATATAAAGCCATTTTTATGATGCGCAGATCTCAATGCATACCCCCGGTAGAGCGCGTGTACGACCCCATTGAAATAATTTAGGAAATAAATCAATTGATATACAATAGTAGATGCAATAAATAGACCTAACTGAGGTTATAACTCCTTTATTTCACTGAAAATATGGCCTCACAGCTGTAAAAAACGATGTCGGGTCACTATGACCCGAACACAACAAGTGTAACTTTTTGCGTGTAGCAAAAAGTAAAGGAAAAAAAAAAAATACTCATAGGTAGGTCCCCCCAAATGAGGAAAAGTCAAGGAGTCTCAAGTTTTAGAGACTTACAGAAAAAAATCTACAGGGCTGCAAAAAGTCTGTTCGGGTCACTATGACCCGAACAGAACAGCAGGGTTAAGAGCACGTTCACACTGTGGCCATTCCACAGCCAAAACGCAAGAAAAAAAGGCTTAAATATGGAGAGAAAAGGCAAAAATTGTCCATCGTTTGAACTGGACATCAGGTCCAAAAAGCATAAAAGCCAACACACCATGACAGGGTGTAGCCATCCTTGGTCCTAACCTATCTAGTATCAAAACCTTACCATGAATCATACGACATCAATGTGAATAAGGGCAGAGCAGGACAAGACCCCATGAGACACCCATCCATGGGAAGCTATACAGATAAAATACTTAGCTGAGAAAAGGTGGAACACTCACCCTGTTTGTACACATTACAAAAGATCATGGGCAGCACGGTGGCGCAGTGGTTAGCACAGCAGCCTTGCAACGCTGGGGTCCTGGGTTCTAATCCCACCCAGGACAACATCTGCAAAGAGTTTGTATGTTCTCTCCGTGTTTGCGTGGGTTTCCTCCGGGCACTCCGGTTTCCTCCCACATTCCAAAAGACATACTGATAGGAATTCTAGATTGTGAGCCCAATCGGGGACAGTGATGATAATGTGTGCAAACTGTAAAGCGCTGTGGAATATGTTAGCGCTATATAAAAATAAAGATTATTATTTATTATTAGATTATTGATTATTATAGATGACCTGGACTGTAATTTGGTATACATGCAAAGTGTAAGAGCAAGTTCACACTGTGGCCGTTTTACAGACAAAACCCAAGGAAAAAAAGGCTTAAAGGGAATCTGTCAGCAGGTTTTTCTACTGTATCTGAGAGCAGCATAATGTAGGCAAAGAGAAGCAGAATACAATCATGTATCACTTAGGTTACTAGGGTAGCCATTCTGACACAACCAGAGCTGTGAGAAGCTAACCCCACCCACACCAGGCTATGTATGTACAAAGTCCATAGCCAGCGAGATGCTGGACTATCCCGGCAATATTAATCTTTTAGTGATAGATCCTTCAGTTAGTAAACAGCACGCACTCACATTTTGACAAGTGATATCCTGAATTCTGCGTTTCAACCTCTGTCTCCTACTGTTTTCAGATTACGTAGCAAAAACCTGCTGACAGATTCCCTTTAAATATGGAGAAAAAAGGCCAAAAATCTGCATGGTTTGAACTGGACATCAAGTCAAAAACATCTTCATCTGCTGTTGTATCTCTTCTGTCATATAAATATCATAGCGAGTTCTCAATCATATAGAATGAGGCCTTACCGCTGCTGTTTAAATGTAGCAGAATTTTCATAAAATTACTCCCAGTTGTTAGAAAGAACTGTCTTAATCAATATGCAGGAAAGAAACAAATTATGTTCAAAGACATATTCTATTTAGAGTATATTTTATTTTTTGCTGCTCATTTCATTACTATGCATCTGACCCCCACAACTATGTCATGCAGCATGAAATGATCATGTGCTGGAGTTAATGTTGACATGCCGGGTGACCACCGCCGAGGTCCTAGCCTCTTTTGAATTCATCAGTAGCAATGCCCTGGATGCAGTCATGAGGTTTAATGTATTATTGGGTTATGTTTTACTTGGTTGCTTGGCAGGATTTTTTTGCCAGTACATTGCTAGAAACCACTTAAGCTCAAATTATTCAGACAGCAACCCAAGGCAGCTTTGCATTGAACTTACAGAAGCACAGAGAGCTGCAGAATTTGCACCTAATCTCTTCCTAAACTTTATACCCTCACTATATCTTTGTAAAAATGATGCAATAATGATATGGAAGAGAGATGTATCACTAACTCCCCTGCCAATTGAGCATGTCCTTACACACACGTTAATGATACACACACTCTATTTAAGAGGCCAGCGCTTTTAAATCTGCTTTTTCTTGCACTTTTCCTAAGTATTTAGTGCAGTTCTTTTTAATTAATTTATTTTAGTACCTGCATTTTTGTTGGACTTAAGTTGCGTTTTTAGCATGACAAGTCATGTAATACATTGCTGATGTGATTCCTGATTACTAGTAGAATTCATAGTGTTAAAAATGCAACAGAACTACACATCACATTAGCAAATTTATTTTTTTTTCAAGCAAAAAAAATGAAAGAGGCCTATGGAGGACAAATACCGCAATGTGGCCATATCTAGTTTGGGGGTCTCAAACACGCGGCCCGTGGACCCATGCGGCCCCTGAGGCTGATTCATGTGGCCCGCAGGCACTGTAGACCCCTTGGCAATCCCTGACCGGTCCAGGGGGCCGCCGACAGCAGCTTTTTTTATTTCAGTTGAATCTGTGTCCTTAGAAGCACATACAATTGAGATGTATTGCAGAGCAGAGACTCTCTACAAACCAATACCTATGCCAGCCACCGGCCAATCAGAGGCCAGCAGCTGACATAGGTGTGCTGGCGTGGCAGCTTGTGCTATCACTGTCATGCATCAGCATGGAGATGTCAGCTGCTGGCCTCTGATTGGCCGGTGGCTGGCATAGGTATTGGTGTGTAGAGTCTCTGCGCTGCAATATATTTCAATTGAATGTGGATCCAAGTGCACACATTCAACTGAAATAAAGTGCTGCTGGCAGCGGCCCCTGTGATCGTCAAGGGGTCTACAGTGCCTGCGGCCACATATGCAATAAGGAAGCCAAGGGAACACAGGATAGGTGAGAATTGTTTTTTCTTTTGTGTGTATATGAAGAACAGCACAATAGGGGACATATCTAAATATGGAGACCTGGATGGAGACATATCCACAATATAGGGACCTAAATGGGGACATATCTACAATATGGGGACCTGGATGGGGACATATCTACAATATGTGGACCTAGACGGGGACATAACTGCAATATGGATACCTGGATATGGGGACATGACAAAAATATGAGGACCTAGGTGGGGACATAACTGCAATATGGGGACCTGAATATGGGGACATAACTGCAATATGGGGACCTGGATATGGGGACATGACTACAATATGGATACCTGGATATGGGGACATGACTACAATATGGATACCTGGATATGGGGATATGACTACAATATGGGGACCTGGATGGGGACATATCTACAATATGAGGACCTAGACGGGGACATAACTGCAATATGGGGACCTGGATATGGGGACATGACAAAAATATGAGGACCTAGGCCGGGATATAACTGCAATATGGGGACCTGGATATGGGGACATAACTGCAATATGGGGACCTGGATATGGGAACATGACTACAATATGGGGACCTGGATATGGGAACATGACAAAAATATGAGGACCTAGGCCGGGACATAACTGCAATATGGGGACCTTGATATGGGGACATGACTACAATGAGAATCTGGATGGGTACATAACTACAATATGGGGACATATGTATAATATGGGGACCTGGATGTAGAGATTATTGTAACATGGGCACCTCGATGGGAACATAACTACAATATGGGGAACTGGATGGGGATAAATCTACAATATGGGGACCTGGATGGGGGCAAATCTACAATATAGGGACATAACTACAATATGAGGCTCTGGATAGGAACATAACCACAATATGGGGGCACACGAGTGCACATCCATAATTACCCAAGCTCTAAAAAAAATAAAATAAACATGGCAAAAATGTTCAAAAAGATGTATAGAAAAAAATGGTATCACTAAAAATGTCACTTCGTCCTTCCAAGAATGTGACCCTCCCCAAATTCAATTTTTTTCTATATGCGGCCGATATACCCAGCCGAGTTTGAGACCCCTGATCTAGATTATGTCAAAAAACACAAAAAAGTAGGTAAAAAGAAAAGTGCCACAAATAAAGCAAAGATTGCCTACGTCATATTTTCCTTTAGTCTTCACTACAGTATTATTTTTCCTTAAAAAAGAAAAGTGTGTATCAACCCAAACATCTTCCAATCAGGACCGCAGTCATGTGTGCATTTTAAGGAGAAATGAAAAAGTAATTGTGAAATTACGAAGAATGATGTTCCTACCATTCAGGAATGGACAGAGGACACTTTCATAACCTATAAAATGGTTTTTGGACCCTAGTTTGTAAATGGAATATAACTAATGACTGTGGAAATGCGATATAGATTATTCACACAGTCGACCTTACGAATGGTGTTTTACATGATTATATGCACATCAGCAGAGTGAATAGTTTTCATCTCTTCTTAGATCTAACAAGTATTAGCCACGATAAATAAGTCTTATTTCACAGTCTTTAACCTCTTGTGTTTAAGCTGCAAAATGTGTACCTGATCAGCATACCAAACAGAATGTGCAGACTAAAAGATGCTCCTAGTTAAATACACCAGCATGAGAAATCCCACAGAAGTCGGAAGGACGAATTAGAAGAACTGGACTTGGTCCAGAAAAACAAGTGTTTGTAAAGAATAACAATTCTCGAACAGAAGGAGACATCGCGGGACAAATTCCTTGGCGAGTTTAAGCCATCTGGAAATCTCCGAATGCTGTAAAATTCAAAAAAATAAACATTTTTATTTTCATTTTGTGATTCTATGTTTGAAAAATATATATTCCTGTTATGCATAGCTGCAACTCTTGTGTAAACCATTTTTTTACTTAAGATGATGAAAATGTGCAAATGTGGTAAGGAATGCTATACGTCAATGACTTACAAACAGAGGTTTTCTGAATATTTACCCCTTCATGACTGGGCGATTTTTATGTTTTCGTTTTTTCCTCTCCCATCTCCCAAGAGCCATAACTTCGTTTATTTTTCCATCCATATAACCAAATGAGAGCTTGTTTTATGCGGGACGAATTCTACTTTTGAGTGACACCAATCTATGTTTCATTTCCCGCTGTAAAGCGGGGAAAAAAATCAAAGTGCTTTGAAACTGCAAAAAAAGTGCAGTTCTACAAATTTTTATTTTTTTATTTACCACGTTCTCTATATGGTAAAACTGACCTGGCTATATGATTCTCTAAGCCAGTACAATTGCACAGATATCGAACATGTATAGTTCTTTTTTTATTTAAGTGGTGAAAAAAAAAATCAGACATTTGTTAAAGAAAAAAAAATGTTTGCTTGTGTCGCCATTTTCCAAAACCCAATACATTTGACATTTTCAGGATATGGGGCTGTGTGGGTGCCTATTTTTTAGTACTGAGCTGACATTTTTCCTGATACCATTTTGAATATTGTGATCGCCTCTTAATGCAATGCTGTGGCAACTAAAAAATAATAATTTTGGAGTTCCAATTGTTTTTCTTGTTACGCCGTTTACCGATCGGATTACCGTAAATTATTTTCTGTTTTGATAGATTGGACTTTTCTCAATGCAGCAATAGCAAATAGGATTTTTTTTATTACAATTATTATTATTATTTTTTTTCACTTTTGATGTTTCTATTCCAAGGTAGGTATTATCTCCAGATTCAAGGAACAACTATGAGGTCTATTGCTGTTTTAGGGGAAGAGTTTTTATACACCATGATCTTTTTAGGGCACATTCCATAATGTGTCGCTGCTATAGCTATATTGATGACATTTATTGATGTAAAGGAAACCATTTATCTCGTCAATACCACTTCCATTCAAAAAACCACATTATTGCCCAACTCAGGTTCCAGGTCCTCAAGCAAATCCTGATCCCAAAAAAGAGATAATATTGTAGTAAGCTGTTAAAAGGGAGAAAGGCTTACTGGATAAATATTCTCCAGTCCCTGGCACCTCAGGGTCTTAACAGGGAGAGCGATACGACTAGTTTCCTATAATCTGAGTGTTGTGCAAAAAAATTTTTTTATAAAAAAAAGTCTGCATTGTTCTTACTGCTGTTTTTCATTTTGATTCTCAGCTTGCTCCCTCATGATGGATTTATATAGTTCTCTCTTTTTGTTGCTTCCTTATGTCCATTTTGATTCTCACAGCCTTCTTTTCTTCCCACAGAGTCACTAAACAATCTTAGAAACCGGATTGTGCCGGATTGTGACGAAGTATACCATGTGTGAAGGACTCATAGTATACTTCTCATAGTGTACTTCTCATGGTATACTTTTTCATCCCCCAATCTTTCCTGCAACAGATTTTTGGCAGTTCCAACTCTTGAACAGGCCGCGTGAAGTTGACCATGAGAAAGGCATGGAGATTGCAAATCGATCCCTACTACTTTCAAGGACTGTCCCTGAGTCTTGTTAATGGACATTACAAATGCCAGTCAAACTGAAAACTGGAGGTTTTTAAAATCAAAAGACAAATCAGAAGAAATGAGTGGAATTCTTAGAAGAAACTGTCCTCTCTTTGTCACATCCTGTTGCTGAGCTGTGTATCTAATCCCATTGTGTGTGATCCTGTCTACTGAGCCGTGTATCTAATCCTATCCTGTGTGATACTGACTGCTGAGCTGTGTATCTAATCCTATACTGTGTGATACTGACTGCTGAACCATGTATCTAATCCTATCCTGTGTGATACTGTCTGCTGAGTTGTGTATCTAATCCTATCCTGCATGTTACTGTTTGCTGAGCAGTGTATCTAATCCTATGCTGTGTGTTACTGTTTGCTGAACTGTGTATCTAATCCTATCCTGTGTGTTACTGGACTGTATATCTAATCCTATCCTTTATGATGCTGACTGCTGAGCTGTGTATCTATTCCTATCCTGTGTGATACTGTTGAATCGTGTATCTAATGTTATCCTGTGTGATACTATGTGCTGACCTGTGTATCTAATCCTATCCTGTATGATACTGTCTACTGAATTGTGTATCTAATCCTATCCTGTGTGATACTGGGCTGTGTATCTAATCCTATCCTATGTGATACTGACTGCTGGACCGTGTATCTAATGCTATCCTGTGTGATACTGTGTGTTGACCTGTGTATCTAATCCTATCCTGTGTGATACTGTCTGCTGAGCTGTGTATCTAATCCTATCCTGTGTGATACTGACTGGCTGAACCGTGTATCTAATGCTATCCTGTGTGATACTGTGTACTGACCTGTGTAATCTAATCCTATCCTGTGTGATACTGTCTGCTGATCTGTGTATCTAATCCTATCCTATGTGATACTGACTGCTGAACCATGTATCTAATGCTATCCTGTGTGATACTGTGTGCTGACCTGTGTAATCTAATCCTATCCTGTGTGATATTGTCTGCTGATCTGTGTATCTAATCCTATCCTGTGTGATACCATCTGCTGAGCCATGTATCTAATCCTTTCCTGTGTGATACTGGTCTGTGTATCTAATCCTATCCTGTGATAGTCTGCTGAGCTGTGTATCTAATCCTATTCTGTGTGATACTAACTGCTGAACCGTGTATCTAATCCTATCCTTTGTATTACTGTCTGCTGAGCCATGTATCTAATCCTATCCTGTGGGATACTGAGCTGTGTATCTAATCCTATCCTGTGATAGTCTGCTGAGCTGTGCATCTAATCATATCCTGTGTGATACTGACTGCTGACCCGTGTATCTTATCCTATCCTGTGTGATACTGTCTGCTGAGCCATGTATGTGATCCTATCCTGTGTGATACTTGGCTGTGTATCTAATCCTATCCTGTGTTACTGACTGTTGAGCTGTGTATCTAATCCTATCCTGTGTGATAGTCTGCTGAGCCATGTATCTAATCCTATCCTATGTGATACTGACTGCTGAACCGTGTATCTAATGCTATCCTGTGTGATACTGTGTGCTGACCTGTGTATCTAATCCTATCATGGGTGATACTGTCTGCTGAGCTGTGTATTTAATCCTATCCTGTGTTATACTGGGCTGTGTATCTAATTCTATCCTATGTGATATTGACTGCTGAACAGTGAATCTAATGCTATCCTGTGTGATACTGTGTGCTGACCTGTGTATCTAATCCTATCCTGTGTGATACTGTCTGCTGAGCCGTGTATTTAATCCTATCCAGTGTGATACTGTCTGCTGAGCCATGTATCTAATCCTATCCTGTGGGATACTGAGCTGTGTATCTAATTCTATCCTGTGATAGTCTGCTGAGCTGTGTATCTAATCCTATCCTGTGTGATACTGACGGCTGAGCCATGTATCTGATCCTATCCTGTGTGATACTTGGCTGTGTATCTAATCCTATCCTGTGTTACTGCCTGTTGAGCTGTGTATCTAATCCTATCCTGTGTGATAGTCTGCTGAGCCATGTATCTAATCCTATCCTGTGTTACTGACTTCTGAGCTGTGTATCTAATCCTATCCTGTGATACTGTCTGCTGAGCCGTGTATCTAATCCTATCCTGTGTGATACAGTCTGCTGAGCCGTGTATCTAATCCTATCCTGTGTTACTGACTGCTGAGCTGTGTATCTAATCCTGTCCTGTGTGATACAGTCTGCTGAGCCGTTTATCTAATCCTATTCTGTGTTACTGACTGCTGAGCCATGTATCTAATCCCATCCTGTGTGTTACTAACATCTGAGCTGTGTATCTAATCCTATCCTGTGTGATACAGTCTGCTGAGCCGTTTATCTAATCCTATCCTGTGATACTGTCTGCTGAGCCATGTATCTAATCCTATCCTGTGTGATACAGTCTGCTGAGCAGTGTATCTAATCCTATCCTGTGTTACTGACTGCTGAGCTGTGTATCTAATCCTATCCTGTGATACTGTCTGCTGAGCCGTGTATCTAATCCTATCCTGTGTGATACAGTATGCTGAGCCGTGTATCTAATCCTATCCTGTGTTACTGACTGCTGAGCTGTGTATCTAATCCTATCCTGTGTGATACTGGACTCCCCCTTGCCTCCCCCCGCAGTCTGTGTCAGAGGGTGGTCAAGTCGGCACGGTAATAAATTGTGTTATTTCCAGCTTTATAGAAAGACGATAACACCATAGAAATGATAAGAATAAAAGGCCTTAGTTACCACAACTGTCTACAAGGAAAACTGTTGCTCATAGCAACAGCTCTGGTGAAATGAAAGTTGCTTAGCGATTGGTTTGGGTTATGTGGAGTGGGCCTGTCTGGTGATAGGCTGCCTTGTCTGCTATGTTGTTAACAGAATCGGTGTTCTCAAGATACACACACATATACTAGCTGAAGAGTCCAGCATTGCCCGTGCATAGTAACTAACTGTGGTTAGTTATAACAAATTATAATTATTATCCTCCATCCCATAGTCCCATGCCCATATACCCATCATACATATCCTCAATCCCATAGTCCTGTGCCCATATATCCATCATACATATCCTCCATCCCATAGTCCCGTGTCCATATACCCATCACATATCCTTTATCCCATAGTCCCGTGCCCAAATACCCATCATACATATTCTCCATCCCATAGTCCTGTGCCCATATACCCATCACACATCCTCCATCCCCTAGTCCAATGCCCATATACCCATCATACACATCCTCCATCCCATAGTCCGGTGCCCATATACCCATTATACACATCCTCCATCTCCTAGTCCCATGCCCATATACCCATCACACACATCCTCCATCACATAGTCCCGTGCCAATATACCCATCACACATATCCTCCATCCCATAGTCCCGTGCCTATATACCCATCACACATCCTCCATCCCATAGTTCCATGCACATATACCCATTATGACATCATCTTCGCCATGGCAACTTATGACATCGTCACCATGGCAACCATTATGACATAACGTCACCATTACAGCCTATTATGACATCATCACCATAGCAACCAATAAGACATCACTGTCACCATTGCAAAGTATTATGACATTATTGTCGCCATGGCAACCATTACGACATCATCTTCGCCATGGCAACCTTTATGACATCATCATTGCCATGGGAACCGTTATGATATCATCGTTGATACACACACACACACACACACACACATACACTCATTTATATATATATATATATATATATACAGTGGGGCAAAAAAGTATTTAGTCAGTCAGCAATAGTGCAAGTTCCACCACTTAAAAAGATGAGAGGCGTCTGTAATTTACATCATAGGTAGACCTCAACTATGGGAGACAAACTGAGAAGAAAAAATCCAAAAAATCACATTGTCTGTTTTTTTAACATTTTATTTGCATATTATGGTGGAAAATAAGTATTTGGTCAGAAACAAAATTTCATCTCAATACTTTGTAATATATCCTTTGTTGGCAATGACAGAGGTCAAACGTTTTCTGTAAGTCTTCACAAGGTTGCCACACACTGTTGTTGGTATGTTGGCCCATTCCTCCATGCAGATCTCCTCTAGAGCAGTGATGTTTTTGGCTTTTCGCTTGGCAACACGGACTTTCAACTCCCTCCAAAGGTTTTCTATAGGGTTGAGATCTGGAGACTGGCTAGGCCACTCCAGGACCTTGAAATGCTTCTTACGAAGCCACTCCTTCGTTGCCCTGGCGGTGTGCTTTGGATCATTGTCATGTTGAAAGACCCAGCCACGTTTCATCTTCAATGCCCTTGCTGATGGAAGGAGGTTTGCACTCAAAATCTCACGATACATGGCCCCATTCATTCTTTCATGTACCCGGATCAGTCGTCCTGGCCCCTTTGCAGAGAAACAGCCCCAAAGCATGATGTTTCCACCACCATGCTTTACAGTAGGTATGGTGTTTGATGGATGCAACTCAGTATTCTTTTTCCTCCAAACACGACAAGTTGTGCTTCTACCAAACAGTTCCAGTTTGGTTTCATCAGACCATAGGACATTCTCCCAAACCTCCTCTGGATCATCCAAATGCTCACTAGCAAACTTCAGACGGGCCCGGACATGTACTGGCTTAAGCAGTGGGACACGTCTGGCACTGCAGGATCTGAGTCCATGGTGGCTTAGTGTGTTACTTATGGTAGGCCTTGTTACATTGGTCCCAGCTCTCTGCAGTTCATTCACTAGGTCCCCCCGCGTGGTTCTGGGATTTTTGCTCACCGTTCTTGTGATCATTCTGACCCCACGAGGTGGGATTTTGCGTGGAGCCCCAGATCGAGGGAGATTATCAGTGGTCTTGTATGTCTTCCATTTTCTAATTATTGCTCCCACTGTTGATTTCTTCACTCCAAGCTGGTTGGCTATTGCAGATTCAGTTTTCCCAGCCTGGTGCAGGGCTACAATTTTGTTTCTGGTGTCCTTTGACAGCTCTTTGGTCTTCACCATAGTGGAGTTTGGAGTCAGACTGTTTGAGGGTGTGCACAGGTGTCTTTTTATACTGATAACAAGTTTAAACAGGTGTCATTACTACAGGTAATGAGTGGAGGAAAGAGGAGACTCTTAAAGAAGAAGTTACAGGTCTGTGAGAGCCAGAAATCTTGATTGTTTGTTTCTGACCAAATACTTATTTTCCACCATAATATGCAAATAAAATGTTAAAAAAACAGACAATGTGATTTTCTGGATTTTTTTTTCTCAGTTTGTCTCCCATAGTTGAGGTCTACCTATGATGTAAATTACAGACGCCTCTCATCTTTTTAAGTGGTGGAACTTGCACTATTGCTGACTGACTAAATACTTTTTTGCCCCACTGTATATATATATACTAGATGGTGGCCCGATTCTAACGCATCGGGTATTCTAGAATGTGCATGTCCACATAGTATATTGCACAGCCCACATAGTATATTGCACAGCCCACATAGTATATTGCCCAGTCACGTAGTATATTGCCTAGCCACGTAGTATATTGCCCAGCCACGTAGTATATTGCCCAGCTACGTAGTATATTGCCCAGTCACGTAGTATATTGCCCAGCTATATAGTATATTGCCCAGTCACGTAGTATATTGCCCAGCCATGTAGTATATTGCCCAGTCACGTAGTATATTGCCCAGCGACATAGTATATTGCCCAGTCAAGTAGTATATTGCCCAGTCACGTAGTATATTGCCCAGCAACGTAGTATACAGCACAGAGCCACATAGTATATTGCCCAGCCACGTAGTATATTGCCCAGCGACGTAGTATTCCGCACAGAGCCACGTAGTATATTGCCCAGTCACGTAGTATATTGCCCAGCCATGTAGTATATTGCCCAGCGACATAGTATATTGCCCAGTCACGTAGTATATTGCCCAGCCACGTAGTATATTGCCCAGTCACATAGTATATTGCCCAGTCACATAGTATATTGCCCAGTCACGTAGTATATTGCCCAGCTACGTAGTATACAGCACAGAGCCACGTAGTATATTGCCCAGCTACATAGTATACAGCACAGAGCCACGTAGTATACAGCACAGAGCCACGTAGTATATTGTCCAGTCACGTAGTATATAGCACAGCCCACGCAGTATATAACAGTGGCCACGTAATATATAGCACAGCCTACGGAGTATATCACACAGCCCACATAGTATATAACACTGCCTATGTAGTATACAGCACAGAGCCACGCGGTATGTAACACAGCTCACGTAGTATACAGCAGTGTGGGCACATATCCCTGTTAAAAAAATAATTAAAATAAAAAAAAATAGTTATATACTTACCTCCTGGGATCCAGCAGAGCTCCGGCGATAGATGCGCGGCTGCCGCCATCTTCCCTTCCCAGGATGCATTGCGAAATTACCCAGATGACTTGGCAGTCTCGCGAGACCGCTAAGTCTTCTGTGTAATTTCGCAAAGCATCACTGGGAAAAGAAGATGGCGGCAGGTGCGAGCGGCTCAGAGGACAACGGAGGGTGAGTATAGCAGGTTTTTTGTTTTTTTATTATTTTTAACATTACATTTTTTGACTATTGATGCCGAATAGGCAGCATCAATAGTAAAAGGTTGGGTTCACACAGGGTTAATAGCAGCGGTGACGGAGTGCGTTACCCGCGGCATAACGCGGTTCGTTACTGCCGGCATTAACCCTGCGTGAGCGGTGAGTGGAGGGGAGTATGCAGGCGCCGGCCACTGACTGCGGGTAGTAAGGAGTGGCCATTTTCTTCCGGACTGTGCCCGTCGCTGATTGGTCGTGGCTGTTTTGCCACGACCAATCAGCGACTTGGATTTCCAGGACAGACAGAGGCCGCGACCAATGAATTTCCGTGACAGACAGACAGACGGAAGTGACCCTTAGACAATTATATAGTAGATATAGATTGTAGATTTATTGATTACCATTCCAAGAGTGACTTTTGATGCTTTATGTGTAATGTATTTTATATTGATTTTTGGTAAAGGAGATTGGACCAATAGGGGAAACTAAGGAGAGCTGTCCATGACTGACTAGCCATAAATACTTCACATGTCTTGTGTTATATGACAATACACTTTTTTTTCTTAGCTTGACAAAGGCCCTGTGTGGCTGAAACATTGCCAACTTTCCTGTGTACATGGGTGTCAATAAAAATATTTTTGTGGAAGGAAGGAAGATACCTGGTGCCTTGGATTTTTGGAGTATGTGAAATTTTTCCAACTGAGTGGAGGGGCTGTGCCAAGTCTGTGTGGGATATGGAGAGGTGCATGGGATACATCTTGTTTTAACCCCTTCCCAACATTTGCAGTATGTATACGTCATCGTCAGGAACAACTTCCTGACCAATGCAGTCTATATACATCATGGCGATCGCCCGCGCACAAGGAGGTTGGGCGCTGGCGATCACTGCCGGGTGTCAGCTGATTCTAACAGCTGACACCCAGCAGTCAGTGCCACGCACCGCTCCCTGCACTTTAACCTGCTGCAATCGATATTGCCCTTGGATCGGCGCCATGGGGACCCCATGTTGTCATGACAACATCCAGGTCACCAGAGCTAGCAAACTTTCTAAATCATGCTCAGAGAATAATGTAGCAAGTATGTCTATCAGTGCAGCACTGATAGATTACAAAATAATAAAAAATAAACCTATATTGTACCCAAAAATAAATATTTTTATGGAAACAAAAAATTACACATTTGGTATCATCGCGTCTGTAACGACCCGACCTATAATCTGTCCTACTAGTTAATCCTTTCAGTGAACACCATAAAAAAAAGAAAAAATGAGGCAAAGATGATGCTTTATCATGTTATCATCATACCACCAAATAAAAAGTGTACTAAAATGCGTTCAAAAAGACAAATGTAAATAAATATGGTATCTCTGAAAATGTCATCTTGTCCCACAAAAAAACAAGCCACCACACAGCTCCATCAGTGGAAAAGTTATAGCTCTCAGAATAAAGCAATAAGTAATTAGTGATGAGCGACCGTGCTCGCCACTACTCGTTACTCACCCGAGGATCACTATGCTCGGTGTAATTGGTGAGCACCGAGTATTTCTGGGATTATTCGGTGGGAGCTCGGGTCTCCTCCTTTTAATTTTGGCGCTTTTAGAGCGCCAATCAACATGTAGGGATTGTCTGCCATGCACTTTAATACCGCAGTCATCTTTGTTGTGGTATTACAGTGATTGGCTGGCTCACAGCGTCATCAGGTCTATAAGAGACCTGGCGCCACCCTGCTCGCTGCATTCTGCTCCGGACTCAGCTAGTGTAGGGAGAACTGCTGCTGAGATATGGTCAGATTCTTACTTTTATTAGTTAGTGTGGATCTACCATCACAGGATCCACAAATCCAGATAAACCAACAGTCCTTTTTAGGGCTAATTCAGGGGTACATAGATTGCAGCGCTAGGTAGGCAGGGGAGTCTATGTGCATATATCCACATCAGTGCAAGGCATGCAGGCATTGTTTTTGAGTATATAGATCTCACTGTATACCTCAAAAAGATCCCTTACTGTCTGCTGCTGCGTATTTTATATATACGTAGCTGCAGGTATCCATGTTTTGTTTTTTTTGCACCTTATACCTGCTAATTTTATTGCAAAGCAATGTAAAGCCCCCTTTTTTCTACATTTATTTATTTGGTCACACTGCAGACTACAGCCAGGTCATTTCAATACAAGAGTGTGAAAATCTATACATTCCACTTTTTTTCTGTCTGCTATCCTTGGTCTATACAGTATTTTGGGGTTAAAAAAATAGCCACATATAGTCTGCTATCTCCATCAGATGCCCGGTGTATCTGTGGTGTCTAAATCCTTGCTTTGCAGGCATACGTTGCATTTTTTTGTCTGCAAGCATTGATCTCTACAGTATTTTTTGTTTTAATTTTTTTTTTAAAGGCCACATATTAAAAGCCTGTTATCTCCATCAGACGCACAGTGTATCTGTGGTGTCCATATCCTTGCTTCAGGCATACATTCCAGTTTTTTGTCTGCTACCCTTGGTGTATACAGCATTATGTGTTTAAAAAAAAGGCCACATATTGAAACAGTCTGTTATCTCCGTAAGACGCCTGGTGTATCTCTGGTGTCTAAATCCTTGCTTTGCAAGCATATATTGCATTTTTTTGTCTGCTATCCTTGGTCTGTACAGTATTTTGGGGTTAAAATGAAAAAAACAGGCCACATTTTGAAACAGTCTGTTATCTCCATCAGAGGCCCGGTGTATCTGTTGTGTCTAATTCCTTGCTTTTCAGGCATACATTCCATTTTTTTGTCTGCTACCCTTGGTGTATACAGTATTTTGTGGTTCAAAAAAGTAAAAAAAACAGAGGCCACATATTGAAACAGTCTGTTATCTCAGTCAGACGCCTGGTCTATCTGTGGTCTCCAAATACTTGCTTTTCAGGCATGCTGATCACACATAAGTTTTGTCAAAATTATTCTATTTGTATTGAACTTTTAAAATATTTCAGTAGCCCATATAAAATGGGCAAGGGCTGGGGAAGTGGACCTGATGCTGATGGAGCATGCAGAAGACGAGGCCGTGGCCAAGCTGAAAGTGGGCCACAACAAAGACCCACATCTTCTCACTTGACCTTCCTGTCGCCGTCTCTAGGGGACCGCAGCACACCACTATTGAAGCCAGAGTACCAGAGTATTGTGAAACGGTTTTTGGTTGGATAGCGGATAATGCTTCCAGTCACTTAGCCACCACCACATCTTCCACACAGTCAAGTCTGTGTAGCCGTGAGTGTGGAAAGCATATTACCCTGATCCTCCTTCCACCATGCCAAGTGCCCTGAGACAACTCATCCCACACTTGGACCCTCGGAAGAGCTGTTCAGTTTTCCCTTTAAAGATTCCGGACTCTCGGCCGGTCAACTTGAAGTGGGGCAAGATGAGATCGCATGTAGCAATGCCCAAAGATTTGAGCAGCCACGGTCACACGAAGGCGATCTGGGAGAGGGTCACAAGAGGTGGACATTGATGAGAAACCATTGCCAGAAAGTCAGGAGGAGGAGCAGGGTGCGAATGTGGAAGACAAGGTGGAGGATGACATAGTAACTGACCCAACCTGTCAGGAAGACATGCAGAGCAAGCACAGCAGCACACATGGGGAAGGAGGCATATCACCGCAAATGGCAGGAAGAAACAGTGCTGTGGCCGCGGACAGAAGGCGTGCATCCATTCCCCGTAACACCAACATGATGGAAGTTGCCATTCCAACTGTTAGATCTTCCTGAGTCTGGATATTTTTTAAAGACTTTCCAATATCCCCAAACAGGCCATTTGCAGCACCTTCCATGCCCGCATCAGCAGGGGTAGCAAAACTACCAGCCTGACCACCACCAGCATGATCAGGCACATGGCAACAAAGCACTTTGTGGGCTGAACCCCAGGGTCCAGGAACACTGTCTGCAGGTAACACCACTGCTTCTTCCACTGTTTTGCGTAGAAGCCAATCCCCAGTCCACGGTGCGTGTGAAGATGCCTCGTGCTCTGCACCTGTTGTTGCCCACAGTCAACCAGCACCATCATCAAGCCCATCCACGTCCTTGTACCAGCACAGCTTTCAGTTGTCTATACCCCGGTTATTGGAACGCAAGCAGAAATGTGCAGCCAATGCCACCCAGAGGCCACAGTACTAAATTCTAACATTTCTCGTCTGCTTGCACTCAAAATGTTGCCTTTTAGGCTCGTTGAGATGGAGGCTTTCCTCAAACAGATAGAGGCAGCCGTCCCAAGGTACTCGGTCCCCAGTCGCCACTATTTGCCGTTCCGGCATTACACCAGCACAACTTTACCGTGCCCTCAACAATGCTGTTACTGGGAAAGTCCACCTAACCACAGACACGTGGACAAGTGTCAGGAAATAGGAAGAAGTTCTGACTACTTCAATTACACATACAGGGCCCTCAGCTGTAATTTCCTGTGCCCGCCAGCAGAAGGTTGGAATCTTAAACCCCTCATTTCCCTCCTCCTTCAAGAATTTTTATGGCTCTGTGCTGCGACAGACAAGTCTCCCTACACTCCTCATGCCCCCTCCCACCTGATACTGGCTAAAACTGGTACATAAAGCATGGGATTCTATTGTTCTTCTAAGGTTATGTATATTGACACTGATCAGGGCTAGAGATATAAGCATTATATATTCCGGATGTTCATCGAGTGATCTATAACTCCCTGAAATTGCTAGAAGCTAAACCCAACAAGTGCAAAGAGCTGGTTTCTCCATAAGTGGGTTGTGTAACTATGCTGTGTTTACACTTAAAAGAATCCCCCCGATGTGGTGCACCTCCTGATCATTGTGTTGTCCGTATACGAAAAGAGGAGTGCTTTTCATAACTCAGCCCACTCAGTGATGTCACGACCAGAGGGCATATCTTAACCCTGCTGATTTGTGAGTGTGTTTATTGTCTGGGGTCTAGCTGCTAGACGGATGTGTGCTATGCATCTTGATGTGGCGCCTGAGCACATGGTCAGCCAGGAGATGAAATGATTTGAATGAAATGTAAGTGTTTTTTTCAACTTTAACCCATTTTATTTGTAATTGTACTGTACAAACGATACTTTTCTTTATAATATCTTGTTATACTTCTGTAAACACTGCCTACCTTTTTTGGAGTAAAATAAAAAATTACTAGCTTTGTCTCTCCTTGCTCTATAACGTACGGTCACGTCCTCTGAAGTGAATTACGCTACTAATCTGGGTTGGCTCCGGACCCGTTAATAACTAAGAAATCGGATCTGGTGGCATCAAAACTTGTCTTGTGCGTTTGGGAGGCTTTGTAGCGATGGCGGCAATGATAATTATTGTTCCCACCTGAGTGGGAGTAGTTATATCACCTTCGCTGCAGTGTGCCCATTTGCCAGTACAAAGTAAGGCAGTCTTTCTGACGACTAATTATCCTAATTGCAGTACCGTGTCTGACCTAAGGGTAAGGGGGGCACCAGAGAGCTGCAAGTTCCAAACCGGACCTGGGAAGTGGGATATAGATAAATCCCCTTCAGAAAGAACCGGGGCAACCAAACAACCCCAGTTCATGACAAATTGGTGTGAGTGGTGGGGATGATAAAGGTATCCTCCCTGTGAACTGGGACAAGTATTTGTGGGCAGGGACAGTGCAGCTCACTGATGGCACACTGGGTTAACATAGTAGAATCCGGAACCCAGTTGGACCTTGCGATGGAACACATCCCTGCGATGCAGAGGATTGCGGGACCTACGTCAATCAGGGATGCCCCCACAGTCTACAGCTCCTACACCTCCTGCTCTTTAGTGTTATGGCTGGCAATCAGACAACACAGCGTGCAGTAATCAGCGCACATACAGAGATCTGGCAATAACCAAAAACAATAGGACGAGCTATAGGACGAGCTCTGAGACGTGGAATCTCTGTAGACTGCAGTACCTGATCTATCCTCACACAACTATAAGCAGCAGTGGATTGCGCCTATCACTACCTATACAACTCGGCACTGCCTGAGGAGCTGACTAGCCTGAAGATAGAAATACAAGCCTGACTTACCTCAGAGAAATACCCCAAAGGAATAGGCAGCCCCCCACATATAATGACTGTTAGCAAGATGAAAAGACAAACGTAGGAATGAAATAGATTCAGCAAAGTGAGGCCCGATATTCTAGACAGAGCGAGGATAGCAAAGAGAACTATGCAGTCTACAAAAACCCCTAAAACGAAAACCACGCAAAGGGGCGAAAAGACCCACCGTGCCGAACTAACAGCATGGCGGTGCACCCCTTTGCTTCTCAGAGCTTCCAGCAAAAGTTAATAGCAAGCTGGACAGAAAAAACAGAAAACAAACTAGAAGCACTTATCTAGCAGAGCAGCAGGCCCAAGGAAAGATGCAGTAGCTCAGATCCAACACTGGAACATTGACAAGGAGCAAGGAAGACAGACTCAGGTGGAGCTAAATAGCAAGGCAGCCAACGAGCTCACCAAAACACCTGAGGGAGGAAGCCCAGAGACTGCAATACCACTTGTGACCACAGAAGTGAACTCAGCCACAGAATTCACAACAGTACCCCCCCCTTGAGGAGGGGTCACCGAACCCTCACCAGAACCCCCAGGCCGACCAGGATGAGCCACATGAAAGGCACGAACAAGATCTGGGGCATGGACATCAGAGGCAAAAACCCAGGAATTATCTTCCTGAGCATAACCCTTCCATTTGACCAGATACTGAAGTTTCCGTCTAGAGACACGAGAATCCAAAATCTTCTCCACAATATACTCCAATTCCCCCTCCACCAAAACAGGGGCAGGAGGCTCCACAGATGGAACCATAGGTGCCACGTATCTCCTCAACAACGACCTATGGAATACATTATGTATGGAAAAGGAGTCTGGGAGGGTCAGACGAAAAGACACCGGATTGAGAATCTCAGAAATCCTATACGGACCAATAAAACGAGGTTTAAATTTAGGAGAGGAAACCTTCATAGGACTATGACGAGAAGATAACCAAACCAGATCCCCAACACGAAGTCGGGGTCCCACACGGCGTCTGCGATTAGCGAAAAGCTGAGCCTTCTCCTGGGACAAGGTCAAATTGTCCACTACCTGAGTCCAGATCTGCTGCAACCTGTCCACCACAGAATCCACACCAGGACAGTCCGAAGACTCAACCTGTCCTGAAGAGAAACGAGGATGGAACCCAGAATTGCAGAAAAATGGAGAGACCAAGGTAGCCGAGCTGGCCCGATTATTAAGGGCGAACTCAGCCAATGGCAAAAATGACACCCAATCATCCTGGTCAGCGGAAACAAAACATCTCAGATATGTTTCCAAGGTCTGATTGGTTCGTTCGGTCTGGCCATTAGTCTGAGGATGGAAGGCCGAGGAGAAAGATAGGTCAATGCCCATCCTACCACAAAAGGCTCGCCAGAACCTCGAGACAAACTGGGAACCTCTGTCAGAAACAATATTCTCAGGAATGCCATGTAAACGAACCACATGCTGGAAGAACAAAGGCACCAAATCAGAGGAGGAAGGCAATTTAACCAAGGGCACCAGATGGACCATTTTAGAAAAGCGATCACAGACCACCCAAATGACCGACATTTTTTGAGAAACGGGAAGGTCAGAAATGAAATCCATCGAAATATGTGTCCAAGGCCTCTTCGGGACCGGCAAGGGCAAAAGCAACCCACTGGCACGTGAACAGCAGGGCTTAGCCCTAGCACAAATTCCACAGGACTGCACAAAAGCACGCACATCCCGTGACAGAGACGGCCACCAGAAGGATCTAGCAACCAACTCCCTGGTACCAAAGATTCCTGGATGACCGGCCAGCACCGAACAATGAAGTTCAGAGATAACTTTACTAGTCCACCTATCAGGGACGAACAGTTTCTCGGCCGGACAACGATCAGGTTTATTAGCCTGAAATTTCTGCAACACTCTCCGCAAATCAGGGGAGATGGCAGACACAATGACTCCTTCCTTGAGGATACTCGCCGGCTCAGATAACCCCGGAGAGTCAGGCACAAAACTCCTAGACAGAGCATCCGCCTTCACATTTTTAGAGCCCGGAAGGTATGAAATCACAAAATCAAAACGAGCAAAAAATAACGACCAACGGGCCTGTCTAGGATTCAAGCGCTTGGCAGACTCAAGATAAGTAAGGTTCTTATGATCAGTCAAAACCACCACGCGATGCTTAGCACCCTCAAGCCAATGACGCCACTCCTCGAATGCCCACTTCATGGCCAGCAACTCTCGGTTGCCCACATCATAATTACGCTCAGCAGCAGAAAATTTCCTGGAAAAGAAAGCACATGGTTTGAACACTGAGCAACCAGAACCTCTCTGTGACAAAACCGCCCCTGCACCAATCTCAGAAGCATCAACCTCGACCTGGAACGGAAGAGAAACATCAGGTTGACACAACACAGGGGCACAGCAAAAACGACGCTTCAACTCCTGAAAAGCTTCCACGGCAGCAGAAGACCAATTAACCAAATCAGCACCCTTCTTGGTCAAATCAGTCAATGGTCTGGCAATGCTAGAAAAATTACAGATGAAGCGACGATAAAAATTAGCAAAGCCCAGGAATTTCTGCAGACTTTTTAGAGATGTCGGCTGAGTCCAATCCTGGATGGCCTGAACCTTAACCGGATCCATCTCGATAGTAGAAGGGGAAAAGATGAACCCCAAAAATGAAACTTTCTGCACACCGAAGAGACACTTTGATCCCTTCACGAACAAGGAATTAGCACGCAGTACCTGGAAAACCATTCTGACTTGCTTCACATGAGACTCCCAATCATCTGAGAAGATCAAAATGTCATCCAAGTAAACAATCAAGAATTTATCCAGATACTCACGGAAAATGTCATGCATAAAAGACTGAAAAACAGATGGAGCATTGGCAAGTCCGAACGGCATCACCAGATACTCAAAATGACCCTCGGGCGTATTAAATGCCGTTTTCCATTCATCTCCCTGCCTGATTCTCACCAGATTATACGCACCACGAAGATCAATCTTAGTAAACCAACTAGCCCCCTTAATCTGAGCAAACAAGTCAGAAATCAATGGCAAGGGATACTGAAACTTAACAGTGATCTTATTAAGAAGGCGGTAATCAATACACGGTCTTAGCGAACCATCCTTCTTGGCTACAAAAAAGAACCCTGCTCCCAATGGTGACGACAATGGGCGAATATGTCCCTTCTCCAGGGACTCCTTCACATAACTGCGCATAGCGGTGTGTTCAGGTACGGACAAATTAAATAAACGACCCTTAGGGAATTTACTACCAGGAATCAAATCGATAGCACAATCACAATTCCTATGCGGAGGTAGGGCATCAGACTTGGACTCTTCAAATACATCCTGAAAGTCCGACAAGAACTCTGGGATGTCAGAAGGAATGGATGACGAAATAGACAAAAATGGAACATCACCATGTACTCCCTGACAACCCCAGCTGGTTACCGACATAGAGTTCCAATCCAATACTGGATTATGGGTTTGTAGCCATGGCAACCCTAACACGACCACATCATGCAAATTATGCAGTACCAGAAAGCGAATAACTTCCTGATGTGCAGGAGCCATGCACATGGTCAGCTGGGCCCAGTACTGAGGCTTATTCTTGGCCAAAGGTGTAGCATCAATTCCTCTCAACGGAATAGGACACCGCAAAGGCTCCAAGAAAAATCCACAACGTTTAGCATAATCCAAATCCATCAGATTCAGGGCAGCGCCTGAATCCACAAACGCCATGACAGAATACGATGACAAAGAGCACATTAAGGTAATGGACAAAAGGAATTTGGACTGTACAGTACCAATAACGGCAGAGCTATCGAACCGCCTAGTGCGTTTAGGACAATTAGAAATAGCATGAGTAGAATCACCACAATAGAAACACAGTCTGTTCAGACGTCTGTGTTCTTGCCGTTCTACTTTAGTCATAGTCCTGTCGCACTGCATAGGCTCAGGTTTACTCTCAGACAATACCGCCAGATGGTGCACAGATTTACGCTCGCGCAAGCGACGACCGATCTGAATGGCCAAGGACATAGACTCATTCAAACCAGCAGGCATAGGAAATCCCACCATGACATCCTTAAGAGCTTCAGAGAGACCCTTTCTGAACAAAGCCGCTAGTGCAGATTCATTCCACAGAGTGAGTACTGACCACTTCCTAAATTTCTGACAATATACTTCTACATCATCCTGACCCTGGCATAAAGCCAGCAGATTTTTCTCAGCCTGATCCACTGAATTAGGCTCATCGTAAAGCAATCCCAGCACCTGGAAAAATGCATCAACATTACTCAATGCAGAATCTCCTGGTGCAAGAGAAAACGCCCAGTCCTGTGGGTCGCCGCGCAAAAAAGAAATAATAATCAAAACCTGTTGAATAGGATTACCAGAAGAATGAGGTTTCAAGGCCAAAAATAGCTTACAATTATTTCTGAAGCTCAGGAACTTAGTTCTGTCACCAAAAAACAAATCAGGAATCGGAATTCTTGGTTCTAGCATCGATTTCTGATCAATAGTATCTTGAATCTTTTGTACATTTACAACGAGATTATCCATTGAGGAGCACAGAGCCTGAATATCCATGTCCACAGCTGTGTCCTGAAGCACTCTAATGTCTAGGGGAAAAAAAAGACTGAAGACCGAGCTAAGAAAAAAAAATGATGTCAGGATTTCTTTTTTCCCTCTATTGGGAATCATTGGTTGGCTCCTTGTACTGTTATGGCTGGCAATCAGGCAACACAGCGTGCAGTAATCAGCGCACATACAGAGATCTGGCAATAACCAAAAACAATAGGACGAGCTATAGGACGAGCTCTGAGACGTGGAATCTCTGTAGACTGCAGTACCTGATCTATCCTCACACAACTATAAGCAGCAGTGGATTGCGCCTATCACTACCTATGCAACTCGGCACTGCCTGAGGAGCTGACTGGCCTGAAGATAGAAATACAAGCCTGACTTACCTCAGAGAAATACCCCAAAGGAATAGGCAGCCCCCCACATATAATGACTGTTAGCAAGATGAAAAGACAAACGTAGGAATGAAATAGATTCAGCAAAGTGAGGCCCGATATTCTAGACAGAGCGAGGATAGCAAAGAGAACTATGCAGTCTACAAAAACCCCTAAAACGAAAACCACGCAAAGGGGCGAAAAGACCCACCGTGCCGAACTAACAGCACGGCGGTGCACCCCTTTGCTTCTCAGAGCTTCCAGCAAAAGTTAATAGCAAGCTGGACAGAAAAAACAGAAAACAAACTAGAAGCACTTATCTAGCAGAGCAGCAGGCCCAAGGAAAGATGCAGTAGCTCAGATCCAACACTGGAACATTGACAAGGAGCAAGGAAGACAGACTCAGGTGGAGCTAAATAGCAAGGCAGCCAACGAGCTCACCAAAACACCTGAGGGAGGAAGCCCAGACACTGCAATACCACTTGTGACCACAGAAGTGAACTCAGCCACAGAATTCACAACACTTTAGCCTCCGTCTCTGAAATGAGCACATCAGTCAGAAGCTGGAAGCACTGCAGCAAATTGTCAGCCAAGCGGCAACAGGCTTTGTTTAATACTAATCTGCTTAGGTGACCAACCGCACAATGCTGAAGAGTTTTGGACAGCGCTGATAGAGCAGTCAGATTTTTGGTTGACACTGCTGAACCTTCAGCCAGGCATGGTCGTGTGTGACAATGGTTAGAACCTGGTGGCAGCTCTGAGGCAAGGTGAGCTCACACACCTGGCTCACACATGCCTGGCCCATGTGCTTAACCTCTTTGATCATCGCTTTCTCAAAAGCTACCCGTAGCTGTCGGATCTGCTAGTGAAAGTACTTCACCTGTCTGCCCATTTTAGAAAGTCAGCTACAACTTCAGCTGCCATTGCCGTGCTTCAGCAGCGTTTGCATCTTCCGGCTCACCGACTGGTGTGTGATGTCCTCACGCATTAGAACTCTACACTGCATATGTTGGAAAAGATTTGTGAGCAGAAGAGGGCAGTTGTAGACTACCAGCATCAACAAGGCCGTCATTATTCAGTTCAGACTCCAAACATAAGACCTTAGGAGTGATCATGGATGTCAGACATATGTACCATCCTCAAAAATTTTAAGGACTGCACCAAGATGGTGAGCAGCGATGATGCCATCCTGCTTCTCTGTATTCTGAAAACCTCTCTGCTCACAATTAAAGAGGATACATTGCAGGCAGAGCATGAGGACATGGAGCAAGGAACCATACAGGATGATTACACTCAGCCGAGCCTCATTTCATCCCAACGTGGATTGAGAGACAATGAGGAAGAGGAGGAAGAACAGGAGCTACTTTCATGCGCTATAGACGGTACTAGAAGCACAGCTGTCATACCATCTGTTCAGCGTGGATGGCCTGAGGACAGAAAGGAGGATGAGAAGGAGGAGGACAGCATAGTCAAGTCGTCCTGTTGGTGAAGACACGGAAGAGGTTGTATGAGGGAATTGGGTCACTGGAATAGAGAGAGGCACGAAAAGACGAGAGGATCCCAGTAATCTTGTCTTCTGTGACTGGTTCAGAGATGGAAAGTGAACTTGATGGAATGCAAGTGAGAAGTGGAATCTTGCTATTAGGGGTTTGGGTGATGATTATTTAACAAAAGGATCGGAAAAAAAAATAGGCGCCTGTAGTGTCTTTATGCTAAATTTAGGAAAATGCAATAGCAAGTAAATAAATGCTCACCTTAATATAATGCCAGCGTCCCTATATGCCTCTCCATCTCTATGGCAGGGACGCCGTCGTAGTCACTTTCCTGGCCTCGCTCCTGTTGCAGTCATGTTGCTTAGTCTGCACGCGCGTGCTCTTCCTGTGTCTTAAAGGGGTAGCGTGTGTGCTCCTAAGACATCCCCAGCCTGTACCTAGGTGGCATCTGGTAAGTAAGGTATCTATCCCAATTGGGAGGTGCCTGTTCAACATCGTGGACTTTAGTGCCTAGTCTGTCTGTGAGTTGTTCAGTCCATTGTCAGGTCTACCCTCTGTCCGAACCTGTTTCCCTGGGTCTATATGTCCAGGCCTGAATTGTGTACCTGTGTCTGATCTTCTCAGAACCTACTTCTCTTGGTCTGTGTGCCTGAACCCTGAACCTGTACCTGTATCTCATTTTGTCTGAATTAGGACATGCCTCTTAACCTGTTTGTATCTAAGGCTACTTTCACACATCAGGTTTTCAGTGTCAGGCTAAATCCGGCGAATGTTGGAAAAACTGGATCGGCGCAGATTGTGAAAAACTGATGCGACGGATCCGTTTTTTTGACAGATCCGGCTAGCATGTCTAGATTATTGGATAAAAAATTTTTTTGGAGCATGCTCAGTTTAAAAAACCGGATCAGGCCGCCTGATCCGCCTTTTTCCGGATCCGCCACCTTCTATTCTAGCAAACAGCTGGAAGCGCTGGATCCGGCGCTTCAGGCTTTTTCGCCGGAGACAAAAAAACGTTGCTATGGATGTTTTTTCAAGAAACAGGAATCCGCAGATTTGCCGGATCCAGCAAAAACCGAACGAGGCGCAATGTCATCCGGCGCAATCCAGCACTAATGCAAGTCTATGGGAAAAAAACCTGATCCGGCGGCAACATTCGCCTGATCCGGTTTTTTGAAAATTAGCCGGATTTAACCTGACACTGAAAACCTGATGTGTGAAAGTAGCCTAAGTCATTCCCTGAACCTGCTGTGTGCGAATCTGAACTTGTCTCTGAAGCCTTCTGTGTATGAATCAGTACCTGTGTTCCACACCAGCTGTGTCTGTTTCAGTTCCTCCCTCCAAACCTGCTGTCTGAATCAGTCCCAACTCTAAACCTGCTATAGCAGTTCCCTTTCCTAAATCTGCTGTGTCTAAATCTGTACCTGTCTTCAAACATGCTGTTGGAACCAGTACCTTTCCAAAACCAGCTGTGTCTGAATCAGTACCTATCTCTAATCTGGTGTGTACACTTGCTACTTCAATGTAAGTTCTCTGTGTGAAATTGGCTCTGTCTAAAAGTGTGTACTTGGCTCTGTCTGTCCTGTGTGTACCTGTAATTGTGATAATCCTGTATGTACCTGATCCTGTCTGTTGTGTGAGAACCTATGGTTCCGTGCCTGTCCGCTCCTGCAGTTACCTGCCAGTCCGCTCTTGCGGTCAAGTACCTCTCTTGCCAGTGACCCAGTTCTTTCTGAAGCTGTTCCTGTCCCTCCAGTCTGAACTGGGTCCTATCCATTACCGTACTCCAGTTGTACCAGCCAGTATCTGCCTGCCTATCAGCCGTGCTTGCCAGCACATGCCTGCCTGTATATCAGTTCTGCCTGCCAGCACCTGCCTGCCTGTATATCATCTGTGCTCGACTGCACCTGCCTGCCTGTATATCAGCCATGCCCAGCAGCACTTGCCTGACTGTATATCAGCCATGCCCAGCTGCACCTGCCTGGCTGTATGTCAGCCGTGCCCACCAGCATCTTCCTGTCTGTACATCCGCCTTGCCCACAAGAACCTGCCTGCCTATATACCAGGCATGTCTGCCAGTGCCTGTGTGTATAACAACCATGCCCACCAGCATCTGCCCGTCTGTATACCAGCTGTGTCTGGTAGCACCTGCCTGTCTGTATATCAGCTGTACCTACCAGCACCTGTCTATACTAGCGAAGAGTTGGGTCTTCACTTCACCACACCCCTCCAGCATCTACTTGGTCCAGGGCACAGTGTGTCCACAATCCATGTGCACGTTTAACAGTCCTTAACCCCTTAGTGACAGAGCCAATTTGGTACTTAATGACCGAGCCAATTTTTGCAATTCTGACCACTGTCACTTTATGAGGTTATAACTCTGGAACGCTTCAACGGATCCCGCTGATTCTGAGATTGTTTTTTCGTGACATATTGTAATTCATGTTAGTGGTAACATTTCTTCGATATTACTTGCGATTATTTATGAAAAAACGGAAATATGGCGAAAATTTTGCAATTTTCAAACTTTGTATTTTTATGCCCTTAAATCAGAGAGATATGTCACAAAAAATAGTTAATAAATAACATTTCCCACATGTCTACTTTACATCAGCACAATTTTGGAAACAAAATTTTTTTTTGTTAGGGAGTTATAAGAGTTAAAAGTTGACCAGCAATTTCTCATTTTTACAACACCATTTTTTTTAGGGACCACATCACATTTGAAGTCATTTTGAGGGGTCTATATGATAGAAAATAACGAAGTGTGACACCATTCTAAAAACTACACCCCTCAAGGTTCTCAAAACCACATTCAAGAAGTTTATTAACCCTTTACGTGCTTCACAGGAACTGAAACGATGTGGAAGAAAAAAATGAACATTTAACTTTTTTTTGCAAACATTTTAATTCAGAACCATTTTTTTTATTTTCACAAGTGTAAAAACAGAAATGTAACCATAAATTTTGTTATGCAATTTCTCCTGAATACGCCAATACCCCATATGTGGGGGTAAACCACTGTTTGGGCGCACAGCAGAGCTTGGAAGTGAAGGAGCGCCGTTTGACTTTTTCAATGCAGAATTGGCTGGAATTGAGATCAGACGCCATGTCACGTTTAGAGAGCCCCTGATGTGCCTAAACAGTGGAAACCCCCAACAAGTGACACCATTTTGGAAACTAGACCCCTTAAGGAACTTATCTAGATGTGTGGTGAGCAGTTTGAACCCCCATGTGCTTCACAGAAGTTTATAACGTTGAGCCGTGAAAATGAAAAATCGCATTTTTTCTACAAAAATGATATTTTTGCCCCCCAATTTTTATTTTCACATGGGTAACAGGAGAAATTAGACCACAAAAGTTGTAGTGCAATTTCTCCTGAGTACGTCGATACCCAATATGTGGGGGTAAACCACTGTTTGGGCGCACCGCAGAGCTTGGAAGTGAAGGAGCGCCATTTTACTTTTTCAATGTAGAATTGGCAGGAATTGAGATTGGACGCCATGTCGCATTTGGAGAGCCCCTGATGTGCCTAAACAGTGGAAACCCCCCACAAGTGACACTATTTTGGAAACTAGACCCCTTAAGG
Source organism: Ranitomeya imitator (assembly GCF_032444005.1). Taxonomy (NCBI): domain Eukaryota; kingdom Metazoa; phylum Chordata; class Amphibia; order Anura; family Dendrobatidae; genus Ranitomeya; species Ranitomeya imitator. The sequence goes on along the minus strand of NC_091283.1, from coordinate 723,375,754 downwards.
AACTTATCTAGATGTGTGGTGAGCACTTTGAACCCCCATGTGCTTCACAGAAGTTTATAACGTTGAGCCGTGAAAATAAAAAAATCGCATTTTTTCTACAAAAATGATCTTTTCGCCCCCAAATTTTTTTTTCACAAGGGTAACATGAGAAATTAGAACACAAAAGTTGTAGTGCAATTTCTCCTGAGTACGTCGATACCCAATATGTGGGGGTAAACCACTGTTTGGGCGCACCGCAGAGCTTGGAAGAGAAGGAGTGCCGTTTTACTTTTTCAATGTAAAATTGTCTGGAATTGAGATTGGACGCCATGTCGCGTTTGGAGAGCCCCTGATGTGCCTAAACAGTGGAAACCCCCCACAAGTGACACCATTTTGGAAACTAGACCCCTTAAGGAACTTATCTAGATGTGTGGTGAGAACTTTGAATGCCCAAGTGCTTCACAGAAGTTTAGAATGCAGAGTCGTGAAAATAAAAAATATTTTTTTTCCACAAAAAAGATATTGTAGCCCCCAAGTTTTTATTTTCACAAGGGTAACAGGAGAAATTGGACCCCAAAAGTTGTTGTCCAATTTATCCCGAGTATGCTGATGCCCCATATGTGGGGGTAAACCACTGTTTGGGCGCACGGCAGAGCTCGGAAGGGAAGGAGCGCTGTTTTGGAATGCAGACTTAGATAGAATGGTCTGTGGGCGTTATGTTGCGTTTGCAGAGCCCCTGATGTACTTAAACAGTAGTAACCCCCCACAAGTGACCCCATTTTGGAAACTAGACCCCCCAAGGAACTTATCTAGATGTTTGGTGAGAACTTTGAATGCCCAGGTGCTTCACAGAAGTTTAGAATTCAGAGTCGCGAAAATAAAAAAATATTTTTTTTCCACAAAAAAGATTTGTAGCCCCCAAGTTTTTATTTTCACAAGGGTAACAGGAGAAATTGGACCCCAAAAGTGGTTGTCCAACTTATCCTGAGTACGCTGATGCCCCATATGTGGGGGTAACCCACTGTTTGGGCGCACGGCAGAGCTCAGAAGGGCGGGAGCACCATTTGACTTTTTGAGCGCAAAATTGGCTGTCGTGTTTGGAGACCCCCTGATGTAACTAAACAGTGGAAACCCCCCAATTCTAGCTCCAACCCTAACCCCAACACACCCCTAACCCTAATCCCAACCCGATCCATAATCCTAATCACTAACCCTAACGATAATCACAACCCTTACCCCAAAACAACCCTAATGTCAACCCTAACCATAACCCTAATCAAAACCCTAAATCCAACACACCCCTAATCCTTATCTCAAACCTAACCTCAAACCTAACCCTAATCCCAATACACCCCTAATCACAACCCTAACCTTAACCCTAATCCCAAACCTTACCCTAATCCCATGCATAACCCTAATGCCAACCCTAACCCTAATACCAACTCTAATCCAAACCCTAACCCCAAATCTAACCCTAACTTTAGCCCCAACCCTAGCCCTAACTTTAGCCCCAACCCTAACCCTAGCCCTAAGGCTACTTTCACACTTGCGTCGTTTGGCATCCGTCGCAATCCGTCGTTTTGGACAAAAAATGGATCCTCCAAATGTACACGCAGGATGCGTTTTTTTGCCCATAGACTTGTATTGCCGACGGATCGTGACGGATGGCCACACGTCGCGTCCGTCGTGCACTGGATCAGTTTTGTTTTGGCGGACCGTCGGCACAAAAACGTTCAATGTAACGTTTTTTTGTACGTCGCGTCCGCCATTTCTGACCGCGCATGCGTGGCCGTAACTCCGCCCCCTCCTCCCGAGGACATAGATTGGGCAGCGGATGCGTTGAAAAACTACATCCGCTGCCCACGTTGTGCACAATTTTCACAACGTGCGTCGGTATGTCGGGCCGAGGCATTGCGACGGCCCCGTACCGACGTAAGTGTGAAAGAACCCTAACCCTGAATTTAGCCCTAACCCTAACCCTAAATTTAGCGCCAACCCTAACCCTAGCCCTAACCCTAGCCCTAACCCTAACCCTAGCCCTAACCCTAACCCTAGCCCTAACCCTAGCCCTAACCCTAGCCCTAACCCTAGCCCTAACCCTAACCCTAGCCCTAACCCTAGCCCTAACCCTAACCCTAGCCCTAACCCTAACCCTAATTTTAGCCCCAACTGCTCTTCTCCTGTCGGCCGGCAGATGGCGATAGATGGCGGGCGCACTGCGCATGCGCCCGCCATTTTCTTTTGCCCAGAAGATGCCGGCGGCCAGGAGGAGCAGCAGGAGGACCCAGGGACACCGGTAAGTATAATAGGGTCCCCGAATCCCCCTATTTCTCTGTCCTCTGATGTGCGATCACATCAGAGGACAGCGAATTACACATTGATTTTTTTTTTTTTGTTTGCAGTCGCCGGTAAACAGTTAATTACCGGCGATCGCAAAACAGGGGTCAGTAAAACCGACCCCGATCATGTTCCTTGGGGTCTCGGCTACCCCCGGCAGCCGAGACCCCAAAGATTCTCCCGGTGCCGGCCGGCGGGCGCACTGCACATGCGCCCACCATTTTGAAGATGGCGGCACCCACCGGGAGCCATGAGGAGCACCGGGGGAGATAGGTGAGTATCGGGGGGCTACCTGGGACCCCTTTTCTCTGTCCTCTGATGTGCGATCACATCGGAGGACAGAGAAATTAAAAAGAGATCGCGTTTTTTTTTTTTTTGCGATCGCCGGTAAACGGTTAATTACCGGCGATCCCAAATGCGGGGTCGGTTAAAAACCCCCCGAATCATGTTCTCTGGGGTCTCGGCTACCCCCGGCAGCTGAGACCCCGGAGAAAATCCGACTCTGGGGGCGCTATTCACTTTTTTTTTAATTAACGGCGCTGTGCTTTAAGTACCCTTAGCGGCCGCCGTTAAAAGGCGTATCGGCGGTCGCTAAGGGGTTAATTCTAATTCTTGTCAAACGAGTTGCTGAGCCAAGGTGCAGAAGAACATCAGGGTGAGAGCAGATCTGAATGAAGCACACAGTAAAGGTACCTTCACACATAACGATATTGTTAACGATATCGTTGCTATTTGTGACGTAGCAACGATATCGTTAATGAAATCGTTCTGTGTGACAGCGACCAACGATCAGGCCCCTGCTGGGAGATCGTTGGTCGCTGAATAAAGTCCAAAACTTTATTTCGTCGCTGGACTCCCTGGAGACATCGCTGGATCGGCGTGTGTGACACCGATCCAGCGATGTCTTCACTGGTAACCAGGGTAAACATCGGGTAACTAAGCGCAGGGCCGCGCTTAGTAACCCGATGTTTACCCTGGTTACCATGCTAAAAGTAAAAAAACAAACAGTACATACTTACCTACAGCCGTCTGTCGTCCAGCGCTGTGCTCTGCACTCCTCCTGTACTGGCTGTGAGCCGGAAAGCAGAGCGGTGACGTCACCGCTCTGCTTTCCGGCTCACAGACAGTACAGGAGGAGAGCAGAGAAGCAGAGCGCAGCGCTGGAGGACAGACGGCTGTAGGTAAGTATGTACTGTTTGTTTTTTTTTACTTTTAGCATGGTAACCAGGGTAAACATCGGGTTACTAAGCGCGGCCCTGCGCCTAGTTACCCGATGTTTACCCTGGTTACCGGCATCGTTGGTCGCTGGAGAGCGGTCTGTGTGACAGCTCTCCAGCGACCAAACAGCGACGCTGCAGCGATCCGGATCGTTGTCGGTATCGCTGCAGCGTCGCTAAATGTGAAGGGGCCTTTATGTTATAGACCTGTGTTGGTGTAAATTGATCACTAAACAATAATCTTCTGTCTCTTTTACTTGAAAAAGGGGCTCTATTTAGTGTTGATCGAGCACAGAAATGTTTGAGTGCTTGGTACTGTAATCGAGCACATTGGAGGCTTGGATGTGCTCAACTCAAATAGCGAGCATAATAGAAGTCTCTAGATAGAGTATCGAGCAGTGCCGAGCACGCTCTCTCATCACTAGCTCTAAGGCTACGTTCACACTAGCGTTGCGCCGCCCTGCGTCAGCGACGCAACGCGCGACGCACGAAAAAATGCGCACAAACGCACGCAAAAACGCGCGTGTTTTGCGACGCGTGCGTCGTTTTTTGACGAGAATCGGACGCACAGAAAATGCAACTTGTTGCATTTTCTTGCGTCCGACGCTAGCGTCGTAAACGACGCAAGTGTCAAAAAACGCCACCCAAAAAACGCACGCGTCCCCTATGTTAAACATAGGGGCGCGTCGCCGCTGCGTCGCCGCTGCGTCGCCGGCGCAACAGCGACGCACATTGGCGGAACGCCAATGTGAACGTAGCCTAATGCATTGAAACACGATCTATTCTGAAACTTTTAATGTTCTACTTCTAACTACTACCAATAAAATAAATCTTCGCTGGACTCATCATCACTTTTTTAAGTTTATTGTCAGTTTTTTAGAGGGATAAATTCCTATCAGAGTTTGGAATTTTTTTCTTTTAAATTAAGTGGCCATGTCATCAGCACTGAGACATAATCGGCTGTATTTCAGGACTGTTAATATTATTATTTATTTTTAGAGCACCATTGATTCCACAGTGCTGTACATTAGGAGGGATTATATACAGAAGGAGCATGACCTAGCCATGTGGGCTTACATTCTGCCGGATAATAGGGAAGAAGGCAGTGTGTTAGGGGATGGTTTGCAGCAGCTCTGGTAGTGGCAAGGTGGCAGCGGGGTCATTGCAGGTTATAAGCTTTCTTGATGAAATGGGTGTTCAAGTTCCGTCAGAAAATTCTAGATGTGGTGGATAATCGGACTGTGAAGGGTTAAACTAAGGAAAATTAAAGCAGGCTTAATTTTGTGCTTTTCGACTCCATCTTACTGTGTTAAGATAAATTATGTTACTAGGCTAAAGTTCATAGCTGTTATGAGACCTTGATTGTTTCAACCTGAACAAGACATGAGACTGAGGTTGTATTGTTCTACGAGACCTTGACGTACAGGCTGTTATGTTTTTGTCTATTCCACATAAACACGGCCATATATGTAGTTTCCAGTTTTCCTGCATTCTTATAGGTTAAGAACTGTGAGCGTGTTCTTATGTTAATTGGCTGAAGTATAATCTGCAAAAATTATAAAAGACGTGACATAATAATAGGGGGTTTAGAGATCTGCTTTTGATCCCCCCAAACAGAGATACATCTCCGTCTGGTTATTCTCAGTTGCCGGCAACGCCCTGTGGATCAATTTGAAAACCACTGAGTCTACCGTGAAGGGTCACTTCAGATCCTCCCTCAACAGGTGGTGTTCTGGTACAGAATTCCAGAAGATGGGGGATACTCAGTAGAAGTTTTGGAGGTCGATTGTGTGAGGTATGAATAAGTGTGGAGTAGAGAATGAGACCTTGAGAGCACTGGAGATTAGATGTTAGAAGATATCAGGAAATTAGTTCAGCGATATACGGAGGAGACAGATTATGGATGGCTTTGTACGTCAATATCAGTAGTTTCAACGGAATGTTTTGGAGAATTAGGAGCCAAAGAAGGGATTTGCAGAGGAAGGAGTAGTGTAGAGACAGGTGGATTAGTCAGGCAGCAAATTTAAGGAAGGACTGGAGAGGTGTGAGAGTGTTTGCAGGGAGGCAACAGAGGAGGATATTGCATTAGTCAAGGCAGGAGATGATGAGGGCATGCAAAACATTGTAGTATCTTTAGGCTATGTGCACACGTCAGGATTTCTGGCAGAAATTTTCCTGACAAAACCTGACATTTCTGCCAGAAATCCGCATGCGTTTTTTTCACATTTTTTTTTTGCTCGTTTTTGATGCGTTTTTTCTTGCGTTTTTTTCCAAATGCATAGAATAGCGGGAAAAACGTGAAAAACACGCAAAATTAATGAACATGCTGCTTTTTTTACTGCGATGCTTTTTTTGTGGAAAAAAAACGCATCATGTGCACAAAAATTGCAGAATGCATTCTAAACGATAGGATGCATATGTCTGCAGTTTCTAATGCGGTTTTATCGCGTTTTTATCGCAAAAAATGCTAACTAAACGCGCAAAAAACCTGAACATGTGCACAAACCCTTAAGGTTGAGGAAAGGTTGGATTATTTGATTAATTCTTTGGTCTTTGAAGCCAAGGGAACACAGGATTTGTAGTAGGAGGGAATGGTCAACTCTGTCAAAGGCAGAGGACACGTCTAGAAAAAGTACAGAGAATTGTCTGTTGGCTTTGACTGCAAGTAAGTCTTTAGTCATCTTGATCAGGGCAGTTTTGGTAAAGTGGTAGAGATGGAAGCTGGATTGTAGGTTGAGAAAGAGCAAGTGAGATGACATTTGGGAGAGTGTGAAAAGTGCCAAAGGGTCGATTTGGATTATTGGATCGCTAGGTGATAAGACGTGGTTTAGTTGGCTTATTTGGCAAGATGAAGGTCAGTTATATGTTTTAACGTAGACCTATAGAGGATAAAGTCTCCTGAAGTCTCCTGCCAAATGTGATGTTCCCTACAGATATTTGGCACAGCTAGAGCACCGATGAAGAAAAGCGCCATGTACCAGAGTTGCCGTCGTTGGTGTCAGAGTGTATTGCATATCTAGGGATTACTGCTTAATTCGGGGCACTTTTGAGTTACATCATAGTATTTCAAAGCTACAATGGGAAGGGAGAGAAAGATGATTGGATCCAATGATGACTGTAACATATGTCATACTGTACATCTGATTGACTAGTTTCCAGACTTCAAAAGTCTGTTTTTGTAGCATATTAAACCTTCACACTTGGAGTTCATTTTCCTAGAATTTCTGCTCTATTTAATTAGTTTTGATGGGAAACCCCTGAGATCACAATTTGTTCTGCCAATTTGTATTTATCATCAGTGTTCTGCAGAAAATAGAGCACAGAAGCAGCACAGACAGTAGAAGGTGTTTTAATATTGGTCTATGTGCATTGTTCTTATTCTCCTCAGGGACATCATTTACCATAATTTAGTTGAGCTTGTTGTTGCCAATCATACATCATGGAGATGCAACACAGATGTGCTGGTGTAAAATGTAAATAATATTAGGGAACTGAATTAATAGGAAAGGCTTCCTGAGCTTAAAGGGAGTTTTTCACCTCCAAATCACAATTTAATTACGTAGTCATATACAGAACATAGCCCCAATAAAAATCATACATTTGTTTTATAAATCTGTCCTTCCAATATCAAAATATAAAGTAAATTAATCCAATCCGTAAACGGTGTAAAGAAAAAATGAAAATGCCAGAATTATTTTTATGTTTTTGGTCGCCACAACAATACAATAAATTGCAATAACATGCGATCAAAACATCGTATCTACCCCAAAATGGTAACAGTAAAATATAAGCTCGGCGATCAAAAAATAAGCCCTCACCCAGTCTCAGATTCTGAGAAATGGAGACGCTACAGGTCTTGGAAAATGATGCCATTTTTTTCCTAAAAAACTTTGGATTTGGAATTTTTTTTACTGTTTTCCAGTATGCTATATGGTAAAATCAATGGTGTCATTCAAAAGTACAACTCGTCCCGCAAAAAGTAAGTCCTCAATGGCTATATTGACTGAAAAATAAAAAAAATATTGGGGCTCTGAAAAGAAGGGGAGCAAAAAATGTAAACGCCAAAACGAACAATTGCAAGGTGGTGAAAGGGTTAAACTAACCCTGCAAAATTTGGTGAGTCACATTCACTTATGTACAAATGGCAAAGTCTGACATGAAGAACATTTATTTTCTGTTCTTGATGCTGAAATATAATCCTGTTTCAGTTACTGTTTCTTTTGGAAATGCAGAACATATGTGGCAAACTTGAACTTTTATTGCCAGCATTTGCCTGTTTTGCTTGGCCATCCTGAGGGTCTCGTTCACAGCTTCCAAATGTAAAAGGTTTGAAAATGGTGATTTATTGGTGCTCACATCACATTAGGAAACTGAATAACATTTTTTTACAGCATAACTGGGTAACTTCCATTTTTTTTTTCACTCTCTTTCAAAAGTCCGAATTATTATTTTTCAGTCAATAGTGCCGCATTAGGAGTTGTTTTTTGCTAGATGAATTGTAATTTTGAATGTGCTGGAAAATAGGATAAGACACAAATCTGCTGTTTCTTGTTTTTTTTTTGTTATATTACTTTTCCATGACATTCAATGTTCAGTAAAAATGATCTGGTACCATAAATCTCCAGGTCAGCACAATCACAACAATACCAAATATAATCCTTTGTTTTCAAATGCAGCAAAACAGAATGTTTTTCTAAAAATAGGGAATAAAGGTGTTTCAAATTTTTAGATCTTTTAATTTGTTCCCCTCGTCAGGGGACTTGAACCTGTGGTCTTCTGATGCTTTATATATTGCAATATCTATGTATTACAGCTAAAGTCAATGTCTTAATGACATTTCAATGCTTTCAGAGATGGACAAACATCTAATGGGTTAAAAGCAGTTAGGGGATCACTCGTGCGAGGGATAAAACTTCTGACTGGGCCCCTAACCAGGTAACCATGTTAATATCCAGACATATAGCTGGTGCAGCTGCTGAAGTGCATCAGGGCCCATAGGTGGAGGGTAGCCCTTGCAGGGCAGTTAATAATGAAGGCAATCTGTCCAGTTGCTCGGCACCCGAGACTTTAAGGGGCCCATTGACACTTTGCTTCCTTCAAAGGCAGCATGTTGGACAGGAAGTCCTGCTGCCTACAGTAGAAAATGGCAGCAGAGCCACAGGAAACTGTCCTCAGCTTGCTACCTGAAGCTTTATCTGTGAAACACTTGTGCTCAGTTGATGACGTAAGCACAGCATGCACACATGTGTCATTTAGAAAGTTCCCAGCGTAGAAGAAAATGCAATGCCGCCGGGGAAAGTACAGAGAGGTGAGTGTTTTTTTTCCCCAATATAGTGGGGAGAGGATAAGGAGCGGAGGGTTGGGGGTATTAGGATGGGATGGGGTTAAGGGATGTTAGATGGACTTCAAGGACTTACAATCGACAGGTGGAGTGGGGAGGAGTACGTTTGATATGGATTAATTGGGTGGTTGGGGAGGATGCTGAATACCTGGTAGCGTCATAATCAATTATGGGGTGGGACAAGACACTATCAGGGACTTATAATTTATTGGGGGGTGAGAGAGGAAGGTTTAAGGGGGAAGAGGACCCTTTGTAATGATTTGGGCAGTGAGAGAAATGGGACTTGCAATGAATTTTAAGAGGCGGTGGAGCAAGCTAAGTGCCCCGTAGCGTCCTCCCCCACAGCCAATTCATTATCAGACCCTGATAAAGTTTTATTCATTATGACGCTATCAGGGACTTTTAATGAAAGGTGGGAAACATAGGAAAGGACTAATTCTTTGTGCACATATTCAGGATTTGTAGCTGAAAACTCCACTGAAAATCCTGATGTGTTGGCAGGAAAAACTCTGCATAAAATATGCATTGTTTCCATGCTTTTTACAAGCGTTTTGGTACAGATTTCTCCCCACTCATTAGTTTGTGTTAAATCAGCTGCAAAAACGCTCAGAGAATTGATATGCTGCAGATCTGAATATGCTTCAAATCTGCAAGGAAAAACTTGGCAACATGTTCACTTTGTCGTTATTTCAAAACACTGCATATTTGCTGCAAAGAAACGCAATGCAAGTACATAGCCTTGAAATTTATTGGGAGAAGGCCACAGAGATTGATTAATTTATATTTATTGAGAGGTGGAAATTATAGTTAATTGGGAGCACATTGTTGACTTATCACTTTATATTTTGAATTATGCATTGCTAATTGCATACTAATGATGTGTTACATGCTTGTATTTACAGTGCAGTGCTGGGTATTTTTATTCAGGAGACAAATGTACTGTATATATACAATATACAGGTGTTTCTCACAAAATTAGAATATCATCAAAGAGTTCATTTATTTCAGTTCTTCAATACAAAAAGTGAAACTTATATAGAGTCATTACAAAAGTCATTATCTCAGTAAATTAGAATAATTAGCAAAAACACTTGAAAAGGCTTCCTAAGTGTTTAAAAAGGTCCCTTAGGCTGATTTCACACTTGCGTTTCAAAACACATGCGTTTAAAAAAAACGCATGGTGAAAAAACGCATGTAAACGCGTGTAAACGCATGTAAACGCTGCGTTTACATGCGTTTTTGCATGCGTTTGCGTTTTTTTTAACATTTCCCCCCAAAAAACTAGGAGCCAAAAAAAGATAACCAGACACCACCAGTGGGAATAGAGAGGGCGTATATGATTGTCTCTCTATATATTGACCCTAGGGGTACAGAAATTTTTACAGCTTGCTACTGTTTCCGGTGTCATGATGGATCTTTCCATGGAGAGCTTTTATTTCAACCTGGATTTCAGCTTCAAGATTTTTCTGGCCTGTGCTTTTGCTTGGGAGCAAGACCGAAACCGCCAAAGATGGAGAAGGAGACAGCGTAGGCGTTTTTGGACGCACCCCATCATTGAAGTGCGTGAGAGCCGTGGAGCCTATCACACGCTCTATGCGGAGCTGAATGCCAACCCGGAGAAATTCCAGGATTACACGAGAATGTCGCAAGAATCGTTCCGGGATTTGCTGTCTCGTGTCCAAGGAGCCATACGGCGACAGGACACACGGCTCCGTAGAGCGATTCCACCCGAGGAACGTCTGCTAGTGACATTACGGTACGTTCCAAATATAAACCAATGACAGTCCAAATTTTGGTTATGACATATATTTTATGTGTTTTTTTCTTTTTGTTATTTTTGTACACACCATAAAAAGAGAAGATTTTAATGTTTTTTATTTGTTTCTTTTTCTTCTAGATTTCTTGCCACAGGAGAGAGTTTATCTTCCCTCCACTTCCAATACCGCCTTGGAATATCAACCCTGTCCGGAATCGTTGTGGACACCTGTCGTGCGTTATGGAATGTACTCCGTGAACATGTGGCATGAAATTTCAGATAAATTTTTGAATGTGTGTGATTTCCCCAACTGTTTAGGGGCGGTGGATGGAAAGCACATCCGCATTATCAAACCTTCCAGAACCGGATCTGAGTTTTTTAACTACAAAAAATATTTTTCGGTAGTGCTCATGGCAATAGCGGATGCGGAGTGTCGCTTCATCGCCGTGGACATTGGAGCTTTTGGCCGTGGCAATGATTCCCAGACTTTCAAGAGCTCGGATATGGGCCGTCGGGTGTATGGCAACAATTTTAATTTTCCCCCTCCACAGCCTCTCCCCAACACTCAAGGCCCACCGCTGCCATTTGTTATGGTTGGGGATGAGGCCTTCCAGATGTGTGAAAATCTCCTGAAGCCATATTCTAGTAGGGACTTGGACCACACTAGAAGGATCTTCAACTACAGACTGACCAGGGCCAGAAGAACAGTGGAGTGCACCTTTGGCATTCTGGTCGCTAAATGGCGCATTCTTGCAACAGCCATAAATCTAAAAGTGGAAACAGTGGACTAGGTGGTCAAAGCCTGTGTGGTTCTCCACAATTACCTCATTGCTAAGGAGCGACCTCACATTGAACTTGATGAACCTGTTTCACACCCACTGCCTGATTTTCAGCATCACCCGATGTGGTGAACTGCAGCCGTTGGTCTTATGCGGGACCAATTTGCGGCCTATTTTGTTTCCGATATTGGACGGGTGTCATGGCAGGACAGTGTTGTGTAAATGTCCTGTTGTATGTTTATCTTTACCAATTATTATATACTGATAAAAAAATTTCAAATTAATAAACTTGAGTGTTGGTTGTGTTGACCGTGTCTCCTATCTTTTTCCTCTCTAAACAAAGGTTGACCAAAGACGGGCAGTAGATATGTATGTATATCATATTTTGTAATCTAAAACCAGGAGTATGCGGCTAGTGTTTTATATCATTATTTGTAAACCAAAATAGGGAGTGCAACAATATAAGAGGTCAATTATGATATTAAAATAATAACTATTACCTCATCATCTATTATTTTAATATCATAATTGACCTCTTATATTGTTGCACTCCCTATTTTGGTTTACAAATAATGATATAAAACACTGGCCGCATACTTCTAAAAATGGCAACCATGTTGATTTATGGGTAACCATGTTGATTTATTGGTAATCTTGTTGACGTCATTGCATCAAGACTGTCATGCTATCTATACCCATCAAGTCAAGTGTAAGAAATAATGAATTCATGATAAACATATACATGCTCATGAATTCACAATTTCTTACACCTGGCCAGGTGAGCATAGATATGTAGCGTGTGACAACCATTGTCACATCATTTGTTAGATATAAATAAGAGAATATGGTGAATATACAAAGCAGTTATCAACTCAATAGGTCAGGTGTCTTAACTTATGAGTTTTTGGATATCTGACCTGTTCAGTTGAGTACTGAACTTGATTTCCACCATTTTCTCTTTGTACTGTCACACTAGGTACAAAAAAAAATGGAAATAACTAATATTTTTTGGGCCAACTCATATCTGTATACTGAAGAAACACATATAGATGTAGTCTTGTATTTTATACTACTGGAGATATGTTTTGGCCCAAAGAATAAGTGTGTGGCGAAGTTTATTGGTGTGTATTGACAGTGGTGAAAGACACAATAAACCAAACATAATTGTTGCAAATTAACTTTTTTTTTATTGAGTTAACAAACAAATTTAAACATTTATTTTTTTTGTACCGCGACGGGTTGTACCGCGACGGCTTGGGGTAGAGTGATGTAACCGGGGGGATGTTAAGAAATGAAGCCTGGCTCACCGTGGAGGAGGCAGAGGTGGCAGGTGAAGGGGCAATAAAACTGGAAGGGTCTGGAAGTTCGGGGATGGGGCTTAACACATGAGAGGCTTGAGACGCACTGGAAGGGTGACATTTCAAAAACCTGACCTGCACATCCAAACATAGACTGAGTGTGAACAGGTGCTGAACCCAGAGTCGCCAACTCGTATATAGTTAAGTAAAAAGGGCAGCACACTGCAGCGCCAAAACATGCAAACTTGAAAACACGAAATTTGAACTGCATTACTGCACTAGAAATATGAAAAATGAGAGCTTTTAGCCATGGCCATATTTATGTGTACCTCGTAGCCACATAAGGGTACTTTTTGTACCTGCACTGGAAGGGTGAGACACAACAGACAATACAGACACATCGGTAGGTTATGGGGGAGGAATACTAAGAGTTTTTTGTTTTTTATGTGTTTTTGGAGTTTTCTTTCGTGTTTTCCTGATAGGGGGATGTCTTGTTGGGCAAATATGTTGTTGCGTGTTGGCGGGAGACACGTCAGGGTCCGGCTCTACTATTTCACAGTCCATTTCCATTGTGGATCGCTCGGCAACGCCAGAGTCCAACTGCATCGTAGTGGGGGGAAACATAAAGCCCTGCCAGGGTCCTGGTGCATCGTTGGGGGGGAACATAAACCCCTCCCAGAGTCCTGCTGCATTGCTGGAGGGGGGGAACATAATGCCCTCCCAGGGTCCCGCTGCATTGCTGGTGGGGGGGGACATAAAGCCCTGGCAGGGTCCTGCTGCATTGGGGTGAGTCCTGCCCAGAAAGCCATGGCTGGGTCCTGCTGCATCGGGGGGGCTGGTGCGATACGCCATGCCTGGGTTCTGCTGCATCGGGGGGTGTCCTGCCCGGAAAGCAATGCCTCGGTCCTGCTGCATCGGGGGGCGGTCCGATATGCCATGCCTGGGTCCTGCTGCATCGGAAGGGGGCCGGGCCGAAAAGCCACGCCAGGGTCCTGTGGCATCGTGGTGTCAGCGGAGGAGGTCTAAGCGGTTGTCACGGTGGTGGCGGTGGGATGTCCAACAGCACTCGTCATCGTGTTGGTGCTGTAGTGGAGTACACCTGTGGATGGAATAGAGGTGGCCGTGCAGTGGTATGCAGCAGAGGTAGGAAGGGATGTTAATCGTGACAGTGACGGCACAGTTGGATATGCCGCCACTGTCTGCTGTAAATTGCGACTCTGCTGTATAGCCTGCACAAAAGCAACATTGCAGGCCTGCATCACACTCAGCTGGAGATCAGGGCTAAGGTGTTCCGACATGCCCTGCTCTATTTGGTTAAAAAAATGATGAGCTGGCCTCTGGAGGTCAGCTTTAACTTGATCAAGGCTTTTGGTGACATCCTGGATCCGGCAATTTAAGAGGTTATGTGACACATCCATTCTGTCACCTAAAGCCTTGATTGCTTCATGTAAAACCAAGCTCAAGTGCAAAAACTCGGGCATGAGTGACCTATCCAAAGCCCTCTGTCGCTGCCGGGATGAGCCAGGGTGCAGTGAAAGAGGACTGTGAATGGGGAATACCTGATGGGCCAGCTCCCTGGTCTCCAGTGAGTGTGGAAGGCCCACCTGCTGCTGCACTGCTGGATGGCTGGGACGGGTCCGTGGCTGCCGGCTGAAGGACCGCTCCAGAACCTGGTGCGACAGTCGTGCTGTGTGTGCTGTGAAAAAAGAAAACCGAAAATTAATACCAAAATATAACAAGACGGTACATCCTGTGGAATTTAAAATTACATATTATGTCAATGCAATACAACCGGAAGCATGTGAGAAATACTTACGTTCTGATGAGAAGGACCGGTCTTAAAAAGGACAGCATACGGTGGTATTTGTACAGCCGGTGCCTTGCTCCGGAGCCACTTGCAGCACGATTCTCTGCGCGAAGGTCCTTGTTGAAGCGGTCCTTCATGGAACGCCAACGTGTTCTTATTTTGTCCACTGTGAAATAACAATAAAATATAATGGAACAGCCGATCAATAACAGACATCAATTTCCAACGTTTCGACAACTTATGTCTTTTTCAAGGAAGTCTACATACAGAAAAAACATGAATATTGCATCAAAAATTAAGATAAAATAAAATACATTGTCTGGCTAAATAAATCCTAAAACAGAAAAGAACTCAAAACAAAAAACGGGGAAGAGACAAATATAACAACTAAGGAAACATATCACCATATGTATATATATTAGAAAAAGGAAAAAATCTGAACACTGTTCATATAGAATATGTAGATAATATAAGATCCAACCGACGTCCATAGGTAAGTGAGGAGGAACAGGAAGAAAAACACAGATAATAGACATGTAGTGAAACATAGAATCCAGCCCCAGAGTAATATATCTTATTTATAGAAAACATATATCATATAACACTGGTGACCCATCTAAAGGATATATCTGCATGCAAAGAACATGTTGCGATCCAAGAAGTGTAGCACCCTGCCAAGAAAAGAAACAGAAAAAAGAAAAGAACTCCAACAAAAGAAAAAGACTCTCTGTACCTGTAGGGAGTAATCACTGCCTATTGAAACCATAAGCAGAATCTGCTATGCAAGGAAGCGGCAGCTTAAGCTATACATAAAAGAGAAATAAATCGAGTATGGGAGGGTGCACCAAATAGAAAAACCAATAGTCCGACCGAGTGTGTATATTACCTCTGATAGCGGTGAATTCGGCGTGCGTCCGGTAATCAGGAGGGCGGTGTGAGGAATGAACCTCCAAGCAGGTTTAAAAGCCGTAAGTCAGTGAGGTAATCGTAACGTAATATCCGGTCACGAGGGTGGAAGGAGAACTTCTAATACTACGCCTGCGCAATCGAACCACAGAGCGCATTATGTAGCAGGTCCGGGGACAGGGGATTCCCCAGGCAGGAAAACAACCATCGCGTGCGCATTCGAGACAAGTCTATGTAACAGGGAGACGGCGCGTACATATGTGAGCCACTGCCCGAATCTGCATGATAGAAACCCCGAACGGACATATAAAAGTTTAATTACACACAGAGAACAAGCGCAAACGTCAGTACCTCAAAGGAAGAACTAGGTTCAAAAATATTTTGTGAGCTAAATCCTATATAAGGGACCCAATAAAACCAAGATACAAACCAAAGTGAATAATGCGATCTTGAGCATAAAACAGAAGCACCCAGAAGTGATACTAAAATATATTCCACAGAATGTGGAGGAAGTGTCACTCAGTCTGAAGACGAACATATTGGGAAGAAGAATAGTGATCATGACGGCATCTGAAAAAAGGGAAGATCAAAGAGACTAGATGAAGTTTACAAAGGAACAGATGTAATATTAAAATAATCATACTATATCATGTAACATACAAAACATCCAAGATAAGTCAATAAAATGTCTATCTTTGCAAAGCCTCATATTCCCTATTTAATCCTCGTGGGTGGAGTGTTTGTAAGGTGAATATCCAAAAGGCTTCTCTCTCTTTAAGCCTCTGAACCCGATTACCACCACGTCTAGGGGAGGAAATACTCTCCAACACTTGAAATTTAAGCTGGGAAATCGAATGCCCAGCCATAATGAAATGGAATGGTACAGGTAACATCATGCGTTTACACCTTATGGTAGACTTATGTTGCGAAATGCTGTCTCGAATATGTTGGGTAGTCTCACCCACATATCCGAGACCGCATGGACATTTGATCAAATAGATCACATAGGCTGAATCGCATGTGAAGAAGCCATTTATTTGAAACAATTTACCCGATCTGGGATGGGAGAAAGTGCTACCTTTGGTGACATTTGAACACTGGGGGCAGTGTAGACAGGGGAAGGTTCCCTGTCTCTGAGTGGCCAAAAGGGATTGACGTTGTAGTGTTCTAGCTGTACCGACGTCCGCTTTAACCAGCAGATTTCTAATATTGTATGGTCTCTTGTAACATATCAGCGGAGGGTTAGAAAATTCAGAAATGGAAGGATACGCCCTCCCTAACAGTGGCCAATGTTCCAATATACAACCTTTGAAACAATTCGCATAACGGTGATATGTCGTAACAAAAGCAACTCTCGCAGATTTTTTCTCTTGATTAGGAGTAGATGAAGATGCCAAACTTAAAAGAGAGGGTCAAATGTGGCGCCTCCGTATGCCAACATCTTCATGGCGTCCTTTGAAGAGCATCATGTATACACCAATAATCTCTTCCAGCAGTACTCAGTGTACTGGAAGAGATTTATTGATGATATTTTTTTGATATGGAAGGGAGATGAGGCATCACTTACTCAGTTCTTCTCAGAGATGAATGTTCAGATTCCTAATTTGAAATTCACTATTGTTAAGGATCAACATAGTGTCAATTTTTTGGACACCTTGATAATCATTAATGATGAGGGATCTCTTGAGTTTGACCTTAACACGAAGTCCACAGATAGAAACAGCTTATTATTGTATTCAAGTTGTCACCCCTCTCATGTCAAACGGTCCCTACCCAAATCACAGGTTCAACGCGTTAAGCGCATTGTGTCAAATCCTAACCTGAGAACGCAGCGTACTCTAGAGATGAATAAAAAATTTCTCGACCGTGGGTATCCACCTTCTCTTTTAAGTTTGGCATCTTCAACACTGCCCCCAGTGTTCAAATGTCACCAAAGGTAGCACTTTCTCCCATCCCAGATCGGGTAAATTGTTTCAAATAAATGGCTTCTTCACATGCGATTCAGCCTATGTGATCTATTTGATCAAATGTCCATGCGGTCTCGGATATGTGGGTGAGACTACCCAACATATCCGAGACCGCATTTCGCAACATAAGTCTACCATAAGGTGTAAACGCATGATGTTACCTGTACCATTCCATTTCATTATGGCTGGGCATTCGATTTCCCAGCTTAAATTTCAAGTGTTGGAGAGTATTTCCTCCCCTAGACGTGGTGGTAATCGGGTTCAGAGGCTTAAAGAGAGAGAAGCCTTTTTGATATTCACCTTACAAACACTCCACCCACGAGGATTAAATAGGGAATATGAGGCTTTGCAAAGATAGACATTTTATTGACTTATCTTGGATGTTTTGTATGTTACATGATATAGTATGATTATTTTAATATTACATCTGTTCCTTTGTAAACTTCATCTAGTCTCTTTGATCTTCCCTTTTTTCAGATGCCGTCATGATCACTATTCTTCTTCCCAATATGTTCGTCTTCAGACTGAGTGACACCTCCTCCACATTCTGTGGATTATATTTTAGTATCACTTCTGGGTGCTTCTGTTTTATGCTCAAGATCGCATTATTCACTTTGGTTTGTATCTTGGTTTTATTGGGTCCCTTATATAGGATTTAGCTCACAAAATATTTTTGAACCTAGTTCTTCCTTTGAGGTACTGACATTTGCGCTTGTTCTCTGTGTGTAATTAAACTTTTATATGTCCGTTCGGGGTTTCTATCATGCAGATTCGGGCAGTGGCTCACATATGTACGCGCCGTCTCCCTGTTACATAGATTTGTCTCGAATGCGCACGCGCTGGTTGTTTTCCTGCCTGGGGAATCCCCTGTCCCCGGACCTGCTACATAATGCGCTCTGTGGTTCGATTGCGCAGGCGTAGTATTAGAAGTGAAAATACAGAGAGTAGAACGGCACTAGAGTAGAGCGTCTCCAAGCAGTCAGGACTATTAGCGGACAGCTGTGTATACAGGCGCCACAATCAGTATGGGAACCGGTGCTCTGCATAAATGTCCAACAAGAAATCCATCAACAGCAGAGAAGAAGAAAATATGCGGCACTCACCCCGGGATAACTGTGAAGATTGTGGTCTTTATTGGAGAAAAATACAAGTTACATCCATCAGGACATCAGGTATATACGAGGGTGCGGTATAGGAGCTCGGACGATGGCCGTTTCGCACACACAGGTGCTTCGACGGGTCCGGACCCAGACCACAATCTTCACAGTTATCCCGGGGTGAGTGCCGCATATTTTCTTCTTCTCTGCTGTTTGTAGTATTAGAAGTTCTCCTTCCACCCTCGTGACCGGATATTACGTTATGATTACCTCACTGACTTACGGCTTTTAAACCTGCTTGGAGGTTCATTCCTCACACCGCCCTCCTGATTACCGGACGCACGCCGATTTCACCGCTATGAGAGGTAATATACACACTCGGTCGGACTATTGGTTTTTCTATTTGGTGCACCCTCCCATACTCGATTTATTTCTCTTTTATGTATAGCTTAAGCTGCCGCTTCCTTGCATAGCAGATTCTGCTTATGGTTTCAATAGGCAGTGATTACTCCCTACAGGTACAGAGAGTCTTTTTCTTTTGTTGGAGTTCTTTTCTTTTTTCTGTTTCTTTTCTTGGCGGGGTGCTACACTTCTTAGATCGCAAAATGTTCTTTGCATGCAGCTATATCCTTTAGATGGGTCACCAGTGTTATATGATATATGTTTTCTATAAATAAGATATATTACTCTGGGGCTGGATTCTATGTTTCACTACATGTCTATTATCTGTGTTTTTCTTCCTGTTCCTCCTTACTTACCTATGGACGTCGGTTGGATCTTATATTATCTACATATTCTATATGAACAGTGTTCAGATTTTTTCCTTTTTCTAATATATATACATATGGTGATATGTTTCCTTAGTTGTTATATTTGTCTCTTCCCCGTTTTTTATTTTGAGTTCTTTTCTGTTTTAGGATTTATTTAGCCAGACAATGTATTTTATTTTATCTTAATTTTTGATGGAATATTCATGTTTTTTCTGTATATAGACTTCCTTGAAAAAGACATAAGTTGTCGAAACGTTGGAAATTGATGTCTGTTATTGATCGGCTGTTCCATAATAAATCTACCTTTTTGAAAGTTGGAAAAATTGAAGCTATTGTGGATTTTATTGAGTGCCGAAGGTTATTTTCTTGTTTGATTCATTTTTTCCTTCTGAGCACCTTCTTATAGTATTGAGTGCGCCATTTCTGATCCTAATATAATAAAATATAATGGTCAGAAAATGGACTTTTGGCCGTGCTCTCTTGACTGTGTGTGATGACAGAAACTCCAAAAAGTTTCTTTCATCACACACAGTCAAGAGAACACGGCCAAGGTCTCTGCTGCTTCACACTGCATTGCAATACTTACCAAATGCATTACGGATCCGTGGCGGGGCATTCTCCCAGCCATCCCACAATGCTTGGGCCACCTCACTCCACAACCGACGGAGCGTACTGTTGACTGCGTGCTGTGGATCCCGGCTGTCCCACAATGGGACTCGCTCCTGAACAAGGGTGATCAGGAGGTCATTATCTATCCGGTCATCGTCCCGTTGTGAAACCTAAAATTAAAAGAAAATCATATAAGTTTGCTCAATCACATTAGGAAAAAAAAAATTAACAGAAGATGAGAAATGGCATGAATATGAAAGTCAACTCAGAAAAGGATTCTACAAGAAAAATTAAAAGAAATACAAGGGTACAGAAAGGAAGATTCAAGAATATTACAATGAGGACAGTCTGCCTTGTATACATACCCTCTGCCATCTTCCCACCGGACCTTGACTCCGCTGCTCCGTCCCTGTCTGTCCCTCAGTAGAAGTGCTCTAAAAAAAAAATCAAATTGTCACATGTGTCGATGTGACAGTGAATACTTACCAAGCTGACGGACAAAAAACTAACCTGACTCACATGATCCACTTCTGACTGACGTGGCTCAAACTCCTCATCAGATGAAGACTCCGCAGAAGACATTCTGATGCATGTTGAAAGAAAAAATAGGAAGAAATTAGGACATGTAGATCCAAAAAATTTAAAATAAATGCATTGGCTAGGATATACTCACATTGCTCTGGGTCTTATCCACCTAAATGCGTCCTGGCAGTGTCTTGTCTTCTTTGGAATCTGATGAGAAGTGACCAGAAACTTCCCCCAACCTCCCTTTTATCACCCTGCTGCTAGGGGGAGGCTTATTAGTGTCTAGACAACCTTATCTACATTCTAGTCAACCTTATCTTAAAAAAACGCATGCGTTAAAAACGCATGCAAACGCATGCACAAAAAAAACGCATGTGTTACCATTGACTCCAATGTATTTTTTGACCCAAAAAAACGCATGAAAACGCATGCGTTTTTATGTGTCAAAAAATCGCCTCTCAAAAATACTACAAGTTGCATTTCTGAAAATGAACGCATGCAGTAAAAAAACGCATGCAATTGAAAACGCGACCAAATGCGTACAAAAAAACCGCATGCGTTTTCAATGTTAAATATAGGGAAAAAAACGCATGCATTTTTTTGTGCAAAAACGCTGCAGACAAAAACGCAAGTGTGAAACCACCCTTAGTCTGTTTCAGTAGGATCCATTATCATGGGGAAGACTGCTGACTTGACAGATGTCCAGAAGTTAGTCATTGGCACACTCCACAAAGAGGGTAAGCCACAAAAGGTAATTGCTAAAGAAGCTGGCTGTTCAGAGTGCTGTATCCAAGCATATTAATGGTAAGTTGAGTGGAAGGAAAAAGTGTGGTCAAAAAAGGTGCACAATGATATTCTAATTTTGTGAGACGGACCTGTACATGACCTTCCTATATTAAGGGCTGTGGTTGTCAGTGCAGCAAGGCAAGTCATGGGCTGGGACATATCAACATGAAGGTCTGACCAGATGGACCGCAAGCAACTGAAAACTGCTCTGATCAGATGATGTCAGCACTCACTAGATGTAAGTATTTATTCTGCAGCTATACTGTATAACTTGAAGTTATACTGTTATTTCTAAAATCTCTTAGACTACATTCTCATATTCGTGTGATAAGTCCATGTGCAGCCAGATTTTTTTATCGGTCTGCTCACTGATTCATAGAGCTTTAAAACACATAGTTTGGTCTTCCTTCCGTCAGGGATGGAAAATGGGCTGGGTCTCAGTAGCTGAAAAGTACCAGTGTCAGCCCTTGGCTCCCTATTTCAGACCAAGATGCCTGACCACCTGTTGGTACTTGTGGGCCTGGAGACAACCTTAAAGAATTTTAATACCTATTTAAGGTTGTCATGCTTTTTTTAATAATCACAAGCATGTAAAAATCTTTATTACTCATGTTTTTTAAATAAATTTAATTTGACAGATATGTAGTGTCTTCCCCATTCTGGACATCACGCAAAGAAGTGTTTTATATCTGACATCTGTTTGGGGATTCATTCCACCAGAGGGGAATGCCTCCGATTTCTTTTCTCTCAAGGCCCCAATCATAACGGAGGGAATTTGGAAGGTTTTGGGGAACCTGACTGATTCTTTTCAATTAGCAGTTTGCCTAGCCCTATTTAAATGTGTTTGTACCATAGTTAGACCCAGAAATATTTTCTTCAGAAACTTACATCTATTGAAAGAGCACATACCTGTTCTTACATGTTGGCCTGATACCTAAGTAGTAAGGAGCACCCAGCTCTCATCAAAACGCCCACTTCCGGTTTTTGACACATGCCCCGCCCCTTTTTGATACCTTCCAACACAAGACCGCCCCACTTCCGGTATTAACCCCTCCCCTCTCCATTCACCGCCCACTCTCCACCCCTCTGTGTGTCACTATCTGTGATGTCACTTCCGTCCCCGCCCCGGAAGCCGCCCTGTTCAGCTTCTGTTACGTCCCCCATGACCGCCCATTCGCTGCCCATCTTGTGGGCTTATGTGGCATTCCTTAAAAGGTGGAGAGGCCAAGTCCGCCCCACTTTCTATCTAAACCTCTCCAGCATGTAAGATTGGGCTTATGTGTCAGTTCCTAATAGGTGGAGAGACCAAGTCCTCCCCACATCCTGTCTAAACCTCTCCAGTGTGTAAGATAGGGCTTATGTGTCGGTCCTTGATAAGTGGAGAGACCAAGTCCGCCCCACTTCCTGTCTAAACCTCTCCAGTGTAAGAAAAAACATGTCTTGACATGTTTTGTGAGAGAAGGCAGTCCCAGGATCCCAAGGGTTAATGACAGGGTGTGTAGGAAAACTTGTCAAGACATGTTTTGTGTGAGAAGGCCGTCTCAGGATCCTGCGACAGTTGTAGCTTTCATAATAATGACGAAATAAAAAAACAGTGTTTAAAAAAAAAAATACATTTATTGTAGCTTCACATAGAGGTATACACAAATCAAGAAATGAAAAAATCGTAAATAGATCTAAAAATTCAGCGTTATACACACAATCCTATAGGTTCCAATACAGACATTTCAAAGCTAACATTTACAAAGTTAACCACACGCTTGGCGACCACGGCGAGATTTTCTGTTTCGGCAGCAAATGACCTCTAGTGTCCGGAGTTGAGGTAGCGAGTACTTGTCATATTTTTTGAAGGGGTTTGACGGGGAGCTCAACATCGTTTTTAATTCGTTCAGAGCGGCTCTGGTCGTATGGTGACCGATCAAGGACGAAGGTATGTTTAATTTGGCCATAGCCCTCATAAAAATGTCCCATCCATGTGAGGCGTTCTTTTTGGTTAGTCCGTGAGTTTGCAGAGTGGTCCGTACAAGGTCCAACAAACGGGTGCCGGGAACGATGGAACCTTTGTAGACAAATTCTCCTTTCTCAGTTCATGTAACAATATCTTTGTGTTGCAAGAAGCTGCTGAGTAGTATATCGGCATTTTTTCAGAAACGGGGGTTGATGTGTTCTATAAGCTCGGGGGCAGAGGGCCGTAGCTCTATTTCAGCCACTGGTGATGGTAATTGTTCACCGTCAGGTGGGATCACAAGATTTAAGTGCATAAGTTCAGAAACGTCGCGTTTAGCATGCAGCAAACTTCTCTGTAGTATTTCGGTGTACCTTTTAATCTTTACATCGTCAGGCAAATCAGTACGTCGTAGAATGGCGCCGATTTCGTCATCTAACCTTTGGAGGGTCGTCTGACGTATGGTAGGCCCAGACTTGCCGATGTTTTTTAGTCTGTTAATCTCATGCGCTAGAACCAAGTACATTTTCTCCGCACGTTCCATCATCTACCGGTTATTAAACTCGTTATTAGCGGTATAGCAATAGCTAGAAGCGGTCCTATGAAACCTCCAGACTGATTCAGCAGATGTTGTTTTCTCCGAATGGACACTTTTTTGTCACTCAGATTTCTTATAGCTCTACGCAATTTCTGTAATATTTTTCTTTGGCGCTCTTTGAGAGGAAGCCGTCCTTTCAGAATATTGAGAGCTATTTCCGCGATGGCAGCGATTAAATCTCTGCCAGCGGTCTCCAGAATAAACTTTCTCTCAGACGAGGATGCTTTCATCAGCTTTTTCAAGAGACCCCAGTTACGTCTCACTCTTTCAGACATGTCAATAGAATGAAGGTTACAGGGTTGAATAATCACCGCAGAAAAAAAATTCACTTTTTAGAATGAATTTTTTCTTTTTGAACGTACGCTGCGAGTAAAGCTGGTGGAAACAACCCCGTTCTTAAACGATATTCCTCGGGCGTATCACCTCTCAAATCTACGAGCAAGAATCCGTAAGGCTCTCGCGTAGCATCTTCGAAAGCTTCTAAGAAGAAACGCGAGTTCCTTGGGTACATCTGCCGGGCCAGAGTGACAATTTGTATTTTATCGCGGGGGTTCTTAAATAGAACCATGTACTTGGTATTCAAGGTGATGATTCTACTCTTTTTCCCCTGACAAAAAACATTTTGAACCAAATAGAATAGGCTCAAGCTTCTATGATGAACATACTTAGTAAACGCTTTTTCCAGTTCTGAATTATAGCTAGCGGCCTCCATGAGATCGTCCACCACCGCCAAGTTGATCTTGTCAGGCAGGAATAGTTCATCTACAAACGTCTGCGGCAAGCCTTCGATAAAACGAATACTAGGGAAGGAATGACTCAGTTCATCGTACATTTTTTGCCAGCAAGAATAAAACCAAACAATATTATCGGGTTTGTGAGATAAATGTGTCATCGCGTGAGCTAAAATCTGTTTGACAAAATAGGATTTTCCAGTTAGAAGGGCCCGTTAGAATGCACGAGAAGTGGTGCTGTAACTGTGGGTCCTTGATGTTGAATGTTTAAGAACTGTGGTGCAGCTGTGTAAATTCCAGAGCACGTTTCTCTTTATACGTCACGACTCTGTCTATAGCTACGCTTCGGTCGCTTGATGGTGCTGTAGTCTGTATCGTATTCTGCACCTGTAGTGGAGATAAAAGGACATGAGCTGTTTGAAGAAAAGGGGGATTCAGCTCTAATAACCATAGGGTAAAGAAGTAAAGTCATCAAACAACTGCCTCTTGGTATAGACGCAGCGTTGAGTTTTGCGTAGGGGTCGAGTTACAATGTCCCAGTACTTTTTGACCCGCACAATACCATTCTGCTCTACGACGAGAGTCTTTTCATTTTCAGGAACTGTAGAGGAAGTGTAAGCTAACACTAAATCTTTTAGACTCTCAAAATTGATAGCGCCGGCGTTAGCGATATTAAGGGTGATGCCTTTCACTTTCAAGACCGTGTCACCCGTGTTTAATTTGTAGCCGTAAGTTTTCAGCCCGACGGATACAAATTCTGTGATGTGACTCCCCGGGGGTATTTCGCTGGTGAGTTCACCCAGGTAGTCTCCTAAGGGCGGCTGCCACTCGCCGTCATGACTTACAAAAATGACGGAGTCCGTGTCGTGGTAAAGACACCGCTCTTGCAATTTGTCTAGAAGGGTGTACAATTCTAAGCGCGGATAAGCTGTCGTGAAGCATGCAACGAAAATGTTGGTGCTTTTGTTGGCGGTGCGGTGTTCTTTTGTGTATTTCCAATTGACAGTCGCCGTATTGTCACTGATAAAGTTTAGCTCTGAAACCTCATAGTACGGGAGAAAGACGTACTCAAATAGTTCATCGGCGTTGTTCACGACGCTGGTGGTAGGTAGGTTAGAGCGCTGCGCAAACTTACCCCATAAAGAGTTTAAGAATAGTTTAGCGATTTGTCTTTTAGCTGAATTTGGCTCTATATGATCGGGGTCTAACTTTATACCTTCTTTTTCAAGATAGGTGGCTACATAGTCTTTTTTCATGGTATGATCCGTGCACCACGCGGGATAACCCTTGGCTTCATGTTTGTGTCTAAGATGTAAATCGATGTATTGCACAAATAGATCGGTAGTCGTCTCTTCAAAATGCCACATCTCGTAAATTTGTGCTAGCCTGTAACCCTTCTCCACCACCATTTCTAACTCTATCGTGCCCCACGTACCCGTCAGTGCCCTCTCTTCCTCCGAATGAGTGCAGGGAGCAGCTTCTGAATGCAAAACGCATGTGTGACAGAGGGGAAAGATCAATTTTTTGTTCATTTTAACAGGAAGCACAGGGAAAAACAAATACCTGGGCGGGTAGACTTTCACTTTGGCTATGCCAAAGTACTGCTTGATATAGCCAAAGTGTTCATAGATTATTTTAGGATGTCCTACGGGGTACACTTTTGTTTTATTGACGTATGGGTATAAACTGGTGAAATCGTAGTACTCTATAGTTTCACCGGGTTCCTGTTTGTGATAGAGCTTGATGGCGTTAGTACGACCCCCGCAGAGTGTCACGGTTCTGGGAACTGCATGTGGCGCAGAAACGCTTCTAGGGCAGAGTTTTTTTCAACCATCTCACGCCATTCATGCTCCCACAATACGCGGACGGCGAACCCTTGTTGAAGTAAGAAACGTTTCTTCACCTCAAACATGCGATACAATTGCCCGTAAGTGGTCTTTGTGAGTTTGTTTGTGTCATTCTCGTTATAGCAAACAGGACAACTGTGATTAAGACAACCCCGAAATTCAAAAGCCGTGGGGCATCCGCTAACGAGCGCATAGCCATCTAGAAAAAAGTTTCCTACTCTTTTCTCACCGCCGTTCAAAGCGTGTTGCAGATCTAGGTTCTCTGTACGCGCTACGTACATTAACCATTGAATAGTGGGGGACAAGTAACGTTTATGCTTTTTGTGATAATTATACGCCGGCAAAATGTCTATTTTGTTTTCTTGGAGAAATTTAAAGCGGTACATGGCCAAACAAACAGATGCTAGCGTCGTAAGCTGAAACGGATCTATATCGATGAGTTTTTCAGTAAATTTATTTTGTAATTGTTTTTTGGCCGTCATTTCCATGACGCGCTCACGATACACAACGCAGGCGCATCTCAAGACCTCTACGTCCTGTTGACAGTAAGCTTTGAGCTCAGCTTGCAAATCAAACGTATTGTTTTTCACAGATTCGTACCACGTTTTGAATTCCTTTTTCTCACTATGCGTCATGTACTCTATGCCGTAATAGCTAGCAACTGGCATAGGCCCTACATAGGTCTGATTTTCACCAGTGTTAAAAAAATGTGGAAAGCAACCCTTAGCGCCTGAAAATCCCATAGCTTGTGGCAACTTACTGAGCTTCGTGGGAATGAAATTTAAAGAGTCGATGAATCTCATGTCTAAATCGGGTAATGATACGCACGAAAGACGACCGCCTTGTGCTATGATGTTGACGCGTAGCTTCTCACATATCACCTCTTTAATGATAAAGTAGAAATCGTATCGAGCCGCATTGTGAGCTATAAAAGTGTAGCCTACATATCATCCCTTTGTAAAAAAAAATGTACAAAATCAGTAGTACACGTTTTACCCTCAAACTCCCAGCTAGACACCCCGTGCAAATCCGTGGCAAAAACGTAATTGGTTTAGATTTCTTCGGCATATAGCGCTGCATGTAACATAGATGATTATCAAATCTGTTCACCGGAACGCCGCAAACGGTACATCGTACACCAACACAGCGGTGTTCGTCATCTGCGGTTTGGGGGAAGCAACGATAGCATCGCTTGCAGAAAAATTTAAGTTTACAAAATGACCAGTCAGTCTCAGCGAGACTTCTGTGGAGTTCTAAGCAATTCGCCGAACGACAAAATACCCGACAGCGGGGACATTTCAGTTGTTCCCCGGCTGTATCAGCGCCAGCCGCCCGCTGACATGCGGCACAAAAGTATTGACAAGAGTGATTATTTTTGTGATGAAATGCGGAACTGCACTTTTCACAAAAGAATTTCGCTCCTATGAATTCTTCTATATTTTTCATTCCATAATAATGATTATCGTGATGTAGAATATATA
This sequence comes from Ranitomeya imitator, assembly GCF_032444005.1. Lineage (NCBI taxonomy): Eukaryota > Metazoa > Chordata > Amphibia > Anura > Dendrobatidae > Ranitomeya > Ranitomeya imitator. The sequence goes on along the minus strand of NC_091283.1, from coordinate 723,347,978 downwards.
ATATTTTGTCTGTGGGTTCTCTATCCATGTGAAAATAGCGCCAGTCTCCCTGACTAAAGTATAGAACTTTAATGGTAACGTTTCAAATACGTCTCAAACACGCTAATGTCGCTAAAGCTCACTAGTTGATCGTCGGGTAGTTTCAAATTTCTGTGCAACTCTGCCGCACTTTTCATTAAATCAGCGTCAGGCATGTCTTCTTCAGCCAGTAAGGCGTAGAGAGATGCTGCGAAACACTGATTAGAACCATAGTTGTTAAAATCAAACAACATATGGCATTTCTGATGAATAATTCGCGTGTAAACTGTAGATCTCAATCGTCTGCATTTTGTACCCCCCCGTCTATTCCTCACGACGCTTACTATTCATTTTAAGCAGTCACCGGCGATGCACTCGGCGTTGCTTTGCAAGACGTTGCCCACGGCATTTAGGAAAGCAGTCACGTCAAAATTATCTCTACATTGCTTAAAACCTTGGACTGGGTTTAGTCTATCGTCCCCTTCTAGTCTTAATTGTATAGTCGCCCGGGTCGATATCCCTCATGATCCTATCCAGTAACGTTTGAATAGAACCGTGTATGATCTCCAAACTTTCTTCAAAGGATCATATATTGTCTAAGTTCACAAATCTAAAATGGTCGATATACTGATAGGCGTTGAGGTTACTCATCTCCCTATGAACATGAAATAAGTGTTCCAAAAACGGCGAATGCTCGCCTATGTCTGGTGTATGAGGCGGTGAAAACTGTGACGCCGCTCCTTGGCGGTCTTCGCTCGAGATTTCAACGTCGGAGACTGTAGGTGTCTCCGCCGCTGAATTCTGCGGCGCTTCTGGGAATTGCGAATCTATCGAGGATTCACAATCTGTCACCTCAGTGTTGGCGGTCAGTAAAACCTGAAGAGCTGTAGTGTTCTGTGGGGTTAGCGCTTGCATAACGTGTATTTTTATATTTTTCTATCTACTGGCTAACACGGTACCAAGATATATATCTTTCCTACACACCCTGTCATTAACCCTTGGGGATCCTGGGACTGCCTTCTCTCACAAAACATGTCAAGACATATTTTTTCATACACTGGATAGGTTTATACAGGAAGTGGGGAGGACTTGGTCTCTCCACCTATCAAGGACCGACACATAAGCCCTATCTTACACACTGGAGAGGTTTAGACAGGATGTGGGGAGGACTTGGTCTCTCCACCTATCAGAAACTGACACATAAGCCCAATCTTACATGCTGGAGAGGTTTAGACAGGAAGTGGGGCGGACTTGGCCTCTCCACCTATCAAGGAATGCCACATAAGCCCACAAGATGGGCGGTCATGGGGGACGTAACAAAGGCTGAACAGGGCGGCTTCTGGGGCAGGGACGGAACTGACGTAACAGGTAATGACACATTCAGGGCGGCTTCCGGGGCGGGCATGGAACTGACGTCACAGATAGAGACACACACAGGGGTGGAGATTGGTCGGTGAATGGGGAGGAGAAGGGAGGTGTTAAGACCGGAAGTGGGGCGGGCTTAGTGTTAGAAGGTGTCAAAAAGGGGCAGGGCACCTGTCAAAAACCGGAAGTGGGTGTTTTGACGAAAGCTGGGTGCTCCTTACTACTTACCTAGCATTTGCTACTGGCCCATATGTGTTGATTTATAGTGAGTTGTTTTGCAGAACTTTAGCAATTACTATATTGTTCGAATGTCAGTGCCATACTGGAGCGACTCAGATCCACCATGAGACACTGTTTTGTCCTTGCTGTTTTAAAGGGTTTTTTTCCACTACTATGGGATTAATCATTAATCCCTAAGAAAGGTTATCTATATCAGATCCATTGGGGGCACAACAATCGGTACCCCACTGATCAACTGTTACCAGCTCCGGCGGCGACTGTATGTAAACGGTGTAAGCAGTGGAACACCAGACCTCTGTATAAGCATTTAGAGGCCGCTTCAGGTTATTGCAGATTATCTTCCATACAAATGATTATATGATCTGCAATACCCATTGGTGGCCACTAAACAATATACAGCGCTGTGGTGTTCCACTCCATATACTATTTATATCCAGATGCTAATGAAGTTGGTACCAGCTGATCAATGGATTAGTCAGGTTGCTACCAATCTGATATTGATACAACGTATCCCAAGGATAGAATTTATATTTAAATGAGAATGACCTGGACAACATCTTTTAAATGTATACAGACCATAGCACTCTTAATTTATTAATTGAACACACTGCACAAATCATCAATATGTTTTTTTTTCAAGCCATTAAAAAACACTAGTGAAAAGTGATTGGATGCAAATTGGCCTCCAAATTTATTTATCTCTAAAACTCTTAGGCCGGCATCACACTTGCGAGTTTTACGGACGTAAGAGCGCAGAAACTACGTCCGTAAAACTCGCAAAAAATACGGCACAATTATTCTCTATGCCCCTGCTCCTATCTGCCGTATTTTACTGATCAGTATTATACGGCTTTCTACGGCCGTAGAAAATCGCAGCATGCTGCGTTTGTCACCGTATTGCGCAAATAAAACGCCAATGAAAGTCTATGGAAGCCCCAAAAATATGGATTACACACGGACCAGCAGTGTGACTTGCGAGGAATACGCAGCGCTGTTTGAGAGAAAAGCCGGTAATTCAGTGCGGTGTACAGTAAAATCACACTGACAGCTTACATTAGAATAGGTAGAATAAATGTGTACACATAGAATAGCCTGGGAGCTTTTCTAGGAAAGTTCCCACGATCTATGAACAGCCAGCAGAGGGCGCATCACCGCAAATGCAGGTAAATATAGGTCATTGACCTACTTTACCTTCATTCCCTGTGGTTTTGCAGCGAGGAGTAGTGCTGCATTAGCAGAACTCCTGGCTGCAAAATGTTTTAACCCCTTCAGATGGATTTACATCGTTGGACTTTACAGATCTGCGGAAGGTATGGCTATTGTTGGTTTATTATGTTATTTTTGTTACAGAACGAGGGTCTTCAGTGATTGGATTGGGCGTTAAATAAAATATTACAACAACCTTTGTTTTTATTTCATTAAAATAATTTTTAATAATGTGTGTGTGTTTTTTTAACCCTTTCATTCAATTGGATTAATAATGGATAGGTGTCATAATTGACGCCTCTCCATTATTAATTAGGCTTAATGTCACCTTGAAATAGCAAGGTGGCATTAACCCTTCATTACCCCATATCCCACCGCTACACGGGAATGGGAAGAGAGTGGCCAAGTGCCAGAATAGGCGCATCTTCCAGATGTGCCTTTTCTGGGGTGGCTGGGGGCAGATGTTTTTAGCCAGGGGGGGGCCAATAACCGTGGACCCTCTCCAGGCTATTAATATCTGCCCTCAGTCACTGGCTTTACTACTCTGGCGGAGAAAATTGCGCGGGAGCCCACGCCAATTTTTTCCGCCATTTAACCCTTTATTTTAAGAGCTAGAACGGCCAAATTTTGCAGATGCACACTACTAACATTAGTAGTGTGGATTATGCAAAAAAATGGTGATATGAGATGGTTTACTGTATGTAAACCAGGTCTCATATCATGTCGGGTTTAGGAAGGAGAAAGCAAAAGCCGGCAATTGAATTACCAGCTTTCTGCTATATCGCGGCTGTATGAAGTAAGAATATATATACATATATGTGTCTACTGACATATATATATATATATATATATATATATATAGACAGTATATATGTTTTTTTTTTTTACACATGGATCCCTTGTATAGCCGTATGTTGGTTTTGCAAGCCTGCGATAAAAACACGCAGTACGGATGCCATACGGATTACATACGGAGGATGCCATGCGCAAAAAACGCTGACACACCCTGCCTACGGAGGAGCTACGGACCACTATTTTGGGGACTTTTCAGCGTATTACGGCCGTAATATACGGACCGTATTTTCATACGCTGTGTGTGACGCCGGCCTTAGAGCTCATTTTTGGGTCAGAACCTGAGCCAATTAGAGAATTTTCTGGTACATTGGTGAGTGAGCCAGTCCAACTTTGGCTGTAGAACATACAAAATTGATACAAACCAGGGTGTTTTTCTCTAGCAATGGTAATGCCATGAAGACTTTATTTTATATGCATCATCCACCTTTTAGGAATGTTATACATTTCTACACATGAACATGAAATGATTGGCTTATTAATATCTGTACTCAACAACTGCTTTAGGCAAGTTCATTACACGTAAAAATCCTTTATTTTGAGCATATCTGTGCGTAATTTGTCTTATGATTTTGAAATGAAGAAATCAGCTACAACTTTGATGTTGCTGCTAAATATAACCATGTTCTTGAGCTTGAAATCTAGATTACTGTTGTGGCTTACGTTTTTCAGCACATCCTTTCTGTAATGTTTGCTTGAAGTCTGATAATTGTCAGAATAACTTCTATCTATGTGACTTTTCAGCTTTTTTTACTGTATTCATTGTGAAATGTGTGAATGCTGCTCGACATCTAGTGGCCTCCACCGAACACTGCATAATGTGGGGTTTTTTTTACTTTAAAGTACAGAAGGTCAAATTATATAATTCTCTGGGAAAGCAAACACAGTTGTGTGAAAAAGTGTTTTCCCTTCCTGATTTTGTATTATTTTCCATGTCTGTCACAATTAAATGTTTCAGATCACCAGACAAATTTAAATATTAGACAAAGATAACACAAATCGACACAAAATGCAGTTTTTAACCCCTTATTGACAGAGCCAATTTGGTACTTTATGACTGAGCCAATTTTTACAATTCTGACCACTGTCACTTTATGAGGTTATAACTCTGGAAAACTTTAACGGATCCCGCTGATTCTGAGTGTTCTGAATGTTTTTTCGTGACATATTGTACTTCATGTTAGTGGTAACATTTCTTCGATATTGTCCACAGATAAGAAGAAATGAGGGCACTCACCAATCTTCACAGGATTCAATACTTTATTAACGTGATCTTCACATAAAAATCATGGCCGGAGCCTACAGCGGTACAGCTTGTGTGAGCAGGGGAGCGCCTGGACGACGGCCGTTTTGCGCTGTGCCTGCGCTTCTACGGGTCCATGGAGGCTCCGGCCATGATTTTTATGTGAAGATCACGTTAATAAAGTATCGAATCCTGTGAAGATTGGTGAGTGCCCTCATTTCTTCTTATCTGTGGACTATATGATTTTCTTCTAAGAGGTGCACCCGAGTCAGGAGGTCGATAGCTGTGGTTCTTAGTGTCTGATCAGCACGCTGTCTATATCGGGGGTGACTCTATGCTGTGGACAAGCTGTGCCACCCGTATTTTTTCTTTATTTGGATTTCTTCGATATTACTTGCAATTATTTATGAAAAAAAACAAAAAATTGCATTTGTTTACACAAAAATGATTTTTCACCCACAAATTCTTAGTTTCTTAAGGGTATCAGGAAAAATTAGACCACAAAAGTTGTTGTCCAATTTCTCCTGAGTACGTCGATACCCCATATGTGTGGGTAAACCACTGTTTGGGCGCACCGCAGAGCTTGGAAGAGAAGGAGTGCGTTTTACTTTTTCAATGTAGAATTGGCTGGAATTGAGATCGGACGCCATGTCGCGTTTGGAGAGCGCCTAATGTACCTAAACAGTAGAAACCCCCCACACGTGACCCCATTTTGCAAACTGGACCCCCAAGGAACTTATCTAAATACTAGATTGTGGCCCGATTCTAACGCATCGGGTATTCTAGAATATGCATGTCCCCGTAGTATATGGACAATGATGATTCCAGAATTCGCGGCAGACTGTGCCCGTCGCTGATTGGTCGAGGCAACCTTTATGACATTATCGTCATCATGGCAACCATTATGACATCTACGTCGATACTGTGCTCGCCTTGTGGCCTCGACCAATCAGACGCGGGATGTCTACGTCCTTTATGACATCATCGTCGCTGTGCCGGTCGCTGATTGGTCGAGGCCTGGCGGCCTCGACCAATCAGAGACGCGGGTTTCTACGTCGATACTGTGCCCGTCGCTGATTGGTCGAGGCAACCTTTATGACATCATTGTCGCCATGGCAACCATTATGACATCATCGTCGCTGTGCCGGTGCCTGGCGGCCTCGACCAATCAGACACGCGGGATTTCCAGGACAGACAGACAGACAGACGGAAAAACCCTTAGACAATTATATATATAGATGTGGTGAGAACTTTGAATGCCCAAGTGCTTCACAGAACTTTATAATGCAGAGTCGTGAAAATAAAGAAACATTTTTTCCACAAAAAAGATTTTTTACAAAAAAGATTTTTTAGCCCCCAAGTTTTTATTTTCACAAGGGTAACAGGAGAAATTTGACCCCAGAAGTTGTTTTCCAATTTGTCCTGAGTATGCTGGTACCCCATATGTGGGGGTAAACCACTGTTTGGGCGCACGGCAGAGCTCAGAAGGGAGCACCATTTGACTTTTGTGCGCAAAATTGGCTGTTGTGTTTGGAGACCCCCTGATGTACCTAAACAGTGGAAACCCCCCAATTCTAACTCCAACCCTAACCCCAACACACCCCTAACCCTAATCCAAACCCAATCCATAATCCTAATCACAATCCTAACGATAATCACAACCCTAACCCCAAAACAACCCTAATCTCAACCCTAACCATAACCCTAATCAAAACCCTAAATCCAACACACCCCTAATCCTAATCTTAACCCTAACCTCAAACCTAACCCTAATCCCAATACACCCCTAACCCTAATCTCAACCCTAACCTTAACCCTAATCCCAAACCTAACCCTAATCCCAAATGTAACCCTAATGCCAACCCTAACCCTAATACCAACCCTAATCCAAACCCTAATCCCAACTCTAACCCTAACTTTAGCCTCAACCCTAACCCTAACTTTAGCCCTAACCCTATATTTAGCCCCAACCCTAACCCTAAATTTAACCGTAACCCTAGCCCTAACTTTAGTCTCAACCCTAACCCTAGCCCTAAGGCTACTTTCACACTTGCGTCATGTGGCATCCGTCGCAATTCGTAGTTTTGGACAAAAAACAGATCCTGCAAATGTGCCCGCAGGACGCCCATAGACTTGTATTGCTGACAGATGGCCACACGTCGCGTCCGTCGTGCACTGGATCCATTGTGTTTTGGCGGACCGTCGTCACAAAAAAATTTTCAATGTAACCTTTTTTTCGTATGTCGCGTCGGCCATTTCCGCTCATGCGTGGCCTTAACTCTGCCCCCTCCTCCCCAGGACATAGACTGGGCAGCGGATGTGTTGAAAAACTTCATCCACTGCCCACATTGTGCACAATTTTCACAACGTCCGTCGGTACGTCGGGCCGACGCATTGCGACGGCCCCATACCGACGCAAGTGTGAAAGAAGCCTAACCCTAGCCCTAACCCTAAATTTAGCCCTAACCCTAACCCTAAATTTAGAAAGATTTCAATTACTTCTTACATGAGCGATATCAATAGTTGAGAAACTGGACAGTATAATGCTCCATACAGAATAATGAGCCCCATATATTGCTCCACACAGAATAAGTGACCCCATATAATAACATGAGCCACATATATTGCTCCATGCAGTATATAATAGGCCAATATATTGCTCCATACAGTGTGAGTCCCATATATTGCACTATGCTGTATAATGAGCCCCATGTAATGCTCCATAAAGAATAACGAGCCCTGTATATTGCTCCATACAGTATTATGAGCCCTGTATAATGCTCCAAACAGTATAATGCACCACATATAATGCTCCATAAATAATGGGCCCCATGTGATGCTCCATATATAATAGGCCCCATATGATGCTCAAGTATATGATGGGCCCCGTATTTGATGCTCCAGTGTATGATGAGCCTCATATAATGCTCCAGTGTATAATGAGCCCCATATATGATGCTCCAGTATATAATGGGCCATATATCATGCTCCAGTGTATAATGGGCCCCATATATGATACTCCAGTGTATAATGGGCCTCATTTATAATGCTCCAATGTATAATGAGCTCCATATATGCTGCTCCAGTGTATAATGGATCCCAGATATGATGCTCAAGTGTATAATGAGCCCTATATATGATGCTCCAGTGTATAGTGGGCCCCATATATGATGCTCCAGGGTATAATGGGCCCCATATATGATGCTCCAGTGTATAATGGGCCCCATATATGATACTCCAGTGTATAATGGGCCCCATTTATGGTGCTCCAATGTATAATGAGCTCCATATATGCTGCTCCAGTGTATAATGGACCCCAGATATGATGCTCAAGTGTATACTGAGCCCTATATATGATGCTCCAGTGTATAGTGGGCCCCATATATGATGCTCCAGTGTATAATGGGCCCCATATATGATACTCCAGTGTATAATGGGCCCCATATATGATGCTCCAGTTTATAATGAGCCCCATATATAATGCTTCTCATTGGCTGCAGGTCCTTACTCCTCTGCGTCGGCGTCCTCCAGCTCTCTGCACTGTGACTGCTTAGGCAGAGGGCGCACAGACGTGACGTCATCACACCCTCTGACCTGAACGTCACAGTCAGAAGACGCAAAAGACGCTGTAGCCGTTGAGCAGGGAGAGGTAATTATCGCAAGTGCCAGGAGCCCTGAGCAAGTGGGGAGCCATTCGCGGGTGCCGGCACAGGCACCAGGCCCTCATAGCACACTGGAGTCCCCAACGGCGAGTGGGCCCCCTCTGCCTGGGCGTGCCTGGTGCTGACGCAGTCCCTGAAACAAACCACATCACCTCAGTTTTTTGTGCCCTATGCACATTTAACCCTAGCTTCACCTGTGGGCAGAAACAGTATTTGCCCCTCGATGAAGCTATAGTGAAATTTGTGAATTGCATTAATTTAATTATAACCACTCATTTCTTGATCTTTATAAGACTGTCTCCACGTACATATTTTAAATGCTTTTAAATGTTAAAAATAGTCATGTGCTTGAATTATATATGGTATGTGTAGTCTTTCTTTATAGGTTTAATTAAATTATTTTATTCCAAGATCTATTATCTAAATTGTACTGTGTAGGAAAACTCCTTTAACATTATTTTTATCACTATTCTTTTGTACAATGACTGGTATGCTTTAGGTCGCGGTCATGAAATTCAACTTATAGACAAATATTCTGGCATTTTACTTTAGTATTTCCTGATGTAATTTGGAATTCATTTTAACATTAATGATGAGCAATCTCCCTTGCCCAGATGCAAAAAATAGACCCAGATCATGATATACCATCTATGAAATGTGATGGTGGTAATGAGGGTTTTATGATGCAAAGCAGTGTTTTGGTTTTTGTTTTTTTTGCTTTCCTCAAACATAACTCTTTTTGTTTAAACCAAAAAATTTTATTTTGGTCTTACCCATTTCCACAAAAATAAAAATTGTCCCAATAACTTTCTGGCTTGCCCATGTGATTTTTTAGCAAACTGCAGATGTGCCGCAATGTTCTTTGTGGAACAATGTTCTTTGTGGAAAGAAGTGACTTTCACCTTGCAATTCTGCCATATACTGTAGCTAAAGTGACCTTTAATTGCACACACGTTCCATTGTACACTTACAAAAATTTGTTGTGAAGATCAGACTTTGATAGATCTCTGGTTGTGTACCATCTTGGGTGTCAGGTCCGAGCATTCCTACATGAACAGTTTCCTGGAAAGTTGATTGGTTATCGTGGGCCAGTTGAATATCCACCAAGGTCTCCTGATCTGACCCCCCTTAACCCCTTTACCCCCAAGGGTGGTTTGCACGTTAATGACAGGACCAATTTTTACAATTCTGACCACTGTCCATTTATGAGGTTATAACTCTGGAACGCTTCAACGGATCCCAGTGATTCTGACAATGTTTTCTCGTGACATATTGTACTTCATGATAGTGGTAAAAATTCTTTGATAGTACCTGCGTTTATTTGTGAAAAAAACGGAAATTTGGCGAAAATTAGGAAAATTTCGCAATTTTCCAACTTTGAATTTTTATGCAATTAAATCACAGAGATATGTCACACAAAATACTTAATAAGTAACATTTCTCACATGTCTACTTTACATCAGCACAATTTTGGAACCAAAATTTTTTTTTGTTAGGGAGTTATAAGGGTTAAAAGTTGACCAGCAATTTCTCATTTTTACAACACCATTTTTTTTTAGGGACCACATCTCATTTGAAGTCATTTTGAGGGGTCTATATGATAGAAAATACCCAAGTGTGACACCATTCTAAAAACTGCACCCCTCATGGTGCTCAAATCCATATTCAAGAAGTTTATTAACCCTTCTGGTGCTTCACAGGAATTTTTGGAATGTTTAAATAAAAATGAACATTTAACTTTTTTTCACAAAAAATTTACTTCAGCTCCAATTTGTTTTATTTTACCAAGGGTAGCAGGAGAAAATGGACCCTGAACGTTGTTGTACAATTTGTCCTGAGTACACAGATACCCCATATGTGGCGGTAAACTACTGTTTGGGCGCATGACAGAGCTCGGAAGCGAAGGAGCGCCGTTTGACTTTTCAATGCAAAATTGACTGGAATCGAGATGGGACACCATGTTGCGTTTGGAGAGCCCCTGATGTGCCTAAACATTGAAACCCCCCACAAGTGACACCATTTTGGAAAGTAGATCCCCTAAGCAACTTATCTAGAGGTGTGGTGAGCACTTTGACCCACCAAGTGCTTCACAGAAGTTTATAATGCAGAACCGTAAAAATAAAAAATCATATTTTTTCAGAAAAATTATCTTTTTGCCCCCAATTTTTTATTTTCCCAAGGGTAAGAGAAGAAATTGGACCACAAAAGTTGTTGTACAATTTGTCATGAGTACGCTGATACCCTATATGTGGAGGTAAACCACTGTTTGGGCGCATGGGAGAGCTCGGAAGGGAAGGAGCGCCGTTTGACTTTTCAATGCAAAATTAACAGGAATTGAGATGGGACGCCATGTTGCATTTGGAGAGCCACTGATGTGCCTAAACATTGAAACCCCCCACAAGTGACACCATTTTGGAAAGTAGACCCCCTAAGGAACTTATCTAGATGTGTTTTGAGCGCTTTGACCCACCAAGGGCTTCACAGAAGTTTATAATGCAGAGCCGTAAAAATAAAACAAAAATTTTTTCCCACAAAAATTATTTTTTTAGCCCCCAGTTTTGTATTTTCCCGAGGGTAACAGGAGAAATTGGACCCCAAAATTTGTTGCCCAATTTGTCCTGAGTGCGATTATACACAATATGTGGGGGGGAACCACTGTTTGGGCGCATGGGAGGGCTCAGAAAGGAAGGAGCGCCATTTGGAATGTAGACTTAGGTGGAATGGTCTGCAGATGTCACATTGCGTTTGTAGAGCCCCTAATGTACCTAAACAGTAGAACCCCCCACAAGTGACACCATTTTGGAAAGTAGACCCCCTAAGGAACTTATCTAGATGTGTGGTGGGCGCTTTGATCCACCAAGGGCTTCACAGAAGTTTATAATGCAGAGCCGTAAAAATTAAACAAAAATTTTTTCCCACAAAAATTATTTTTTAGCCCCCAGTTTTGTATTTTCCCGAGGGTAACAGGAGAAATTGGACCCCGAAATTTGTTGTACAATTTGTCCTGAGTGCGCTGATACCCCATAAGTGGGGGGAACCACTGTTTGGGCGCATGGGAGGGCTTGGAAGGGAAGGAGCTCCATTTGGAATGCAGACTTAGATGGAATGGTCTGCAGGTGTCACATTGCGTTTGCAGAGCCCCTAATGTACCTAAACAGTAGAAACCCCCCACAATTGACACCATTTTTGAAACTAGACACCCTAAGGAACTTATCTAGATGTGTTGTTAGAGCTTTGATCCCCCAAGTGTTTCACTACAGTTTGTAACGCAGAGCCGTGAAAAAAAAAAAAAAAACTTTCCCCCAAAAATTATTTTTTAGCCCCCAGATTTGTATTTTCCCGAGGGTAAGAGGAGAAATTCGACCCCAAAAGTTGTTGTCCAATTTGTCCTGAGTACACTGATACCCCATATGTGGGGGGAACCACCGTTTGGGCGCATGGGAGGGCTCGGAAGGGAAGGAGTGCCATTTGGAATGCAGACTTAGATGGAATAGTCTGCAGACGTCACATTGCGTTTGCAGAGCCCCTAATGTACCTAAACAGTAGAAACCCCCCACAAGTGACCCCATATTGGAAACTAGACCCCCCAGGGAACTTATCTAGATGTGTTGTGAGAACTTTGAACCCCCAAGTGTTTCACTACAGTTTATAACGCAGAGCCGTGAAAATAAAAAATCTTTTTTTTTCCCACAAAAATTATTTTTTAGCCCCCATTTTTGTATTTTCCCAAAGGTAACAGGAGAAATTGGACCCCAAAAGTTGTTGTCCGATTTGTCCTGAGTATGCTGATACCCCATATGTTGGGGTAAACCCCTGTTTGGGCACACGGGAGAGCTCGGAAGGGAAGGAGCACTGTTTTACTTTTTCAACGCAGAATTGGCTGGAATTGAGATCGGACACTATGTCGTGTTTGGAGAGCCCCTGATGTGCCTAAACAGTGGAAACCCCCCAATTATAACTGAAACCCTAATCCAAACACACCCCTAACCCTAATTCCAAGAGTAACCCTAACCACACCTCTAACCCTGACACACCCCTAACCCTAATCCCAACCCAATTCCCAACTGTAAATGTAATCTAAACCCTAACCCTAACTTTAGCCCCAACCCTAACTGTAGCCCCAACCCTAACCCTAGCCCTAGCCCTAACCCTAGCCCTAACCCTAGCCCTAACCCTAGCCCTAACCCTAGCCCTAACTCTAGCCCTAATCCTAACCCTAACCCTAGCCCTAACCCTAGCCCTAGCCCTAATCCTAGTCCTAGCCCTAACCCTAGCCCTAACCATAGCCCTAACTTTAGCCCCAACCCTAACCCTAGCCCTAACCCTAGCCCTAACCCTAGCCCTAACCCTAGCCCTAACCATAGCCCTAACCCTAACCCTAGCCCTAACCCTAACCCTAGCCCTAATGGGAAAATGGAAATAAATACATTTTTTTTTATTTTTCCCTAACTAAGGGGGTGATGAAGGGGGGTTTGATTTACTTTTATAGCGAGTCTTTTAGCGGATTTTTATGATTGGCAGCCGTCACACACTGAAAGACGCTTTTTATTGCAAAAAATATTTTTTGCGTTACCACATTTTGAGAGCTATAATTTTTCCATATTTTGGTCCACAGAGTCATTTGAGGTCTTGTTTTTTGCGGGACGAGTTGACGTTTTTATTGGTAACATTTTCGGGCACGTGACATTTTTTGATCGCTTTTTATTCCGATTTTTGTGAAGAAGAATGACCAAAAACCAGCTATTCATGAATTTCTTTTGGGGGAGGCGTTTATACCGTTCCGCGTTTGGTAAAATGGATAAAGCAGTTTTATTCTTTGGGTCAGTACGATTACAGCGACACCTCATTTGTATCATTTTTTTATGTTTTGGCGCTTTTATACGATAAAAACTATTTTATAGAAAAAATAATTATTTTTGCATCGCTTTATTCTCAGGACTATAACTTTTTTATTTTTTTGCTTAGGATGCTGTGTGGCTGGATCGTTTTTTGCGGGACAAGATGATGTTTTCAGCGGTGCCATGTTTATTTATATCTGTCTTTTTGATCGCGTGTTATTCCACTTTTTGTTCGGCGGTATGATAATAAAGCGTTGTTTTTTGCCTCGTTTTTTTTTTTTTCTTACGGTGTTTACTGAAGGGGTTAACTAGTGGGCCAGTTTTATAGGTTGGGTCGTTACGGACGCGGCGATACTAAATATGTGTACTTTTATTGTTTTTTTTTTAATTTAGATGAAGAAATGTATTTATGGGAATAATATATATATATTTTTTTCATTATTTAGGAATATTTTTTTTATTTTTTTTCACACATTTGGAAATTTTTTTATTTAACTTTTTTATTTTGTCGCAGGCACTGTGAAGCCACCTCCCTCCCTGCAGGACCCAGATCTGCGGCCATCTTGGATCCGGGCCTGAAGCAAGCAGGGAGGGGCTCAGGGAAGCCCGCAGGGAGCCCCCTCCCTGCGGGAAGCTTCCCTATACCGCCGGCACATCGCGGTGTGCCAGGGGTTAATGTGTCGGGGGCGGTCCGTGACCGCTCCTGGCACATAGTGCCAGATGTCAGCTGCGATAGGCAGCTGACACCCGGCCACGATCGGCGGCGCTCCCCCCGTGAGCGCTGCCGATCGCATATGACGTACTATCCCGTCGGTGGTCATAGGGGCCCACCCCACCTTGACGGGAGAGTACGTCTAATGTCAGAAAGGAGTTAAGGTACCTTCACACTCAGCAACTTTACAACGAGAACGACAATGATCCGTGATGTTGCAGCGTCCTGGATAGCGATCTCGTTGTGTTTGACACGCAGCAGCGATCTGGATCCCGCTGTGCCATCGCTGGTGTGAGCTAGAAGTCCGGAACTTTATTTCGTCGTCAGGTCGGCGTGTATCGTCGTGTTTGACAGCAAAAGCAATGATGCCAGCAATGTTTTACATGGAGCTAACAACCAGCTACAATGATAAGTACGTCACTGGATTGCTCCTGCATCGTTCTGGAGTTGCTGTGTTTGACGTCTCTACAGCGACCTAAACAGCCACGCTCCAGAGATCGAGTCGTTGTCTATATCGCTGCAGCGTCGCTGAGTGTGACGGTACCTTTAAGTTTCCTTCACACTAAACGATGCTGCAGCGATCCAGACAACGATCCGGATTGCTGCAGCGTCGCTGTTTGGTCGCTGGAGAGCTGTCACACAGAACGCTCTCCAGCGACCAACGATGCCAGTAACCAGGGTAAACATCGGGTTACTAAGCGCAGGGCCGCGCTTAGTAACCCGATGTTTACCCTGGATATCATCCTAAAAGTAAAAAAACCAAACGCTTCATACTTACCTTCGGCTGTCTGTCCCCGGCGCTGTGCTTCTCTGTACTGGCTGTGAGCACAGCGGCCGGAAAGCAGAGCGGTGATGTCACCGCTCTGCTTTCCGGCCGCTGTGCTCACAGTGAGTGCAGGAAAGCAGAGCGCCGGGGACAGACAGCCGAAGGTAAGTATGAAGCGTTTGTTTTTTTTAACTTTTACGATGGTATCCAGGGTAAACATCTGGTTACTAAGCGCTGCCCTGCGCTTAGTAACCCGATGTTTACCCTGGTTACTAGCGAAGACATCGCTGAATCGGTGTCACACACGCTGATTCAGCGATGTCTGCAGGGAGTCCAGCGACCAAAGAAAGTGCTGGCCCTCTAGCCCCGACCAACGACATCACAGCAGGATTCTGATCGCTGCTGCGTGTCACACTGAACGATATCGCTAGCGAGGACGCTGCAACGTCACGGATCGCTAGCGATATCGTTTAGTGTGAAGGTACCTTTAAGGTACCTTCACACTCAGCGACGCTGCAGCGATACCGACAACGATGTCGATCGCTGCAGCGTCGCTGTTTGTCCTCGGCGCTGTGCTTCTCTGCACTCCTCCCGCACTCACTGTGAGCACAGCGGCCGGAAAGCAGAGCGGTGACGTCACCGCTCTGCTTTCCGGCTGACCGACGCTCACAGCCAGTGCGGGAGGAGTGCAGAGAAGCTGAGCGCCGGGGACAGACAGCGGTAGGTAAGTATGTAGTGTTTGTTTTTTTTACTTTTACGCTGGTAACCAGGGTAAACATCGGGTTACTAAGCGCGGCCCTGCGCTTAGTAACCCGATGTTTACCCTGGTTACCAGTGAAGACATCGCTGGATCGGTGTCACACACGCCGATCCAGCGATGTCTGCAGGGAGTCCAGCGACGAAATAAAATTCTGGACTTTCCTCAGCGACCAACGATCTCCCAGCAGGGGCCTGATCGTTGGTCGCTGTCACACAGAATGATTTCCTTAACGATATCGTTGCTACGTCACAAAAAGCAACGATATCGTTAACGATATCGTTATGTGTGAAGGTACCTTTAGACTTTTATCTTTGGGGTCATCTGAAGGCAATTGTCTAGGCTGGGAAGATAGGAGATGTGCAGCATCTGAAACAATGGATACTAGAAGCCTGCGCTAGCATTTCTTCTGCGGTGTTGCTATCAGTGTGTCAAGATTGGAAGAAGAGGGTTGCATTGACAATCCAACACAATGGGCAGCACTTTGAATACATTTTATAAGTGGTCATAAACTTGTAAATAACTCATGAAAGAATAAAGTTACGTTAAAACCAAGCACACATTGTTTTTCTTGTGAAATTCTCAATAAGTTTGATGTGTCACATGACCCTCTTCTCATTGAAAATAATAAAGTTGAATCCAAAATGGCCAACTTCAAAATTGCCACCATGGTCACCACCCATCTTGAAAAGTTTCACTTCTCCTATATACTAATGTGCCACAAACAGAAGGTTGATATGACCAACCATTCCCATTTTATTAGCATGACATAAATAAGTCCTATGTCGAAACGCATAGGCTAACACTGTGCCTAACGCCGGTATGTGCATGATGTTGTAACAGCTAGTTTCATTCTAAGTGGTATACTATATGGGATTATATTTTAACTATGTATAAATAAATGTTGGGATTTTAATCCAGATCCCTATCTTCTCTGCTGGAATATCTTCATTTTTCTGCGCTGGGGTTGGTAAAAACCGACCCGAATCATGTTCTCTGGGGTCTCAGCCACCAAACACTTGGGGGTGCTATACACTTATTTCTCAGTGCCATTAAAAAGCGGCGCTGAGGAATAAGTACCCTTAACTGCCGACGTTAAAAGGCGTCTCAGCGGTCGTTAAAGGGTTAAAGTGCACATACTTTTGCAACTCATACATAACAACAAAATGATAGTCTAATATTTTTGGCTCATTTGTTTGATTTACTTTTAGGACTTGTGTGAAAATCTGATTTTGTTTTAGGTCAAAGTTTTGCAGAAATATGATAAATTCTGAAGGGTGCCCGGAGGTATTATCTTTTTGGCAATACAACAATGTTTAAAGAAATCAATAGAATCCCAAATGGTAACACCTTGAGAAAAAGTTACAGTCACGCACTTGCTCAATAGACTCTTTCTGCATTGAAAGATGATGACGCACACTAATGCATAATAATCTTTTTCTTTAGTTTTACTGATTTTATGGAAAGCTACCAAGTAGACCTATTTGCTGAATGGGAACAATTGCTGTTCACATTAATCAGTGCTGTTCTCTATGACAGCTGTCTCGTGACAGCCTGGACATCACATGTACACAGATATGGGTCATTGCTGCTTGTTTTTTCATAAAGGATGACTTTATTTGGAATACACAGAAGGATTGTCTCATTCATTAGCCAAATGTAATATCAATTTACCAATACAGGAATTATCAAGAAGAAACGTTTTAGAATTATGTTTTTTTTCACAGGTGAAACACTTGATTTATTCACTGTAATTACAATATGTAATATAAAATTGTACAATCAAATTCAGAAGAAACATATGAAATATTTATAAAAGAGAAGTAAAGTATTTTATGTGAATTTTTTTTTACGTTAAATGGGTGGCTCGAAGACGTACTAAATTTCAATGTAAATCCCAATTTTTTAGTGCAGTAATATAAGCTATTTTCTAATATACACTTTCAATAGTGTAATAGGCATTCCCACTCCTGAAAACACCAATCGCGCAATGTGTATAGTGTCATGCAGTTTTACATATACTGTAAATAGTGATGTGTGTATTATATAATGTGTTTTGGTGATGCACAGCATGTAACTAATATAACGTGTTAATGTATAATGTGTATAGGATTAGACTAGGGATAAGATAAGTACTGTTTGTATTGTTATAGCAAGTGCTGATTGGCAGATTTTCATGTACACTGTACATGGGCACGAAGATGCCAATCAGTGGTGGGGGTGCAATTATATAGAGCTCATGTATATGGAGGACTGCATGGCAGCAAGTTTACTAGAGGAAAGTACTGCAGTGCCCAGGCGCCGGAAAGGTCAGAGAGGCCCTGCGCCTGTGCACTGCAGTACTTTGCTCTGCCCTCAACAGGGCAGACAAAGTACGCCTGCGCCGGAGCCGCGGCGTGAAGACCAAAAGAGGACGTCATGGAATGAAGATGGGAGGCGCCGGAGCGGACCTGAGACACCCATTTGACAAGACCGCAGCGGGACCGCCCCTGGGTGAGTATAATCTAATGTCTTTTTCTCCTCTTTCAGGATACATCGGGGGCTTATCTACAGCATTACAGAATGCTGTAGATAAGCCCCTCATGACGGTGAGCTTACCTCACCATCAATTTTGGGGGTGACAGGTTCCCTTTAAATGACACATTGCTGGAATCAGGGTATCTGTTTCTACATTATCCTGTTCTCTTGATGATTGGTCTAGCCCAATGTGGGAGTGGTTAGGGCCAATAAAAGGCAATGACTTCCTGGTTTAGTCAGTTAATGTGGGGAGTTTGTTGGTGAGAGTTGCTAGGGCTAGTTCACGGTTCAGTAGGCCGAAGCACGGTGTGGGCAAAGATGTTCTATCAGCATGAGGTAATTCAAAATGCCCTACGGACATTCCTACAACGTCCGGAGCCTAAGGAAAGCAAAAAGAAACCTTTCATGCAGTGGAATATGGGCGTGGGACCGTGTGAGGGAAATATTGCGAATCTCAAGCATGCTGAGGGTCCTGATTGGGAAACCCTAGGGCCGAACGTGAGAACAGGAGTGAGATGTTCTGTATGGAGGCAGCAAGTGATGGAGGGTGCTGTGCCAGATACTCAGTGTTAAAGGTTGCTATACTTGAACCGTTCAGTAAAGATGAACTTGTTAGAATGAACCGGATGTCCCTTATTGAATGTGCGACTGTTCCTGGAACCGAGATCGTGGAGACAGCGGACGTCTGCGGCCAAAACGTGGGTGAACTGCACTGAACCTACAGCACATGGGAACTGGGACACCATTTATTTGTGGGGTGCCTGGATATGGAAGAAAAACAGCTCCTCACCCATGACTACTATGCTGTGCACCTTACAGATTAAGTCAGACTGCCATGTTACTTGGATCATTGGACTGACCATCTGCTCTCCTGATGTAAGCCTGACAGCATGTACCACTCAGGTCAGGAGAGCAGATGGCCAGTCCAAGGATTCTGATGCAATCCTCTGGTACACTGCAGTCTGACTGAATCACTGACACCGGCAGAGGAGTGGACAGGATTATAGGTGGGGAAGGGGTAAATATTAATTTGGCATTAACATACAGTTGTGCTCAAAAGTTTGCATACTCCGGCAGAATTTTCTCTGAAAAAAGGCTAAAAAAGCAAAAATTCTGCCAGGGTATGTAAACTTTTGAGCACAACTGTATGCTTGAGTTGCTGGAGTGCGACAAAAAATTTTAAGGGTCTTCAGCAACACAACATGATAACGTACAAAAATAAGTTACATATCCCAAAAGGGCTGCCCAAGCCTTATTTCAAGATACTTTTAGTTGGGTACATAAATATGACCTGAAAAATTCACCTTAAGGGACTCTGCCTGTATTCTAAACTCGCATTTAAGCCTCCTCACACACAAATAATGAATCAAGCCTGTAGTGTTTAGTCATATCTGCAAAAGACTGTAGGCCCAATTCATGATTTGCTGAGGTTTTATTTAGGATGCAGTCAGACT
This sequence comes from Ranitomeya imitator, assembly GCF_032444005.1. NCBI lineage: Eukaryota > Metazoa > Chordata > Amphibia > Anura > Dendrobatidae > Ranitomeya > Ranitomeya imitator. The sequence continues at coordinate 723,328,348 of NC_091283.1, read as the reverse complement.
AATAATGCGAGGGTCGCATCACAGGCCTCAGACTGGCCATCAGCTCTCCTGTCCTTATCATTATAGCATGTACAGTTACGTCCATATATATTTGGACAGAGACAACATTTTTCTAATTTTGGTTATAGACATTACCACAATGAATTTTAAACAAAACAATTCAGATGCAGTTGAAGTTCAGACTTTCAGCTTTCATTTGAGGGTATCCACATTAACATTGGATGAAGGGTTTAGGAGTTTCAGCTCCTTAACATGTGCCACCCTGTTTTTAAAGGGACCAAAAGTAATTGGACAGATTAAATAATTTTAAATAAAATGTTCATTTCTAGTACTTGGTTGAAAACCCTTTGTTGGCAATGACTGCCTGAAGTCTTGAACTCATGGACATCACCAGACGCTGTGTTTTCTCCTTTTTGATGCTCTGCCAGGCCTTCACTGCGGTGGTTTTCAGTTGCTGTTTGTTTTTGGGCTGAAGTGTAGACTTTAACAAGTGAAATGCATGCTCAATTGGGTTGAGATCAGGTGACTGACTTGGCCATTCAGGAATATTCCACTTCTTTTCTTTAATAAACTTCTGGGTTGTTTTGGCTTTATGTTTTGGGTCATTGTCCATCTGTAGTATGAAACGACGACCAATCAGTTTGGCTGCATTTGGCTGGATCTGAGCAGGGTATATTATAGTTACCCAGCAGGGTCTAACAGGTACATGAATTGTCCTTTTTAAATTGTTTTGTTATTTTGAAAATAGAGTTTTTTAACTTTGTTCATTAAAAGTTATATGCTAGAGTGTTGTTCACTTGGTTGGCTGTTGTGAAGGGGTTTCTCTTCACCATGGAGATTATTCTGCGATCATCCACCACTGTTGTCTTCCGTGGGCGCCCAGGTCGTTTTGCATTGATGAGTTCACCAGTGCTTTCTTTCTTTCTCAGGATGTACCAAACTGTAGATTTTGCCACTCCTAATATTGTAGCAATTTCTCAGATGGGTTTTTTCTGTTTTCGCAGCTTAAGGATAGCTTGTTTCACCTGCTTCGAGAGCTCCTTTGACCTCATGTTTACTGCACAGCAAAACCTTCCAAATGCAAGCACCACACCTCAAATTAACTCCAGACCTTTTATCTGCTTAATTGAGAATGACATGACGAAGGGATTGCCCACACCTGTCCATGAAATAGCATTGGAGTCAATTGTCCAATTACTTTTGGTCCCTTTAAAAACAGGGTGGCACACTGTTGTGAATTCTGTGGCAGAGCTCCCTCCTGTGGTCACAAGTGGTACTTCGGCTGGTTCTCTCTGTGAGCTTCCGTTGGTGGAGGAAAGTGGTACTGTGGCTTCTGAGTTTCCTTCCTCAGGTGATGTGGTGAAGTCGTTAGGTGCTGCTCTATTTAACTCCACCTAGTGCTTTGATCCTGGCCTCCAGGCAATGTTCTAGTATTGGACCTGTTTCCTCCTGGATCGTTCCTGTGGCCTGCTGCTCTTCATAGCTAAGTTCCTCTTTGCTATTTGTTTGCTGTTTTTTTCTGTCCAGCTTGTCAATTTGTTTTTTTCTGCTTGCTGGAAGCTCTGGGACGCAGAGGGTGTACCTCCGTGCCGTTAGTTCGGTGCGGAGGGTCTTTTTGCCACCTTTGCGTGGTTTTTGTAGGGTTTTGTGTTGACCGCAAAGTTACCTTTCCTATCCTCGCTCTGTTCAGAAAGTTGGGCCTCACTTTGCTAAATCTATTTCATCTCTACGTTTGTCTTTTCATCTTAACTCACAGTCATTATATGTGGGGGCTGCCTTTTCCTTTGGGGTATTTCTCTGAGGCAAGGTAGGCTTATTTTCTATCTTCAGGCTAGCTAGTTTCTCAGGCCGTGCCGAGTTGCATAGGGAGCGTTAGGCGCAATCCACGGCTGCCTTTAGTGTGGTTGGTGAGGATTAGGGATTGCGGTCAACAGAGTTCCCACGTCTCAAAGCTCGTTCTTGTTTTTTGGGTTATTGCCAGGTCACTGTATGTGCGCTGACCTCTATGTCCATTGTGGTACTGAATTACCTTTCATAACAGCACACTCAAATGAAAGCTGAAAGTCTGAACTTCAACTGCATCTGAATTGTTTTGTTTAAAATTCATTGTGGTAATGTCTATAACCAAAATTAGAAAAATGTTGTCTCTGTCCAAATATATATGGACTTAACTGTATTTCTATGCAGCTGTCATGCTCAGACCAGAAGAGCTGACGGCCAGTCGAAAGATTGCTATGTGATCCTTTCGTGAGTCATACGTACGGCAGTCTGTCTGCACCCATAAAGTCAATTTTTTTTTCTTTTTTTTGTTTTGTGGCATTTGTTGATTTTTTTGTGAGGCTCATCTGCTTCAAGAATTTTGTGTAAAAGCAAAAATGCTCTGTATTTTTGCCTTTAACCCCTTTCCGACATCGGGCATTTATTTACGCCGATGTCAGACACCCTCCCTTTGATGTGGGCTCTGGCGGTGAGCCCACATCTTTCCCGGGACATGTCAGCTGTTTTGAACAGCTGACATGTGCCCGCAATAGCCACGGGTGGAATCACGATCCACCTGCGGCTATTAACCAGTTAAATGCCGCTGTCAAATGCTTTCGCCTCATTCGAAATAAAAATCAAACCTACACATATTTGGTATCGCTGTGTTCAGAATCATCTGATCTATCACCAAGAAAAAGATTAACCTAATCGCTAAAGGGCATAGTGAGAAAAAAAGTCAAAGTGCCAGAATTAGGTTTTTTGGGTCGCCGTGACATTGCATTCAATTGCAATAACGGGCGATCAAAAGAACGTATCTGCACTAAAAGGGTATCATTAACAAGTAAGCTCAGTGCACAAAAAAATAAGCCTTCACCCAACCCGAGATCACGAAAAAATAGAGACGCTATGGGTATCGGAAAATGGCACAATTTAAAAAAAAAAAAAAGTCTGGAATTTATCACTTAGATGAAAAAGAACCTAGACATGTTTGGTGTCTATGAACTCATAGTGACCTATAGAAACATAATGGCAGGTCAGTTTTGGCATTTAATGAACCTAGTAAAAAAGCCAAGCAAAAAACAAGTTTGGGAATTGCACTTTTTTGCAATATCACCGCACTTTGAATTTTTTTCCCATTTTCTAGTACACAACATGGTAAAATAAATGGTGTTGTTCAAAAGTACAACTCGTCGCACAAAAAACAAGCCCTCTCACAGCCATATAGACGGAAAAATAAAAAATTATGGCTGTGAGAAAAAGGGGAGCGATAAAAGAAAATGCAAAACCAAAGAAAGCTACAGGGGTTAAGCGGATAAACCTTTTTTCTTTTTGACTTTAGAGCAAAATATTGAATGTTAAAATTTGCACAAATTTTTTTTAACCATATTTAAATTCACTCCTAGAAAGGGGTGTGGTGTGAAATTTAACAAAAATGTAGCAATTTAAAAATTTACTTGCGTACTTGAACAAAATGAAAAACATTTTTAATTTTGCGCAAAATTCATGAGCCGTGTACCATATTTTGAAGAATTTGCCACAAAAAACATCCACAAATACCACTTGATAAAAAAAGGAAAATGACTTTAAAAGCACCAAGTGATAAATTGGGCTCATAGTCTTTTACACGAGTGACTAAACTCTACGGACCCGACTTATTATTTATGGAGTTTAAGTTACTTTTCTTTTGTTTTGTGGTATCTGTTGATATTTTTTTCACCAAATTCTTAAAACTGCCATTCATGAATCTTTTGCAAATTAAGAAATGTACTTTACTTTTGTCTTTAACCTGTTTTGAACTTTTTAGTTGAAATAGTTGCATTTTCTGCTAAAATGTCGCTGAAAAAAATCAGTAGTATATAACATAACTGCATAGCCATACATAATCTGGGGAAAGACTCGTGCATTTGCGTAAAAATGTTGAGACTTTTTACAAAGTCAATGATGACTTCGCCAAAAACATGTGGAAAACAAACCATGCTAACAGTCATAAACATCAACAAACATATAAACTACGCTTTTGAAAAGGCACAAATTGAAAGAATACGGCGGAAATAAAATTCAGACTAAGAAAACTGAAAACTAGACAAAAGGCGCAAATAATAAATTGATCAGTAGAATTACTTTTGTCTCCGCATCCTTCAATTCTAGTTAGTGGAGGAGGCTTGAACCCATTTTGAAATCTAGAGTTCACATTTTCAATGTACTGTACGTAATTGAAAGGCAACCTGTCATCCAAAAAATTATATATAACTGCAAGGCAAATACCATTATAAATATGTGCATCAGCCTAATAGGATTGGTAACTTTCAGGGAGAAAAGAAAGCTATATTCTCCCTGCTGCTGATCACTTCTACTCAAATGGATGGTGCTTGGGCAGTGAATAATCAGCTGTAGATCAGGATGCCAGTCAAGAAGTAGTGATTACAGCACGATCACTGCATACTGAGCGCTGACTGATCACAGCCCTGGACTGGAAGCGAGCAGCTGCAGGGAGAATATAAGTTCATCTTCTCCTTGCACATGCAAACACCTACATATGTTTTTAAAGTGGTAATTACTAGAGTTGAGCGACCTTGACCTTTTTATAGTCGAGCCGGGTTTCGCGAAACCCGACTATCTCAAAAGTCGAGTCGAGTGGAATCGGCCGATTATCGCGAAAAGTCGGGGATCGACCGAAACACGAAACCCAATGCAAGTCAATGGGGGAGCATAGTCGGCAGTGAGTAGAGGCCAGGAAAACATGTACAGAGCCCATTGTATTGGCAAAAACATCCATTCTTGCTACTGAAGCTTGTCAATCGTAATTTAGCTTATAATAATTGTAAGGCATTTGAAATTGAGGGTCATTTGGCTAAAGTTGTGGGGGGTAGGGCTGGTTCAAGCAATTAGTGGGCCCAGGACATCTGGACCACGTCACGGCAGTGGAGCAGGGAGAGGTAAGTATTTCAACTTTGCAAGTGCTGTGATCCTGAGCAAGCAGGGGGGGCCCACTCGTTGGCATTGGCACTGGCACAGGGCCCCTCAAAGTACAGCGGTGTGTTTGCACGGCGGGGGCGCCTCCCAACGGCAGCAACACTTTTGCGTACTATGAGAGGCCCTGTGCCAGTGACGTCACCAACGAGTATTCCTCCCCCCACCTGATGAAGGAACCTGCACCTTCATCTACACCTTCCTCTTTGTCCCCGTGTAATATGGTATGGTATGCGGGAAGGGGGACCTGACTTTCAGCAGGGTCACTATCTTGCAGTGTAGCGTGCACGGGGAATGTTGTGTTATGGGTCAATGTACCAGCAGACTCATCTATCACTGGCTGGGCAATGGGCAGGATGAGGGGGAAACAGATATGGGCCCAAAGAATAAAGTGGGCTAAATGCAGTTAAAAATTGGTAACAGGACTAACCAGGGGGCATTGCTTTGTTCAGTGGAGGACAACTGGAATGAGAGGCTGACACAGAGAGTAGGCCCAAATCAGTAAGTATTCTAAATGCAGTTCAAAATTGGCAACAGTAGTAAACCGGCGGCACAGCTTTGTTCACTGTAGGAGAACAGCAAGGAGCGGCAGACACAGATAGAAGGCCCCAACCCAACTAGTAGGCCTAATGCAGTGTTGTTTTCAACAACTACTTAAGAAGAGCCAGAAGATCGAAGCAATGGAGACGAAACCTGGGGAACACCTTGGAGTGGAACACACCGTCTCTACACCCCATACCTAATTAGTAGGCCTAATGCAGTGTAGTTTTCAACAACTACTAAAGTGGAGCCAGAAGATCGAAGAAATGGAGACTGGAGAGGAAACCTGGGGAACACCTTGGAGTGGAACATACCGTCTCTACACCCCATACCCAATTTGTAGGCCTAATGCAGTGTAGTTTTCCACAACTACTAAACGAGAGTCAGAAGATCGAAGCAAAGGAGAGGAAACCTGGGGAACTGTTGTGAATTCTGTGGCTGAATTCGCTTCTGTGGTCACAAGTGGTATTGCAGTCTCTGGGCTTCCTCCCTCAGGTGTTTTGGTGAGCTCGTTGGCTGCCTTGCTATTTAGCTCCACCTGAGTCTGTCTTCCTTGCTCCTTGTCAATGTTCCAGTGTTGGATCTGAGCTACTGCATCTTTCCTTGGGCCTGCTGCTCTGCTAGATAAGTGCTTCTAGTTTGTTTTCTGTTTTTTCTGTCCAGCTTGCTATTAACTTTTGCTGGAAGCTCTGAGAAGCAAAGGGGTGCACCGCCGTGCTGTTAGTTCGGCACGGTGGGTCTTTTTGCCCCTTTGCGTGGTTTTCGTTTTAGGGTTTTTTGTAGACTGCATAGTTCTCTTTGCTATCCTCGCTCTGTCTAGAATATCGGGCCTCACTTTGCTGAATCTATTTCATTCCTACGCTTGTCTTTTCATCTTGCTAACAGTCATTATATGTGGGGGGCTGCCTATTCCTTTGGGGTATTTCTCTGAGGTAAGTCAGGCTTGTATTTCTATCTTCAGGCTAGTCAGCTCCTCAGGCAGTGCCGAGTTGCATAGGTAGTGATAGGCGCAATCCACTGCTGCTTATAGTTGTGTGAGGATAGATCAGGTACTGCAGTCTACAGAGATTCCACGTCTCAGAGCTCGTCCTATTGTTTTTGGTTATTGCCAGATCTCTGTATGTGCGCTGATTACTGCACGCTGTGTTGCCTGATTGCCAGCCATAACAGTACAAGGAGCCCCACCAATGATTCCCAATAGAGGGAAAAAAGAAATCCTGACATCATTTTTTTTTCTTAGCTCTGTCTTCAGTCTTTTTTTTCCCCTAGACATTAGAGTGCTTCAGGACACAGGTGTGGACATGGATATTCAGGCTCTGTGCTCCTCAATGGATAATCTCGTTGTAAATGTACAAAAGATTCAAGATACTATTGATCAGAAATCGATGCTAGAACCAAGAATTCCGATTCCTGATTTGTTTTTTGGTGACAGAACTAAATTCCTGAGCTTCAGAAATAATTGTAAGCTATTTTTGGCCTTGAAACCTCATTCTTCTGGTAATCCTATTCAACAGGTTTTGATTATTATTTCTTTTTTGCGCGGCGACCCACAGGACTGGGCATTTTCTCTTGCACCAGGAGATTCTGCATTGAGTAATGTTGATGCATTTTTCCAGGCGCTGGGATTGCTTTACGATGAGCCTAATTCAGTGGATCAGGCAGAAAAAAATTTGCTGGCTCTTTGTCAGGGTCAGGATGAGATTGAGTTATATTGTCAGAAATTTAGAAAGTGGTCCGTGCTCACTCTATGGAATGAATCTGCACTAGCGGCTTTGTTCAGAAAGGGTCTCTCTGAAGCTCTTAAGGATGTTATGGTGGGATTTCCTATGCCTGCTGGTTTGAATGAGTCTATGTCCTTGGCCATTCAGATCGGTCGTCGCTTGCGCGAGCGTAAATCTGTGCACCATCTGGCGGTATTGTCTGAGAGTAAACCTGAGCCTATGCAGTGCGACAGGACTATGACTAAAGTAGAACGGCAAGAACACAGACGTCTGAACAGACTGTGTTTCTATTGTGGTGATTCTACTCATGCTATTTCTAATTGTCCTAAACGCACTAGGCGGTTCGATAGCTCTGCCGTTATTGGTACTGTACAGTCCAAATTCCTTTTGTCCATTACCTTAATGTGCTCTTTGTCATCGTATTCTGTCATGGCGTTTGTGGATTCAGGCGCTGCCCTGAATCTGATGGATTTGGATTATGCTAAACGTTGTGGATTTTTCTTGAAGCCTTTGCGGTGTCCTATTCCGTTGAGAGGAATTGATGCTACACCTTTGGCCAAGAATAAGCCTCAGTACTGGGCCCAGCTGACCATGTGCATTGCTCCTGCACATCAGGAAGTTATTCGCTTTCTGGTACTGCATAATTTGCATGATGTGGTCGTGTTGGGGTTGCCATGGCTACAAACCCATAATCCAGTATTGGATTGGAACTCTATGTCGGTAACCAGCTGGGGTTGTCAGGGAGTACATGGTGATGTTCCATTTTTGTCTATTTCGTCATCCATTCCTTCTGACATCCCAGAGTTCTTGTCGGACTTTCAGGATGTATTTGAAGAGTCCAAGTCTGATGCCCTACCTCCGCATAGGAATTGTGATTGTGCTATCGATTTGATTCCTGGTAGTAAATTCCCTAAGGGTCGTTTATTTAATTTGTCCGTACCTGAACACACCGCTATGCGCAGTTATGTGAAGGAATCCCTGGAGAAGGGACATATTCGCCCATCGTCATCACCACTGGGAGCAGGGTTCTTTTTTGTAGCCAAGAAGGATGGTTCGCTAAGACCGTGTATTGATTACCGCCTTCTTAATAAGATCACTGTTAAGTTTCAGTATCCCTTGCCATTGATTTCTGACTTGTTTGCACGGATTAAGGGGGCTAGTTGGTTTACTAAGATTGATCTTCGTGGTGCGTATAATCTGGTGAGAATCAGGCAGGGAGATGAATGGAAAACGGCATTTAATACGCCCGAGGGTCATTTTGAGTATCTGGTGATGCCGTTCGGACTTGCCAATGCTCCATCTGTTTTTCAGTCTTTTATGCATGACATTTTCCGTGAGTATCTGGATAAATTCTTGATTGTTTACTTGGATGACATTTTGATCTTCTCAGATGATTGGGAGTCTCATGTGAAGCAAGTCAGAATGGTTTTCCAGGTACTGCGTGCTAATTCCTTGTTCGTGAAGGGATCAAAGTGTCTCTTCGGTGTGCAGAAGGTTTCATTTTTGGGGTTCATCTTTTCCCCTTCTACTATCGAGATGGATCCGGTTAAGGTTCAGGCCATCCAGGATTGGACTCAGCCGACATCTCTAAAAAGTCTGCAGAAATTCCTGGGCTTTGCTAATTTTTATCGTCGCTTCATCTGTAATTTTTCTAGCATTGCCAGACCATTGACCGATTTGACCAAGAAGGGTGCTGATTTGGTTAATTGGTCTTCTGCTGCCGTGGAAGCTTTTCAGGAGTTGAAGCGCCGTTTTTGCTGTGCCCCTGTGTTGTGTCAACCTGATGTTTCTCTTCCGTTCCAGGTCGAGGTTGATGCTTCTGAGATTGGTGCAGGGGCGGTTTTGTCACAGAGAGGTTCTGGTTGCTCAGTGTTCAAACCATGTGCTTTCTTTTCCAGGAAATTTTCTGCTGCTGAGCGTAATTATGATGTGGGCAACCGAGAGTTGCTGGCCATGAAGTGGGCATTCGAGGAGTGGCGTCATTGGCTTGAGGGTGCTAAGCATCGCGTGGTGGTTTTGACTGATCATAAAAACCTTACTTATCTTGAGTCTGCCAAGCGCTTGAATCCTAGACAGGCCCGTTGGTCGTTATTTTTTGCTCGTTTTGATTTTGTGATTTCATACCTTCCGGGCTCTAAAAATGTGAAGGCGGATGCTCTGTCTAGGAGTTTTGTGCCCGACTCTCCGGGGTTATCTGAGCCGGCGAGTATCCTCAAGGAAGGAGTCATTGTGTCTGCCATCTCCCCTGATTTGCGGAGAGTGTTGCAGAAATTTCAGGCTAATAAACCTGATCGTTGTCCGGCCGAGAAACTGTTCGTCCCTGATAGGTGGACTAGTAAAGTTATCTCTGAACTTCATTGTTCGGTGCTGGCCGGTCATCCAGGAATCTTTGGTACCAGAGAGTTAGTGGCTAGATCCTTCTGGTGGCCATCTCTGTCGCGGGATGTGCGTGCTTTTGTGCAGTCCTGTGGAATTTGTGCTAGGGCTAAGCCCTGCTGTTCACGTGCCAGTGGGTTGCTTTTGCCCTTGCCGGTCCCGAAGAGGCCTTGGACACATATTTCGATGGATTTCATTTCTGACCTTCCCGTTTCTCAAAAAATGTCGGTCATTTGGGTGGTCTGTGATCGCTTTTCTAAAATGGTCCATCTGGTGCCTTTGGTTAAATTGCCTTCCTCCTCTGATTTGGTGCCTTTGTTCTTCCAGCATGTGGTTCGTTTACATGGCATTCCTGAGAATATTGTTTCTGACAGAGGTTCCCAGTTTGTCTCGAGGTTCTGGCGAGCCTTTTGTGGTAGGATGGGCATTGACCTATCTTTCTCCTCGGCCTTCCATCCTCAGACTAATGGCCAGACCGAACGAACCAATCAGACCTTGGAAACATATCTGAGATGTTTTGTTTCCGCTGACCAGGATGATTGGGTGTCATTTTTGCCGTTGGCTGAGTTCGCCCTTAATAATCGGGCCAGCTCGGCTACCTTGGTCTCTCCATTTTTCTGCAATTCTGGGTTCCATCCTCGTTTCTCTTCAGGACAGGTTGAGTCTTCGGACTGTCCTGGTGTGGATTCTGTGGTGGACAGGTTGCAGCAGATCTGGACTCAGGTAGTGGACAATTTGACCTTGTCCCAGGAGAAGGCTCAGCTTTTCGCTAATCGCAGACGCCGTGTGGGACCCCGACTTCGTGTTGGGGATCTGGTTTGGTTATCTTCTCGTCATATTCCTATGAAGGTTTCCTCTCCTAAATTTAAACCTCGTTTTATTGGTCCGTATAGGATTTCTGAGATTCTCAATCCGGTGTCTTTTCGTCTGATCCTCCCAGACTCCTTTTCCATACATAATGTATTCCATAGGTCGTTGTTGAGGAGATACGTGGCACCTATGGTTCCATCTGTGGAGCCTCCTGCCCCTGTTTTGGTGGAGGGGGAATTGGAGTATATTGTGGAGAAGATTTTGGATTCTCGTGTCTCTAGACGGAAACTCCAGTATCTGGTCAAATGGAAGGGTTATGCTCAGGAAGATAATTCCTGGGTTTTTGCCTCTGATGTCCATGCCCCAGATCTTGTTCGTGCCTTTCATGTGGCTCATCCTGGTCGGCCTGGGGGTTCTGGTGAGGGTTCGGTGACCCCTCCTCAAGGGGGGGGTACTGTTGTGAATTCTGTGGCTGAATTCGCTTCTGTGGTCACAAGTGGTATTGCAGTCTCTGGGCTTCCTCCCTCAGGTGTTTTGGTGAGCTCGTTGGCTGCCTTGCTATTTAGCTCCACCTGAGTCTGTCTTCCTTGCTCCTTGTCAATGTTCCAGTGTTGGATCTGAGCTACTGCATCTTTCCTTGGGCCTGCTGCTCTGCTAGATAAGTGCTTCTAGTTTGTTTTCTGTTTTTTCTGTCCAGCTTGCTATTAACTTTTGCTGGAAGCTCTGAGAAGCAAAGGGGTGCACCGCCGTGCTGTTAGTTCGGCACGGTGGGTCTTTTTGCCCCTTTGCGTGGTTTTCGTTTTAGGGTTTTTTGTAGACTGCATAGTTCTCTTTGCTATCCTCGCTCTGTCTAGAATATCGGGCCTCACTTTGCTGAATCTATTTCATTCCTACGTTTGTCTTTTCATCTTGCTAACAGTCATTATATGTGGGGGGCTGCCTATTCCTTTGGGGTATTTCTCTGAGGTAAGTCAGGCTTGTATTTCTATCTTCAGGCTAGTCAGCTCCTCAGGCGGTGCCGAGTTGCATAGGTAGTGATAGGCGCAATCCACTGCTGCTTATAGTTGTGTGAGGATAGATCAGGTACTGCAGTCTACAGAGATTCCACGTCTCAGAGCTCGTCCTATTGTTTTTGGTTATTGCCAGATCTCTGTATGTGCGCTGATTACTGCACGCTGTGTTGCCTGATTGCCAGCCATAACAGGGAACACCTTGGAGTGGAACACACCGTCTCTACACCCCATACCCAATTTGTAGGCCTAATGCAGTGTAGTTTTCAACAACTACTAAACGAGAGTCAGAAGATTGAAGCAATGGCGAGGAAACCTGGGGAACACCTTGGAGCGGCAGACACCGTTAGTAGGCCCTACCGAAGTAGTAGCCCCAATGCAGTTTTCAAAGGAGGACAGCTGTATTGAGTGGCGCAGACAGACACAGGTAGTAAGCCTTAAACCAAAAATGTGGCTCAATGCAGTTTAAAAAAGGTTACAGGGGTACACAGGCAGCATTGGTCTGGTCAGTGGAGGACAATTTCAATTATGGACCGCAGACAGACTTTGTACGCCTACTATTAAAAAAAGGATGCTCTATGCAATTAAAAATAGGTTCCAGGGGTCCACGGGCAGCAGTGGTGTGGTCAGTGGAGGAGTATTGGAAGGAGGGACCACAAACAGGCGTAGTAGGCCTAACATAACAAAATTAGGCTGTAGGCACTATAAAATTGGTTCCAGGGGTACACGGGCAGCAGTGGTATGGTCAGCGGAGGACAATTTGAATTAGGGACTGCAGACAGACTTTGTAGGCTGTCCCCTGTGGACCATGCATCCAACACATTAACCCAGTGCGCCGTAATGGGCACGTAACTTTTTGTGGACATGCCTACTGGTCCATGCGTCTCTTGTCAGGTGCACCTTTCTACTGCTTGATTGCCTGAGTGCTATGACAATGCAGACTTTTTCATGCCGGTGGAGGGCTGGGATGGCTTTTCTCTCAAAAGAAGTGTCGACTGGGTAGCTTGAACCGTGGTACAGCGTAGTTCATCTGGGCTTTATAAATATAAAACAAAGAAAAAAAGTAGGCTCCATGCACTTTCAGCTGGGTTCCAGGGGTACACGGCCAGCATTGGTCTGGTCAGTGGAGAACTATTGGAAGGAGGGACCGCAGACAGGCTTAGAAGGCCTAACATAATAAAATTGGTCTGTAGGCACTTTATAATTGGTTCCAGGGGTACACGGGCAGCAGTGGTCTGGTCAGTGGAGGCCTAGTGGAAGGAGGGACCGCAGACAGGCGTAGTAGGCCTAACATAATAAAATATGGCTGTAGGCACTTTAAAATTGGTTCCAGGTGTACACGGGCAGCAGTGGTCTGGTTAGTGGAGGACTAGTGGAAGGAGGGACCACAGACAGGCTTCGAAGGCCTAACATAATAAAATTGGGCTGTAGGCACTTTAAAATTGGTTCCAGGGGTACACGGGCAGCAGTGGTCTGGTCAGTGGAGGACAAGTGTAAGGAGGGACCGCAGACAGGCGTAGTGGGCCTAACATAATAAAATATGGCTGTAGGCACTTTAAAATTGGTTCCAGGGGTACACGGGCAGCAGTGGTCTGGTCAGTGGAGGCCTAGTGGAAGGAGGGACCGCAGACAGGCGTAGTAGGCCTAACATATTAAAATATGGTTGTAGGCACTTTAAAATTGATTCCAGGGGTACACGGGCAGCAGTGGTCTGGTCAGTGGAGGACTAGTGGAACGAGGGACCGCAGACAGGCTTCGAAGGCCTAACATAATAAAATTGGGCTGTAGGCACTTTAAAATTGGTTCCAGGGGTACACGGGCAGCAGTGGTCTGGTCAGTGGAGGACTAGTGGAACGAGGGACCGCAGACAGGCTTCGAAGGCCTAACATAATAAAATATGGCTGTAGGCACTTTAAAATTGGTTCCAGGGGTACACGGGCAGCAGTGGTCTGGTCAGTGGAGGACTAGTGGAACGAGGGACCGCAGACAGGCTTCGAAGGCCTAACATAATAAAATTGGGCTGTAGGCACTTTAAAATTGGTTCCAGGGGTACACGGGCAGCAGTGGTCTGGTCAATGGAGGACTAGTGGAAGGAGGGACCGCAGACAGGCTTCGAAGGCCTAACATAATAAAATTGGGCTGTAGGCACTTTAAAATTGGTTCCAGGGGTACACGGGCAGCAGTGGTCTGGTCAGTGGAGGACTAGTGGAAGGAGGGACCGCAGACAGGCTTCGAAGGCCTAACATAATAAAATTGGGCTGTAGGCACTTTAAAATTGGTTCCAGGGGTACACGGGCAGCAGTGGTCTGGTCAGTGGAGGACAAGTGTAAGGAGGGACCGCAGACAGGTGTAGTAGGCCTAACATAATAAAATATGGCTGTAGGCACTTTAAAATTGGTTCCAGGGGTACACGGGCAGCAGTGGTCTGGTCAGTGGAGGCCTAGTGGAAGGAGGGACCGCAGACAGGCGTAGTAGGCCTAACATAATAAAATTTGGCTGTAGGCACTTTAAAATTGGTTCCAGGGGTACACGGGCAGCAGTGGTCTGGTCAGTGGAGGCCTAGTGGAAGGAGGGCCCGCAGACAGGCTTCGAAGGCCTAACATAATAAAATTGGGCTGTAGGCACTTTAAAATTGGTTCCAGGGGTACACAGGCAGCAGTGGTCTGGTCAGTGGAGGACAAGTGTAAGGAGGGACCGCAGACAGGCGTAGTGGGCCTAACATAATAAAATATGGCTGTAGGCACTTTAAAATTGGTTCCAGGGGTACACGGGCAGCAGTGGTTTGGTCAGTGGAGGCTTAGTGGAAGGAGGGACCGCAGACAGGCTTAGAAGGCCTAACATAATAAAATTGGGCTGTAGGCACTTTAAAATTGGTTCCAGGGGTACACGGGCAACAGTGGTCTGGTCAGTGGAGGACTAGTGGAAGGAGGGCCCGCAGATAGGCTTCGAAGGCCTAACATAATAAAATTGGGCTGTAGGCACTTTAAAATTGGTTCCAGGGGTACACGGGCAGCAGTGGTCTGGTCAGTGGAGGACAAGTGTAAGGAGGGACCGCAGACAGGCGTAGTAGGCCTAACATAATAAAATATGGCTGTAGGCACTTTAAAATTGGTTCCAGGGGTACACGGGCAGCAGTGGTCTGGTCAGTGGAGGACTAGTGGAAGGAGGGACCGCAGACAGGCGTAGTAGGCCTAACATAATAAAATTTGGCTGTAGACACTTGGAATTCTCTTGCAGGGGTACACAGGCAGCATTGGTGTTGTCAGCGGAGGCCGATTGTAATGAGTGTCTGCCAGTTAGTAGTCCCAAACAATAAATACATGTTAATGTCTCGCATTACAACAAAACAAAAACACAAAAGGGTGCAATCATTAGGTACAGGGGTGGGCTCCTCTGCGTAGTTTCAGACCTAGTAATTTGGCGCAAAGTATTTACTTGGGTAAATATAGGACACTGCCCCTATGTTAAGTACCATCATACATGTCAGAATTTAGAAACCAAATATAAACAAAAAAAATAGTCTTTCTATGGCCCACTATTTGAGAGAGAGATGGCACACTCAGGAGTCAGGACTGGCACACAAGCAGAAAGGCCAATATTAATCTCCCACTGTTTTTTTTTATTTTTTGAGGGAGAATTTAGAAACCAAACAAAAAATAAATAAATAGGCTTTCTATGGCCCACTATTTGAGAGAGAGAGAGATGGCACACTCAGGAGTCAGGACTGGCACACAAGCAGAAAGGCCAATATTAATCTCCCACGGTTTTTTGTTATTCTTTCAGGGAGAATTTAGAAACCAAATTTAAAAAAAAAAAAAAATAGGCTTTCTATGGCCCACTATTTGAGAGAGAGATGGCACAATCAGGATTGGCACACAAGCCCAAAGGCCAATATTAATCTCCCACTGTTTTTTTTTTCAGGGAGAATTTATAAACCCAATAAAAAAAAAAGAAAAAAAAAGGCTTTCTATGGCCCACTATGTGAGAGAGATGGCACACACAGGGATGGCACTCTAGCAGAAATGCCAATCTTAATCTCCCACAACTTATTTTTTTAGGGAGAATTAAAAAAAAAACAGGGACTGTCCTACAGTTACTATCTCCCTGCAGTAATCTCAGCCAGGTATGGCAGGCAGCAATAAGGAGTGGACTGATGCACACATTAAAAAAAAAGTGTGGACAAACAAAAAAGATAGCTGTGCAGAAAGGAAGGAACAAGAGGATTTGTGCTTTGAAAAAGCAGTTGGTTTGCACAGCGGCGTACACACAGCAATGCAGCTATCAGGGAGCCTTCTAGGGCAGCCCAATGAGCTACAGCGCTGAGGAAAAAAAAATGTAGCTTCCACTGTCCCTGCAAACAAAAGGTGGTGTTGGACAGTGGAAATCACTACAGTACAAGCGGTTTGGTGGTTAATGGACCCTGCCTAACGCTATCCCTGCTTCTGACGAAGCGGCAGCAACCTCTCCCTAGGTTCAGATCAGCAGCAGTAAGATGGCGGTTGGCGGGAACGCCTCTTTATAGCCCCTGTGACGCCGCAGACAGCAAGCCAATCACTGCAATGCCCTTCTCTAAGATGGTGAGGATCAGGACCTATGTCATCACGCTGCCCACACTCTGCGTCCACCTTCATTGGCTGAGAAATGGTGCTTTTCGCGTCATTGAAACGCGTACCGCATGGCCGACCCCACACAGGGGTCGGGTCGGGTTTCATGAAACCCGACTTTGCCAAAAGTCGGCGACTTTTGAAAATGAACGATCCGTTTCGCTCAACCCTAGTAATTACCTTTAGAATACCACTAGGGCTAAGTTAAAAAACTTTTTTTCTTTGTTTTATCTAAAAGGGATAAAAGTATCAAAAACTGAGCCTTATGTGACAAACTAACACGTGAACTTCAAAGATTTGCATATTCTTCTATGATCCACTTGCCTGGATTGCACAATATTTAATCTCAATTACTTTGATTCTGGTCGGTACGATTGTAACCATGTTACAGAAGGAAATACTTAGCTGTACTAAAGTTTTATTTACATCATCTACAGTATAAGTTCCTTCACAGTTCCCATATTTCATTTCTAACTGCGGCCCACATTACTATTTTCCATATGATCCTAAATATGTCAAAAAAATAAACTCAAGATGATTTATTCATTCTAAAGATAGAAATAAAAACCTGATCCAACTCATATTCACGCTACAAAGGGTGATGACCAATTCATTAAACATTCAATGTATTGACTTCACTGCATTAAAAATAGATAACCACATGTCGAGAATAATAATACTTGGCTGCCTTACCGCAACAGTTCCTCAAGCTATTCACAAGCAATGGTGGATGTACATTGATTTCTTTGCAATATACAAAGCCACATATAGAGTGTACAGAGCAACAATCAATCATAAGAAGGTTGTGATAATGCTTACATAACATTGAATGAATTACAAAAAGCAAATATATCTAATAATTCTGTGCTGTAATTACAGCATGTACAAAAATCTATGCACTTGGAAAAAAATCAGGGAAATGCAATTTCTTTTTGAACTTTGAGTCCTGACTCCTGACAAACCTTCATGCTTTCTTTCTCCCTCACTCCCTCAGTTCCATGACAATTATGTCATGAACAGAGGTGTATCTATTACCGATATACAGTGACCGTAAAATGGCAGATATCAATTTTGTAGACCATATATGAGATTACTGTACAAGTATATGTTTTGAGTTACAGCTGACGTTCTGTCTTATAGAGTTGTTCACTTTTTATTATGGCAACTTCCACCGAAGTCTCATTTGCAGAGTTTACAACAAAGACACATTTTGTCATGGCCTCGGATACTAACCTGCCTTCCCTCGGCGCGCTCCCGACTCAGTCCCTCGCCGCTCCTCCTCCGTCTTCTCTGGATCCCGGCACGTCATTCCCTCGCGCATGCGCGGTCGCGTCTCCTCCACAGCTGGGTTCTCTGGGAGGTTGCAACCTGGTGGCTCCTCCACAACATGGCGGCGTCCATCGGCTATTTCTTCCTGGTTTCTTCCTAGGTAAGACATCTGTGCTTCTTAGGGAATACATTGTGTTTTGTGCTAGCACCTTCTTTATCCTCAGGCCCCTTTTTGTCTCTGCTCTTCTAGCCCTGTATCTCTGCCATGCCTGCCCTGTGTCTCTGCCGTGATTGCCTAGTGTCTCTGCCTTTCCTGCCCTGTGTCTCTTCTGTGCCAGCCCAGAGTCTCTGCCATGCCTGCCTAGTGTCCCTGCCATTCCAGTCCTGTGCCTCTGCCTTAGCCAGCCTAGTGCTTCTGCCGCGCTAGCCCTGTGTCTCAAGCCACACCAATCCTATGTCTCTGTCGTGCTTGCCTGGTGTCTCTCCCACACCAGTCCTGTGTCTCTGCTGAGCCTGCCCTGTGTCTCTGTGGTGCCACCCCCATGTCTCTACCGTACCTGTCTGGCATCAAGTCTCGTCTCCCAGTTCTCCCTGCATATGTCCGTTTCCTTCAGTCCTCAGTCTCTTTTCCTCTCCTCCCTTGTAGTCACCCCTTTGGCTCTAGCAGTTGTGTCTCCATCCCCCTTGGCCTGCTCCTAACATTCCCTGTATAAGGGGTGGTTCCATCTGGTCCGCTCGCCCTCGGGGGCTCTAGAGTCATGACCAGGCCCATATCCTTCGTTATATGGCTTCAGTGGATGACCGGTTGCTCTCTTTGCAGTCAGCCGCTTCTACATCTGCCTCTGCTTCTGCTCCCTACCCTCCTCCCCATTTGGCTAAACCACCTCGGTACAGTGGTGATCCCAAACTGGGTTGGGGCTTTTTAAATCAATGTCGCCTCCATTTTGAACTTTTGCCCCAGCAATACCCTACTGATCGGGCAAAAGTGGCCTTTTGATTTCCTATCTGGAAGGGGACGCCTTGGCATGGGTTAATCCTCTCTGGGAGCGAGACGATCCCGTAGTCTCCCAGTTGTCTGTATTTTTGGAGACTTTTCGTCATGTTTTCGATGAACCGGGACGTTTTGCCTCTACTACTGAGGCTCTCTTTAACCTCCATCAAGGGTCCCTAACTGTGGGTCAGTACGCTATCCAGTTTCGTACTCTGTCATCTGATTTAGGCTGGAATAATGAGGCTTTGGTGGGTGCCTTCTGGCAGGTCCTCTCCGGCCGTATAAAAGACAAACTAGCAGGTCGTGACACCCCAACTGTCTTGGAGGATTTGATTTCCCTGGCTACACGTATTGATCTTCATTTTCAGGAGCGTGCCCGAGAGAGGAGACATCTTTGCCCTTCACCTTCCACTCGCGGACCGTCCAGTCCTAGACCTGGAATGTCCTGCATGGCGTCTGCTCCTGAACCGATGCAACTCGATCGTCTCAGGATGTCGGAACAAAGACGTAAGGAGAGACATACTCAAGGACTTTGTTTCTATTGCAGGAGTGCCATCCATCTGCTGCGAGCTTGTCCAGAACGTCCAGAAAACTTCTCCGCCTAGGTCAGATAAGAGAGGCCTCCCTAGGTGTATGTGATACAGCTCTACCTCTAACTTTATCTTTCCTATTGCATGTAGGTGGTAAAGGTTTTTCATTAGCCGCTTATGTAGATTCGGGCTCTGCAGGGAATTTTATTAGGCTCGAGGAGGTCATTAAATTCTCTGTTCCTGAGAGGACCTTGGAAAATCCCCAAATTCTTGCATCCGTAGATGGTAAACATTTACAGGAGACCATTACTCAAGTTACTCATGAGATGGAGCTTCAAGTAGGAGCTTTGCATAGGGAAAAAATTGCATTTTATGTTTTAGCCGGTCTTTCTTATCCAGTACTTCTTGGTCTTCCATGGTTGCATATCCACGAGCCTTCTTTAGATTGGCATAATGGTAATATTTTGCACTGGGGAGAGTTCTGCTGGGGGGAGAACCTTTTTTTTGATTGATTGGGAGGGATTCGGTCCTGAAGAGAGATTGTGGGAACCCAAAAAGAACATCAATGCTCCTCTTATCATGAGGAGATTCCTCTCCAGCACTAAAGAGAGGGGGTGTAAGAGGGGGGTACTATCACAACCTGGGATGCTTACCTGCCTTCTCCTATCCCTCGGCGTGCTCCTGACTCTGTCCCTCACCGCTCCTCCTCCGTCTTCTCTGGATCCCGGTGCGTTGTTCCCTCATGCATACGCGGTTGTATCTCCTCCACCGCTGGGTTCTCTGGGAGGTCGCGACCTGGTGGCTCCTCCACAACATGGCGGCGTCCATTGGCAATTTCTTCCCGGCGTCTTCCTAGGTAAGACGCCTGTGCTTCTTAGGGAATATGTTGTGTTTCGTGCATGCGCCTTCTTTATCCTCAGGCCCCCTTTTGTCTCTGCTCTTCTAGTCCTGTATCTCTGCCGTGCCTGCCCAGAGTCTCTGCCGAGCCTGCCTAGTGTCTCTGCTGTTCCTGCCCTATGTCTCTGACATGCCTGCCAAGTGTCTCTGCCGTTCCTGCTCTGTGTCTCTGAGGTACCTGCCCTGTGTCTCTTCCATGCCAGCCCAGAGTCTCTGCTGTGACTGCCTAGTGTCCCTGCCATTCCAGTCCTGTGCCTCTGCCGTTCCTGCCCTGTCTCTCTGCCATGCCTGCCCTGTGCCTCTGCCTTGGCCAGTCTAGTGCCTCTGCCTCACTAACCCTGTGTCTCAAGCCATACCAATCCTATGTCTCTGTCATGCTTGCCTGATGTCTCTCCCACACCAGTCCTGTGTCTCTGCTGAGCCTACCCTGTGTCTCTGCAGTGCCACCCCTGTGTCTCTACCGTACCTGTCTGGCATCAAGTCTCATCTCCCAGTTCTCCCTGCATCTGTCCATTTCCTTCATTCCTCAGTCTCTTTTCCTCTGCTTCTTGTAGTCTCCCCTTTAGCTCTAGCAGTTGTGTCTCCATCCCCCTTGGGCCTGCTCCTAATGCTCCCTGTAAAGGGGGTGGTTCCATTTGGCCGCTCGCCCTCAGGGGCTCTAGAGCCACGACCCAGAGGGTCCACTCTCGGATTCCTATTCTGAATCCTAATACATTTGACTTCTCACTTTTCCAACACTGTCACCATTTATTCCCAACCTGCATGAACTCCTCATCCAGCTAATATCCCATTTCTGAGCCGACTTCTGCTGTATTCATATCTATTACTGGACCTGAAACATTGCTCTTCTTAGTGCCCCACAAAGTAATAATGCTCATCACTGTACCCCATTCATAGTAAAACACCCCCTTTGCTTAACTGGGGGTAAAACAGCCCCCTACAAAACATTAATGCACTCTGAGTGCCCAAGAAAGTAATAATGCCCTGTGTGCCTCTTGGATGGTTTCAATACTCAGAGTAGTCTATTCACAGAATCATGCCTCTAAGTACCCACTCAAAATGTATTATCCCTTAAATGCCTATAAAAAGTAATAATGTCCTATGAATGTTCCCTAGCAATTAATACTGCACATGAGTGCTTCAAGAAGAAGAATAATGCGCCCTGAGTAATAATGCTCCCTGAGTAATAATGCACCATGAGTAATAATGCCCTTGAAAAAAAATACATATTTGTAATCACCAATTTTCAGATCAAGCCAAGTCCCCTGGCACAGTATACAAACTGGCGGTGTAGCGTTGTGAAGTCAGCGTGCCACTTCTGCCTGGACTCTGATGTCCTGTAGATGTCCTTGCTATTCTGTGGTCCACAGAATGGAGAATAGTGAGCTACAGAGTAACCATGGTCTCCCTGCTATACTGTAGAGCTTAACTGTGACGCAAACCGATAATTTTTAGAATGGCGGTCACCCTGGTGGGTCCCACCACATAAATGAATGCATGGAAAATGCACCTTCTTCCTCTCCAGTTACACTACTGGTCATGAGATAAAAAACTGAGAAATTAATCAGACTGGATACCAAGGACACGCACTGAAAGGATTGTACGCAGGGTTGCTAACCATTTGTAAATTTACAGATAGGCAACAAAAACAAATCACAGCCATTATTCTACAATTTGTAGTGTTTCAGCAAAAAAAACCCCAAAACATTGTTCATTAATTTTTTTTCTCCCCAAAGTTTTAGCTTTTTGTGTACTGACTGTCAGTGAAAACACATTTAGACAGCCAGGATCTGTAGAGGAAGGCGCAAATTAGGTGAAGCAGTGATCATGCTACTCACTCAGCAGTTAGCTAAGGATTCTTTATTCTTTATGCTTGGTTTCTCCTGTCTACTACATTCTTCTCAGAGCATTCATGTTTTAAATGTTTTCAATAAAGGACAGGCTTCAATTTTATCTAAGGAGCTGGAACACTGCTTTATTTCTTCTCTTTATTCTTTACCTTTCTTAGCAATCTCCCACAGACACTCTATTCCTCCAGCAGCCCAGCATTGCTCGTAGCATATCCCACTAGCTGCCTTGTGCTCTCTCACCTTCCGCCGGCTGACGGCTCTGTGGCTCACTCATAAGACTCATAGATGTACTATTTTAATGTGTACGTTTTCTAGTGTTCAGTGGCCATTTTAGGATATGATCAGATATCAAAGTCAAACATCAGAATCAGTTTGAGGCTAAATTCCCTGTCTGAGAACTGACTCTGACATTTAAATTTTACTTCTGATTTTGATATGTGACTTTGATATGTGATTTGTATGAGACTTTAACATCTGAGTTTGATATGTAACTTTGTCATCTGACTTTGATATGTGACTTTCACATCTGACTTTGACAATGGGCTTTGGCAACTGACTCTGATATGTGACTTTGTTATGTGATTTTGATATCTGACTTTGATATGTGACTTTGTCATCTGACTTTGACAACTGACTCTGGTTTGTGACTTTGATATGTGATTTGACATCTAACTTTAATATGTGACTTTGACATGTGACTTTGATATGTGACTTTGATGTCTGACTTTGACATGTAACTTTGATAATACTGGGGTGCAGGCACCAGGCCACATTTCAGGGTCCTTTCTCCTACTGTACCAGTTGGTGACTTGTATTGTTAAGGAATATTGCACTTGTTTTTATTATGAATACTCCTTTCACATGTAAAGTGCCATGGAATAAATGGCGCTATAACAATAAATACGGTAATAATAATAATAATACCGCTGTACGGCTGCCAGTGAAATGGAGTCGAGTAGCCCGTCCAGTTACAGAAGTTGGCAAAATGCTGTGCAATTATACTATTTCTACTCTGTGAAAATGTATGCAACTTTAGTGTTGTGTATCAATCATTTTTTGAAATGTGGACACCCCAAGTTCTGTCTCCATCTGTTGGGTTGCCTGTAGTGGAAAAAGTGTCAAAGCCTAATTATACTCTTTCTGGGGAAATTTATGCCACTTTATTGGTATCTGCCCCTAATTTTTTGGAAATGTTGGGACTCCAAGTTGGGTCTCCACCATGTGTTTTGCCTGTAGCAGTAGGGCTCCCAGACTGGCAGGCCTGCACTTACTTTCAGTTAACTAACTGTGTTATTATCCTTTCATTTTTTAAATAATAGTAGTCTACGAAGCTGATATTTGTGCCACACAATTGTGGCTGAGCAGAAAAGCAGTTTCAGCTGTTGGATGTGGATCGCCCCCAGACACAGGGCCACGGGTTCTCGGTACCGGGCCTCTCTGGTTCGGTTCTGAGGCTGTCACGGTGGCTAGACCCGGTCCGCGACCCTGCTAAGGGGTGTCCAATAAAGGTGGTACAGTCTATCAGGGATTCGTGAAGCCACCTGTGGTGTTCGGTCAGGGTGACCGACGCTGCTGTGGGGTCCACTGGGGTGATGGAATGGCAGCTGGATGGTATAACTTCCCACATGTGAAGTATGTTCCCAGGGCTTCCCAGTAAGGTGGATGGTGATGGTGTGAGGTGCAGGCAATAACGAGGACACAGGGTTGCAGTCTCTTTACCTCTTTACTGAAGACTTCAGGATCCTCAATCCAGAGCACGTTTAACAGGGCTATCAGAGACCGGCCGGTCCGATGGGCACATCCAGAGTTTCCTTCGCAGATGGAAATCGTTGCCTACCACTAGCGCCTGTGTGTTGTAGTCCTACCCTGCTGAGCATTCGGAATAGTCCTCACAACTGCTGTTCTCGTTCGTTCGTTCTCTACAGCTCTCTCTCTCTTTAGTTCCAGATGTTACTAGTTTCTCGTCCCCCAGTATGTTTTGGCTAGGACGCACCCGTATGACGGGAAGGCTTGGAGGTCTTCCGGGACCCTAGAGATGCCCCTCTCCCAATGTTGCCCCTATGTCTTCTTAGGAAATTTAAGGTAGACAGCCAACCTATAATTAACTGTCCGGTGGAGTTTGCAGTAAGGCCTGAAGTCAGTTACTCCTACGGTGTTCCGGCCACCGACTACGCGCCTCAGTAAGATGTTGCCTCTCTCTCTCGGCACGACTCCTACTGGCTCTCCTTTGTGCTTGATCTCGTTTACACTGTTCCACAATATCCTTCCCTTCGTGTCTCTCTCCTGGATACCGCCGCAGGGTGTGCAGGTGCGGTTCCGTTACGTTCTGTTCTGTTCGCTAGGCACCTGCGAGGTTCCGATGCCTGACAGGGACCCCCCTGTGCCTTCTCCCTGCAACACCCCCTGCCACGGGATGTTGCCTGAATCCAACCCAGTCAGCTTCTGACTAACTTCCTCTCCAGCCCCTAGTTTTACCAGTGTGAGGAGTGGCCCAATAAATAAAGCCTTTTTCTCCCCCTAGTGGCCGGAGTGTGAAGTGTAATGTGTTCTGGTGATACCTGGTTAGGAGAACTCCTTAGTGCCATCAGACGTACCACCACTTTCCTTAGCGGCAGAGTGCCCATACTGCAACGACCAGGTCTCTGTGGCGCTGCACTCCCCCCGGTTAAATCCAGTTCTCCTGGACTGGGAAGAAGAACAACAATATAATACAGCAAAAGACACACACATTTTTTGAAATGCTTAGAACAAGTAAATAGAAAAGGTGCTTCCCTTTATGGGAGGTGATGACACTTGAACGTTACAAACAAAACAGGATTAAATATTTTTAAATAACATTTTGACTATAAATAACTCTCAGTACCCATCCGGGTATTCTACCAGGTGCAAACTTTGAACAATAAGTTAACTTTTCCTTTAAGGGCGTATAAGCTGAACCCACTAAAGGCCTACTATAGAATACTATATAAGTAACTCAACTTTTCTTTTCATTCAAACTTCACCAATGCAGGACCGCCTAGCTCCTTGGCTGGGCCTACTGCCATTGTGCCGACCATCTTTCTACATCTCTCAGGAGGACTCTCTCTCTAACCCTGGAAGCATCATCTTCGCAAAGTCTTCTCTCGCTTGTAAAACCAGTAGGGAGCACCTTTAAGAAGGTGCAAACTATATACAAAAACAGTTTTGAATCATTCACCGTCCATGATCCGGCAGTCTTTAAAACAATGATGAACTTTGTGCAGCAGTAGAAAAAACAATAGAAAACAATAGGGATCCCGGGTAAACAAAGGGACCCCTAGGAGTTAACCCTGGTCGGGTTTAAAGTAGCAGCAACGGCAGGAAACAGTTAACTATATACATATTCGGATCTTCGAGGTTTAGTGCTGTAATAGGTGACACGACATCAGCCGGTGGCAACCACATCCCGGCCGGGGAAGGTCTGGCTCTGTGTCACCGTCCAGCACCGTCGTCGTCGGATCAGCAGCGGTCTGGGTACGAGCGGTGGTGCCAGTGACAGACTCCGCAAGCCGGGCACCACACGCCGGGGTGGTAGTGCTGGGTCCTGTGGGGTCAGGAGTCAGTGGACTCCCGCCACCAGTTTCGGTCATGATCGTAGATGGCGCAACCACTAGCGCATAGCGTTTGACTCTCTTAGCTTACCACCCTCGCTCACTCCAGTGGTGGGTTTAGGTCACATGATCCCCTCTGTACAAGTTTCGAAGTGGAGGTACACTGCGGGACTGGGGTTCCACGTTGCAGCTAGTCACATAGACCTTGGTCAGCAGCCCCGGCTCTAATATGAATCCACAACCCCTCCCCCGGTGGAAGGCCAGCACAATCCCCTGTTTTATCAAACTCTCAGGGCAGCAATTGACGAGGGGCACCCGTTCCTCGGGTCGGACAGTCTGTTCCATTCGTTCCCGATCTTCCCATTGTGAGATCAGGCTTCGCCTATACTGATCCCAGGTGAGCCTGATGACGTAGGAGCCCTCCTGTCGGGTTGAAACCGGGGAGCATTCCACTCAAAGACCACTCCCCTGGGGCTGATGTCGATCGGTATACCCAGAGGTGTCGGTAGTGGGGGCAGGATTTCCTTCATGGTGTACAGGGCCGCCACTACGATCTCAGTAGCGGGAGACCAGTCATCAATGGGCTGGGGAGCGGTCACCGGAGCCGGAGCGGTCGGTGGGGCAGGGGCGCTGTTGGTACCTGCGTCTGATGTGGTTCCACCGATGTCGGTCGGCTCCGCTGACGAGGACGCTGGAGTCCGCTGTGGCCCTGACCACGGCTACCCCGGGCGGCCTTCCAGCACAGCTCCAACTTCCATTTCCTCGCCGTCACCGACTCCCCATCTGGAGTCGGGAGGTCCGAGGCCTCCTCCGGCAACTCCAGGGAATCCGGGTTCCCCTGTGACGGCAAGCCCTGGTCTGGCTCCGCTGGGCTGCGATGCTCCCGAGTCACTTCATCATCGTTCAGGTACCCGCTGGTCATCAGCTCCGCTCCTGGGTCTGCAGCAGCACACACACGAGGCTCCGTCATTTTCTGGGGTTTGAGCTCCTCCATTCCTGAGCTCGTCATCCTGCAGCCGTAGTCGGAGTGGGCGGGGGCTGCTGTTCGCACCGTTTTCTTGATCTCCTCCCATGACACGCCCTCCTTCTTCTCTTGCACTCCTCGTGGCGCGGCAATGGCGGCGGTTTTGGCGGGAATCATGCGACAGATAGCAATACACAGTCTTTGCAATAAATCACAGTCCAACACGTTTCAATCACAGTTCCAAGGCACACATGACCTGATTCTTCAGGCTTAAGTACGATCCTGTTCGTGACGCCAAGTTGGATCGCCCCCAGACACAGGGCTACGGGTTCTCGGTACCGGGCCTCTTTGGTTCGGTTCTGAGGCTGTCACGGTGGCTAGACCCGGTCCGCGACCCTGCTAAGGGGCGTCCAATGATGGTGGTGGTGCAGTCTGTCAGGGGTTCGTGACGCCACCTGTGGTGTTCGGTCAGGGTGACTGACGCTGCTGTGGGGTCCGCTGGGGTGATGGAATGGCAGCTGGATGGTATAGCTTCCCACAGGTGAAGTATGTCCCCAGGGCTTCCCAGTAAGGTGGATGGTGATGGTGTGAGGTGCAGGCAATAACGAGGACACAGGGTTGCAGTCTCTTTACCTCTTTACTGAAGACTTCAGGATCCCCAATCCAGAGCACGTTTAACAGGGCTATCAGAGACCGGCCGGTCCGATGGGCACATCCAGAGTTTCCTTCGCAGATGGAAATCGTTGCCTACCACTAGCGCCTGTGTGTTGTAGTCCTACCCTGCTGAGCATTCGGAATAGTCCTCACAACTGCTGTTCTCGTTCGTTCATTCGTTCTCTACAGCTCTCTCTCTCTCTTTAGTTCCAGATGTTACTAGTTTCTCTTCCCCCAGTATGTTTTGGCTAGGACGCACCCGTATGATGGGAAGGCTTGGAGGTCTTCCGGGACCCTAGAGACGCCCCTCTCCCAATGTTGCGCCCTATGTCTTCTTAGGAAATTTAAGGTAGACAGCCAACCTATAATTAACTGTCCGGCGGAGTTTGAAATAAGGCCTGAAGTCAGTTACTCCTACGGTGTTCCGGCCACCGACTACGCGCCTCAGTAAGATGTTGCCTCTCTCTCTCGGCACGACTCCTACTGGCTCTCCTTTGTGCTTGATCTCGTTTACACTGTTCCACAATATCCTTCCCTTCGTGTCTCTCTCCTGGATACCGCCGCAGGGTGTGCTGGCGCGGTTCCGTTACGTTCTGTTCGCTAGGCACCTGCCAGGTTCCCACGCCTGACAGGGACCCCCCTGTGCCTTCTCCCTGCAACAACCCCTGCCACGGGATGTTGCCTGAATCCAACCCAGTCAGCTTCTGACTAACTTCCTCTCCAGCCCCTAGTTTTACCAGTGTGAGGAGTGGCCCAATAAATAAAGCCTTTTTCTCCCCCTAGTGGCCGGAGTGTGAAGTGTAATGTGTTCTGGTGATACCTGGTCAGGAGAACTCCTTAGTGCCATCAGACATACCGCCACTCTCCTTAGCAGCAGAGTGCCATACTGCAACGACCAGGTCTCTGGGGCGCTGCAGATGAGGTATCAGCAGTGGGGTAACTACAAAGTTATGGGCCCCGGTGCGAACTTTCAAATGGGCCCCCCCTGCCAAAATATTTTCCACCCAAATCCACATCCGGCCCATGATCCTGCGCCATCTACCTCCACATTCTGCCCCATCTGTCTCCACATTCTGCCCCATCTGTCTCCACATTCTGCCCCATCTGTCTCCACATTCTGCCCCATCTGTCTCCACATTCTGCCCCATCGGTCTCCACATTCTGCCCCATCTGACTCCACATTCTGCCCCATCTGAATACACATCTCACCGGAACAGCAGGAACCGGAAATCTGCTGCTGGCTGATACCAGAGAACACAAGCTGCACACAACCAGGACTGAGCTGCTGCTGAAAGCTGAAGGACCTGTGGTGACGTCATCGTCATGTGATCAGGAGGCGGAGCTGATAAATGGTGAAGGACCTATGATAATGATGATGTCACCACAGGTCCTTCAGCTCTTCCTTTCTAACAGTTCAGGTGTCAGCTGCTGAGTTGATGTGTGCACCTGGCAGGTCAGGTGGAGGGCAGGTCTGTCTTTTGCAGTGCGGGAGGAATCACCTGCGTGGCAACAGTTTTTAACTTTTTGCTGATGTCTGCGTGCATCTGACCTGCCGGGCCCGGTCACAGTGGCGACTGCTGCGACCGTGGTAATTACGCCCCTGGGTATCAGAACTCCCAGCAAAGCAGGCTTACACCGGCATCTCACCCACCTCATCTTAATTTAAACTTAAATTCAAAGCTCTAAATTCTGACCCTGACCTTGATACCTCATGCATGGCCCATGGATGACTTCTGCTGTGTCATTATAAAATTTCTACTATGGGTCAATTGATTCCACTTTTCCTGATGTCTGCCCCTAATTTTTGGAAATATTTGGACTCCAAGTTGGGTCTCCCTCATGTGTGTTGCCTGGATTTGGCAGACCTCTCAGATCACCATGCCTACACCTGTCACTGATCTACCTGTTACTGATCAATGTTTAAGCTAGAAATTCTGGTCCGAGCCCTGTCTCAGGCCCTGTCCAATGCATCTATGCTGCACAATTACACTGCTTGTACTCTAGGTCAATTGTTGCCACTTTCCTGGTGTTTCCTCCTTATTTGAGCTGTTTTATCAGCTTTTCAGCTTCTCTGAAGGTGTTGTCTATGCATTTGGTTTGCCTCCCATTGAATTCAATGTGGTTCCGGTATGTTCGGCAAACATCGGGACAGTCACTGAACTGAACCGAACCTTGAGACGGTCGCTCATCTCTAGTCAGAACCACAAGTAACAGAGACAAAATTATTAGACAGAAAAATGGTCAGTAAGTAAGCTGAGATTTGAAACAGGAATATTCACTAAACTCAATGGAGCTGAGAGCTGAGTTATGGACCAGATACAGAAGCACTAATTGGTAGTGGGAGACTAAGTTTCAATAATGAGCAGACCCGCTCAGGGCAGTAAGAAATTCTAAATACCAGGAGTTACCCCCCAAGCTTCCAGGCTGAGCGGTTCCAGGCTGAGCGGTATCACAAGAACCAGTAGTGAAACAAGGTTAACATGGAAATAGAATGGACAGGTACTGGTATGGATGTTACGAGAATATGCTGTTTAGTTCTAGTTAGTAGACCCATGATTATCTAGATGTTCCAGTCCGTACACAGACTGTAAGTAATAGATCAGTTTCACACATATCAAACTGCCTAGGAGTAGCTTCTCATCTGTCTTTTGCATTCTGAATTGTCCATCATGCCACCAGTTCAGGTGCTCTTACTATCTATTGCACCATTTCCAGTTACAGCTCTCAGAATATGCCAGCAAAAAAAACATATTTGTTTGTTTTTTTTTAAATAAAAAAGCAATTTTACTGTGTGATATTAGTAAAACAAAAAAAAAATGATATAAATCTAGTATTACTGTAATCGCATCGACCCAAAGTATAATTGTTGCATGGTGATCTGCGGAAAAATAAAAATAAGAACTATTCTGGTCATAGAAAAGAAAGCGGATTGGCACATACCGTCCCATGCAACAAAATCCTGTTGAAGCGCAATGTAAGCGTGAAATGATCGTCGTCTGTATTTGCTCCATTGTTTTATCTCCCTGCTGTTGGTACGATGATGCCACAATAAAGGATTTTGTTGCACGGGACGGCATGTGCCAATCCGCTTTCTTTTCTATGGACATACAGATTCTTTTTCTTTGGAAGTGGCACCCTTAATCCCTGGTGTATGCGCAGCTTCATAAACCCGAAGTCATACAGCTGTGCCTTTGTCCTGCTTCTCTTCTATGGTATGTGAATTAGAACTATTTTTGTACTGCTGTCTATTCATTCTGGCTCCCAAGATTGGAATAAATCTCAGTTCAGTAGAGCACAATGTATGGGACACTACACTGGCATATTTGCAGTTGTACAGAAAAAAAGCCTAGAGTAGATTTTACAATATCATCATTGCAGCCATAGATGAATTCATTGGGAGGTGCAATTTTTACAATGGGTCACTTTTAGGGGATTTCTGCTGTTCTTCCACCTTAGGAGCTCTGCAAATGTCTCCACCAAACTATGTTAAGGCTCCAATGCCAAATAGAGCCCCATTCTGCTCAGCCCTGATGTGTGGTCAAACAGTAGTTTCTGACAACATATGGGGCATCACTGAGTTCATGAGAAATTGCGCAATAAATTGTGGGGGTCTACTTTCATCTATTAACTCTTGTGTAAGTGAAAAATTTGCAACAAATAAAAAAAATATATTTTTTTATATTTACATGTCTTTAACCCCTTACCGGCATCGGACGTACTATACCGTCCGATGCCGGCTCCCCTGCTTTGATGCAGGGCTCCGCGGTGAGCCCGCACCAAAGCCGGGACATGTCAGCTGTTTTGAACAGCTGACATGTGCCCGTAATAGGCGCGGGCAGAATCGCGATCTGCCCGCACCTATTAACTAGTTAAATGCCGCTGTCAAACGCAGACAGCGGCATTTAACTACCGCTTCCGGCCGGGCGGCCGGAAATGACGTCATCGCCGACCCCCGTCACATGTCCGGGGGTCGGCGATGCGTCTCCATTGTAGCCATAGAGGTCCTTGAGACCTCTATGGTTACTGATTGCCCGTCGCTGTGAGCGCCACCCTGTGGTCGGCGCTCACAGCACACGTGCAATTCTGCTACATAGCAGCGATCAGCAGATCGCTGCTATGTAGCAGAGCCGATCGGCTTGTGCCTGCTTCTAGCCTCTCATGGAGGCTATTGAAGCATGGCAAAAGTTAAAAAAAAAAGTTTAAAAAAATGTGAAAAAAATAAAAAAAACATAAAAGTTTAAATCACCCCCCTTTCGCCCCAATCAAAATAAATCAATAAAAAAAATATCAAATCTACGCATATTTGGTATCGCCGCGCTCAGAATTGCCCGATCTATCAAATAAAAAAAAGTATTAACCTGATCGCTAAACAGCGTAGCGGGAAAAAAACTCGAAACGCCAGAATTACGTTTTTTTGGTCGCCGCGACATTGCATTAAAATGCAATAACGGGCGATCAAAAGAACGTATCTGCACCGAAATGCTATCATTAAAAACGTCATCTCGGCACGCAAAAAATAAGCCCTCAACCGACCCCAGATCACGAAAAATGGAGACGCTACGAGTATCGGAAAATGGCGCAATTTTTTTTTTTTTTTTTTTAGCAAAGTTTGGAATTTTTTTTCACCACTTAGATATAAAATAACCTAGTCATGTTTGGTGTCTATGAACTCGTAATGACCTGGAGAATCATAATGGCAGGTCATTTTTAGCATTTAGTGAACCTAGCAAAAAAGCCAAACAAAAAACCAATGTGGGATTGCACTTTTTTTGCAATTTCACCGCACTTGGAATTTTTTTCCCGTTTTCTAGTACACGACATGTTAAAACCAATGATGTCGTTCAAAAGTACAACTCGTCCCGCAAAAAATAAGCCCTCACATGGCCAAATTGACGGAAAAATAAAAAAGTTATGGCTCTGGGAAGGAGGGGAGCGAAAAACGAACACGGAAAAACGAAAAATCCCCTGGTCATGAAGGGGTTAAGCAGTGAAGTTTCCAATATGGGGTCAGTTAGGGGAGTTTATGCTGTTCTGGCACCTAAGGGCTCGGCTTATGGCACCAACAATCTATTGAAATGGAATCTGTGTTCTAAAAGCCAAACAGTGCTCCTTCTCATCCAATCCCTGCCGTGTGCTCCCACAGTAGTGTACAAGTGCATGTGGTGTTCTGCCCCATTCAGTAAAAATTACATAACAAATTATGGGGTCCATTTTCTCCTATTACCCCTTGTGGAAATGATACATTTTGTGCTAAAACAGTATTTAGTGACAAAAAATAATATTTTATTTTCAAAACTAAATGTTATAAATTTTCTTGAATCACATGTAGGTTAAAAATGCTCAGTACACCCCTAGATGAATTCCTTGAGAGGTCTAGTTTCCAAAATGAGATCACTTGTGTGGGTTTCTGCTTTTTTGGCATGTCAGGGGCTCTGCAAATGCGACATGGCATTTACAATCTACCCCAGACAAATTTACACTTAAAGAATCAAATAGTGCTCTTTCCTTTCCGAGCACTGCCATGTGCCCAAACAGCAATTTTTAGCTGCATATGGGGTATTTTAATGTTCAGAAGAAATTGCGTAACAAATTATGGGGTCCGTTCTTTCCAATTATCTATTGTGAAAATTATGAATTTGATGCTAAACCAACAGTTTAGCAGAAAAAACATAATTAAAACATAATTTTCATTTTCAGATCCACATTTTATAAAGTTCTGTGAAGTACATAAAGGTTCAAAAAGCTCAACACACCCTTCGATGAATTCCTTGATGGGTTTAGTTTCCAAAATGGGTCACTTGTGGGGGTTTCTGCTGTTTTGATACCTCAGTGGCTTTGAAAATGAGACACAGTGTCTGCAATCTATTAGAGCCAAATCTATATTCCAAATACCAAATGTTGCTTTTCCCCTTATGAGACCTACCATGTGTCCAAACAGAACTTTTTGACTACATGTAGGGTATTGTCATGCTTCAGAGAAAGAGGGAAACAAACTGTGCAGTTCACTTTTTCATGTTACCTATTGCAAAATGGAAACATTTGGGGCTTAAGCAACATTTTTGGGAAACAAAAGGAAATTTTCAATAGAGAGACTAGAGATGGGCAAACCTGAACAGTGTAGTTCGGAGAGCATACCCAACACCTAGTGATCGTGCATGGACCCCGAACATGGACTTCTCCAGGAAGTCCATGTTATTGTTTGGGTTTAGCACCCTGATCATAGGGTGCTTTCCATGCTGTCATGTGCATGACAGCGCAAGAAACACCGGCGGCTCTGATCAGCAGTAAGATCATTACCACCATTCAAAGAGCTGCGGTTCACACACTATCAGATGACAGCATCAGCCAGCAACTGTGACCGGTCACACGCATCGGCTGATGAGAGAATACTACGCCTGCTGTCGTTGATAACAGCGAGAGCAGGTGCCGCTGATGGGAGTATTCATCAGCCAGCGCCTGTGCTATAAATAAATAAAAAAATTATATGGGGGTCTCTACTATTTTTGATAACCAGTAGAGGTAAAACTGACAGCTCCGGGATGCAACCCTCAGCTGTCAGCTTTTTCATGGCTGGTTACCAAAAATAGAGGGGTCCTTTTGTAATTTTTTTTTAAATTAGTTAAATAAATAATAAAAAATGACATTGAGTCCCCCCCCCCCATTTTTGACAACCAGTCAAGCTAAAGCAAACAGTTGGGGGCTGGTATTCTTAAGGTACCGTCACATTTAGCGACGCTGCAGCGATCTAGACAACGATCCTGATCGCTGCAGCGTCGCTGTGTGGTCGCTGGAGAGCTGTCACACAGACAGCTCTCCAGCGACCAACGATGCGAAGTCCCCTGGTAACCAGGGTAAACATCGGGTTACTAAGCGCAGGGCTGCGCTTAGTAACCCGATGTTTACCCTGGTTACCAGCGTTAACATAAAAAAAAAAAAACACTACATACTTACATTCCGGTGTCTGTCCCCCGGCACTGTGCTTCTCTGCACTGACTGTGAGCGCCAGCCGGAAAGCACAGCGGTGACGTCACCGCTGTGCTCTGCTTTCCGGCCGGCGCTTACACAGTGCAGAGAAGCACAGCGCTGGGGGACAGACACCGGAATGTAAGTATGTAGTGTTTTTTTTTTTTTAAGTTTACGCTGGTAACCAGGGTAAACATCGGGTTACTAAGCGCGGCCCTACGCTTAGTAACCCAATGTTTACCCTGGTTACCAGTGAAGACATCGCTGAATCGGCATCACACATGCCGATTCAGCGATGTCTGCGGGAGTCCAGCGATGAAATAAAGTTCTAGACTTTCTGCTCTGACCAACGATGGCACAGCAGGATCCCAATTGCTGCTGCCTGTCAAACTCAACGATATCGCTAGCCAGGACGCTGCAACGTCACGGATCGCTAGCGATATCGTTCAGTGTGAAGGTACCTTTAGACTGGTAACGGGCCATGGATATTGGCCCCCCAGGCAAAAGAAGAGCAGCCTGCAGCAGCCCCAGAAAATGAGTATCTATTAGATGTGCCAATTCTGGCGCTTTGCCTGGCTCTTCCCACTTGCTCTGGTGTGTTGGCAAGTGGGGTATTATTTTTAGGAAATATTTATAGGGGACCCTATTTAGTTTTTTAAATTTATTTTTTGCTTATTAAGTACAGTAAAATACAAAGTAACCTTTATACACAGCCTCCAGGGCAGCACGGTGGCTCAGTGGATAGCACTGCAGCCTTGCAGCGCTGGAGTCCTGGGTTCAAATCCCACCAAGGACAACATCTGCAAGGAGTTTGTATGTTCTCCCTGTGATTGCGTGAGTTTCCTCCCACATTCCAAAGACATACTGATAGGGAATTTAGATTGTGAGCCCCATTGGGGACAGTGATGATAATGTTGTAAAGGGGTGCAGAATATGTTAACGCTATATAAAGATTATTATTATTATTCCAGCAGCTTGAAACTCCAGTAATCTTAAAATGTCCCTCAAAGTTTCCTATGAGGTTTCCGTGTCTCTCAGCTGCTGGGAGACCTGGTGGCTGTGAACTCTGTTAATCTTATTACCTGAGTTAAAAAAAACATGTCTCACGATAGCTCTATTGCTGGACTGTTGACTGCCGGAGTGCTGGACTTGCGGGTGTTTATCAGTTTGGCACTGACACTTGCAAAGCAAGAGAAACAGTTGCTGTTATGTGACCGTACTGTTCTTGATCTTGCTGAGGGAAAGCCAATGGCTGAGGACTGATGTTAATAGAAAAAGGGCAATATACCTAAAGGTTCACATGCTATTAATATCAGCTCACAGCTGTTTGGTTAGCCTTTACTGCTTATTTTCTAGGGGGGCACCAGAGAAAAAAGACGTTGGGTCCCCCCATAATTTAAAACCAGAATGGCTAAACAGACAGCTGTGGACTGATATTAATAGCCGGGGAAGGGACCAAGGAAATTGGCCCTCCTCCCAGGCTAAGAACATCAGCCGTCAGTTGCCCCAGAAAGGGTGCATCAATAAAAATAAGAAAGTCAGGCAGCAAGCAATACCGCAAGTGAGGTCACTGGGGTTCATCAGCTTTGAACTCCGGTGAAATTTCTCACAGCAGCTCAGCGCTACATGCTGCAAGAGCGATTATGCTCCTGTCAGTATGCTCTGACAGGCGGGGATAGCTGTTCCATCATTGATGTGACCACTATCCCAATCTTCCAGATTGTCGCGGGACAGTATAGATTATCTTCACATCGGACAGGTGAGGGACATGGTTATTTATTATTTTTCTTCTTTTCCAGTGGATATGGGCATCGGTGGATTAGGCGTAAAGGTGTGTATTATTGTTGTTTATTATTTTCTGTTTTTTACAGGCTTCAGTGGAAAATGCATAACGGTGAGTATAAATCTGCTTTTTTTATTTTTATTTCAAATAAAGAAGTGTGTGTGACTATTTCAATTAAATAATTTTATTCTGTGGGGTTAGTATTGGCAGTGTCTTATAGAAACCTCTCCATTACTAACCTATGGGCTTAAAGTCAGGGGCCATAAAACAGCTGACATCAACCCTACTAGTACTATCCCACTTGCCACCGCACTTGAGCACGTTAGAAGAAGCAAATCACCGGAATTGGTGCATTTAGATTCATCTTTATGTGGTGGCAGCCAGCTGCTATTTTTAGGCTGGGGGGCTAATATCCATGGCTCCTTACCAGTCTGATATTACCTGGTTGGCTGGTTGTCAAAAAATGGAGGGTGCTCGGAGACATTTTTTAAATTATTTATTTAAAAATAAAAAACGGCGTGGGACCTCTCTATTCTTGAAAACCAGCCATGATAAAGCTGACAACTAAGGGATGCAGCCCGCAGCTGTCGCTTTTGCTTGCACTGGTTATCAAAAATAGAAGGAATAGAGGGGACTGCACATTATTTTTTAAAATTTATTTATAGTGCATAGGCGCAGGCTGATGAATTCTCCAAACAGCACTGTCTACTCTTGCTGTTATCAGCAACAGCAAGTGTAGTCTGATGGGATTAGTACTCTTTTACCAGTCAACGCCTATGATCACCGATCAGAGCCCATGTTTGCTGCACTTTCATGCACATGATAGAGTGGCAAACAACAAATATTCACGGCCCACCATTCATCTGAATGGGGTCTGAGTTTGGGTACTGTTCTGTTACCCAAACCAAACTTTTTTTTAGATTTTCGGCCAAACCTGATGGATCCGAACATCCAAGGGTTCGCCCATCACAAAATATGATGCCCTAATGTTACCAAATTTTGAGTAGCAACTGTGAGTTTAAAATGCTCACTATACCCCTGGATAAAATCCTTGAGGGGTGTAATTTCCTAAATGGGGTACATTGTGGGGGTTTCCTGCTAATTGCGTAACTAACGGGTTGTGCCAATGAGATATGGTGCCCGCAATCTATTTCAGCCAAATTTGTGTTCCAAAATTCAAATGGTGCTCCTCCCCTTCCACTCTCTGCCATTTATCCAAATAGAGGTTTCTGACCAGGTGTCAGGTATCAGTGAGTTCAGAAGAAACTAGTTAACTAATAGTGGGATCCATTTTCTTGTGCTATTCCTTGTAAAAGTTGATTTAACCCCAATATTTTAACTTTTTAGAGTAAAAATTGCAATTTATACTTTTTTTCCATTCAACTTTGAGTCAATTCCTGTGTAGCACTTGATGGGATAAAAAATTCCCTGACAACAATTTTGAAGTATTTGTGGGGTTCTGTTTTTAAAATAGTGTTACTTTTGGCGCGTTTCCAATATATAAACCACTCAAAGTCCATTTAAATCTGAGTAGGTTTAAGTCTGAGAAAGTTTTCAAAATTTTTGACAAAATTTCAATATTATTACAAATAAATGCAAAATGTATCGACCAAAATTTATCACTAACATAAAGTACAATGTGTCATGAAAAAACAGTCTCAGAATCACTGGGATACATTGAAGCATTCCAAAGTTTTTACTACATTAAGTGACAATGATCAGATTTAAAAACTTTGGTTACGTCATTAAGGTTAAAATTGACTGTCACTAAGGGTTTAAATCCATTTTACATCAAACGATTCAGAAGTGTTCTTGGTTGAAAGCAACAATGTTTTTCTAATTCTGTTCTATCAATTCAATTTTTTTGGACAACAATTTTTAAATATATAAAGGCACAGATGATTGGCCTCGGGGAGACCAAAACATCCAACACCGCGGAGACACCATCACGTGTTTCTCAACGCAGTGATTCCAGAACACTGCCCCCATCCCTTATGGGAAATATGCAGATGCATGTAAAGAAGCTGCGGAGACACCATCACATGTTTCTCGACGCAAGCAGTGAATAGCAGGGCCTTTCCCCGGGAAGGAACAACCACGGGAAGGGCAGCATCCTATGAAGGAAAGCCACCTATGCCAAGCATGGTATCCATCCGCAGACAGCTGTTTCAGGGTTTTTGCCCCTCATCAGTGTGGAGTAGGAATCTGGCTATTAGGAGCAGTGCCTAGTAAAAAGGCTATAAAGGCACAGATGATTGGCCTCGGGGAGACCAAAACATCCAACACCGTGGAGACACCATCACGTGTTTCTCAACGCAGTGATTCCAGAACACTGCCCCCATCCCTTATGGGAAATATGTGGATGCATGTAAAGAAGCTGCGGAGACACCATCACGTGTTTCTCGACGCAAGCAGTGAATAGCCAGGCCTTTCCACGGGAAGGAACAACCACGGGAAGGGCAGCATCCTATGAAGGAAAGCCACCTATGCCAAGCATGGTATCCATCCACAGACAGCTGTTTCGGGGTTTTTGCCCCTCATCAGTGTGGAGTAGGAATCTGGCTATTAGGAGCAGTGCCTAGTAAAAAGGCTATAAAGGCACAGATGATTGGCCTCGGGGAGACCAAAACATCCAACACCGCGGAGACACCATCACGTGTTTCTCAACGCAGTGATTCCAGAACACTGCCCCCATCCCTTATGGGAAATATGCAGATGCATGTAAAGAAGCTGCGGAGACACCATCACGTGTTTCTTGATGCAAGCAGTGAATAGCCAGGCCTTTCCCCGGGAGGGAACAACCACGGGAAGGGCAGCATCCTATGAAGGAAAGCCACCTATGCCAAGCATGGTATCCATCCACAGACAGCTTTTTCGGGGTTTTTGTTTTAAATATAGTCATTTTTTCTTATTTTCAGAAACTCAGCGTTACCCTTTGTGTGCACCAATGATAGATGATTACAATCAGAAAAGCAGATTTGTGATGCTTCTGCCTCAGAAAATTGATCTATTCATTTTCTGAAATGTGGCTCTCGGATCCTCAGTTTGAAGAATGTATGGCTATAAAAAATGATAACAATCATAAAGCTAAATGTCTATTGCATGTTATAGTGTTTCGTTTGATGGAGAGTGTGACCGGCGAAGTCATGCTGTAAGCACTAAAAAGAACCACCACAGCCACCAGATCGTATTATTATTGCCAATGAGAAAAAAGTTGCAGATTAAAGTTAACCATTGCAAACTATATTGCCAGCCAAAATTTGCTTTTAAGTTGGTTGATATGTTAAATTCTTTATTTATGTGGCTGACTGGTTTATTGAGTCTAAAAAAGCCAAGTATTTTTCTTGTAAAAGACCCAAAGGGTCTGTGATGATAAATAATATGATAGCAAAAGAAATTCACACTTGTCTTTGGTGACTGATGAATCCATGAACATAACTGCCTGTAAGAAAATATCTTTGTAGTGGTATTGATTTAAAGTTAGGGCTTTTCTGATGCACAAAAATCGGTCTGAGTTCCATCAATGTTTTGGACCAGAATTTCATCAGTTTGGTCAGTATGTCAGTTGTTACCATCAGAGTTTCATCAGTTTTTTTCATATAAAAAATTAGGTTTTCTCAAGCGTCCCTAATCAAATAGTCCGTGAAAAATGGACAGCACATGGATGCAATCAGAGTGCTGCCCGATGTTTTCATGGACCTATAGACTTGCATTATTGAGTTTGACCATGACTCCATGATTTTGTGAGGACCATTCAGGCTGCAAAAATACACGACATCCACA
This sequence comes from Ranitomeya imitator, assembly GCF_032444005.1. Lineage (NCBI taxonomy): Eukaryota > Metazoa > Chordata > Amphibia > Anura > Dendrobatidae > Ranitomeya > Ranitomeya imitator. The sequence continues at coordinate 723,289,084 of NC_091283.1, read as the reverse complement.
TAGACTATAATACAAACGAGTTTTCTCTGTTTATAGATCTTGTATGAGAAAAACTTGATATCTGAATGAGCCCTTAGGGAGAGTTCAATGCAGTTGCATACACAAGTAGATTTATAAGATGGAATTGTTGATGCTATTTTACTGCTATATGGGAAAGTGATATAGAAAATAAAATGCCCATAAAAAATGTAATGCCATTAGGAACTGACAGAGCCAAAGTCATTATATGATCAAAAAATGCTGTCCTTTCCACATTTAAGATGTGATATATCATATCATTGCACTTGTTATATTGCCACTTCATGTGCAGGGGATACTTGTAAGGCAATTCCAAACTTTGTGGGACATTGTAGAGATGTTCATGATAGAGATTAGTGAACATAGTCATGGCCAAAATTGTTGGTACCATTGAAAATCTTCCAGAAAATGAAGTATTTCTACCAGAAAATTATTGTGATTACACGTTTTGTTATACACATGTTTATTTTCTTTGTGTATATTAGAACACCACAAAAACAGATAAAAAAAGGCAAATTGGACATAATTTCACAAAACACCCCATAATGGGCAGAACAAAATTGTTGAAACCCTCGACTTAATATTTGGTTGCACACCCTTTGGAATAAATAACTGCAATCCACCGCTTCCTATAACTATCAACAAGCTTTTTGCACCTTTCGTCTCGAATTTTGGAGGGCTCTTCTTTTGCAAACTGCTCCCGGTCTGTCTGTCATATTTGAAGGGTGCTTTCTCCGAGGACAATTTTAAGATCTCTCTACAGGTGTTCAATGGGATTTAGATCCAGACTCATTGTTACCACTTCAGAACTCTCCAGCGCTTTGTTTACATCCATTTCTAAGTGCTTCTAGAAGTGTTTGGGGTCATTGTCCTGCTGGAAAACCCATGACCTAGGATGCAAAACCAGCTTTCTGACCCTGGGAACTACAAGAGCTTCTCACTAAATTATAATATCATCAAAAAGTTAATTTATTTCAGTTCTTCAATACAAAAAGTGAATCTCATATATTAAATAGAGTCATTACAAACAGAGTGATCTATTTCAAGTGTTTATTTCTGTTAATGTTGATGATTATGGCTTACAGCCAATGAAAACCCAAAAGTCATTATCTCAGTAAATTAAAATAATTAACAACAAACACCTGCAAAGGCTTCCTAAGCATTTAAAAAGGTCCCTTAGTCTGTTTCAGTAGGCTCCACAATCATGGGGAAGACTGCTTACTTGACAGATGTCCAGAATCTTACCCACACATGCCTTTATAAAGGGAAATTCAACATAATACCTCTGTTAGCATACGCCATATACTGCTGACAAACACAGCACTCCAGTAGGTGGGCGGAACACCTGAGTGCAAAATCTGTGTCTGAGGGTGAAAACACTGGCCATTCCCCTGTTTTATATCCTTCCCAATCTGTTGTTCAGGAAGGAGGCGATGATGCCTCTTGCCCACAACCTGCAGTTGCACAGACACAACAGTCAGCAACCACATCCAGTTCGTTGTCCCAACACAGCATTCAGTTGTCCCTTGTCAGCATATATGTCTCTTCAGAAATTGTTAGTTAGAAAGGGCCTACATATTCATTAGCATTTTACATTGTCCGATGGTGGACAAAGACCATTGCTGACTTTTCCTGGCTCCTAAATGAGACTTGTGTCTCTTTATTAAACTGCTGCTTCAATTAAATTTTATACATTTTGGAGAAAAAAAATAGTGGTGGGGTATTGGCCAGTTTCTGTACATTTTAAACAGGTCGAAGTGACTCAGTTAATACACTCCACAGACCTATTCAGGCTGCAGGCTTACACATATTGGAACATGGTCATTGCCACACTAAGGCTTTTATCTGAGCTAGGTAGCACTGCCTGTAACCTGATTAATACACCCACAGACCTCAACGCTCTCTAGGACATATCCTGTAATTACTCCATTGTTTCTTAAAACTATACCAAAGAGAATTTTTTGCCTGGTTGGGTAGTTTCCAGAAGAAGTGCGTAGGCTAGTGCAGATTGGTCAATGGCGCTCCTGTCTCTATTTCTTGAGGAGGCTGCTTCAAAGTAAAATGAGGCTTGTACATGTTCCTGACATGGGTTTCAGGCCTGACAGACTGACCACAATACAGGCCTACACTTACATACACTGTATTCAGAATTTAATTTTACTGACATTGATCATACAGCTCCCCCAACTCCTGTATTTTATTCACTTTACAGCGGCTTCACCCGCCATGTAAGTGGTTCCATTTGCCAAAATGAACTGTGGAGTTCACAAAACTCATGTTTTTAGCTAATAATTTGGAATGAGGGAGGGAAGTCCCAAATGTAGAAGTGAGAGCCCTCCTAAATGTCTGATACAGGGCCACCTGAGGGCTCTTCCTAAACTCAGGTATCACGGCACCTGCTGGCCCTCTGAAAATGTCAAGCAAGGGCCACATAATGACATGGCGGTGGACGTGGTGGTGGTGGCGGGCAAAGCCCAAAATTCAAATGGGCATGTTTTAATTGGCATTGTAAAGTGATGGGGAATATGTATTCCACTATCTAGCTAACAATTTTGAATGAGGGAGGGACCTCCCAAATGTAGGAGTGAGAGCCCTCACAAATGTAAAGGGAAAAACTAAAGCCAAAACGCTCTATGTGAACATATGCTAAATGGGAGGTATAATGTTTTTTTTTTCTTTTTTTCTTTTTCTTTTGAGTCATACAGTGTACATGTAATTATGAAGGAAAACATGTTTCTTGGCATTTCCCTTTAAAAAAAATGTTGGTTTGGTCGGTCTTCTTATAAATCCGAAAAACCGGCTCAATAGCTTGACAACATAATTCCCAGATACCACATGTGAGTCAGAAAGGCATGCAGCTATCTTCTCCATGCTGTTCCCATTTAGTTTTAGCTCTTTCCCATCCATTTCAGCTTTTTTTCTCATTTCTAATTTATTACTTAAATAAATGTAGGAATACATTTAAAATTAAATAAGATGATACATTATTACAATATACTGCACAGGTAAATCCACTACTGATAAAAGAATAAATATTTGACTCTAATGTCTTCTGTACAGTTGTTCACTTTCAGCCATGACAGCCACAATACAAGACAACATAAAATGCTTCTATCTTACCAAAAATGCACTACCAAGGTATCCTCGTGTTATTAAATTGCTTTACTTAGCTAGATATAGTTAGACAAATATAGTGGTACATGCAAAAAACACACTGGTCTATAAAAGACCTTAGGGACCCTAAGTACTCTTTTTCAATAGCAGATTATCAGTTGTTGGTATCCTATGGTATCCTTACTATAACTGTGCACAACTCCACTTACAGAAGCCGGTGAGGATAATCAACCAGATCATGTGTAGATTCCACAGTTATGCAATCATAAAAACTGTCATACTGCAGGTTATATGGACTGGCATAAATAAAACATCTCTCTATGTCCAACTCAAATCCATGGTTTATACGTTTGCATTCAAATGGGTATACCGCAGGTGTTGCAAAAAATGGCTTGCCATGCAAACAACCCTGCCTGCCACTAATCAGACCCTTCTTTCATGGTGTATCCCACATATAGCTCATGGGTCATCATGCACCATATTCATGTGTAAGGGCTGTAATATGAAACAGGCAAATCTGAGGAGGTCTCACTTGTATTGGGAGGTGTTAGATATTACAGACTGATCACTCCCATTAACACACAGTGATCCGCGCTCCTATTAAATCCCCTTCCTGCCATAGGCTTAGGGGTCAATGTGACATTTTGGCAAATAATGTAAAGAGGAGAGATCTCACCCGATTCAGAGGGGATTGTATGTTGGTTACTGTATTCCTCTTTCCAAGTTCAGTAATGGACACTCTCCCCAATTCTCCTGACGCATTTCGTCAATGCTCATCAGGGTAGTGCTTTGAGGCAATGCAACCATGTCACCAGATAAGTTGCCATATGACTCATCCGCTTCTGTAAGTGGAGTTGTGTACAGTTATAGTAAGGTACTAGCTGAAGAGCCCGGCGTTATAGCACCTCACGTCTCTTATTTTCCCATCATGCCTCTCATTTTCTCCCTTACACCTCTCATTTTCTCCCTTACACCTCTCATTTCCCCCCTCACTCCTCTCATTCCCCCCTAACACTTGTCATTTCGACCTCACATCTGTCATTTTCCGATCACTCCACTATTTTCCCTCACTCCTCTAGTTTTGCACTCACACCTTTTCATTTTCACCTCACACCCCTCATTTTCACCTCAGTATATACATGTTTGTCATCTCCCTTATATATAGTATACACCTATGTCTTCTCTTGTATATAGTATATACCTGTATGTCATCTCCTCCTGTATATTACATATACCCATGTGTCATCTCCTCCTGTATATAGTATATACCTGTATGTCATCTCTTCTGTATATACTATATAACTGTATGTCATCTCCTCCTATATATAGTATATACCTGTATGTCATCTCCTGTATATAGTATATACCTGTATGTCATCTCCCCTGTATATAGTATATACCTGCTGTATGTCATCTCCTCCTCTATATACCTATGTGTCATCTCCTCTTTTATATAGTATATACCTGTATGTCATCTCCTCCTGTATATAGTATATACCTGTGTGTCATCTCCTCCTGTATATAGTATATACCTGTATGTCATCTCCTCCTGTATATAGTATATACCTGTGTGTCATCTCCACTGTATATAGTATATACCTGTGTGTCATCGCCCCTATATATAGTATGTACCTGTATGTCATCTCCCCTGTATATAGTATATACCAGGTTGTCTGTTATGACCAGGTGGTTAAGAGGCCACACTGAAATGACTTGGTGGCTAAAACGCAACATGGAACAGCTGTGAGAAGGTGGTATCTCTACTGACCGCAGTCCCTAATCCTAACAACACAACTAGAAATAGCCGTGGGATGTTCCTGACACTCCCTAGACACCTCGTCACAGCCTAAGATATAACTACCCCTAAAGAAGGAAATAGAAAGCTATCTTGCCTCAGAGAAACCCCCAAAAGGAAAGACAGCCCCCCACAAATATTGACTGTGAAAGGAGAGGGAAATGACAAACACAGAAATGAAATTAGAATTCAGCAAAGGGGAGGCCAATACTAAACTAGATAGACAGAGAGCAAAGGATACTGTGCGGTCAGTATAAATAACTACAAAATCCACGCAGAGTTTACAAAAATGAACTCCACACCGACTCACGGTGTGGAGGGGCAAATCTGCTTTCCCAGAGCTTCCAGCTAGCCTAAATAAAACATAGTGACAAGCTGGACAAAGAGACAAAATGCAAAGCAATAGAGTCCAAACAAATGGACAAACAAACTAGCAAAACTTATCTTTTGCTGACAAGGACTGGCCATATGAGAAATCCAAGGGAAGAATCAAATCCAACCAAGAACATTGACAGCAGGCATGGACTAAAGCCCAGAGCAGGTTTAAATTACAAACCCAGGCAAGGCGATTAGTGAAGGCAGCTGCTACAGCTACCTAACGGAGCAGCAGTTCCACTCGAAACCACCAGAGGGAGCCCAAGGGCAGAACTCGCAAACATACCATTAGCAACCACAGGAGGGAGCTCCAGAACGGAACTCACAACAGTTGTCATCTCCTCCTCTATATACTATATACCTGTATGTCATCTCCTCCTGTATATAGTATATACCTGTGTGTCATGTCCTCCTATATATAGTATATACCTGTATGTCATCTCCTGTATATAGTATATACCTGTGTGTCATCTCCCCTGTATATAGTATATATGTGTGTGTCATCTCCTCCTGTATACAGTATACACCTGTGTGTCATCTTCTCCTGTATGTAGTATATACCTGTGTGTCATCTCTCCTGTATATAGTATATACCTGTGTGTCATCTCATCCTGTATATAGTATATATCTGTGTGTCATCTCCTCCTGTATTAGAACTCGTTCACACGTTATTTAGTCAGTATTTTTACCTCAGTATTTGTAAGCTAAATTGGAAGCCTGATAAATCCTCAGCCAACTGGAAGCCCTCCCCCCTGGCAGTATATATTAGCTCACACATACACATAATAGACAGGTCATGTGACTGACAGCTGCCGTATTTCCTATATGGTACATTTGTTGCTCTTGTAGTTTGTCTGCTTATTAATCAGATTTTTATTTTTGAAGGATAATTCCAGACTTGTGTGTGTTTTAGGGCGAGTTTCATGTGTCAAGTTGTGTGTGTTGAGTTGCATGTGGCGACATGCATGTAGCGACTTTTGCTAGATGAGTTTTGTGTGGCGACATGCGTGTAGCAACTTTTTGTGTGTTGAGTTGCATGTGACAGGTTAGTGTAGCAAGTTGTGTGCAGTAAGTTTTGCGCATGGTGAGTTTTGCGCGTGGCGAGTTTCATGTGTGGTGCGTTTTGAGTATGTGCAAGTTTTGTGTGAGGCAACTTTTGCATGTGTTGCAACTTTTGTGCATGTGGCAATTTTTCCGCGTGTGGGGAGTTTTCCATGAGGTGAGTTTTGCACGTGTGGCGAGTTTTGCGTGAGCCTAGTTTTGCATGTGGCGAGTTTTGCGCGTGGCGAGTTTTGAGCGGCGACTTTTGTGTTTCGACTTTTATGTGGCGAGGTTGGTGTATGTGTGGTGAAATGTGTGCTGAGGGTGGAATATGTGTTCAAGCACGTGATAGTTTGTGGCGCATTTTGTGTGTGTGTTCATATCCCCGTATGTGGTGAGTATCCCATGTCGGGGCCCCACCTTAGCAACTGTACGGTATATACTCTTTGGCGCCATCACTCTCACTCTTTAAGTCCCCCTTGTTCACATCGGGCAGCTGTCAATTTGCCTGTAACACTTTTCCTTTCACTTTTTCCCCATTATGTAGATAGGGGCAAAATTGTTTGGTGAATTGGAACGCGCGGGGTTAAAATTTCGCCTCACGTCACAACATAGCCTATGACGCTCTGGGGGTCCAGACATGTGACTGTGCAAAATTTTGTGGCTGTAGCTGCGACGGTGCAGATGCCAATCCCGGACATACACACATACACACACACATTCAGCTTTATATATTAGATTGCTACCATAGGATACCAGCAACTGTTAATCTGCCATTAAGGTCTTTTATGGACCAGTGTGTTTTTCGTGTGTAGTATACCACTATATTTGTCTTGTCTGTCTTGGCACCTTGCACTTTAGGTTATCAAGGAATCCAGCCACCAGAGCCTGGCTGAGTGTGTGCAGTAGTTTCATTCCAACAGGGGAGCTAACTCAAAAGATCTCAGCCACTTATCTCTAGCCCACTGATTTCTATACAACAGTTATCTGTTCACTTCCTTTCTCTCCTCTGCTCTTTATAGGATGATTTTGTATATCTCTCAAAATCACCAGACCCCACCATCAGCAGATTCCAGAGCAGTTCACCTAATCACATCTTTCGCTTTTCTTGAGCGATGTGCTCGTTCAGGTGCACTGACATCCCCATATATCCCTATATATATTTCGTGTTAAAAGTATACATTTCAGAACAAGCCATTGATAGCTAAATGTGTTACAATGGAACTATAAAGCTCAGTGTCATGCCCTCAGCCGCAGGTTCGGTCTCCGCTGTGCAGGGAGACCGGCGCCTATCACACAGCCTTTTCTCACCCTGTCCGTGGCTCCAGACGATCTGCGGCTTCTTTCTCTGCTAAGAACCTGCATCCTCTTGGCAGGTCTCCTGGAAATGCTCTTAGGAGCCGCGCCCCGCTTCCTGCACATACAGTCATGGACAAAAATTTTGAGAATGAGACAAATATTAATTTTTCCAAAGTCTACTGCTACATTTTTTCTAATGGCAATTTGCATATACTCCTGAATGTCAGAGTGATCAGCTTAACAGCAATTACTGTACTTGCAAAGCCAATATTTGCCCAGAAAATGAACTTTAACCCCCAAAACACATTTCAACATCATTGCAGTCCTGCCTTAAAAGGAGCAGCTAACATCGTTTTAGTGATTGATCCATTAACACAGGTGTGGGTGTTGATGAGGACAGGGCTGGCGATCAATCAGTCATGATTAAGTAAGAATGACATCACTGGACACTTTAAAAGGAGGCTGGTGCTTGATTTCATTGTTTCTCTTCAGTTAACCATGGTTATCTCTAAAGAAACACGTGCAGCCATCATTGCACTGCACAAAAATGGCCTAACAGGGAAGAGTATCGCAGCTACAAAGATTGCACCTCAGTCAACAATCTATCGCATCATCAAGAACTTCAAGGAGAGAGCTTCCATTGTGGTCAAAAAGGCTCCAGGGCACCCAAGAAAGACCAGCAAGCGCCAGGACCGTATCTTAAAACTGTTTCAGCTGCGGGATCGGACTACCAGCAGTGCCGAGCTTGCTCAGGAATGGCAGCAGGCTGGTGTGAGTGCTTCTGCACGCACTGTGAGGCGGAGACTCTTTGAGCAAGGCCTGGTTTCAAGGAGGGCAGCAAAGAAGCCACTTCTCTCCAGAAAAAACATCAGGGACCAACTGATATTCTGCAAAAGGTACAGGGAGTGGACTGCTGAGGACTGGGGCAAAGTCATTTTCTCTGATGAAACCCCTTTTTGATTGTTTGGGACATCTGGAAAACAGCTTATTCGGAGAAGAAGAGGTGAGCGCTCCCACCAGTCTTGTCTCATGCCAACTGTAAAGCATCTTGAAACCATTCATGTGTGGGGTTGCTTCTCAGCCAAGGGAATTGGCTCACTCACAGTCTTGCCTAAAAACACAGCCATGAATAAAGAATGGTATCAGAATGTCCTCCAAGAGCAACTTCTCCCAACCGTCCAAGAGCAGTTTGGCGCCCAACAATGCCTTTTCCAGCATGATGGAGCACCTTGCCAAAAAGCAAAGGTGATAACTAAATGGCTCGTGGAACAAAACATAGAGATTTTGGGTCCATGGCCTGGAAACTCCCCAGATCTTAATCCCATTGAGAACTTGTGGTCAATCATTAAGAGACAGGTGGACAAAAAAAAACCAACAGATTCTGGCAAAATGCAAGCATTGATTATGCAAGAATGGACTGCTATCAGTCAGTATTTGGTCCAGAAGTTGATTGAGAGCATGTCAGGGAGAATTGCAGAGGTCTTGAAGAAGAAGGGTCAACACTGCAAATATTGACTTGCTGCATTAACTCATTCTAACTGTCAATACAACCTATTGGTACTCATAATATGATTGCAATTATATTTCTGTATGTGATATAAACATCATACCAACACTAATAAAAACCAGAGGGCAGCAGATCATGGTAAAATATAATTTTGGTGTCATTCTCAAAAATTTTGGCCATGACTGTACTTGAAACAGCAGGACACCTGTTCGCTATTAGGGTCGTCTGTGTTATGATGCTCTGTGCATAAAAAGCACCCTCCCCTTTAGGGAGGTGCCTGGGCTATGTGTTCATTCTTTGGATTGTTGCCGCAGCTTCAGGCCATGCTCTGCTGTGCTCTGCACTTTACTTATGTGTCTATTTTCACAGAGTCCTCTTCTGGTGAATCCCATTCTGGACTTCTCTGGTCTCTCCGGTTCTCACTCCAGGTTGTCTTGCCTCTCCTCACGGAATCCTCCAGACCCTGCTACCAGTGGAAACTACCTTGCTGGATTTCATGGAGCTTCTGGGATTGTCCCCACCAGCTGGCCCAAGTATTCTACTGTGTTGCTAGTTTGTCAGTATGGGTCGTCCTCTGGTCCTGGATTCGTAGCATTCAGGCCACCTGGTGTTGTGACGGGGGAATCCCTGTATAGGGGTACACCTTGCCCGGTGCTCCACTATGTGGTACAGTGCTGTGATCCAGAGGTTCTTTCCCTCTGACACCTGTTTCCTTTTTGTTAATAAATATCTTTTGGTTTATGAGATCTACTCTCCTGTCTTTTGAGTATCGGGTATACAGCCGCCACTGCACCATCAGTGGTCTAGTGAGTCCACTTTACCTTGTCACACCCTGTGGGTGTAACAGTTAGCCCAGGCCATGGACTCCGCTGATACCCGATTCTCAGTCCAGAGAGAGCTAGCTGCGCTTTGTCAAGGCCAGGATCAGCTAGTTTCCTTCATGCAAACTCTGGATACCCGCTTATCTACTCTACAGGCTACCGAGTCCACCAACGTGACCCAGCTAGCAGAGCTCCGTCTGGAATTCAATCGCCAACATGAGACGCAGGCCGGCTTGTTGGACTACATGACCTCTGTGGATGACCGGTTAACTAAGGTACAGCATCCTACGCTTGAGCCCACCATGAGACACTGTCCTCCTCGTCTCTGCAAGCCTCCTCGTTACTATGGTGACCCCAAGTTGTGCAGAGGATTTCTTAACCTATGCTTGCTGCATTTTCGCTTTTTGCCTCAGCATTTTCAGACAGACATGGCCAAGGTGGCTTTCCTTGCCTCTCATCTGGAGGGAGAGGCTTTAGCTTGGTTCAACCCCCTAATGGAGCGGAATGATCCCATCGTGTCTGATCTACAGGTATTCTTGGACACGTTCCGCAAGATATTTGATGAGCCTGGTCGTGTCACATCTGCCATGAAGTCTCTCTTTGATTTGCAACAGGGCTCTCTCTCTGTCGGTCAGTATGACATCCGTTTCCGTACCTTGGTTCGGAGCTCCAGTGGACCAATGAGCCCCTGGTCGGAGTCTTCCGGCGAGGGTTGTCTGGAAGAGTCAAGGACGAATTGGCAGGCAGAGACCTACCTGAGACCCTGGATGATCTCATATCCCTCGCCATTCGGATTGACATGTGTCTTCAGCAGCGCTCCAGAGAGAGGCTTCTCGAGAAGCAATTTCCTCATCCAGCGTCTTCTTCACCGAAACCTCGGTTTCCGTGTCCTGCTCCGGTCTTTAAGGATGTGCCCATGGAGCTTGACCGCGTGAGGGTGAAGAGGAATCAGCAGCAGGAAATTCCCACTAGGAATCCATATCTGTTGTGAATTCTGTGGCAGAGCTCCCTCCTGTGGTCACAAGTGGTATTTCGGCTGATTCTCTCTGTGAGCTTCTGTTGGTGGAGGGAAGTGGTACTGCGGCTTCTGAGTTTCCTCCCTCAGGTGATCTGGTGAGGTCGTTAGGTGCTTCTCTACTTAACTCCACCTAATGCTTTGATCCTGGCTTCCTGTCAATGTTCCAGTGTTGGACTTGCTTTTCCCTGGATCATTCCTGTGGCCTGCTGCTCTGCATAGCTAAGTTCTTCTTTGCTATTTGTTTGCTATTTTTTCTGTCCAGCTTGTCTAATTTGTTGCTGGAAGCTCAGGGACGCAAAGGGTGTACCTCCGTGCCGTTAGTTCGGTACGGAGGGTCTTTTTGCCCCCTTTGCGTGGTGTTCTTTAGGGTTTTGTGTAGACCGCAAAGTTACCTTTTCTATCCTCGATCTGTTAAGAAAGTCGGGCCTCACTTTGCTGAATCTATTTCATCTCTACGTTTGTCTTTTCATCTTAACTCACAGTCATTATATGTGGGGGGCTGCCTTTTCCTTTGGGGTATTTCTCTGAGGCAAGGTAGGCTTATTTTCTATCTTCAGGCTAGTTAGTTTCTCAGGCTGTGCCGAGTTGCATAGGCAGAGTTAGGCGCAATCCACGGCTGCCTCTAGTGTTGTTTGGAGAGGATTAGGGATTGCGGTCTGCAGAGTTCCCACGTCTCAGAGCTCGTTCTATGATTTTGGGTTATTGTCAGATCACTGTATGTGCTCTGACCGCTATGTCCATTGTAGTACTGAATTGCCTTTCATAACAGTACAGGAAGCCAAAAGTACTAATGATTCTCAATAGAGGGAAAAAAGAAGTTCTGAGACTATTTTTTTTTCTTTGCACTGTGTTTTGCCTTTTTTTTCCCCTAGACATTTGGGTGGTTCAGTACACAGGTGTAGCGATGGACATTAGAAGTCTCTCTTCATTTGTGGATCAGCTCTCGGCAAGACTACAAAAGATTCAAGACACTATTGATCAGAAAGCTATGTTGGAACCAAGAATTCCTATTCCTGATTTGTTTTTTGGAGATAGAACTAAGTTTCTGAGTTTCAAAAATAATTGTAAATTATTTCTGGCCTTGAAACCTCGCTCCTCTGGTGATCCAGTTCAACAGGTTTTGATTGTTATTTCTTTTTTGCGCGGTGACCCTCAGGACTGGGCATTTTCTCTTGCGCCAGGAGATCCTGCATTGAGTAATATCGATGCGTTTTTCCTGGCGCTCGGATTGCTGTACGATGAACCTAATTCAGTGGATCAGGCAGAGAAAAATTTGCTGGCTCTTTGTCAGGGTCAGGATGAGATAGAGGTATATTGTCAGAAATTTAGAAAGTGGTCCGTGCTCACTCAATGGAATGAATCTGCGCTGGCAGCTATGTTCAGAAAGGGTCTCTCTGAAGCCCTTAAGGATGTCATGGTGGGATTTCCTATGCCTGCTGGTTTGAATGAGTTTATGTCTTTGGCCATTCAGATCGGTCGACGCTTGCGTGAGCGTAAATCTGTGCACCATTTGGCGGTATTACCTGAGCTTAAACCTGAGCCTATGCAGTGCGATAGGACTTTGACCAGAGTTAAACGGCAAGAACACAGACGTCTGAATGGGCTGTGTTTCTACTGTGGTGATTCCACTCATGCTATCTCTGATTGTCCTAAGCGCACTAAGCGGTTCGCTTGGTCTGCCACCATTGGTACGGTACAGTCAAAATTTCTTCTGTCCGTTACCTTGATCTGCTCTTTGTCATCGTATTCTGTCATGGCATTTGTGGATTCAGGCGCTGCCCTGAATTTGATGGACTTGGAGTATGCTAAGCGTTGTGGGTTTCTCTTAGAGCCCTTGCAGTGTCCTATTCCATTGAGAGGAATTGATGCCACGCCTTTGGCCAAGAATAAGCCTCAATACTGGACCCAGCTGACCATGTGCATGGCTCCTGCACATCAGGAGGTTATTCGCTTTCTGGTGTTGCATAATCTGCATGATGTGGTCGTGTTGGGGTTGCCATGGCTACAAGCCCATAATCCAGTATTAGATTGGAAATCCATGTCGGTGTCCAGCTGGGGTTGTCAGGGGGTACATGGTGATGTTCCATTTCTGTCAATTTCGTCATCCACCCCTTCTGAGGTTCCAGAGTTCTTGTCTGATTACCGGGATGTATTTGATGAGCCCAAGTCCGATGCCCTACCTCCGCATAGGGATTGTGATTGTGCTATCAATTTGATTCCTGGTAGTAAATTCCCAAAAGGTCGACTGTTTAATTTATCCGTGCCTGAGCACGCCGCTATACGCAGTTATGTGAAGGAATCCCTGGAGAAGGGGCATATTCGCCCGTCATCGTCACCATTAGGAGCAGGGTTCTTTTTTGTAGCCAAGAAGGATGGTTCGCTGAGACCTTGTACAGATTACCGCCTTCTAAATAAGATCACGGTTAAATTTCAGTACCCCTTGCCATTGTTATCTGATTTGTTTGCTCGGATTAAGGGGGCTAGTTGGTTCACCAAGATAGATCTTCGTGGTGCGTATAATCTGGTGCGAATCAGGTGAGGAGATGAATGGAAAACTGCATTTAATACGCCCGAGGGTCATTTTGAGTATCTAGTGATGCCATTCGGACTTGCCAATGCTCCATCAGTGTTTCAGTCCTTTATGCATGACATCTTCCGAGAGTACCTGGATAAATTCCTAAATGTGTACTTGGATGACATTTTGATCTTCTCGGATGATTGGGAGTCTCATGTGAAGCAGGTCAGAACAGTTTTTCAGGTCCTGCGTGCTAATTCTTTGTTTGTGAAGGGATCAAAGTGTCTCTTTGGTGTGCAGAAGGTTTCATTTTTGGGGTTCATCTTTTCCCCTTCTACTATCGAGATGGATCCGGTTAAGGTCCAAGCCATCCATGATTGGACTCAGCCGACATCTCTGAAAAGTCTGCAAAAGTTCCTGGGCTTTGCTAATTTTTATCGTCGCTTCATCTGCAATTTTTCTAGTATTGCCAAACCATTGACCGATTTGACCAAGAAGGGTGCTGATTTGGTCAATTGGTCTTCTGCTGCTGTGGAAGCTTTTCAAGACTTGAAGCGTCGTTTTTCTTCTGCCCCTGTGTTGTGTCAACCAGATGTTTCTCTTCCATTCCAGGTCGAGGTTGATGCTTCTGAGATTGGAGCAGGGGCTGTTTTGTCGCAGAGAAGTTCTGATTGCTCAGTGATGAAACCATGCGCTTTTTTTTTCCAGGAAGTTTTCGCCTGCTGAGCGAAATTATGATGTGGGCAACCGAGAGTTGATGGCCATGAAGTGGGCATTCGAGGAGTGGCGTCATTGGCTTGAAGGAGCTAAGCATCGCGTGGTGGTATTGACTGATCATAAGAACTTGACTTATCTTGAGTCTGCTAAGCGGTTGAATCCTAGACAGGCTCGTTGGTCGCTGTTTTTTGCCCGTTTTGACTTTGTGATTTCGTACCTTCCGGGCTCTAAAAATGTGAAGGCGGATGCTCTGTCTAGGAGTTTTGTGCCCGACTCTCCGGGTTTGTCTGAGCCGGCGGGTATCCTCAAGGAAGGAGTAATTGTGTCTGCCATCTCCCCTGATTTGCGGCGGGTGCTGCAAAAATTTCAGGCTGATAAACCTGATCGTTGTCCAGCGGAGAGACTGTTTGTCCCTGATAGGTGGACCAATAAAGTTATCTCTGAGGTTCATTGTTCGGTGTTGGCTGGTCATCCTGGAATCTTTGGTACCAGAGAGTTGGTGGCTAGATCCTTTTGGTGGCCGTCTCTGTCGCGGGATGTGCGTGTTTTTGGCAGTCCTGTGGGATTTGTGCTCGGGCTAAGCCCTGCTGTTCTTGTGCTAGTGGGTTGCTTTTGCCCTTGCCGGTCCCGAAGAGGCCTTGGACACATATCTCTATGGATTTTATTTCTGATCTTCCCATTTCTCAAAAGATGTCAGTCATTTGGGTGGTCTGTGATCGCTTTTCTAAGATGGTCCATCTGGTACCCTTGTCTAAATTGCCTTCCTCCTCTGATTTGGTGCCATTGTTCTTCCAGCATGTGGTTCGTTTACATGGCATTCCAGAGAATATCGTTTCTGACAGAGGTTCCCAGTTTGTTTCAAGGTTTTGGCGAGCCTTTTGTGGTAGGATGGGCATTGACTTGTCTTTTTCCTCGGCTTTCCATCCTCAGACTAATGGCCAGACCGAAAGAACCAATCAGACCTTGGAAACATATCTGAGATGCTTTGTTTCTGCCGATCAGGATGACTGGGTGTCCTTTTTGCCTTTGGCTGAGTTCGCCCTTAATAATCGGGCCAGCTCGGCTACCTTGGTTTCGCCATTTTTCTGCAATTCTGGGTTCCATCCTCGTTTCTCTTCAAGACAGGTTGAGTCTTCGAACTGTCCTGGTGTGGATACTGTGGTGGACAGGTTGCAGCAGATTTGGACTCATGTAGTGGACAATTTGACCTTGTCCCAGGAGAAGGCTCAACGTTTCGCTAATCGCAGACGCCGTGTGGGTCCCCGACTTCGTGTTGGGGATCTGGTTTCTCGTCATATTCCTATGAAGGTTTCCTCTCCTAAGTTTAAACCTCGTTTCATTGGTCCGTATAGGATTTCTGAGGTTCTTAATCCTGTGTCTTTTCGTCTGACCCTTCCAGATTCTTTTTCCATACATAACGTATTCCATAGGTCATTGTTGCGGAGATACGTGGCACCTATGGTTCCATCTGTTGATCCTCCTGCCCCGGTTTTGGTGGAGGGGGAATTGGAGTATATTGTGGAGAAGATTTTGGATTCTTGTGTTTCTAGATGGAAACTCCAGTATCTGGTTAAATGGAAGGGTTATGCTCTGGAAGATAATTCCTGGGTTTTTGCCTCTGATGTCCATGCTCCCGATCTTGTTCGTGCCTTTCATGTGGCTCATCCTGGTCGGCCAGGGGGCTCTGGTGAGGGTTCGGTGACCCCTCCTCAAGGGGGGGGGTACTGTTGTGAATTCTGTGGCAGAGCTCCCTCTTGTGGTCACAAGTGGTACTTCGGCTGATTCTCTCTGTGAGCTTCTGTTGGTGGAGGGAAGTGGTACTGCGGCTTCTGAGTTTCCTCCCTCAGGTGATCTGGTGAGGTCGTTAGGTGCTTTTCTACTTAACTCCACCTAATGCTTTGATCCTGGCTTCCTGTCAATGTTCCAGTGTTGGACTTGCTTTTCCCTGGATCATTCCTGTGGCCTGCTGCTCTGCATAACTAAGTTCTTCTTTGCTATTTGTTTGCTATTTTTTCTGTCCAGCTTGTCTAATTTGTTGCTGGAAGCTCTGGGACGCAAAGGGTGTACCTCCGTGCCGTTAGTTCGGTACGGAGGGTCTTTTTGCCCCCTTTGCGTGGTGTTCTTTAGGGTTTTGTGTAGACCGCAAAGTTACCTTTTCTATCCTCGATCTGTTAAGAAAGTCGGGCCTCACTTTGCTGAATCTATTTCATCTCTACGTTTGTCTTTTCATCTTAACTCACAGTCATTATATGTGGGGGGCTGCCTTTTCCTTTGGGGTATTTCTCTGAGGCAAGGTAGGCTTATTTTCTATCTTCAGGCTAGTTAGTTTCTCAGGCTGTGCCGAGTTGCATAGGCAGAGTTAGGCGCAATCCACGGCTGCCTCTAGTGTTGTTTGGAGAGGATTAGGGATTGCGGTCTGCAGAGTTCCCACGTCTCAGAGCTCGTTCTATGATTTTGGGTTATTGTCAGATCACTGTATGTGCTCTGACCGCTATGTCCATTGTAGTACTGAATTGCCTTTCATAACACATATCGTTATGGTGGACGCTCCACTTCCGGTCAATGCAGTGGAACTGAGAGGTCAGAAGAACTCTTCCGCCTAGGACAGGTAAGGGAGACCTCCCTAGGTGAGAATGACTCTTCTCTCCCGCTAACCATATCCATACAGGTAATCTTCGGGAAGGTGCGGTTCTCCGAGACGGCCTATCTGGACTCTGGATCTGGTGGAAATTTCATCCAGCAAGCTGTGGCCAGGCAGTTCGGGAATCCAATTGTTCCACTGCAGCGGTCCTGGCGCATCATCTCCGTAGATGGTAGACCCCTGAAAGATGCCATTATCGGTATCACCGAAGAGGTGGAGCTTCAAATAGGAGCACTACACAGGGAAAAGATTACCTTCTATGTGTTACCGAATCTTTCTCCACCATTCCTTCTAGGTCTTCCGTGGCTGCGCCTCCACGAACCTGTTCTGGATTGGCGGTCTGGAGATGTCCTTCAATGGGGTCAGTCTTGTCACGAACACTGCCTCATACCAGTATGGCCTGGTTCTACCCCACGGCCTCCGGCAGCTTTACCCGGGTTACCGTCTGCCTACTGGTCCTTCGCAGATGTATTCAACAAGAGGGAAGCCGAGACACTTCCACCACACAGGCCTTACGATTGCCCCATCGATCTTATCCCTGGATCTACTCCGCCTCGAGGTAGGATCTACCCTCTTTCTCCTTCTGAGACTCAAGCCATGTCCGATTACATCAAGGAGAATTTGGCTCGAGGGTTTATCCAGGAGTCCTCCTCCCCAGCTGGAGCTGGGTTCTTCTTCGTCAAGAAGAAAGATGGATCTCTTCGCCCATGCATCGACTACCGTGGTCTCAACCTAATAACAGTAAAGAACAGATACCCACTTCCCTTAATTCCTGAGCTCTTTGATCGGCTTCGAGGTTCCAGGATTTTCACCAAGTTGGATCTCCGTGGGGCTTACAACCTCATCAGGATACGATCCGGGGATGAGTGGAAAACCGCCTTCAACACGCGAGATGGTCATTACGAATATCTAGTCATGCCTTTCGGGTTAAGCAATGCTCCCGCCGTTTTTCAGGAGTTTGTCATTGATGTATTTCGTGACCTGCTCTATGTTTGTGTGGTGGTGAATCTGGATGACATCCTGGTGTTTTCTCCCGACTTACCAACTCACAGGAGGAATGTTCGTCTCGTTCTTCAAAGATTGAGGGAGAATCGTCTCTACGCAAAGTTTGAGAAATGTCTGTTTGAACGGAGGTCTTTATCCTTTCTTGGCTATATTATTTCCGATACAGGTCTCGAGATGGATCCAGAGAAGGTTTCTGCCGTGTTAAAGTGGCCAAAACCTGAGGGAATCAAGGCCATTCAACGGTTCCTAGGATTCGCCAACTACTATTCATTCCACAATTCTCCTCTCTGGTAAGACCACTCACTGCCCTGACTTGTAAAGGAGCCAAACCAAAGGATTGGACTCCTGAGGCCGAATCAGCTTTCGCCTCCCTCAAACAAGCCTTCTCAACCGCACCAGCTCTTCATCGGCCTATGATCAACAAACAGTTTTTCCTTGAAGTGGACGCTTCGTCATCCGGATCCGGAGCAGTCCTCACACAAAAACTGCCTACTGGTAAGATGGTGACCTGTGGTTTCTTCTCCAAGGCATTTACACCCTGTGAACGTAACTACTCAATTGGTGATAGAGAGTTACTAGCAATTAAGATAGCCTTAGAGGAATGGCGATATCTGCTTGAAGGCGCAGTTCATCCAGTCATCATTTACACTGATCATAAGAATCTGTCCTATCTTCAGTCACTGTAGCTAATTGTCACAAGTACTGTTGGAATTCCAAATCTTTGCGTTTTTACTGGTAAATTGGCTGACAGGCCTCTCACATAAGAACACTAGAAAGAGCATTAGGAAGTGACCCATTTTTTTTATCTCTTAAAAATCCACAGCTCAGTTTTTATAAACCAATATTTTTAGATTTCTAATTAAAAACTGTAATATATACAGTACAGACCAAAAGTTTGGACACACCTTCTCATTTAAAGATTTTCTGTATTTTCATGACTATGAAAATTGTACGTTCACACTGAAGGCATCAAAACTATGAATTAACACTTGTGGAATTATATACTTAACAAAAAAGTGTGAAACAACTTAAAATATCTCTTATATTCTAGGTTCATCAAAATAGCCACCTTTTGCTTTGTTGACTGCTTTGCACACGCTTGGCATTTTCTTGATGAGCTTCAAGAGGTAGTCACCGCGAATGGTTTTCACTTCACAGGTGTGCCCTGTCAGGTTTAATAAGTGGAATTTCTTGCCTTATAAATGGGTTTGGAACCATGAGTTGTGTTGTGCAGAAATCTCGTGGATACACAGCTGATAGTCCTACTGAATAGACAGTTAGAATTTGTATTATGGCAAGAAAAAAGCAGCTAAGTAAAGAAAAACGAGTGGCTATCATTTCTTTAAGAAATGAAGGTCAGTCAGTCCCAAAAATTGGGAAAACTTTGAAAGTGTCCCCAAGTGTTGCGGCAAAAACCATCAAGCGCTACAAAAAAACTGGCTCACATGAGGACCGCCCCAGGAAAGGAAGAAAGAGTCACCTCTGCTTCTGAGGATAAGTTTATCTGAGTCACCAGCCTCAGAAATCGCAGGTTAACAGCAGCTCAGATTAGAGACCAGGTCAATGCCACACAGAGTTCTAGCAGTAGACACATCTCTACAACAACTGTTAAGAGGAGACTTTGTGCAGCAGGCCTTCATTGTAAAATAGCTGCTAGGAAACCACTGCTAAGGACAAGCAACAAGCAGAAGAGACTTGTTTGGACTACAGAACACAAGGAATGGACATTAGACCAGTGGAAATCTGTGCTTTGGTCTGATGAGTCCAAATTTGAGATCCAACCACCGTGTCTTTGTGCGACGCAGAAAAGGTGAACGGATGGACTCTACATGCCTGGTTCCCACTGTGAAGCATGGAGGAAGAGGTGTGATGGTGTGAGGGTCCTTTGCTGGTGACACTGTTTTCAACAAGACAATGACCCCAAACACACCTCCAGGCTGTGTAAGGGCTATTTGACTGAGAAGGAGAGTGATGAGGTGCTACGCCAGATGACCTGTCCTCCACAGTCACCAGACCTGAACCCAATTGAGATGTTTTGGGGTGAGCTGGACTGCAGAGTGAAGGTAAAAGGGCCAAAAAGTGCTAAGCATCTCTGGGAACTCCTTCAAGATTGTTGGAAGACCATTCCCGGTGACTACCTCTTGAAGCTCACCAAGAGAATGCCAAGAGTGTGCAAAGCAGTCATCAAAGGTGGCTACTTTGAAGAACCTAGAATATAAGACATTTTTTCAGTTGTTTCACACTTTTTGTTAAGTATATAACTCCACATGTGTTAATTCATAGTTTTGATGCCTTCAGTGTGAATGTAAAATTTTCATAGTCATGGAAAAACAGAAAAATACTGAATGAAATATTCCAGTTGTAAATCTTTGTTCATTACATAGTAGAATGTGTTAAGAACAATAAAACTTAAAAATGATCAACGTAAATCACAACTAATATCCCACGGAGGTCTGGAGTTGGAATGATGCGCAAAATCAAAGTGGAAAATGAAGTTACAGGCTGATCCAACTTCAGTGGAAATGCCTCAAGATAAGAAAATGATGCTATGTAGTGTGTGTGGCCTCCAAGGCCTGTATGATCTCCCTGCAATGCCTGGGCATGCTCCTGATGAGGCGGCGGATGGTCTCCTGAGGGATCTCTTCCAAGAAATGGACTAAAGCATCTGCCAACTCCTGGACAGTCTGTGGTGCAACGTGACATTGGTGGATGGTGCACGACATGATGTTCCAAATGTGTTCAATCGGATTCAGGTCTGGGGAACGGGCGGGCCAGTCCATAACTTCAATGCCTTTATCTTGCAGGAACTGCTGACACACTCCAACCACATGAGGTCTGGCATTGTCCTGCATTAGGAGGAACCCAGGGCCAACCGCACCAGCATATGGTCTCGCAAGGGGTCTGAGGATCTCATCTCGGTACCTAATGGCAGTCAGGCTACCTCTGACGAGCACATGGAGGGCTGTTCGGCCCTCCAAAGAAATGCCACCCAACACCATTACTGACCCACTGCCAAACCAGTCATGCTGAAGGATGTTGCAGGCAGAAGATCGCTCTCCACAGCTTCTCCAGACTCTGACACATCTGTCACAAGTGTGAACCTACTTTCATCTGTGAGTAACACAGGGCGCCAGTGGCAAATTTGCCAATTCTGGTGTTCTGCGGCAAATGCCATGTGTCCTGCACTGTGTTGGGCTGTGAGCACAACCCCCATCTGTGGACATTGGGCAGTCAGACCATCATCATGGAATCGGTTTCTAACCATTTTTTCAGACAAATGCACATTTGTGGCCTGCTGGAGGTCATTTTGTAGGGCTCTGGCAGTACTCCTACTCTTCCTCCTTGCATAAAGGCTCAGGCAGCGGTCCTGCTGCTGTGTTGTTGCCCTCCTATGGCCCCCTTAACATCTCCTGGGGTACTGGCCTTTCTCCTGGTAGCGCCTCCAGCCTTTGGACACTATGCTGACATACACAGCAAACCTTCCTGAAACAGCTCGCATTGATGTGCCATCCCGGATGAGCTGAACTACCTGAGCCACTTGTGTGGGTCGTAGAGTCCATCTCATGCTACCATGAGTGTGAAAGCACAAATAACATTCAAAAGTGACCAAAACATCAGCCAGAAAGCATTGGTACTGAGATGTGGTCTGTGGTCCCCACCTGCAGAACCACTCTTTTATTGAGTGAGTCTTAATAATTGCCAATAATTTCCATCTGTTGTCTATTCTATTTGCACAACAGCATGTGAAATTGATTGTCAAACAGTGTTGCTTCCTGATTGGACAGTTTGATTTCACAAAAGTTTGATTCACTTGGAGTTATATTCTGTTGTTTAAGTTTTCCCTTTATTTTTTGAGCAGTATATATATATATATATATATATATATATATATATATATATATATATATATATATATATATATATATATGTGTGTACGTATATATATATATACACACAGTGGGTACGGAAAGTATTCAGACCCCTTTAAATTTTTCACTATTTGTTTCATTGCATCCATTTGATAAATTCAAAAAAGTTCATTTTTTTTACATTTTACATTAATGAACACTCTGCACCTGATCTTGACTAAAAAACAGAAATGTAATTTTTGCAAATTTAATAAAAAAGAAAAACTGAAATATCACATGGCCATAAGTATTCAGACCCTTTGCTCAGACACTCATATTTAAGCCACATGCTGTCCATTTCCTTGTGATTCTCCTTGAGATGTTTCTACTCCTTCATTGGAGTCCAGCTGTGTTTAATTAAACTGGTAGGACTTGATTCGGAAAGCCACACACCTATTTAGAAAACAGCTCACAGTGCATGTCAGATCAAATGAGATTCATGAGGTCAAAGGAACTGGCCAAGGAGCTCACAGACAGAATTGTGGCAAGGCACAGATCAGGTGAAGGTTATAATAGAATTTCTGCAGTACTCAAGGTTCCTAAGAGCACAGTTACCTCCATAATCCTGAAATGGAAGAGATTTGGGACCACCGGATGTCTTCTTAGACCTGGCCGTCCAGCCAAACTGAGCAATCGTGGGAGAAGAGCCTTGGTGAGAGACAAAAAAGAACTCCAAGATCACTGTAGCTGAACTCCAGAGATGCAGTAGGGAGATGGGAGAAAGTTGGTGATTATTCTAAGCTGTATTTGTGGAGAAAACCAGGCACTGCTCATCACCTGCCCAATACAATTACAACAGTGAAGCATTGTGGTGGCAGCATCATGCTATGGGGGTGTTTTTCTGTTGCAGGGACAGGATGACTGGTTGTCATTGAAGGAAACATGAATGTGGCCAAGTACAGAGATATCCTCGATGAAAACCTCTTCTAGAGTGCTCTGGACCTCAGACTTGGCTGAAGGTTCACCTTCTAACAAGAAAATGACCCTAAGCACCCAGATAAAATAACAAAGGAGTGGCTTCAGAACAACTCTGTGACCATTCTTGACTGGCCCAGCCAGAGCGCTGACCTAAACCCGATTGAGCATCTCTGGAGAGACCTGAAAATGGCTGTCCACCAACGTTCATCATCCAACCTGACAGAACAGGAGAGGATCTGCAAGGAAGAATGGCAGAGGATACCCAAATCCAGGTGTGAAAAACTTTTTGCATCATTCCCAGGAAGTCTCATGGCTGTGCTAGCTCAAAAGGGTGCTTCTACTCAATACTGCCCAAAGGGACTGAATACATATGACCTTGTGATTTTTCAGTTTTTTTAAAAAAATAAATTTGCATAAATTTCTACATTTCTGTTTTTTTGTCAGTCAAGATGGGGTGCAGCGTGTACATTAATGAGAAAAAAATGAACTTTTTTGAACCCATAGAATGTAAGTCCGCAAGGACAGGGTCCTCTCCCCTCTGTACCAGTCTGTCACTGTAAACCTGTTTACTGTAAACGATATCTATAACCCTGTATGTAACCCCTTTCTCATGTACAGCACCATGGAATTAATGGTGCTATATAAGTAAATAATAATAATAATAATAACTTACCAAGTGGCTGCAATGAAACAAAGAGTGAAAAATTTAAAGGGGTTTGAATACTTTCTGTACCCACTATATATTATATTATATGGAGTCATTACACACAGAGTGATCTATTTCAAGTGTTTATTTATATGTATGCGGATGATTATGGCTTACAGCCAATGAAAACCCAAATGTCGCTATTGCAATAAATTAGAATAATTAACAAAAACACTTGCAAAGGCTTCCTTAGACTGTTTCAGTAGGCTCCACAATCATGGGGAAGACTGCTGACTTGACAGATGTCCAGAAGGTAGTCATTGGCACACTCCACAAGAAAGGTAAGTCACAAAAGGTCATTGCTGAAAAGCTGGCTGTTCACAGAGTGCAGTATCCAAGCATATTAATAGAAAGTTGAGTAAAAGGAAAAAGTGTGGTAGAAAAAGGTGCACAAGCAACCGGGAAAACCGCAGCCTTGTAAGGATTGTTAAGAAAAGGCCATTCAAAAATTTGGGGAAGATTCACAAGGAGTGGACTGCTGCTGGAGTCATTGCTTCAGGAGCCACCACACACAGATGTAAGGAGAAGAGCCAAATTTGCGGTCTCTCTTGCGTGTCTGGGCCGGAACTGTCAGGGCTGTCACCAGTGTTTCAGGGGGAAGAGATTTCGGACAGGAGCAGTTAAGGACACCTGACTGATGGGGCGGGTCCGACATAAATAGCAGTCTGAGCAGGAAGACGAGACACTTGGCGGGGAACAAGCTTGTGGGTAATGAGACAGTTGACTCCCTCTCAACGGACCCACGCCAGCTAGCTGTGCCTGTATCCCCAGATAGCGATACTGCCAACACATACTACCCCCAGCACAGAGAGACATCCGCACCGGGTAGTGACCAGGATAGAGTGAATACCTTGGCTCCGCTCACCACCGTGAAGGCACTGCTTAGTCCCATCCTTTTTTTTAGCATTGGTGTACCACACGGCCAATCCCTGATTGAAGGCTGGCTGTTTCATTTGGTATTGCACCTGTGCAGTTGCCATTTTACTTGGGTCCGCTGCACCCTGGTAGTGCAATTGTGTTGAGGCCCATTTAGACAGGTAAGCATCTCTGCCTGTTTTTGTTTTTTTTCTTGAGTATTGGAGGATTTTTTCCTCTTTTTGTGGTTTTTAGTCCCATCCTTGCGGTGCCTGCTAAGGACCGGCCAGTGCCTGTGTCTGTGTCCGCTGGACTATGTGCTTCAACTGCAGCCTTGTCTACTGAACTTTCCGCTACTTCCACTGTGCCACTTACCATCATCTCTACCCCACTGGGTGCCCGGATCAGGAGATCTCGTGCCGAAGGACCAGGAGGATTCGTTATCACCAGGACACAGTGCATTGCCCTGCTGCGGAACCAGATTGGAGACTTCTCCCGCCGCCTGCAGCACCGCCGAGGATTTTTCCAGCCACCTTCCTCCAGCGCACAGAGTCTTAAAGTTAACTTGTTACTTTTTTCTGCATTTCACTTTCCCCCATACTCAAGTTCACATCCTTTACGCCTGCTTGTACCATTACTGTTTATATATGTAAAGAACCTGATAACCCTTGTTCTGCCTCCTGTGTATCACTGCATCCTATGCACCTGCCCGCATTCTACACTTGGCATAGTCGGCAGGATGCAGTCCAATAGCATGCAGGTGGCAGACCAAGCAGTTAGGGGTGGCCCCAGGACTAAGCTTTCCCTGGGGGCCATGTTGAGCAATTTTCTCAAATTCACAGGGATCAACACTATGCTGTGGAGCTGGACTGAATGCATTGGATGCATGATGAGAATGCACCCCATGACCCCTGCGCTGGAAGTTGAGGTGGCCATTATGGCACTGGACAGAGAAGCCAGGGATTCAGTAATGTTACAGACCCCATGAGACCCGGATACCTTTAACAAGGTGTCACAGATCTTGGAGGAGACTCACGGAGACCCCACTGATGTAGGGAAACTGAGAAGACGTCTTTTTAGCAGAATACAGAGGGAGGGGGAGACCGTAACTCAATATATGAATGCATTACAAGAGCTACACACTGCAATTATTAGAAAAAAAATGCAGGAGATTAGGACCCACAGACATAATGCTATTAGACCTCCTAGTGACAGGTTAGCGAGACGTGCTGACAAAACAAGCCCTGCGAGAACGCGTAAGGGTGAACTCCCAAATGACTTTCCCTGAAATAGGGAGTGAGGCACACATGCGTGAACAGGAGCAAGGGATGACAGTCCTGATGGGGAAGGTCCAGAGCCTGGGGGTGTCTGTAAACACCATTGCTGAACCCCAATAGGTGGAAGAACTGAGGAGAGAACTTCTAAGTGTGAAAGTAGAACTGGGTGACATAAAGAAGAAAATGGAGGCTACCAGTAAAGGCCCCTTCACACTAAGCGACGCTGCAGCGATACCGACAACGATCCGGATCGCTGCAGCGTCGCTGTTTGGTCGCTGGAGAGCTGTCACACAGACCGCTCTCCAGCGACCAACGATGCCGGTAACCAGGGTAAACATCGGGTAACTAAGCGCAGGGCCGCGCTTAGTAACCCGATGTTTACCCTGGTTACCATCCTAAAAGTAAAAAAAACAAACAGTACATACTTACCTAACGCTGTCTGTCCTCCAGCGCTGTGCTCTGCACTCCTCCTGTACTGTCTGTGTGAGCACAGCGGCCGGAAAGCAGAGCGGTGACGTCACCGCTCTGCTTTCCGGCTGACCGACGCTCACAGCCAGGACAGGAGGAGTGCAGAGCACAGCGCCGGGGACAGACAGCGGTAGGTAAGTATGTAGTGTTTGTTTTTTTACTTTTAGGATGGTAACCAGGGTAAACATCGGGTTACTAAGCGCGGCCCTGCGCTTAGTTACCCGATGTTTACCCTGGTTACCAGTGAAGACATCGCTGGATCGGTGTCACACACGCCGATCCAGCGATGTCCACGGGAGATCCAGCGACGAAATAAAGTTCTGGACTTTCTTCAGCGACCAACAATCTCCCAGCAGGGGCCTGATCGTTGGTCGCTGTCACACATAACGATTTTATTAACGATATTGTTGCTACGTCACAAAAAGCAACGATATCGTTAACAATATCGTTATGTGTGAAGGTACCTTAACTCTCCAGAGAGCAGGGAAGGCCTGGAGTCCCGCTGTGACTCCAGAATGCTTTGCAGGTCGAGGCTCAACACTTGTTACAACTGCAGAGAGAGAAGACACATTGTACGTGAGTGCACTTGCTGAGGAACAGTGACGTCTCGCTGCCTGTTAAACTAGAGGGCTCTGAGCCGGGGAGATGCCGCCTGGAGTCAGAACAGTTGAGGAAGAGTAGTAGAAGTCCCACAAGTTTAGTGTCAACATGCCCCCTTATATGGACAGAAATGGACGGATGTGCAGTGCGATGCCTGGTGGATACTGGCGACAATGATGCCAGAGGCTTACTACCGGCAACACTTTTCCGGAGTAAACCGGCCTGAATGGGGTACTGAGATAAAGCTGATGGTGGCCAACCAACTACCCATCCCGGACACAGGGGTGGTATAGACCTGGGACGGAAAGGCGTGTTGCTGACATAGGGAGAAGTGAATTATGGAGCTGCTGTCACCTTGGGAATGAATGTGCGGAACGAGACCCTAAAACAGTGGGGCCCACATACACCACAGAGAATTTTTCAACAACTAGCATGAGTGGCACAGGTACAGGAGTCTAACTGTGAGGGAGGAGTATTAGGAAAAGTAATTTTCCCAGTCTCCACCAAAATTGCTCTTCCACCAGGACAAACAGTACTGTCTCTGCCCGTTCGTGCTTGTGTCCCCTTTTAGGGGGTTGAGGTCCAAATCGAACCAGCCTCTTCTGAGCATCTACCCACAGGGCTCCTAGTGGCGCACACATTAGCCATTGTGCGGGAAGGGACTGTTCCAGTGTGGTACATTAACTTAGGGGATCAGGACATTACTGTTCCCAGAAGTGTGGTGGCCCGAATAACGAGCCTACTTGAGGAAATAATGCCCCCCCAAACAGTACAACTGGAGATACAATCTGGAGACCCCTGGACAGAACCTCATTACATCAAGGAGGGTTGACCCATACTGGAACGAATGCGGGCTGAGCTGGCCAAACTCAAACCAGCAGGTAGAAGCTCTGCTGGGAAGGTATAAAGAAGTTTTCACCCTCCACGTTGATGATTTTGGCTGCACCACGGCCATTATGCACAAAATACCAACTGGGAGCACCACGTCCATAAGAGAGCGTTACTGGAAAATTCCCCCATAGTTGTACCAGGAAGTGAAGAGAATGTTGAGTCAGATATTGCAGGCCGGTATGATTAGAGAGAGCCAGAGTCTGTGGGCTGCCCCAGTTGTGCTGGTATAGAAGAAAGACGGCATCTTACATTTTTGTGTGGATTAATGAAAACTCAACGCCTGTACGGTGAGAGAATCATACCCCAGATTGAGGAGTCCTTGTCTGCTCTGGGGGAAAACTAGGATCTTCTCTACACTGGACCTTGCCAGCGGCTACTGGCAATTCCCCATGTCTGAAAAAGATTAAGCAAAGATTGCCTTCATTCTTCCCATGAGCCTGTATGAGTTCAACCGCATGCCATTCGGCTTAGCCAATGCTCCCGGAACTTTTCAACGTCTCATGGAGAGGTGCCTATGGAATTTGAACTTTGAATCAATGCTCATCTACCTTGACGACATTATAGTCCTTGCGGCTTCATTCGAGGAACATCTGCAACGCCTTGAACAAGTGTTGGCCCGCCTTCAGAAACACGGACTAAAGGTGAAGCCCCAGAAGTGCCATTTGTTCTGCACCCAAATTCAACCTGGGCCATGTCATTTCTAATGAAGGGGTAGAACCCTCCAGAGAGAACGTCGCCATGATTCAAGACTGGCCCACTCCAGAGACCATTAAAGATGTGCGGGCATTCCTGGGACTGACCGGTTATTTCAGGCAGTTTTTCAGGCAAATTTCGCTCAACGGGCAAATCCCTTACAGGAACTGTTGAAAAAGGTACCCTTGGGGGGCCAAGAACTGGAAGATCTGCTGGAAGGAGACTCAAGAAGAATACTTTCAAGATCTCAAAAAGGCACTCACCGAAGCTCCTATCCTGGCTTACGCAGATTTCTCTCAACCGTTCACTCTCCTCAATGACGGGAATCTGCTGGGACTTGGGGCTGTGTTGTCACAGATGCAGGATGGAAGAGAGAGGGTGTTTGCTTATGCAAGTCTGTCCCTTCAAGATTCCGAATGCAATCCGGACAATTACAGTTCTTTCAAGTTAGAGCTGCTGGCATTGGTGTGGGCTATGATGGAGAGATTCGCGGAATATTTGTCTGGCTCCGAAGTGTTGGTGCATAGTAATAGCATCCCATTTGCGCACCTGGAGAATGTGAGACTTAGGGCCCTGGAACAGCAGTGGGTGCAAAGAACGGCGAAACTTCGTTGTAAGATCGCCTTTAGAAGAGGGGCAGAAAATACCCATGCTAATGTCCTGTCCAGGAGGAAGAGTACCTGAACTGAGCGGGACAGAGATGAAGAGCTAGAAGAGGATGAAGTCCCTAGATTCCGGAGGTCCACCGGGATGGTGAAGGCAACGCAGGGAAAGATACATTATTCGGTCCAAGACAGCATACTGGGACGAACTCGAGATGAGTGGGTTCAGCTTCAACAGGAAGATGGTGAACTGGCTTTGCTAAGACAATGTGTGGCTTCTCAGAGACTTCCCAGCTCAACAGAAAGAGGTACTTTGTCCCTGGAAGTTGCTGATCCTAAGACAATGGGAACAACTACGGATGAAAAATGGCTAACTACAGTGTATATCGGAAAACACAACTGAGGACTGAGCAGAATGTGACCTGGCAAGTCCTCGTTCCAACAACGTCATTGTCTGAAATTGCTGTCGCTGCACGCGAACAAGGAGCCCTCTTTGGTGCAGAGAAAACATTCCTTTGGCTTCCTTTGGCTTCAACGGTTCATCTTCCACCCCCAGTTGAGGACAAAAGTGGATGAGGCCTGTAGAATGTGCCAGACATGTGAACTGGCTAAACCTCCAGAGCAGAAAGCTCCCGTTCAGTCCATTGTAACCTCTGCTATTATGGAACTCTTGACAATAAATTATCTAACCATCGGCCCGGCCCATCAGGGCTATGAACATTGCCTTGTAATGGTGGATCACTTCACAAAATTTGCCATGCTGACTCCAACCCGGGATCAGACTGCAGAGTCCGCTGCGTACGCAATATGTAAGAGCTTCATCCAACCCTATGGTTGGATCACTCTGATCAGGAAGCTTGTTTCTTGGGAAGAGTAATGATTAGCATGAATTGAACCGCCTGTATCGGATTGACAAGTCCCGCACCACACCGTACCATCCTCTGGGTAATGGTGTCTGTGAATGATTTAACTGTACACTGATTCAGATGCTAAGAACTCTAGAGGAAGATCGGAAGGCCCGTCACCAGGGTACATTTCTGAACTAGTGTGGGTATATAATAATCGAGCACATCGAACCACGGGATATACACCTTACTCTCTTTTGTTCAGCTGAGAAGGAAAAGAAATCACCGAGTTGGCATTGGACCCAGAAGAGGACTACTTACGGATGGGGGTGTCCTCCTAAATTTGGGAACATCAACACTGCCTGCAGACCTTGCACCGGTTAGTCCAGACCAGCTTACAAGAGCTAGAACATGTAGAAAAGACCCTATCTGAAGTAACAGAGTTTCGAGTTGGAGACCGTGTCTTATTGCGGGAGAAGTGCAATCGAGACAAGCTGGAAACTCGTTGGGAGAAAGATCCATATTGGGTAAACAGAAGAATTAGTCCAGAAGGACCTGTATCTGAAGTCCAGCCTGAAGGAAACTAAAATGCCCCCACTCAAACGCTTCACCAGAATATGCTCCGATCCTGCCTGTCTAAGAAACCAGTCTGAGTGGAAGAGGAGCCCGAGGCTCCTGAGATGGTTCATATGCCAGTGGAAGGATAGGACGAAGAAGGGGGAGAAGGATTATGCTCCGAGAGGTTGGAACCAGAAGAAACAGGCTCACCCATGGCTCTTCCCCCACAGCCAGATTCAGCTCTACAAGAGAGCTCCACTACTTTTCCTGATCTGAGACGTTCCAAACGAACAACAGCTGGCAAGCCCCCCAATCGCTATGACCGAGAAAATTTCGCCTGGCAACAATCCACACAGAAAAGTAGAAGGCCGTCACGCACTTTTCAAAGAGTCTCTCCCATGGAATGGCGAGGAAAAAGAGTGGGGGAGTGTTGGAAGGAGAGCCAAACTTATGGTCTCTCTTGTGTGCCTGGGCCAGAACTGTCGGGGCTGTCACCAGGGTGAAGAGATTTCGGACCGGAGCAGTTCAGGGCACCTGACTGATGGGGGCGTGTAACACTCGCTCCCAGACTGGTTGGACGGGCATCCGGGGGTGTGGCCCCACTGGACCACTGACCAGACTACCCTGGAAGGGGTGTAACTAAGTAGCTTCCTAGGTGTTCGCTGGAGCCTCTTATGGTGAGGACAGACTTGTGCGGCAGGTAGCTACCAGGTACCACTCCAGGGTGGTGTCTGGCTGTGGCTGCTGATCCCACCGGGGGCCAGGACACAGGCAGGCAGGTACGGCTGTGACACTTGCAAGCAGACGGGTACGGCAGAGACACTGGTGGACAGACGGGTACGACTGAGACACTGGCAGGCAGGCAGGCTTGGCTGGCATTCTGGCAGGACGGGCTTGATACTCTGGTAGGACAGGTAGGAACTGGTATACAGGTGGGTGTATGGAAATAGGTACGAACCTGTTCAGACTGGAGGGTATATGGGAACAGGTAGGGACCTGTTCAGACTGGTGAATATAAGGAAACAGATAGGGACCTGTTTGGCAAGTTGCTAAACGGAGATAAAGCAAGACCGCAAGAGTGGATGCAAAGCAGAACCACAGGAGGTAGAGCCAAGAGCAGAAAAGGAGGAGCTAAGAGCAGAGAAGGAGAAGCCAGAGCTAAGAGCAGAGAAGAAGGAGGCGGAGCCAAGAGCTGTCCTGCTGGAGGCGGAGCCAGGAGTGGAACCGCTGGAGGCAGTGCCAAGAACGGAGCCAAGAACCAGAAGGTGCAGAGCCACAGGTTGTGGCGAGCAGAGCAGAGAAGCACAAAGCCACAGGTTGTGGTAAGCAGAGCAGAGAGGTGCAGAGCCACTGGTAGTGGCAAGCAGAGCAGAGAGGTGCAGAGCCACTGGTAGTGGCAAGCAGAACAGATAGGTGCAGAGCCAATGGTAGTGCCAAGCAGAGCAGAGAAGTGCAGAGCCACTCATTGTGGTAAGCAGAGCAGAGAAGTGCAGAGCCACAGGTTGTGTCGAGCAGAGCAGAGAGGGAACACAGAGATACACACAGCAGAGAGGGAAAGGCATTCAAAGAAACAACATGGATACTAGAACTGGACACAGATAGGCCTGCATATTGCAGCACTCAGAGACAGGAAACAGAACACGACCTGGCAGCTCAGTAGCAATTACTGAGGGAAATAGTTTGCTCAGGCGTCCTCCAAAGGGTGAGGACGCCTTAAGTATCAGAGGCCTCTAGGCAATTGACCACAGACACCATAGGGAGCTGCACACAGACTCAAAAAGAATCTGGATTTGCCAGCGCTGCCCCCTATGCACACAGTCAGGAAGTGTACACAGAGCAAGAAGCCATGAGGCACCTGGCATGGAGCTGGCAGCAGACAGAACTCACAGCATGGCCCGGGGTGAGTTGATGTATGAGGCAGGTGGGGGATGGAAGGCCATGCAGTGATGCCGGCAGGATTGTTAGAGGGCGGGTCCGACATAAATAGCAGTCTGAGCGGGAAGACGGGACAATTGGCGGGGAACGAGCTTGTGAGTAGTGAGACGGTTGACTCCCTCTCGAAGGACCCACGCCAGCTAGCTGTGCTGTACCCTCAGCTAGCGATACTGCCGACCCATACTACCCCAGCACAGAGAGACATCTGCACTGGGTAGTGACCAGGATTGAGTGCATACCAGGTACAGACTGGGGCTGAAATTCAGTCCTGGCATTTGAAATCACACAGGCCCATGCGGCCCCATCCCCAAGCACCAGATTGGATATATTAGTAAGATTACCCTGGATGGTCAAAAGCAAGATCTACTACAAGACCAATATTTGTAAAGTTCCCAATGGCCTGCTGGCACTTTATGCTTTGTCACTCCTCTTAACAGTATGGGTGTCTTGAGAACACCGATTCTGTTAATAACATAGCAGACAATGCAGCCCACGACCAAACAGGCCCTTCTGGCATTTGCCAGAATTTACTGATGGCTAGTCCAGCCCTGGTGCTTACCTTGGCTCCGCTCACCACCGCGGAGGCACTGCTTAGTCACATCCTTGCCGTGCCTGCTAAGGACCGGCCTGTGACTGTGGCTGTGTCCCGCAGGACTGTGTGCTTCAACTGCGGACTTGCCTACTGAAATTTCTGCTTCTTCCACTGTGCTGCCGACCATTATTTTTACCCCACCACGTGCCCAGATCAGTAGATCACATGCCGAAGGACCCAGAGGATTCGTTGTCACAAGGATACAGTGCATTGCCCTTCTGAGGGACCGGACCGGAGACATCTCGTGCCCCCTGCGGAGCCACAAGGGATCTTCCAGCCACCTTCCTCCAGCTCACAGAGACTGATAATTTAACCTGTTACTTTCTTCTGCATTTGACTTTCCCGAATACTCAAGTTAACATTCTTTACCCCCCTGCTTGTACCATTACTGTATATATATATATATATAGAACCAGTTAACCCTTGCTCTGCCTCCTGTGTGTCACTGCATCCTACGTACCTGCTAGCATTCTACACAGACATATGCAGGACATGGGCTACAAGTGTCGGATTCCTTGTGTCAAGCCACTCATGACCAATAGACAACGCCAGAAGTGTCTTGCCTGGGCTAGGGAGAAAAAGAACTGGATTGTTGCTCAGTGGTCCAATGTGTTGTTTTCAGATGATAGCAAATTTTGCTATCAAGTTCCTAGAGTCTGGAGGAAGAGTGAAGAGGCACACAATCCAAGCTGCTTAAGGTCTAGTGTGTCGTTTCCACAATCAGTGATGGTTTGGGGAGCCATGTCATCTGCTCGTGTAAGTCCACTGTGTTTAATCAGGACCAAAGTCAGCGCAGCCGTCTATCAGGAATTTTTAGAGCACTTCATGGTTCCCTACGCCGACAAGCTTTTTGGAGATGAAAATTTCATTCTCCAGCAGGATTGGCCCTTGTCCACACTGCCAAAAGTACCAATACCTGGTTTAAAAATAACAGTATCACTGTGCTTGATTTGCCAGCAAACTCACCTGACCTTAAAGGGACTCTGTCACCTGAATTTGGAGGGAACAATCTTCAGCCATAGGGGCGGAGTTTTCGGGTGTTTGATTCACCCTTTCCTTACCCGCTGGCTGCATGCTGGCTGCAATATTGGATTGAAGTTCATTCTCTGTCCTCCGTAGTACATGCCTGCACAAGGCAATCTTGCCTTGCGCAGGCGTGTACTATGGAGGACAGAGAATGAACTTCAATCCAATATTGCAGCCAGCATGCAGCCGGCGGGTAAGGAAAGGGTGAATCAAACACCCGAAAACCCCGCCCCTATGGCTGAAGATTGTTCCCTCCAAATTCAGGTGACAGAGTCCCTTTAACCCCATAGAGAATCTATGGGGTATTATGAAGAGGAAGATGAGAGACA
This sequence comes from Ranitomeya imitator, assembly GCF_032444005.1. Classification (NCBI taxonomy): domain Eukaryota; kingdom Metazoa; phylum Chordata; class Amphibia; order Anura; family Dendrobatidae; genus Ranitomeya; species Ranitomeya imitator. The sequence continues at coordinate 723,255,015 of NC_091283.1, read as the reverse complement.
CCAGACCCAACAATGCAGACGAGCTGAAGGCTGCTATCAAAGCAACCTGGGCTTCCATAACACCTCAGCAGTGCTGCAAACTAATCGCCTCCATGTTACTCCGCATTGATGCAGTAATTGATGCAAAAGGAGCCCGGACCAAGTATTGAGTACAATTACTGAACATACATTTCAGTAGTCCTACATTTTGGATTTTAAAATCATTTTTTAAGCTGGTATTATGAAGTATTCTAATTTACTGAGAAATAGATCACTCTGTTTGTAATGACTCTATATAATATATGAGTTTCCCTTCTTGCATTGAAGAACTGAAATAAATTAACTTTTTCAATATATTCTAATTGAGTGAGAATCACTTGTATGTATGTGTGTAAATGTATATATTGTGGTATTTCTCCACTCTCTATGGATGGGGGGTACTCACTTTGGCTGGTCGCTGAGGCATAACCTGGGACACTCAGGGTTAAATAGTCTATTCAGTTTATTAATACACACCCTAAACCGAGTCTCAGGTACTTGATAACATGCAGCACCTCATGCACTGTCCGACAACCGTTTGGCTCTACATTACCCACGGTCCTCGCTGAGCCTGAGTGTGCCTAACATGGATTAGTGTCTGTTAACTGTCCATGACAACCGCACAGGTTCCCGGACACATCTTACCCTCAGAAGCATTTTCTCCTGAGGTATACCACAAGCCTCCTCTCTCTGGCTCAGCCTAGCTAGCACTGCCCGTGCACAAACACACAGACTCCATCTTGGATGTTCAGACACACCCCCTTGAGTGGAGTATGTAGATGACAGGACCCACCCATCTCTCCAAGTCACCTGGAAGCCTTCCCAATGTATAGTAACACTCAGCAGTAGATCTGCAGAGCAAAATAAGCCCAGGCTTCCATCACAGGGCCACCCACCTATGTGATGCATACCGTCATTAACCACATGGCCACTCACCCTACCACATACTTCCCCCTCTGCCTAAAGCCGCAGGGCAGCCGCAGGGCTTGGCACTTTCTATTACCCGACTAGAGCCCCTTCTCGGTCTCTTCTGAAAGTCACCCCATCTGTTACAATTGGGCCTTGTCACTGAACCCTTCTGGAGCCATCCTTCACCCGACTGTCACCTCCTCTGATAAGAGTTGTCCCATTGTCGGACCACCCCCATCCCCTGTGCTCAGTATGGTGTGGTGATTCCCTGACACCCATATCTTCTGTCTGGTCTGACCCTTTGTCACCACGTCTGCTATGGGGTTTCCCGCCTAGGTCACTCAGCACTGAGCTCACAGAAGAGTCACTACTTCTAGTTCTTCCTTGTCCTCTTCCATCAGGCCACCTTCGGTTGTCTCTCTGTTGACAATTTCTCCTATTGTCTTTATTACCCAGAGAGCAGTCATTCCATTTATCTTCCGGTTGAGTACTTCCACCCTTTAAAGAACCCCTTCATCGCTCCATATCTCAGGTTGAAAGTGGCCGTCATCTTCTTCGCCTTTCCTGCAGCTGTTTATTAATTTACAGTCTCTGAAGTCTCAGCTGCTGTACCTCTGCTTGGTACACCATGCAATAATCCAGAAGCATTTGGATATTCTCAAGGCTCTCAATTGATCTGACAATGAAGAATGGAACCATCCCATCTTCACCAGCTACCTGGGTTTCGTCATCAGCCGGAATCCTCACTCTCACCCCACCGGACTTATCTGTGATTTCCTGCATTACTGTCCCAAGTCTCCCAATAACTTTTGTCACCAGACTTCTGGGTACTTGAATGATGTCCTCCTCCAGTTCCAACTGACTTTGAGCTTGCTTTGCAGGCTCCAGACATCGAGCAGATTCCTTATTCCTCAATAGAATCCTCTGTTTCATGCGAATACAGTGTAAGTGCGTGTCACTCAGGATAGCCACTTCACCCTAGTCGATAGTATAACTAACTGCTTAGACTCTGGAGCCCACTTCACACTACATGCTTCCTCCACCTTCTTAAAATCTTCATGCACCACCTCACTGGCACAAGCTTCTTGCACATCGTCGGGTTCCTCTACTATGCACTTGAAGAGTAAAGTCTCAACCTCTTCATGAATGGATGGCTCCTGCTTTGCCTTGGACATTTTCATCAAGTCATCTGCCACGATCGAGGGATCATCTTGCTCAGTTTTTAGTGCAAGCTCTCCCTGAGCTTCACACTCTTCCAGACCCCTCGCCAAGATGGGCATTGGCAGGTCCACTTCTTTATTATTCTGGCACTGCCGTTGTAAGTCTGCGACCACAATCTCCTTCTGCTGTAGAAGTCTTCTTAATGCTTCTCTGAGCACTTCCATATTTTCCAATATGGCCTTGTTCACGGATTGACATGTTGATACGTGATCTCTGAGCTCAGAGACTTCCTTCTCCAGCTACTCCACTCTGTTCTCAGCAGCTTGTCTCAGGACTTTTTCTCGTTTGACATGATCTCTTACTGTCTCTTTAAGCATCTCTGTTTTGTGATCCAGTTCCCTTTTGGCTAGCACGTGTCACACCATAACTTCTTTAATTATATTTTCAGATGGTGCAGCTTGCCCACCCACTCTGTCTTGCTTCAGTGTTCTACCTATACCTTCATCAGCAGGTTCAGCTTTTTCTTCAGTCTTCCCTCCATTACCTTCGACCACTTCTAGGGTCTCTGCTGGGCTCTTTGAAGATTCAATGTCCTCGTTCCCAGACTCCATCTCCCCAGCCTCGGGTTCCCTGGCGTTCTCACCACCTACTGTCCTGGTGTCACATGCCTCAGTACAGTTTCTGTCACCTTCCAGAGTTTTCGCACAGTTGTCATTTTTCGCGCCACCTCAGACGTGAATGAACCACCAGTCTACTCTCTGTGACCTTTGTGGATTCTCCCTCCACCTGAGCTCTCTGCTGATAGATCTCCACCATCACAATGGGTCAATTTTATTTCCCCCACATCATCGACTACCTCTTTGCTGGGGTTTGTCAATGGCAATGTGATCTCCTTATCAAGAACATTAAGCTTGTTTGCACCTGACCACGTCTCTCCTTCAGTCCTCTTTTCAGAGGGTGTAGCCTATCCTGTCTTTCTGCGGCCGCTGTGTTACCATCGACGAGTGGAAGACTTGCCACTTGTACCCAACTCTACCTTACCGCACTCTCTTTCTCTTGCCTTAGAGTCACAGACTGAATGGGAGTCACCAATACTCACCCTGGCACAACAAGTCCCCACTTTAACAGGTGTCAGACCCCTTTTCTGGAGCTATGCCATTTTCAACGGTCACACTGTGGGTCACCTCTGCTAAGCCCAAGAGTTGGTCAGACCCACACTTTCTTCTGGTCACCCCTAACTCAGGACTATCGACCTCAGGGCCGCAACCTCCTCCTCCCACAAGTCCAAAAACAGTTTAAAGTCCGGACCTATTATGATAGGGTATGGGAAGTTCAAGACCACAGGGACGTCATGGCTTTTAATAATCGTGGGTATCTCAATGATCACCTTGGACACTGGGTAGTCCCTAGAAACCCCATGGATGTAGTGAACTTCCATCTTCCTTCCGGGAATAAGATGGACCAGGAGTGTGGCGCTCACCAGGGTCACCGAACTCCCTGAATCTAGAGGTCCAGTCACTCTCTCTCCATTGACTTCCACCAAACACCTCTGTGATGTCTTATCAGATGTATACTCGGTACAGGATACCGAACATGCGCTGTTTGAACATTGTTCCCGGCAACAGTCCTTCGGCGCATTCGCTGCCGCCCCTTTTTGGGCCACCACCACTGATTGGCTCACTGCCCTTTTTTGGGACTCCACCCCCTTTGGCGACTCCACCCTTTTTGGGATACCCTTTTGGGACACTGCCCCCTTTTGGGACATCCACGGTTGCCCACGGATCATTGAGTGATAGAATTCCTCGAGAGCATCACTGCAAGCCACTTCTCACATGGCTGCTTCGCCTCCCACGGCTATCGCTGGGCCTCCCGTCACTGCACACTGATCCACAATGGGCATATTGCACAGCTCCTGCCACCGTCGCTCTTGGTCCTGACACGCTCCTGCAAGCCACAGCAAAACCTGTAATGAGTGTGTTGACAAGCTGCGTAAGCCCGCTGAGTAACAGCCAGAAGCTTTAATCTTTGTAACCCTGCTGAGTTACAGCCAGATGATTGCTTCTGCATGCTGTTACAGCTATATTGCTGCCCCCAGCAGCAAAGCTACAAGAACTCCCCCCACAGGGCCCTCTCTGGCCCCTCACCACCTGTGCACGGCAGTTATCGGCCCCAACAGTTTCTCACAGCGAGGCTCCACACCGCTCTGTAAGGCTCTGTCTGGCACTGCAAGGCTCTGCACAGTGAGGCTCTGCACCACTCCGCACGGAGTTTGTGGACCCGCCGATCCACAGCAAACACCTGCTGTAGTCCTTCCAGGTACTTCCTGGATTGATGCCCACAGTCTAGCACCAACTGTAGTATTTCTCCACTCTCTGTGGACGGGAAGTACTCACTTCGCTGGCCTTTGAGGCATACACTGGGACACTCAGGGTTAAACAATTCATCTGGTTTATTAATACACACCATAAACCGAGTCTCAGGTACTTGATAACATGCAGCACCCCATGCACTGTCCAACAACCGTTTGGCTCTACAGTACCCACGGCCCTCGCTGAGCCTTGGTGTGCCTAACACGGATTAGTGTCCGTTAACTGTCCTTTACAACTGCACAGGTTCCCAGATACCTCTTATCCTCAGAGTCGTCCTCTCAAGAGGTTTACCACAGGGCTCCTATCTCTGGCTCAGCCTAGCTAGCACTGCCCGTGCACAAGTACACAGACTCCATCTTGAGTATGTAGGTGACTGGACCCACCCATCACTCCAAGTCACCTGGAAGCCTTCCCAATGTATAGTAACATCACAGGGCCACCCACCTCTGTGATACATACTACCCATTAACCACAAGGCCACTTGCCATACCACTATCTATATATATATATATATATATATATATATATATATATACATACCTCCCAAGTTTTGAAGCTGGGAAAGAGGGACAAAGTTTGCGGCGCACAACGCGCGTCGCGGCAAATTTTAGGCCACGCCTCTGACCACACCCATTCACTAGTCACACCCATATCCACGTCCCAACCACACCCATTTAGCACTGCTGATCACACTGTTCATAAAGAATAATTATAAACAAAAAAATATGGCCACACAGTGCTCCATACTGTATAATGGCCGCACATGATGCTCCATACCGTATAATGGCCACACATGATGCTCCATACTGTATAATTGCCGCACATGATGCTCCATACTGTATAATGACCCCACATGATGCTCAATACTTTATAATGGCCACACATGATGCTCCATACTCTATAATGGCCACACATGATGCTCCATACTGTATAATTGCCGCACATGATACTCCATACTGTATAATTGCCGCACATGATGCTCCATACTGTATAATGACCCCACATGATGCTCCATACTGTATAATGACCCCACATGATGCTCCATACTGTATAATGGCCACACATGATGCTCCATACTGTATAATGGCCACACATGATGCTCCATACTGTATAATGGCCCCACATGATGCTCCATACTGTATAATTGCCGCACATGATGCTCCATACTGTATAATGGCCCCACATGATGCTCCATACTGTATAATGACTACACATGATGCTCCATACTGTATAATGACCGCACTTGATGCTCCATACTGTATAATGACCACACATGATGCTCAATACTGTATAATGACGGCACATGATGCTCCATACTGTATAATGACTGCACATGATGCTCCATACTGTATAATGGCCGCACATGATGCTCCATACTGTATAATAGCCACACACGATGCTCCATACTGTATAATGACCGCACATGATGCTCCATACTGTATAATGGCCGCACATGATGCTCCATACTGTATAATGACCGCACATGATGCTCCATACTGTATAATGACCGCACATGATGCTCAGTACTGTATAATGACCGCACATGATGCTCCATACTGTATAATGACCGCACATGATGCTCCATACTGTATAATGGCTGCACATGATGCTCCATACTGTATAATGACCGCACATAATGCTCAATACTGTATAATAGCCACACATGATGCTCCATACTGTATAATGGCCACACATGATGCTCCATACTGTATAATGGCCGCACATGATGCTCCATACTGTATAACGACCCCACATGATGCTCCATACTGTATATTGGCCGCACATGATGCTCCATACTGTATAATGACTGCACATGATGCTCCATACTGTATAACGACCGCACATGATGCTACATACTGTATAATGACTACACATGATGCTCCATACTGTATATTGGCCGCACATGCTGCTCCATACTGTATATTGGCTGCACATGATACTTCGTACCGTATAATGGCCACACATAGCTACTCCTACACACGCGGCTGCGCTCCGTACACTTTGCACACACGGCTCCGCTCCGTACACACGGCACCACTCAATACATCTCATACACACACGGCTCCGCTCCGTACACCTTGTACACATTCAGCTCTGCTCCATACACCTTGTACACATTCAGCTCAGCTCCATACACCTCATACACGGCTCCACTCCATACACCTCATAAACACACGGCTCCGCTCCATACATCTCGTACACACGGCACTACTCCGTACACCTCGTACACACCGCTCCGCTCCATACACATTGCACACGCTGCTCCGCTCCGTATACCTTGCACACACGGGTCCGCTGAGTACAACTCATACACATACGGCTCCTCTCCATACATCTCGTACACACACGGCACTAGGGTTGAGCGAAACGGGTCGTTCATTTTCAAAAGTCGCCGACTTTTGGCAAAGTCGGGTTTCATGAAACCCGATCCGACCCCTTTGCGGGTGTCGGCCATGCGGTACGCGACTTTCGCGCCAAAGTCGCGTTTCAATGACGTGAAAAGCGCCATTTCTCAGCCAATGAAGGTAAACTAAGAGTGTGGGCAGCGTGATGACATAGGTCCTGGTCCCCACCATCTTAGAGAAGGGCATTGCAGTGATTGGCTTGCTGTCCGCGGCGTCACAGGGGCTATAAAGGGGCGTTCCCGCCGACCGCCATGTTACTGCTGCTGATCTGAGCTTAGGGAGAGGTTGCTGCCGCTTCGTCAGAAGCAGGGATAGCGTTAGGCAGGGTCCATTAACCACCAAACCGCTTGTGCTGTAGCGATTTCCACAGCCCAACACCACCTTCGGTGTGCAGGGACAGTGGAAGCAACATTTTTTTTTTTTTTTCTCAGCGCTGTAGCTCATTGGGCTGCATTGCTGTGTGAACGCCGCTGTGCAAACCAACTGCTTTTTTCAAAGCACAAATCCTCTTGTTCCTTCCTTTCTGCACAGCTATCTTGTTTGTTTGTCCACACTTTTTATTTAATTTGTGCATCAGTCCACTCCTTATTGCTGCCTGCCATACCTGGCTGAGATTACTGCAGGGAGATAGTAATTGAAGGACAGTTCCTTTTTTTTTTTTTTTTTTTGTGGGAGATTAAGATTGGCATTTCTGCTAGAGTGCCATCCCTGTCTGTGTCATCTCTCACTCAGTGGGCCATAGAAAGCCTATTTATTTTTTTTGCTTGATTTGGGTTCTAAAATCTACCTGAAAAAATCACAACATCAATCAGTGGGAGAAAAATATTGGCCTCAGGGCTTGTGTGCCACTCCTGACTCCTGTGTGTGCCATCTCTCACTCAGTGGGCCATAGAAAGCCTATTAATTTTTGCTTGATTTGGTTTCTAAATTCTACCTGAAAAAATCAATAAATCAATCAGTGGGAGATTAATATTGGCCTTTGGGCTTGTGTGCCAGTCCTAAGCGTGCCATCTCACTCTCTCAGATAGTGGGCCATAGAAAGCCTATTTATTATTTTTTTTATTGGGTTTATAAATTTTCCCTGGAAAAAAAAAAAAAAAGTGAGAGATTAATATTGGCCTCTGGGCTTGTGTGCCAGTCCTGAGCGTGCCATCTCTCTCACAAATAGTGGGCCATAGAAAGCCTATTTATTTTTTTGGTTGATTTGGGTTCTAAATTCTACCTGAAAAAATCAATAAATCAATCAGTGGGAGATTAATATTGGCCTTTGGGCTTGTGTGCCAGTCCTAAGCGTGCCATCTCTCTCTCTCAGATAGTGGGCCATAGAAAGCCTATTTATTATTTTTTTTATTGGGTTTATAAATTTTCCCTGGAAAAAAAAAAAAAAGTGGGAGATTAATATTGGCCTCTGGGCTTATGTGCCAGTCCTGAGCGTGCCATCTCTCTCACAAATAGTGGGCCATAGAAAGCCTATTTATTTTTTTGGTTGATTTGGGTTCTAAATTCTACCTGAAAAAATCAATAAATCAATCAGTGGGAGATAAATATTGGCCTCTGGGCTTGTGTGCCACTCCTGACTCCTGTGTGCGTCATCTCTCACTCAATGGGCCCTAGAAAGCCTATTTTTTGTTTTATTTGTTTTCTCAATTCTCCCTGAAAAAATCATTTTATTTTATTTGGTTTCTAAATTATTGCTGAAAAAATCATATTTTTTTGTATTTTTTTTTTCTAAAGTCTCCCTGAAAAAAAAAAAAAATCAAATCAGTGGGAGATTAATATTGCCCTTTCTGCTTGTGTGCCAGTCTTGACTCCTGGGTGTGCCATCTCTCTCTCTCCAATTGTGGGCCATAGAAAGCCTATTAATTTTTTTGCTTGATTTGGGTTCCAAAATCTACCTGAAAAAATCACTAAATCAATCAGTGGGAGATAAATATTGGCCTCTGGGCTTGTGTGCCACTCCTGACTCCTGTGTGCGTCCTCTCTCACTCAGTGGGCCCTACAAAGCCTATTTTTTTGTTATTTGTTTTCTAAATTCTCCCTGAAACAATCATTTTATTTTATTTTGTTTCTAAATTCTTCCTGAAAAATTCATTTTTTTGTATTTTTTTTTTCTAAAGTCTCCCTGAAAAAAAAAAAAAAAAATCAAATCAGTGGGAGATTAATATTGCCCTTTCTGCTTGTGTGCCAGTCTTGACTCCTGGGTGTGCCATCTCTCTCTCTCCAATTGTGGGCCATAGAAAGCCTATTAATTTTTTTGCTTGATTTGCGTTCCAAAATCTACCTGAAAAAATCACTAAATCAATCAGTGGGAGATAAATATTGGCCTCTGGGCTTGTGTGCCACTCCTGACTCCTGTGTGCGTCATCTCTCACTCAGTGGGCCCTAGAAAGCCTATTTTTTGTTTTATTTGTTTTCTAAATTCTCCCTGAAAAAATCATTTTATTTTATTTGGTTTCTAAATTCTTCCTGAAAAAATCATTTTTTTTGTATTTTTTTTTTCTAAAGTCTCCCTGAAAAAAAAAAAAAAAAATCAAATCAGTGGGAGATTAATATTGCCCTTTCTGCTTGTGTGCCAGTCTTGACTCCTGGGTGTGCCATCTCTCTCTCTCCAATTGTGGGCCATAGAAAGCCTATTAATTTTTTTGCTTGATTTGGGTTCCAAAATCTACCTGAAAAAATCACTAAATCAATCAGTGGGAGATAAATATTGGCCTCTGGGCTTGTGTGCCACTCCTGACTCCTGTGTGCGTCCTCTCTCACTCAGTGGGCCATAGAAAGCCTATTTTTTTTTATTTGTTTTCTAAATTCTCCCTGAAACAATCATTTCATTTTATTTGGTTTATAAATTCTTCCTTAAAAAATCATTTTTTTTAATTATTTTTTTTTCTAAAGTCTCCCTTTTAAAAAAAAAAACAAATCAGTGGGAGATTAATATTTACATTTGCGCTTCAGTGACAGTCCTGCGTGTGTGGCATCTCTCTCATTTGTTGCCACCAACAACAGAGTGTGTAACATTGTGCCTGATTTTCGTTGTGGTCTCACCCACCTGTAAAGGGGTAGCTAAATCATACTGAAGTTATAGCTCACCGTGTAAGTTGTGTGACAGCAACAAATACCGTTAGTTTGGTAACGTTTTTAAAACAATGAGGAAGTCTGGTGGAAGAGGTCGTGGCCGGGGGCGTTCATTGTCAGCTGGTAATGAGGGTAGTGGTAGTGGTGGAGCATCAGGTGGTCGTGGGAAAAAAAATATTGCACCTAAGTCTGGAGCTGTGGAGCCAGGTTCGTCGTCTGGCTACACAAGGCCTCGAACGCTCCCTTTTCTGGGAGTAGGAAAACCGCTTTTAAAGCCGGAGCAGCAAGAGCAAGTTTTGGCTTATCTTGCTGACTCAGCCTCTAGCTCTTTTGCCTCCTCTCGTGAAACTGGTAAAAGTAAAAGCAGCGCGTCGTTAGTGGATGTTCACGGTCAGGGACAAGTTGCTTCCTTGTCCTCTTCAGCAAAAACAACAACAGAGAAGAATGCAGCAGGCGACACAACGGGTTACTCCATGGAGCTCTTTACACATACCGTCCCTGGCTTAGAAAGTGAAGCAGTTAACAGTCCATGCCCATTACAAGTTGAATCTGACATGGAGTGCACTGATGCACAGCCACAGCCAGACTACTATGCTGGTCCTTTGACTCAGACCACAACATTGCCCTCGCAGGGTGCTGATCAAGAATCAGACCCTGATGAGACTATGTTGCCCCATCACGAACGCTATACCACCGACCGACACGGTGACACAGACGAAGTTGCACACGAGCTACAAGAAGAGGTAATAGATGATCCAGTTCTTGACCCCGATTGGCAGCCATTGGGGGAACAGGGTGCAGGCGGCAGCAGTTCTGAAGCGGAGGAGGAGGGGCCGCAGCAGGCATCAACATCGCAACAGGTTCCATCTGCCGGGCCCGTATCTTGCCCAAAACGCGTGGCAAAGTCAAAACCTGTTGGAGGACAGCGTGGCCATCCGGTTAAAGCTCAGTCTGCAATGCCTGAAAAGGTATCCGATGCTAGAAAGAGTGCAGTCTGGCATTTTTTTAAACAACATCCAATTGATCAGCGCAAAGTCATCTGTCAAAAATGTTCAACTACCTTAAGCAGAGGGCAGAATCTGAAAAGTCTCAATACAAGTTGCATGCATAGACATTTAACCACCATGCATTTGCAAGCTTGGACTAACTACCAAACGTCCCTTAAGGTTGTAGCACCCTCGGCCAATGAAGCTAGTCATCAACGCAACATCCCTTCCGGCAGTGTAGGGCCACCATTTTCTGCACCAACTGCAGTATCTGTGCAGGTTTCTTTGCCAGGCCAAAGCAGTCAGGGTCAGGGAATCACCAGTTTCGTAGTAGGAAACACTGCATCTAGGGCACCGGCGGCAACAATACCATCTCCCACCGTCTCTCAGTCTGCCATGTCCACCGGCACCCCCGCTAGTTCCACGATCTCCAGCTCTCCAGTCCAGCTCACCCTACATGAGACTATGGTTAGAAAAAGGAAGTACTTAGCCTCGCATCCACGTACACAGGGTTTGAACGCCCACATAGCTAGACTAATCTCGTTAGAGATGATGCCCTACCGGTTAGTTGAAAGCGAAGCTTTCAAAGCCCTGATGGACTACGCTGTACCACGCTACGAGCTACCCAGTCGACACTTTTTTTCCAGAAAAGCCATCCCAGCCCTCCACCAGCATGTTAAAGAGCGCATCGTCCATGCACTCAGGCAATCTGTGAGCACAAAGGTGCACCTGACAACAGATGCATGGACCAGTAGGCATGGCCAGGGACGTTATGTGTCCATCACAGCACACTGGGTAAATGTGGTGGATGCAGGGTCCACAGGGGACAGCAAGTTTGGGACAGTTCTGCCTAGCCCACGGTCTAGGAAACAGTTGGCTGTAGCCGTTCGCACCCCCTCCTCCTCCTCCTCGTCCTCCTGCAGAAGCGAGACCTTGTCCACAGACCGCAGTCGCACAACCACTCCATCCGCAGCTGCCACTGTTGCACACCAGGTCTCCCATTATGGGGCAGCTACTGGCAAACGTCAGCAGGCTGTATTGGCTATGAAGTGTTTGGGCGACAACAGACACACCGCTGAAGTTCTGTCCGAGTTCTTGCAGAAAGAAACGCAGTCGTGGCTGGGCACTGTAGATCTTGAGGCAGGCAAGGTAGTGAGTGATAACGGAAGGAATTTCATGGCTGCCATCTCCCTTTCCCAACTGAAACGCATTCCTTGCCTGGCTCACACCTTAAACCTGGTGGTGCAGTGCTTCCTGAAAAGTTATCCGGTGTTATCCGACCTGCTCCTCAAAGTGCGTGGACTTTGCTCACATATCCGCCGTTCGCCCGCACACTCCAGCCGTATGCAGACCTATCAGCGTTCTTTGAACCTTCCCCAGCATCGCCTAATCATAGACGTTGCAACAAGGTGGAACTCAACACTGCACATGCTTCAGAGACTGTGTGAACAGAGGCGGGCTGTTATGTTTTTGTGGGAGGATACACATACACGGGCAGGCAGTAGGATGGCAGACATGGAGTTGTCAGGTGTGCAGTGGTCGAAGATTCAAGACATGTGTCAAGTCCTTCAGTGTTTTGAGGAATGCACACGGCTGGTTAGTGCAGACAACGCCATAATAAGCATGAGCATCCCCCTAATGCGTCTGCTGATGCAAAGTTTGACGCACATAAAGGATCAGGCGTCTGCAGCTGAGGAAGAGGAAAGCCTTGATGACAGTCAGCCATTGTCTGGCCAGGGCAGTGTACAGGATGAGGTAGCGGGCGAACAGGAGGAGGAGGACGAGGAGGATGATGGGGATGATTATATTTTTAATGAGGAAGCTTTTCCGGGGCCAGTGGAAATTGTTGGCGCGGCAAGGCCGGGTTCTGGTTTTTGGAGGGACACAAGTGACGTGGATTTGCCTGAAACTGCCCCTCAACCAAGCACAACCACAGATTTGAGAACTGGAACTTTGGGTCACATGGCGGATTATGCCTTACGTATCCTCAAAAGGGACACACGCATAACAAAAATGATGAACGATGACGATTACTGGTTGGCCTGCCTCCTTGATCCTCGCTATAAAGGCAAATTGCAAAATATAATGCCACATGAGAACTTGGAACTAATATTAGCAACCAAACAATCAACTCTTGTTGACCGTTTGCTTCTGGCATTCCCTGCACACAGCGCCCGTGATCGTTCTAACACGAGCTGCAGGGGCCAGCAGACCAGAGGTGTTAGAGGGGCAGAAATCAGAAGTGGCGTTGGCCAGAGGGGTTTTCTGACCAGGTTGTGGAGTGATTTTGCTATGACCGCAGACAGGACAAGTACTGCAGCATCAATTCAAAGTGACAGGAGACAACATTTGTCCAGTATGGTTACTAACTATTTTTCATCCCTTATCGACGTTCTCCCTCAACCGTCATTCCCATTTGATTACTGGGCATCAAAATTAGACACCTGGCCAGAATTGGCAGAATATGCATTGCAGGAGCTTGCTTGCCCGGCAGCTAGTGTCCTATCAGAAAGAGTATTCAGTGCTGCAGGTTCAATACTAACAGAAAAAAGGACTCGTCTGGCTACCCAAAATGTAGATGATCTAACCTTCATTAAAATGAACCACAACTGGATTTCGAAATCTTTTGCCCCACCTTGCCCGGCTGACACCTAGCTTTCCTATGAAAAGGTCTTGCCTGTGGACTATTCTGAATGCCTTTTCCAATCTCGTAATTTTCAGCACCTGATTGTCCAGCATACGACATGTTTACACCTCACTAAATGGCCAAACTCCCCACACGGGGCCGTGGTATCGACACTTGGCGACAGCACCCGTGAGAGTGCAGTTTGTCTGAAGAGGTGGGTGAGCCCGCTTTTGGTCGACGGCACTGCCACTGGGTCCCTCCTAGTACAATAAAGTGTCTCTGGCGGTGGTGGTGCGCACCCAACGTCAGACACACCGTTGTAATATGAGGGGCCCTGGGCCTGTACCGCCGGCCACAAGACAGTTTCCCCCCACCCCAGCTCAAACAGTGCTCTACCACTTGCAAAATTATCTCACAGCTCCACCAATGTTTAGTCTATGCGCTGACATCCTTCAATGCCTGCCACTGACAATACCATTGTATTGACATTTTTGTTATGTTAGGCCTTCGATGCCTGTCTGTGGTCACTCCTTCCACTAGGCCTCCACTGACCACACCACTGCTGCCCGTGTACCCCTGGAACCAATTTAAAATTGCCTACAGCCATGTGTTATTATTTTAGGCCTTCGATGCCTGTCTGCGGTCACTCCTTCCACTAGGCCTCCACTGACCACACCACTGCTGCCCGTGTACCCCTGGAACCAATTTAAAATTGCCTACAGCCAGCCCAATTTTTTTATTTTAGGCCTTCGATGCCTGTCTGCCGTCCATTCTTTCAACTACTACTACACTGACCAGGTCACTGCTGCCCGTGTACCCCTGGAACCAATTTAAAATTGCCTACAGCCATGTGTTATTATTTTAGGCCTTCGATGCCTGTCTGCGGTCCATTCTTTCAACTACTACTACACTGACCAGGGCACTGCTGCCCGTGTACCCCTGGAACCAATTTAAAATTGCCTACAGCCATGTGTTATTATTTTAGGCCTTCGATGCCTGTCTGCGGTCACTCCTTCCACTAGGCCTCCACTGACCACACCACTGCTGCCCGTGTACCCCTGGAACCAATTTAAAATTGCCTACAGCCAGCCCAATTTTTTTATTTTAGGCCTTCGATGCCTGTCTGCGGTCCATTCTTTCAACTACTACTACACTGACCAGGTCACTGCTGCCCGTGTACCCCTGGAACCAATTTAAAATTGCCTACAGCCAGCCCAATTTTTTTATTTTAGGCCTTCGATGCCTGTCTGCGGTCCATTCTTTCAACTACTACTACACTGACCAGGTCACTGCTGCCCGTGTACCCCTGGAACCAATTTAAAATTGCCTACAGCCATGTGTTATTATTTTAGGCCTTCGATGCCTGACTGCGGTCACTCCTTCCACTAGGCCTCCACTGACCACACCACTGCTGCCCGTGTACCCCTGGAACCAATTTAAAATTGCCTACAGCCAGCCCAATTTTTTTATTTTAGGCCTTCGATGCCTGTCTGCGGTCCATTCTTTCAACTACTACTACACTGACCAGGGCACTGCTGCCCGTGTACCCCTGGAACCAACATCAGAAAATATAAAAATAAGTATTTTGCTTACAAAAAAGAAAATACTGGAGAGATATCAAATGCAGACATTTTAACATTAAAAACAAACACATACAACAAAAATCTGGTACAGTACTAAAAATGGCCACCAGCTACAATAACTTTCTCCTGCAAGTAGTTAACTGAAAGTTTTTTTCAATTTAAAACACAGATATGGCATCCACCGAGTGTTGTCCTGTCGCGTCTTCTTTATATTATTGCCAAGAAGATGCAAAACAATGAAAATAATAAAATCATTATTTACCAAAAAAATAGAGTAAGTCAAAACCACATTGCAAATAAACATTCATTACAAATAAAGAAGCAGGGCGCGTCCGAGGGTGAGTATATACCTAATAAGAATATAATCACCCTCGGACGCGCCCTGCTTCTTTCCGACAGCCTTCCTTCCTAAGAATCAGCCCTTCCGTGGTGTAGAGAGAGGGTGTGTTACACTCCAAGGTGTTCCCCAGGTTTCCTTGCCATTGCTTCGGTCTTCCGACTCTCGTTTAGTAGTTGTAGAAAACTACACTGCATTAGGCCTACAAAATGGGTATCGGGTGGAGAGAGATGGTGTGTTACACTCCAAGGTGTTCCCCAGGTTTCCTTGCCATTGCTTCGGTCTTCCGACTCTCGTTTAGTAGTTGTAGAAAACTACACTGCATTAGGCCTACAAAATGGGTATCGGGTGGAGAGAGATGGTGTGTTACACTCCAAGGTGTTCCCCAGGTTTCCTTGCCATTGCTTCGGTCTTCAGACTCTCGTTTAGTAGTTGTAGAAAACTACACTGCATTAGGCCTACAAAATGGGTATCGGGTGGAGAGAGATGGTGTGTTACACTCCAAGGTGTTCCCCAGGTTTCCTTGCCATTGCTTCGGTCTTCCGACTCTCGTTCAGTAGTTGTAGAAAACTACACTGCATTAGGCCTACAAAATGGGTATCGGGTGGAGAGAGATGGTGTGTTACACTCCAAGGTGTTCCCCAGGTTTCCTTGCCATTGCTTCGGCCTTCAGACTCTCGTTTAGTAGTTGTAGAAAACTACACTGCATTAGGCCTACAAAATGGGTATCGGGTGGAGAGAGATGGTGTGTTACACTCCAAGGTGTTCCCAGGTTTCCTTGCCATTGCTTCGGTCTTCCGACTCTCGTTCAGTAGTTGTAGAAAACTACACTGCATTAGGCCTACAAAATGGGTATCAGGTGGAGAGAGATGGTGTGTTACACTCCAAGGTGTTCTCCAGGTTGCCTTTCCAGAGCTTCGATCTTAATGCTCTCGTTTAGTAGTTGTTGAAAACTACACTGCATTAGGCCTACAAAATGGGTATCGGGTGGAGAGAGATGGTGTGTTACACTCCAAGGTGTTCCCCAGGTTTCCTTGCCATTGCTTCGGTCTTCCGACTCTCGTTTAGTAGTTGTAGAAAACTACACTGCATTAGGCCTACAAAATGGGTATTGGGTGGAGAGAGATGGTGTGTTACACTCCAAGGTGTTCCCCAGGTTTCCTTGCCATTGCTTCAGTCTTCCGACTCTCGTTTAGTAGTTGTAGAAAACTACACTGCATTAGGCCTACAAAATGGGTATCGGGTGGAGAGAGATGGTGTGTTACACTCCAAGGTGTTCCCCAGGTTTCCTTGCCATTGCTTCGGTCTTCCGACTCTCGTTCAGTAGTTGTAGAAAACTACACTGCATTAGGCCTACAAAATGGGTATCAGGTGGAGAGAGATGGTGTGTTACACTCCAAGGTGTTCTCCAGGTTGCCTTTCCAGAGCTTCGATCTTAATGCTCTCGTTTAGTAGTTGTTGGAAACTACACTGCATTAGGCCTCCAAATTGGCTATGGGGTGGAGAGAGATGGTGTGTTACACTCCAAGGTGTTCTCCAGGTTTCCTCGCCATTGCTTCGATCTTCCGACTCTCGTTTAGTAGTTGTAGAAAACTACACTGCATTAGGCCTACAAAATGGGTATCGGGTGGAGAGAGATGGTGTGTTACACTCCAAGGTGTTCCCCAGGTTTCCTTGCCATTGCTTCGGTCTTCCGACTCTCGTTTAGTAGTTGTAGAAAACTACACTGCATTAGGCCTACAAAATGGGTATGGGGTGGAGAGAGATGGTGTTTTCCACTCCAAGGTGTTCTCCAAGTTGCCTTTCCTGAGCTTCTATCTTCAGGCTCTCGTTAAATTGTGGTTAAATGGAACAACTGCATTTGGCGTACTAGTTGGTTTGGGGCCTACTAACAGTGTCTGCCGCTCCTTGCTGTTCTCCTGGTTTCCTGTCCTGAAATTCCGTTTTCAGGCGCTCGTTAAGTAGTTGTTAATGTTAGACTGCATTTGGCCTACTAGTTGGGTTGGGGCCTACTATCGGTGTCTGCCACTCCTTGCTGTTCTCCTCCACTGAACAAAGCTGTGCCGCCTGTTTACTACGGTTGCCAATTTTGAACTGCATTTCGACTACTTACTGATTTGGGCCTACTCTCTGTGTCAGCCTCTCATTCCAGTTGTCCTCCACTGCAATGCCCCCTGGTTATTCCTGTGTTACCAATTTTGAACTGCATTTAGCCAACTTTATTCTTTGGGCCTATATCTGTGTTTCCTCCTCATCCTGCCCATTGCCCAGCCAGTGATAGATGAGTCTGCTGGTACATTGACCCATAACGCAACATTCCCCGTGCACGCTACACAACAACATTGTGACCCTGCTGAAAGTCAGGTTGCTCTTCCCGCATACCATACCACCTTACACGGGGCCAAAGAGGAAGGTGCAGATGAAAGTGCAGGTTCCTTCATCAGGTGGGGGGAGGAATACTAGTTGGTGACGTCACTGGCACAGGGCCTCTCATAGTACGCAAAAGTGTTGCTGCCGGTGGGAGGCGCCCCCGCCGTGCAAACACACCGCTGTACTTTGAGGGGCCCTGTGCCAGTGCCAATGCCAACGAGTGGGCCCCCCCTGCTTGCTCAGGTTCACAGCACTTGCAAAGTTGAAATACTTACCTCTCCCTGCTCCACTGCCGTGACGTGGTCCAGATTTCCTGGGCCCACTAATTACTTGAACCAGCCCTACCCACCACAACTTTAGCCAAATGACCCCCAATTTCAAATGCCTTCCAATTATTATAAGGTAAATTACGCTTGACAAGCTTCATTAAGAAGAATGGATGGTTTTGACATTAAAATGGGCACTCTAGGTGTTTTCCTGGCCCCCACTCACTGCCGACTATGCTGCCCCATTGACTTGCATTGGGTTTCGTGTTTCGGTCGATCCCGACTTTACGTCATAATCGGCCGATTTCACTCGACCCGACTTTTGAGATAGTCGGGTTTCGCGAAACCCGGCTCGACTCTAAAAAGGTCAAGGTCACTCAACTCTACACAGCACTACTCCGTACACCTCGTACACACACGGCTCTGCTCTATACACATTGCACACGCTCCATATACTTTGTGCACGCATGGCTCTGCTCCGCACACCTCGTACACACGTGGCTCTCCTCTGTACACCTCGTACACATGTGGCTCCGCTCCGTACACCTCGTACACATGTGGCTCCGCTCCATACACCTTTCACACTCTGCTCTGATCCGCACACCTCTTACACACGACTCCGCTCCATACACCTTTCACACGCTGCTCCGCTCCGTACACCTCGTACACACGCGGCTGTGCTCCGTACAGCTCGTACACACGGCTCTGTACACCTCTTACACACGACTCTGCTCCATACACCTCTTACACACGACTCCGCTCCGTACACCTTTCACATGCTGCTCCGCTCCGTACACCTCGTACACACCCGGCTCAGCTCCGTACACCTCATACACACGCGGCTGTGCTCCGTACACCTCGTACACACGCGGCTGTGCTCCGTACACACGGCTCCGTACACCTCTTACACACGACTCTGCTCCATACACCTCTTACACACGACTCTGCTCCGTACACCTTTCACATGCTGCTCCGCTCTGTACACCTCGTACACACGCGGCTGTGCTCTGTACACCTCGTACACACGGCTCCGTACACCTCTTACACACGACTCCACTCCGTACACCTCTTACATGCTCCGTACACCTCGTACACACACGGCTGTGCTCCGTACACCTCGTACACACGCGGCTGTGCTCCGTACACCTCGTACACACGACTCCTCTCCGTACACCTTTCACATGCTGCTCCGCTCGGTGCACCTCGTACACACATGGCTGTGCTCCGTACACCTCGTACACACGACTCCTCTCCGTACACCTTTCACATGCTGCTCCGCTCGGTGCACCTCGTACACACATGGCTGTGCTCCGTACACCTCGTACACACGACTCCTCTCCGTACACCTTTCACATGCTGCTCCGCTCGGTGCACCTCGTACACACATGGCTGTGCTCCGTACACCTCGTACACACGGCTCTGTACACCTCTTACACACGACTCCGCTCCGTACACCTTTCACATGCTTCTTCGCTCCGTACACCTCGTACACACGTGGCTGTGCTCCGTACAGCTCGTACACACGCGGCTGTGCTCTGTACACCTCGTACACATGGCTCCGTATACCTCTTACACACGACTCCGCTCCGTACACCTTTCACATGCTGCTCCGCTCCGTACACCTCGTACACACGCGGCTGTGCTCCGTACACCTCGTACACACGGCTCCGTACACCTCTTACACACGACTCCACTCCGTACACCTCTTACATGCTCCGTACACCTCGTACACACGCGGCTGTGCTCCGTACACCTCGTACACACGCGGCTGTGCTCCGTACACCTCGTACACACGACTCCTCTCCGTACACCTTTCACATGCTGCTCCGCTCGGTGCACCTCGTACACACATGGCTGTGCTCCGTACACCTCATACACACGACTCCTCTCCGTACACCTTTCACATGCTGCTCCGCTCGGTGCACCTCGTACACACATGGCTGTGCTCCGTACACCTCGTACACACGACTCCTCTCCGTACACCTTTCACATGCTGCTCCGCTCGGTGCACCTCGTACACACATGGCTGTGCTCCGTACACCTCGTACACACGACTCCTCTCCGTACACCTTTCACATGCTGCTCCGCTCGGTGCACCTCGTACACACATGGCTGTGCTCCGTACACCTCGTACACACGGCTCTGTACACCTCTTACACACGACTCCGCTCCGTACACCTTTCACATGCTTCTTCGCTCCGTACACCTCGTACACACGCGGCTGTGCTCCGTACAGCTCGTACACACGCGACTGTGCTCTGTACACCTCGTACACATGGCTCCGTATACCTCTTACACACGACTCCGCTCCGTACACCTTTCACATGCTGCTCCGCTCCGTACAACTCGTACACACGCGGCTGTGCTCCATACACCTCGTACACACGCAGCTGTGCTCTGTACACTTCGTACACATGGCTCCGTATACCTCTTACACACGACTCTGCTCCGTACTCCTTTCACATGCTGCTCCGCTCCGTACACCTTGTACACACGCGGCTGTGCTCCGTACACCTGGCTCCGTACACCTCTTACACACGACTCCGCTCCGCACACCCTTCACAGTACTAGGTGCACCGAGCGGAGCCGCGTGTGTGTACGAGGTGCAATGAGTGGAGCCGCGTGTGTGTACGAGGTGCACCGAGCAGAGCCGCGCGTGTGTGTACGAGGTGCACCGAGCAGGGCCGCGTGTCTGTGTCTGTGTACGAAGTGTACCGAGCGGAGCCGCGTGTGTGTGTCTGTGTACGAAGTGTACTGAGCGGAGCCTCAGCCGCGTGTGTGTACCGAGCGGAGCTGCAGCTTGTAATTAGCACATGATGATACAGTGACTGACTGTCATAGGGGCTTAGGCTTAGCCCTTTTATGCTTGGGGAAAAAAAGCAGCCACATTGATTAGTGTTGTCACTATCTCCCAGGGAGCTGCAGCTGCTCCTCCTCCACAATGCACTGGACGGAGTGAGTCATCTCTGTGACATCCACTACTCACACTGATCTCTCTGCATCTGTCCCATTAGCTAGCCTCCAGTCCACTCATGGTCTGCTGCTTACATTGCCGCTGGCACCCAGGCTGTGTTCGGCTGTGTAATGTACACCTCAGGTGTCCCCTCTCTCTGAACTGTGAGGCACACTGGAAGACTCGGGAACATACCGACGGGGAAGGGGCGTGGCCTAACAAAAGGGGGCGTGTGACAGCAGCTTCAACTGTTCTGTCTGCGGGAAGCTCTGCGTCCCGTGCAGGACAGCCGGGACAAGCATCAAATCCGGGGCAGTCCCACACAATGAGGAACGGTTGGGAGGTATGTATATATATATATATGTAGTCAGGGATTGGCACACTCAGCTGCTTTCCCATGTAGACACAGGAACTGTTCTGGTAGAAGGTCACCTGCTGGGTTATTGTGGATAGCATAAACCTTGGCAGGGTTCAGCAAAATAAACAGAGCCTTGCTGGCATAATGGTTAAATACACAAAACTAAGTCCATAAGAGTCCATTCCCTGCAGGGTCCACCTGCAGTTAACCCACACAGTCCTTAACACCCCATGTGATGATCACATGACCTTGACATCACACAGGTCCTGTCAGGACTCTGCAGGTGTATATATGGTGGACCCCCTCCCTCCCGCTCTATGGAGGTCCACTAAAACCAGCCCATAATATAACTTAACCCTCTCAACACATAGCGTGCTGTAAGAAAACTATTCTGGTTTTACATCACTGATGCTAATATGCGCAGTGACAAATATCTCCCTTCATAGACTGTGCCAGTGACTCTGTCACAATATATTTATATATATATTGTGAGGCAGTGAGGGGGATCATATGCGAGGGTTGATATGTGTCCCCCAGCATGCAGACGGAGTCTTATTAACCCTCCGTCACATACAACTGATCTGACAGGCGCTTCTCTTTTACTTTCATTTCTCCTTCCTCACCAGATTGTGAGGAAACCCCCTCCCTCCAGGTAGTCTCCTGTCTCTTGAAGGTCTGTGAAACCTGATATCACAGTTGGATTTCAGAGCTTCAGGGGAGAGGATATAGCTGCACAGATCTCTCAGGCTCATTGTATGTGAATACGTCACATTCAGTAAGGTTGGTATTTTATGTTTTTATTCATCACAATAGTTTATTTAGCTTGTTTTATGAATGTATAGCACAAAATGTGAGGATATTTCATAGAAATAAGGGAGATTTTATAAAAGAAAGTGTGCTGCTCAGGCATATACAGTAGTTCCCTAACATATTCCTTCTCTTGCTTCAGATTATCTGCTGAAATGGAGAGGAAAATGTACAATTTATCCAAACAACTTGATGTTGAGGAAGTAACAAACATGCTGTTAGATGATAGAGACCTCACACTGAATGAGGATTTAGGAGAGGAAAGTGAGATTGATTCTCATGATGAGGTGGAAGAATGTGTCCTGGATTCTGAAACAGAGCAAGATGGTGACAGTGGTGAGGATGAAGAAGTTGGATCATATTATATTGGAAAAGATAAAAATACTAAATGGAACAAGAAGCCATTCCAGAAAAAACGTAGGGAACCTTTAAACATTATTACTCACCTTCCTGCAGTAATAGGAACTGCACGTAATGCAAAAACTGCAGTTGAATGCTGGAACAGTATATTTACAGATGACATTCTGGACTCTATTGTCACATATACCAACCAATATATAGACATTATAAAGGACAAGTACATCTGCAACAGAACCATCAAGCCCACAGATGAAATAGAACTGCGTGTTTTTTTTGGATTACTGTACCTTGCAGGAGCTTATAGGGCAAATAGACAAAGTTTGGAGGAACTTTGGGGTAAAGATGGGGATGGAGTTGAAAAATTTAGCCTTGTTATGTCCATAAACAGATTCAAGATTCTAATTCGTTGCCTTCGGTTTGACGACAGAACTACCCGAACCAAATGCAAAACACATGACCGACTTGCTCCAATTCGTGATATATTTCGAAGATTTGTTGTAAACTGTAAACAAAGTTATTACCCTGGAGAGAATCTCACTATTGACGAAATGCTCCCTGGTTTTCGTGGTAGATGTGCCTTTCGTCAATATATTCCATCAAAGCCAAACAAATATGGAATAAAAATGTATGCCCTTGTTGATGCCAGTAAGACCTACACTTACAACCTGGAAGTTTATGCAGGAAAACAACCAGAAGGTCTTACTGTGTGAGCAACAAACCCATTGATATTGTAAAAAGACTGGCTGAACCCTTATTTGGATGGGGTCGCAATATTACAGCTGACAATTGGTTGACAAGTTGTGATCTGATTATCTGAAAATTCAGAAGCTGTCATATGTGGGAACTATAAGAAAAAACAAAAGGGAATTGCCGCCACAGTTTGTAAGTGTGAAAGAGAGACAACAGTACAGCAGTATGTTTGCATTCCATAATGGAAAGGCTTTAGTTTCCTATGTACCACATGCCAAAAAAATCGTACTTCTTCTATCAACACTTCATGATGATGCTGCCATCGATCCTGGGACTGGGGCAGAAAAAAACCCAGAGATAATTACATTTTACAATGCCACCAAACGGGGTGTGGATACAGCAGATCAGATGTGCTCCACTTTCAACGTCAGCAGAAACATCAAACGCTGGCCAATGGTCATATTTTTTGCTATGTTGAATTTGGGTGGTATAAATTCACAAGTAATTTATCTTGAAAACAAGCTTGAACCACTCCGTAGACGATTGTATCTGAAAAAATTGGCCCATGAACTAGTACTTGGAGAGCTACGCAGGAGAAGCGTGAAAACAATCGGTATCCCCTCTCGCCTTCAAGTTCAGCTCAAAAGGTTCCGCCCAGAAGATGATGGTGAAAAGTCACCATCTGCACCACCTCACAAAAGAAGGAGATGCACCACCTGCCAAACGGAAAGCGGAACCAGAAGGCTTTCAAATTATGAATGTCTCAAATGTCATAAAGCAATTTGCCTGACACATGCAAAAATGGTGTGTAATTCTTGCTATTTGCTCTGCAAGTGTGACTTTTCTGGGGAAACCTCAGCATCTACTTCTGATTGAATATGTTTTTAATAGTACTTAAGGTACCTTAAAATTAAGTTTGTGTTCAAAAATTTTCTTTGTACATTTTTTTGAGAGAGTCGAACTGGGGACTATTTGGCGGGAGTTTTGAAAAGTTTGTATTTCATAGTTATTAGTTTTATGTTAAGTAAATGTTTTTTTTTGCAACTGATTATGTGTAGTCTCTTTTATTACATCCCTATGAAGGTCACTGATCACTTTTAGAGCACTGAAATTGCAAACATTAGATATTATAGGTATTTTTCCAGCAGGCGCCTGACAGGCACATTGTATGTGAACTCGTTAGTCCAAATATTGTATGTGACGGAGGGTTAAACCCGCTGGAGTGCCTTGTGTTCACAGCAGAATGCCTGTTAATCACAAGGCAAAATAAAATAAAGAATGAATTGGGTCCAAATAGTGACTCAGTCTGATTTTTAGATAAACCTTTTATTTTTAGAGGGATTTGCAGGTTTGGTAGTAGGGCAAATCCCTCTCTCCACTCCGGATTTTGGAAGTGGCTCTATGGCCACCATTCCATTTAAGGCTGCCATCGTGCTAGCAATATTTGGTCAGTATTTTACATCAGTATTTGTAAGCCAAAGCCAAGAGTGGAACAAATAGAGGAAAAGTATAAGGCTGGGTTCACATTGCGTTAGTGGGTACCCACTAATGGAGTCCGTTACATAGCGCCACTAACGCAATGTAACGGATCCATTAGCGCACCCATTGACTGCAATGTATCTAACGCATCGCTAACGTATGCCATTTTTGGCATGCGTTAGCGATGTCCTGTTATTTTCTGACGGACCTCGAACGCTGCTTGCAGCATTTTTGGGTCCGTTCTCGCTAGCGCAGATCGGGCATCTGCGCTAGCGGGATCACTAAACGCAATCCCTTTTTGTACATTGCGTTAGCGCAGTCCGTCAGCGTATGCGCTAAATGGATTGCACTAATGCATTGTGAACCTAGCCTAATAGAAACATATGCACCACTTCTGTATTTATCACCCACTCCTGCTTTTGGCTTACAAATACTGATGTAAAATACTGACCAAATACTGCTAGTTTAACGGCAGCCTAGATCTGTCAGTTTTGCCTTGGGTGTGTCAGTTTGGAGTTTGCAAGCTGCAGGGCAGACTCTGTGCAACCCAGGTCTGTGTGGAGGTAACACAGAGCCAGGGACTTCAAGATGGTTAACGCACCCAAGCGACATGGCTGTGCCATTGTCCATGGCAACATGTTTTGAACACAGACTGTATTTGTTGAAACCCGGCTGCGATCCGTAGGATATCACTCCTATTATGTGAGTCTGAGAATAAAGACACTGTTTATGTTGAAGTTTTTGTGGTCCCTGCCTATCTGTTTAACTGCACCAACCCCGCTGTACTACATATAATATATTCATCCTCTGCGTTAGTTATAACCTCTCAAGATATTTCTGTACAGCTGAAAATTTTTGTATCAAAATCTACATTTTTCACATTTTTTCCAGGTGAACACATCTTATAAATCCAGTGTGAATATGATAGCTCTACTAGTCTTAGAGCATCTTGTCTAATATCCAGTTCAATTCTGTGAAATTATCACCGGTTCATTTCCAGTTCAAGAAAAGTCACTGAAGCACCTATGATGTTGTCTTTCTTTGAGGATGACTGTGATATGATTGGCAAAATGATCAAATGCAGACTAATCCTCAAAGGTCATCCAAAAAATCTGGAAATCATGTGCCTCCTTACCTCATTAGCACCAGCTTTGCTGTACCATGCCATTCCATTCCATTCCATTCCAGACTGCTGAATTTCACTATATTACACGCTCATAGACTGAGGAAACATCTTAAAATAGTAGAGACAAGATAATACATACCGTATATACTCGAGTATAAGCCGACCCGAGTATAAGCCGACCCCCCCCCCTAATTTTGCCACAAAAAACTGTGAAACCTTAATGACTCGAGTATAAGCCTAGGGTGGGAAATGCAGCAGCTACCGGTAAATGTCAAAAGTAAAAATAGATACCAATAAAAGTAAAATTAATTGAGACATCAGTAGGTTAAGTGTTTTTGAATATCCATATTAAATCCGGAGCCCCATATAATGCTACATACAGTTTATGATGGGCACCATAAGATGCTCCATATTAAAATATGCCCCATATAATGTTCCATATACAAATGTGCCACAAATAATGCTCCATGCAGTTCATTATGGCCCCATAAGATGCTCCATATACAAATGTGCCACATACAATGCTCCATACAGTTCATTATGGCCCCGTAAGATGCTCCATATACAAATATGCCACATATAATGCTCCATACAGTTCATTATAGCCCCATAGATGCTCCATATAAAAATATGCCTCATATAATGCTCCATACAATTCATTATGACCCCATAGATGCTCCATATACAAATATGCCCCATATAATGCTCCATGCAGTTCATTATGGCCCCATAGATGCTCCATATACAAATATGCCCCATATAATGTTCCATACAATGCATTATGGCCCCATAGATGCTTCATATACAAATATGCACCATATAATGCTCCATACAGTTCATTATGGCCCCATAGATGCTCCATATACAAATATGCCACATGTAATGCTCCATGCAGTTCGTTATGGCCCCATAGACGCTCCATATAACAATGTGCCACATATAATGCTGCTGCTGCTGCCATAAAAAAATGACATACTCACCGCTCGTTGCTGCTCCTCAGTGTCCCGTCTCTCCACACTGACTGTTCAGGAAGAGGGCGGCGCGCACACTAATAAGTCATAAGCCCTCTGACCTGAACAGTCACTGCAGAGGACGCAGAAGATGGAGCGGCGCCGATGCTGGAACAAGGGACAGGTGAATAAAAAATACTCACCTGCTCCGGCGCGGTCCATGGCAGCTTCTCCCAGACACATGGTCTCCGGCACCCGCAGCTTCTTCCTCTGTTCAGCGGTCACTGGTACCTCTCATTACAGTAATAAATATGCGGCTCCACCCCTATGGGAGTGGAGTCCATATTCATTACTTTAATGAGTGGTATTATGTTATCGCTGAACAGAAGAAGAAGGTGCCGGCACTGGAGACCATGGGACATGCAGGGACCGTGTCAGGAGGGCCAGGAGCAGGTGAGTAGGTGACCGTCGTCGCTTCCCCTCACTCGCCGAACCCCCGCCTTCTATGACTCGAGTATAAGCCGAGAGGGGCACTTTCAGCCCATTTTTTGGGGCTGAAAATTTCGGCTTATACTCAAGTATATATGGTATATTACAGTGTGGTATACTCTGTGACACGTCTCATCTATCTGTGGGCTACAAAGTGTGCTTTTGAGGCTTCCATTCACCTTTTTTGGCTGTGTGTTATCCTAGCTCTAAACACTATTTTGGGGTAAAAAATTAAAAATATAGGCCACATATATTCCAGTGTGGTATCTCTGTGACACGCCTCATGTATATGTGGGCTGCAAAGTGTTCTTTTAAGGCTTCCATTCACCTTTTTTTTGCTGTGTGTTACCCTAGCTCTAAACACCATTTTTGAGTAAAAATATAAAAAAATGCAGGCCACATATATTACAATGTGGTATTTCCGTGACATGCCTCATCTATCTGTGGGCTACAAAGTGTGCTTTCAAGACTTGCATTCACCTGTTTATTAAAGTGGGCATGACGCGTGGCAAGGGACGGGGAAGTGTACGTGATGGTGATGGTGCATGCAAAGGTTGAGGCCGTGGGCAAGCTGAAAGTGGGCTACAACAAACACCCACATCTTCTCGCAACAGATTCCTGTCAGAATTCGTAGGGCATGGCAGAACAGCACTCTTGACACAAGAGCTGCCTGAAAAGGTAGTTGGTTGGATGGCAGATAACGCTTCCAGTCACTTTGCCACCAGCATCCTGTCTTCCACACGGTCAAGTCTGAGTAGCCGTGACTCTGTACCACATATTCCTCATCCTGATCCCCCTTCCTCCCACCATGCTGAGTGCCCCGAGACAACTGATCCAACACTTGGACACTCTGAAGAGTTGTTCACTTTTCCTTTTATCTATTCTGGCCTCTCTCCCAGTCCACTTGAAGTGAGGCAAGATGAGATTACATGTAGCGATGGCCAAAGATTTGAGCAACCACATTCACATGAATGTGTTAACGTGTCACAAGAGGTGGACAATGATGAGACATAATTGACAGAAAATCAGGAGGAGTACCAGGCTGCGGAATGGAATGTTTGGGAAGATAGTGAGGGAGTACATTGCTGACCGTACCAATGTCCTCCGTGATTCCTCTGTGCCTTTTTTTTATTATTCAAGCTGGACCCATAGCATGAACTGGCTCTCTACGCTTTGGAGGTCCTGGCCTGCCCTGCCACTAGCGTTTTGTCAGAGCGGATTTTTAGTGCTCCTGGTGGAATTTTAACAGATAAGCGCCTTCACCTCTCAACTGAAAATGTAGACAGGCTGACTCTTATGAAAGTGAACAAGGGCTGGATTAGGCCAGACTTCTCTACACCACCAAATGATAACAGCAAAACATCACCTCCAATACAGTGTCTTTTTGGGAGGTCTATTCCCATGCGCCTCTTCACACCCACACATGGGTATACGCTTCCTGATTTTGGTTATTTGGTGACCTCCTCCTCATCATCCACCACCGCTCGAACGCCAGGGTGAATGTGTTATGTGATGCTACAGCCAGTCTATTTTTTGCAAGGGTGTCTTTGAGGCCCGTAAATTTTTTTTACAAATTTAACCCACATGGGGAATTGTTTGTCAGCCCATGCACTTTGTGTATGGGAA
The DNA here is from genome assembly GCF_032444005.1 of Ranitomeya imitator. Classification (NCBI taxonomy): domain Eukaryota; kingdom Metazoa; phylum Chordata; class Amphibia; order Anura; family Dendrobatidae; genus Ranitomeya; species Ranitomeya imitator. The sequence goes on along the minus strand of NC_091283.1, from coordinate 723,226,075 downwards.
TTCCAAGTATAGGAGACCTGCTCCTTTACATTGGGAAAACATTCATAGGAGGACATCCTTCACTTCTATTCAAACACCACCACTAGAACACGAGGGTAAACGTATTCCGTGATGCTACAGCCACTCTAGTTTTTTGCAAGGGTGTATCATGGGCGTAAACAAATTAAAAAAAATGTACCCCCCATGGGGAAAGGTTTGTCAGCCCATATACTTAGTGTATGGGCAACTCTTCTGCCCGGCTAATCCACCTCTCTCCTCGCTACTCCCCTGCTTCTCCCCTCTGCAAATCCCTCCACTGGCTCCCAAATCCCCAACGAATCCAGTTCAAACTACTAACACTGATCTACAAAGCCCTCCACCTGTCCCCTCCCTATATCTCTGAACTAATTTCCCAATATCTTCCCTCATGTAATCTCCGATCCTCCCAAGACCTCCTACTCTCCTCCACACTTATTCGTTCCTCACACAACCGCCTCCAAGATTTCTCCCGAATATCCCCCATCCTCTGGAATTCCAAGCCTCAACACGTCTGACTATTGACCACCCTCGGCTCCTTCAGATGGAACCTGAAAACCCATCTCTTCAAGAAAACCTACAGCCTGCAATAACCATTCTGCCGCCTCACCATCGCCAGAGCCGCCGCCTCGCCATCGCCAGAGCCGCTGCCTCGCCCCTACCTTCTGTCTCTTCCCCACTATCCCATAGAATGTAAGTCCGCAAGGACAGGGTCCTCTCCCTTCTGTACCAGTCTGTCACTGTAAATTTGTGTACTGTAAACGATATCTATAACTCTGTATGTAACCCCTTTCTCATGTACAGCATCATGGAATTAATGGTGCTATATAAATAAATAAATAATAATAATAATTCCAAGTATAGGTGAAGCGCTCCTTTGTTATGTTAAATTTTTTTTATGAGACTCTCCTCTACGTTTCTTCCAAGGGGGATTTGGTGCATGCAAATTATGGCTAGGCCTTGCATTCACTTCATGGTCAAAATTTATGGTAATAAAAAATAAAATAATGGGAATTTTGTTTCATGTGGCCATCCAGTACGTGGTTTCAAAGGGTTATTGGAGTGCATGTAACATTGGTGCAGGGCAGGCCTTGCATTCACTGCATAATCAAACAGTATGGGAGACACTTTTTTACAATGGGAAAAATTTTGTCCTGAGGCCCTCAAGTATGTCTGCTGAAAGGTTATTGGGGTGCATGTAACTTTGGTGCAGGGCAGGTCTTGCATTCAATGCAACATTTTTTCAGTTGGCCCTCCTGCACATCTCGTAAAAGGGGTATTGGGGTGCGTGCTAATTTTTGGCAGCCCAGCCACTCACCTATTGCCCTATTGCATAGGCAATAACAGCATAAGAGACCCACTGTTTTATGGCCCTTTAAGAAGATTAATGCCACGTGATGCCCCTCTAAAAATAGGCTCTGTGACTTTAAGAGTCCCTCCTTCATTAATGAAACAAGATGTGTCTGCTTATGTGTCGCACGCCACATGGCCAGCTAAGGTTGTTCAATGTTACAATGACATTACGCAGTGAATGCATTTGTGTTGGTTGAAAGCAATGTTAAAGTTGAAAAACGCATCAAGAACGCTGCTTGTGAACATAGCCAAGTGGTGGAAGAACATTTTTGTTTGGAGTTAATTATTTTGCCTTATATACAAGTCATTACCCTGGAAAGGATGTTTCTTAACATTTTTCCCAGCAAAATCCATATTGGTTTCGTTTTTATATGTTTATTGGTACACCTGTAAAAATGGCGTGAAACTCTGACAACATTGTTTACAGCTGTGACCTAGGAGTCAGAAATGCTTCCAGGGACATTTGCCATGATGTTCCCATGTCATTTGAGCAGTGTTTCCTTCATTTTCCGACATTTTTATACCTTAAAAGGACCCTCGGGGGTGGGAATCTCAGTAAAAATGCTCGGGTCTCCAATAGACTTACATTGGGCTTGTTGTTCTGTCCGAATACCCGAGTATTACAAATTGCTCGACCTAAGCAACGAGCACCCGAGCATTTTAGTGCTCGCCCATCACTAGTTCTTCCCTCAATAAGACCTGTTAGTATATTCAGTGAATGGCTTGGGTCAGGAGCTTTGCCCGTTCTATCAGCTACTTGTGCTCAGTATAATATAAAGCAGGGATCCTACTACAACAGCTCGGATTAGTGTAACCTTCTGTACTGGCTGTTTAACTCTTCAGATACTTCAGTCAGTAGTGACCACAGCATCTAAGGAATTAAAGGGAATTAAAAGAGATAGGGAGGGGATCACTCTGCCAATCCATTGGCCTCTCGAGATGTGATTGTTGTACGCTGATGAGTTTTCAGGGCCAGCTGGAAGCATCTGCCTATTAGGCACATGTCAGGGGTTTCTCTGACATATGTTGCTTTAAATACAAACAGGAACTGATACTTTAGAATAATAAATATTCTAATAACGGACAACGGACTGCTGCTTAATTCTCATAGTCGCACAATAAGAATTCATAAAGTTAAGAATTTATAATTAAATAAAAATTACATTAAATATTTTTTCTTTTAATTTCTCTTAGAAGAAAAATAAAATAGAAAAAATAAATGCTATTTCTCCCAAAATAGTGCAGAATTTAATCGGCAAAACCATGTTATAATAATAATAATCTTTATTTTTATATATTACCATACAAATATGACAATGGAAAAATAACTTATTGCAATCAACGTAACTCCTAGAATAAAACGTACATATTATTCATAGCTCACATAGCATGCTGTAAAAAAGGGCTTGAAAAAGATCCCCCCCTTTTCGGGGGTCTGACACGTCGCCAGATGGGCAATTAAACTGCACATGATTTGAGTCTATTATGGTGTGCAGCTTCCAATTTTTGTGGATATACTTACAGGGATTGGTACATGCCTGGGAAGCTTTGTACCCTATAACTATTCTTGTGCTGCTTTTTTCACGTTTTTTTCTGTCCGTAGATCTATCTATCCATAGATCGATCTATCTATCTATCTATCTATCTATCTATCTATCTATCTATCTATCTATCTATCTATCTATCTATCTATCTATCCATACATCGATCTATCTATCTATTTATCTGTCTATCTATCCATAGATAGATCTATCTATAGATACATCCATCTATCCATCTATAGATTTATCTATCTATCTATAGATCGATCTATAGATAGATAGATGGATAGATATATCTATAGATAGATAGATCTATCGATAGATAGATCTATAGATAGAAGGATAATACTAAGACTGATGATTAGTAATAAACATAATAAAATGGTACATAAAGAGTTAAATAAAGATACACAAAATCTGCGTTAGGCCGGGGTCACACTTGCGAGAAACTAGCACGAGTCTCGCACCTCAGTACCTGACACTGCCGCCGGCACAGGGACCGGAGCATTTAGCTGCATAGAAATTCATGCAGCCGTACACTCCAATCCTGAGTGCAGGCGGCAGTGTCAGGTATTGAGGTGCAAGACTCGTGCGAGTTTCTTGCAATTGTGACCCTGGCCTTAAACACAATATCTGTTTAATAAAAAAAGAATTGAAAAAAAATGTTGTGGGCTCCCGAACAATTTTCTGTGCCAGAGAGGGGCCGATGCTTATAGCCTGGGAAGGGGTTAATACCCATGGGACTTCCCAGGCTATGAATCTCAGCCCACAGCTGTATATTTAGCCTTTAGTGGCTATTAATATAGGGGGACCCCCCAAAAATGGCATGGGGTCCCCCTATAATTAGTAGCCAGAAAGCCTATGCAGACAGCTGCGGGCTGATATTCATAGCCTAGAGAGGAGCCATGAATATTTCCCCGCCCCAGAAATGGCACATCTGTAAGATGTGCGAATTCCGGCACTTAGCCTCTCTTTTCCCACTGCCCTTTAGTGGTGGCATATGAGGTAATTATTATCATTATTACTTATTTATATAGCACCATTGATTCCATGTTGCTGTACAAGAGGAGGGGTTAAATACAAATTGCAGATATCACTTACAGTAAAACAAACTAACAATGACAGACTGATACAAAGGGGTGAGGACCCTGCCCTTGAGGGCTTACATTCTACAGTATGGTGGGGTAGGAGACAATGGGTTGGGGATTGCGGCAGCTCTGGTGTTGTGGAGGGGGTAGCTCTGGTGGTGGTGAGGAGGCAGCGGGGTCATTGCAGGCTGTAGGCTTTCTTGAACAGGTGGGTTTTCAAATTCTGTCTGAAGGATCCGAATGTGGTTGATATTCGGATCTGTTGGGGCACAGAATTCCAGAGGATGGGGGATATTCAGGAGAAGTCTTGGAGGCGATTAGGTGAGGAGCAAATAAGTGTGGAGGAGAGAAGGATATTTTGGGAGAACCTGAGATTATGTGAGGGAAGATATCAGGAGATTAGGTCAGAGATATATGGAGGAGACAGGTTGTGGATGGCTTTGTAAGTCCTTATTAGTAATTTGAACTGGATACGCTGAGGGAATGGGAGCCAGTGAAAAGATTTGCAGAGGGGAGAAGTGGTGGAGTAGCAAGAAGAGAGATGAATTAGTCGGGCAGCAGAGTTAAGGATGGACTGGAGAGGTGTGAGAGTGTTAGCAGGAAGGCCACAGAAAAGGATGTTGCAGTAATCGAGGCGGGAGATCATGAGGGCATGCACAATCATTTTAGTAGATTGAGGGCTGAGGAAAGGATGGATTCTGGAAATATTTTAGAGCTGGAGGCGTCAGGAGGTGGAAAGAGCTTGGATGTGCAGTTTGAAGGACAGGGCAGAGTCAAGGGTTACACCAAGGCAGCGGAATTCAAGTACGGGGGAAAGCGTGATGTCATTAACCAGGGGAGGAGTCCTGAGGAGAGAATTTGCATATTCCCAGTGCATTCTGGGATAAATGAAGAGTCTCTGCGAGCTCAAAGAGCACTGGATTTTGGCCATTTCAGCTGAATGGAGGACATCGGTAAACCAGGGAAAGAGTCCTGAGGAGAGAATTTGCATATTCCCAGTGCATTCTGGATTAGGTGAAGAGTCTCTGCGAGTTCAAAGAACACTGGATTTTGGCCAATTCAGCTGAAAGGAGGACATCGGTAAACCACGAGCGGTTTTCATCGCTTTAATATCTCTTTAACAGTAAATACATGGAAAAGGCCAGGAGCCATTTGGTGAGCTGCATTTCTTGCTACATGTTCACAGACTTACCAGTGGAAAAGCCAAACTTCACATGCCAGAAATGCAAGCTTGTGTCCCTGTTGGAGGAAAAGTTGCAAAATCTAGACTAGAGGTTAGCTACATTGAAAACCATTAAGGAAGGTGAAGAGTTATTAGACAGAGCAGAATTATCTCTTCATGTTACAGAAAGAGAAGAAATTCAAAGTGCACATGAAGAAACAGAGAAATGGAAGCATGTGACTCAGAAAAGTAGGAGGATCGGGAGGCAGTCAGCACCCATACTGCTCACGAACCAGTACCAGGCTCTCACGCAGGAGAACGATGAAGAAATACATCGAGATAAGACTTTAACCACAAAGAACAACCTTGTACGCCCCCAGAGTCCTCCAGGATGGAGAAAGAAAAATGTTGTGAAGAAGAAACGGAGAGTTGTAGTCATGGGTAGGGTTGAGCGAAACGGGTCGAACATTTTCAAAAGTCGCCGACTTTTGGCTAAGTCGGGGTTTCATGAAACCCGATCCGACCCCTGTGCGGGGTCGGCCATGCGGTACGCGACTTTCGCGCCAAAGTCGCGTTTCAATGACGCGAAAAGCGCCATTTCTCAGCCAATGAAGGTAAACGCAGAGTGTGGGCAGCGTGATGACATAGGTCCTGGTCCCCACCATCTTAGAGAAGGGCATTGCAGTGATTGGCTTGCTGTCTGCGACGTCACAGGGGCTATAAAGAGGCGTTCCCGCCGACCGCCATCTTACTGCTGCTGATCTGAGCTTAGGGAGAGGTTGCTGCCGCTTTGTCAGAAGCAGGGATAGCGTTAGGCAGGGTCCATTAACCACAAAACCGCTTGTGCTGCAGCGATTTGCACTGTCCAACACCACCCTCGGTGTGCAGGGACAGTGGAAGTTTTTTTTTTTTTTTTTTTCCCCTCAGCGCTGTAGCTCATTGGGCTGCCCTAGAAGGCTCCCTGATAGCTGCATTGCTGTGTGTACGCCGCTGTGCAAACCAACTGCTTTTTTCAAAGCACAAATCCTCTTGTTCCTTCCTTTCTGCACAGCTATCTTTTTTGTTTGTCCACACTTTTTATTTCATTTGTGCATCAGTCCACTCCTTATTGCTGCCTGCCATACCTGGCTGAGATTACTGCAGGCAGGGAGATAGTAGCTGCCTGCCATACCTGGCTGAGATTACTGCAGGCAGGGAGATAGTAATTGTAGGACATTCCCTGTTTTTTTTTTTTTTTTTTTTTGGTGGGAGATTAAGATTGGCAATTTGGCATTTCTGCTAGAGTGCCATCCCTGTGTGTGCCATCTCTCTCACATAGTGGGCCATAGAAAGCCTTTTCATTTTTCTGTATTTTTTTTTGTGGGGTGTATAAATTCTCCCTGATAAAAATACAGTGGGAGATTAATATTGGCCTTTGGGCTTGTGTGCCAGTCCTGAGTGTGCCATCTCTCTCACAAATAGTGGGCCATAGAAAGCCTATTTTATTTTTTTTTGGGTTTTATAAATTCTCCCTGAAAAAAAGGGAGATTAATATTGGCCTCTGGGCTTGTGTGCCAGTCCTGAGCGTGCCATCTGTGCCAGCCCTGAGCGTGCCATCTCTCTCACAAATAGTGGGCCATAGAAAGCCTATTTAATTTTTTTTTTGGTTTTATAAATTCTCCCTGAAAAAAAGGGAGATTAATATTGGCCTCTGGGCTTGTGTGCCAGTTGTGAGCGTGCCATCTGTGCCAGTCCTGAGCGTGCCATCTCTCTCACAAATAGTGGGCCATAGAAAGCCTATTTAATTTTTTTGTTTGTTTTATAAATTTTCCCTGAAAAAAGGGAGATTAATATTGGCCTCTGGGCTTGTGTGCCAGTTGTGAGCGTGCCATCTGTGCCAGTCCTGAGCGTGCCATCTCTCTCACAAATAGTGGGCCATAGAAAGCCTATTTAATTTTTTTTTTGGTTTTATAAATTTTCCCTGAAAAAAGGGAGATTAATATTGGCCTCTGGGCTTGTGTGCCAGTTGTGAGCGTGCCATCTGTGCCAGTCCTGAGCGTGCCATCTCTCTCACAAATAGTGGGCCATAGAAAGCCTATTTAAATATTTTTTTGGTTTTATAAATTCTCCCAGAAAAAAAGGGAGATTAATATTGGCCTCTGGGCTTCTGTGCCAGTCCTGAGCGTGCCATCTGTGCCAGTCCTGAGCGTCCCATCTCTCTCACAAATAGTGGGCCATAGAAAGCCTATTTTTTTTTTTTTTTGGGTTTTAGAAATTCTCCCTGGAAAAAAAAAGGGAGATTAATATTGCCCTTTGGGCTTGTGTGCCAGTACTAAGCGTTCCATCTCTCTCTCTCTCTCAGTCAGTGGGCCATAGAACGCCTATTTTTGGTTTTATTTGTTTTCTAAATTCTCCCTGAAAAAATCATTTTATTTTATTTGGTTTCTAAATTCTTCCTGATAAAATCATATTTTTTTTATTATTTTTTTTTCTAAAGTCTCCCTGAAAAAAAAAAAAAAAAAAAAAAACAGTGGGAGATTAATATTGGCCTTTCTGCTTGTGTGCCAGTCTTGACTCCTGGGTGCGTCATCTCTCAGTCAGTGGGCCATAGAACGCCTATTTTTGTTTTTATTTGTTTTATAAATTCTCCCTGAAAAAATAATTTTATTTTATTTGGTTTCTAAATTCTTCCTGATAAAATCATATTTTTTTTATTATTTTTTTTTCTAAAGTCTCCCTGAAAAAAAAAAAAAAAAAACAAACCCCCCAAAAAAATGGGAGATTAATATTGGCCTTTCTGCTTGTGTGCCAGTCTTGACTCCTGGGTGTGCCATCTCTCTCTCTCTCTCTCTCTCTCTCTCTCTCTCTCCAATTGTGGTCCATAGAAAGCCTATATTTTTTTTCCTTGATTTGGGTTCCAAAATCTACCAGAGAAAATAACTCCATCAATCATTGGTAGAAAAATATTGGCCTCTGGGCTTGTGTGCCACTCCTGATTCCTGTGTGCGTCATCTCTCACTCAGTGGCCCATAGAAAGCATATAGTTTGTTACATTTGTTTTCTAAATTCTCCCTGCAAAAATCTATTTTTTTTTTTTTTGGGGGTTTCTAAAGTGTTCCTGAAAAAAATAAAAATAAAAAAAAAATAATAGTGTGACATTAATATTAACATTTGTGCTTCAGTGACAGTCCTGCGTGTGGGGCATCTCTCTAATTTGCAGCCACCAAAAAAAGAGTGTGTAACATTGGGCCTGATTTTCGCTGTGGTCTCACCAACCTGTAAAGGGGTAGCTAAATCATACTGAAGTTATAGCTCACCGTGTAAGTTGTGTGACTGCAACAAATAACGTTAGTTTGGTTACGTTTTTAAAACAATGAGGAAGTCTAGTGGAAGAGGTCGTGGCCGGGGGCGTTCATTGTCAGCTGGTAATGAGGGTAGTGGTAGTGGTGGAGCATCAGGTGGTCGTGGGGAAAAAAATATTGCACCTAAGTCTGGAGCTGTGGAGCCAGGTTCGTCGTCCGGCTACACAAGGCCTCGAACGCTCCCTTTTCTGGGATTAGGAAAACCGCTTTTAAAGCCGGAGCAGCAAGAGCAAGTTTTGGCTTATCTTGCTGACTCAGCCTCTAGCTCTTTTGCCTCCTCTCGTGAAACTGGTAAAAGTAAAAGCAGCGCGTCGTTTGTGGATGTTCACGGTCAGGGACAAGTCACTTCCTTGTCCTCTTCAGCAAAAACAACAACAGAGAAGAATGCAGCAGGCGACACAACGGGTTACTCCATGGAGCTCTTTACACATACCGTCCCTGGCTTAGAAAGTGAAGCAGTTAACAGTCCATGCCCATTACAAATTGAATCTGACATGGAGTGCACTGACGCACAGCCACAGCCAGACTACTATGCTGGTCCTTTGACTCAGACCACAACATTGCCCTCGCAGGGTGCTGATCAAGAATCAGACCCTGATGAGACTATGTTGCCCCATCACGAACGCTATACCACCGAACGACACGGTGACACAGACGAAGTTGCGCAGGAGGTACAAGAAGAGTTATTAGATGACCCAGTTCTTGACCCCGATTGGCAGCCATTGGGGGAACAGGGTGCAGGCGGCAGCAGTTCTGAAGCAGAGGAGGAGGAGGGGCCGCAGCAGGCATCAACATCGCCACAGGTTCCATCTGCCGGGCCCGTATCTTGCCCAAAACGCGTGGCAAAGCCAAAACCTGGTGGAGGACAGCGTGGCCATCCGGTTAAAGCTCAGTCTGCAATGCCTGAAAAGGTATCCGATGCTAGAAAGAGTGCAGTCTGGCATTTTTTTAAACAACATCCAATTGATCAGCGCAAAGTCATCTGTCAAAAATGTTCTACTTCCTTAAGCAGAGGTCAGAATCTGAAAAGTCTCAATACTAGTTGCATGCATAGACATTTAACCACCATGCATTTGAAAGCTTGGACTAACTACCAAACGTCCCTTAAGGTTGTTGCACCCTCGGCCAATGAAGCTAGTCATCAACGCAACATCCCTTCCGGCAGTGTAGGACCACCATTTAGCGCACCACCTGCTGTATCTGTGCAGGTATCTTTGCCAGGCCAAAGCAGTCAGGGTCAGGGAATCACCAGTTTCGTAGTAGGAAACACTGCATCTAGGGCACCGGCGGCAACAATACCATCTCCCACCGTCTCTCAGTCTGCCATGTCCACCGGCACCCCCGCTAGTTCCACGATCTCCAGCTCTCCAGTCCAGCTCACCCTACATGAGACTATGGTTAGAAAAAGGAAATACTTAGCCTCGCATCCGCGTACACAGGGTTTGAACGCCCACATAGCTAGACTAATCTCGTTAGAGATGATGCCCTACCGGTTAGTTGAAAGCGAAGCTTTCAAAGACCTGATGGACTACGCTGTACCACGCTACGAGCTACCCAGTCGACACTTTTTTTCCAGAAAAGCCATCCCAGCCCTCCACCAGCATGTTAAAGAGCGCATCGTCCATGCACTCAGGCAATCTGTGAGCACAAAGGTGCACCTGACAACAGATGCATGGACCAGTAGGCATGGCCAGGGACGTTACGTGTCCATCACGGCACACTGGGTAAATGTGGTGGATTCAGGGTCCACAGGGGACAGCAAGTTTGGGACAGTTCTGCCTAGCCCACGGTCTAGTAAACAGTTGTCTGTAGCCGTTCGCACCCCCTCCTCCTCCTCCTCCTCCTCGTCCTCCTGCAGAAGCAAGAGCTCGTCCACAGACCGCAGTCGCACAAACACTCCATCCGCACCTGCCACTGTTGCACACCAGGTCTCCCATTATGGGGCAGCTACTGGCATACGTCAGCAGGCTGTATTGGCTATGAAGTGTTTGGGCGACAATAGACACACCGCGGAAGTTCTGTCCGAGTTCTTGCAGCAAGAAACGCAGTCGTGGCTGGGCACTGTAGATCTTGAGGCAGGCAAGGTAGTGAGTGATAACGGAAGGAATTTCATGGCTGCCATCTCCCTTTCCCAACTGAAACACATTCCTTGCCTGGCTCACACCTTAAACCTGGTGGTGCAGTGCTTCCTGAAAAGTTATCCGGGGTTATCCGACCTGCTCCTCAAAGTGCGTGGACTTTGCGCACATATCCGCCGTTCGCCTGTACACTCCAGCCGTATGCAGACCTATCAGCGTTCTTTGAACCTTCCCCAGCATCGCCTAATCATAGACGTTGCAACAAGGTGGAACTCAACACTGCACATGCTTCAGAGACTGTGCGAACAGAGGCGGGCTGTTATGTTTTTGTGGGAGGATACACATACACGGGCAGGCAGTAGGATGGCAGACATGGAGTTGTCAGGTGTGCAGTGGTCGAAGATTCAAGACATGTGTCAAGTCCTTCAGTGTTTTGAGGAATGCACACGGCTGGTTAGTGCAGACAACGCCATAATAAGCATGAGCATCCCCCTAATGCGTCTGCTGATGCAAAGTTTGACGCACATAAAGGATCAGGCGTCTGCACCAGAGGAAGAGGAAAGCCTTGATGACAGTCAGCGATTGTCTGGTCAGGGCAGTGTACATGACGAGGTACCGGGCGAAGAGGAGGTGGAGGATGAGGAGGATGATGGGGATGAGTATATTTTTAATGAGGAAGCTTTCCCGGGGGCACGGGAAATTGGTGGCGTGGCAAGGCCGGGTTCTGGTTTTTTGAGGGACACAAGTGACGTAGATTTGCCTGCAACTGCCCCTCAACCAAGCACAACCGCAGATTTGACAACGGGAACTTTGGCCCACATGGCGGATTATGCCTTGCGTATCCTCAAAAGGGACACACGCATTACAAAAATGATGAACGATGACGATTACTGGTTGGCCTGCCTCCTTGATCCTCGCTATAAAGGCAAATTGCAAAATATTATGCCACATGAGAACTTGGAACTAATATTAGCAACAAAACAATCAACTCTTGTTGACCGTTTGCTTCTGGCATTCCCTGCACACAGCGCCCGTGATCGTTCTCACACGAGCTCCAGGGGCCAGCAGACCAGAGGTGTTAGAGGGGCAGAAATCAGAAGTGGCGTTGGCCAGAGGGGTTTTCTGACCAGGTTGTGGAGTGATTTTTCTATGACCGCAGACAGGACAGGTACTGCAGCATCAATTCAAAGTGACAGGAGACAACATTTGTCCAGTATGGTTACAAACTATTTTTCATCCCTTATCGACGTTCTCCCTCAACCGTCATTCCCATTTGATTACTGGGCATCCAAATTAGACACCTGGCCAGAATTGGCAGAATATGCATTGCAGGAGCTTGCTTGCCCGGCAGCTAGTGTCCTATCAGAAAGAGTATTCAGTGCTGCAGGTTCAATACTAACAGAAAAAAGGACTCGTCTGGCTACCCAAAATGTAGATGATCTAACCTTCATTAAAATGAACCACAACTGGATTTCAAAATCTTTTGCCCCACCCTGCCCGGCTGACACCTAGCTTTCCTATGAAAAGGTCTTGCCTGTGGACTATTCTGAATGACTTTTCCAATCTCGTAATTTTCTTCACCTGATTGTCCAGCATACGACATGTTTCCACCTCACGAAATGGCCAAACTCCCCACACGGGGCCGTGCTATCGCCACTTTGCGCTTGGACCCTTGAGAGTGCTGTTTGTCTGAAGAGGTGGGTGTGGCCGCTTTTGGTCGACGGCACTGCCACTGGGTCCCTCATAGTACAATAAAGTGTCTCTGGCGGTGGTGGTGCGCACCCAACGTCAGACACACCGTTGTAATATGAGGGGCCCTGTGCCTGTACCGCCGGCCACAAGACAGTTCCCCCCCCCAGCTCAAACAGTGCTCTACCACTAGCAAAATTATCTCTCACAGCTTCACCAATGTGTAGTCTAGGCGCTGACATCCTTCAATGCCTGGCACTGACAATACCATTGTTTTGACATTTTTGTTATGTTAGGCCTTCGAAGCCTGTCTGCGATCCCTTCTTTCTACAACTACTACACTGACCAGGCCACTGCTGGCCGTGTTACCCTGGAACCAATTTAAAAGTGCCTACAGTCAGCCCAATTTTGTTATGTTAGGCCTTCGAAGACTGTCTGCCGTCACTCCTTCCACTAGACTTCCACTGACCATACACTGCTGCCCATGTACCCCTGGAACCAATTTAAAGTGCCTACAGCCAGCCCAAGTTTGTTATGTTAGGCCTTGGAAGCCTGTCTGCGGTCACTCCTTCCACTAGACTTCCACTGACCAGACCACTGCTGCCCGTGTACCCCTGGAACCAATTTAAAAGTGCCTACAGCCAGCCCAAGTTTGTTATGTTAGGCCTTGGAAGCCTGTCTGCGGTCACTCCTTCCACTAGACTTCCACAGACCAGACCACTGCTGCCCGTGTACCCCTGGAACCAATTTAAAAGTGCCTACAGCCAGCCCAAGTTTGTTATGTTAGGCCTTGGAAGCCTGTCTGCGGTCACTCCTTCCACTAGACTTCCACTGACCAGACCACTGCTGCCCGTGTACCCCTGGAACCAATGTAAAAGTGCCTACAGCCAGCCCAAGTTTGTTATGTTAGGCCTTCGAAGCCTGTCTGCGGTCACTCCTTCCACTAGACTTCCACAGACCAGACCACTGCTGCCCGTGTACCCCTGGAACCAATTTAAAAGTGCCTACAGCCAGCCCAAGTTTGTTATGTTAGGCCTTCGAAGCCTGTCTGCGGTCACTCCTTCCACTAGACTTCCACAGACCAGACCACTGCTGCCCGTGTACCCCTGGAACCAATTTAAAAGTGCCTACAGCCAGCCCAAGTTTGTTATGTTAGGCCTTGGAAGCCTGTCTGCGGTCACTCCTTCCACTAGACTTCCACTGACCAGACCACTGCTGCCCGTGTACCCCTGGAACCAATTTAAAAGTGCCTACAGCCAGCCCAAGTTTGTTAGGTTAGGCCTTGGAAGCCTGTCTGCGGTCACTCCTTCCACTAGACTTCCACTGACCAGACCACTGCTGCCCGTGTACCCCTGGAACCAATTTAAAAGTGCCTACAGCCAGCCCAAGTTTGTTATGTTAGGCCTTGGAAGCCTGTCTGCGGTCACTCCTTCCACTAGACTTCCACTGACCATACACTGCTGCCCATGTACCCCTGGAACAAATTTAAAAGTGCCTACAGCCAGCCCAAGTTTGTTATGTTAGGCCTTCGAAGCCTGTCTGCGTCCCGTTCTTTCAACTACAACTACACTGACCAGGCCACTGATGGCCGTGTTCCCTTGGAACCAATTTTAACTTGCCTACAGCCAGCCCTATGTTATTATGTTAGGCCTTCGAAGCCTGTCTGCGTCCCGTTCTTTCAACTACAACTACACTGACCAGGCCACTGATGGCCGTGTTCCCCTGGAACCAATTTTAACTTGCCTACAGCCAGCCCAATGTTAGGCCTTTGATGCCTGTCTGCCGTCACTCCTTCCACTAGGCCTCCACTGACCTGTCTATTGCTGCCCGTGTACCCCTTGAACCAACATCATTAAATATAAAAAAAATTAATTTGATTATAAAAAATAAGATCGTGTTGAGATCTCAAATGCAGACATTTTAACAATCAAAACAAACACACAACAAATATCTGGAACTGTACTACAAAGGTCCAACAGCTACAATTTCTTTCTCCTGCAAGAAGTTAACTGAAAGTTTTTTGGAGTTGTTAACACAGATATGGCATCCACCGAGTGTTGTCCTGTCGCGTCTCCTTTAAATTATTTCCAATAAGATGTTAAACTATTAATTTAATAAAATCAATAATTAAAAAAATAATTGAGTAAGTCAAAAGCACATTGCAAATAAACATTAATTACAAATCAAGAAGCATGGCGCGTCCGAGGGTGAGTAGATACCGAATAAGAATATAATCACCCTCGGACGCGCAATGCTTATTTACAACAGCCTTCCTTCCTAAGAATCAGCCCTTCCGTGGTGTAGAGAGAGGTTGTGTTACACTCCAAGGTGTTCCCCAGGTTGCCTTTCCTGAGCTTCGATCTTCCGGCTCTCGTTTAGTAGCTGTTGGAAACTACGCTGCATTAGGCCTACTAATTGTGTATGGGTGAAACAGTGGCGCATCTGCGGTCCCTCCTTCCACTAGGCCTCCACTGACCTGTCTACTGCGGCCCGTGTACCCCTTGAACCAACCTAATAAAATATTTAAAAAATTAATTTGATTATAAAAAATAAGATCGTGTTGAGATCTCAAATGCAGACATTTTAACAATCAAAACAAACACACAACAAATATCTGGAACTGTACTACAAAGGTCCAACAGCTACAATTTCTTTCTCCTGCAAGAAGTTAACTGAAAGTTTTTTGGAGTTGTTAACACAGATATGGCATCCACCGAGTGTTGTCCTGTCGCGTCTCCTTTAAATTATTTCCAATAAGATGTTAAACTATTAATTTAATAAAATCAATAATTAAAAAAATAATTGAGTAAGTCAAAAGCACATTGCAAATAAACATTAATTACAAATCAAGAAGCATGGCGCGTCCGAGGGTGAGTAGATACCGAATAAGAATATAATCACCCTCGGACGCGCAATGCTTATTTACAACAGCCTTCCTTCCTAAGAATCAGCCCTTCCGTGGTGTAGAGAGAGGTTGTGTTACACTCCAAGGTGTTCCCCAGGTTGCCTTTCCTGAGCTTCGATCTTCCGGCTCTCGTTTAGTAGCTGTTGGAAACTACGCTGCATTAGGCCTACTAATTGTGTATGGGTGAAACAGTGGCGCATCTGCGGTCCCTCCTTCCACTAGGCCTCCACTGACCTGTCTACTGCGGCCCGTGTACCCCTTGAACCAACCTAATAAAATATTTAAAAAATTAATTTGATTATAAAAAATAAGATCGTGTTGAGATCTCAAATGCAGACATTTTAACAATCAAAACAAACACACAACAAATATCTGGAACTGTACTACAAAGGTCCAACAGCTACAATTTCTTTCTCCTGCAAGAAGTTAACTGAAAGTTTTTTGGAGTTGTTAACACAGATATGGCATCCACCGAGTGTTGTCCTGTCGCGTCTCCTTTAAATTATTTCCAATAAGATGTTAAACTATTAATTTAATAAAATCAATAATTAAAAAAATAATTGAGTAAGTCAAAAGCACATTGCAAATAAACATTAATTACAAATCAAGAAGCATGGCGCGTCCGAGGGTGAGTAGATACCGAATAAGAATATAATCACCCTCGGACGCGCAATGCTTATTTACAACAGCCTTCCTTCCTAAGAATCAGCCCTTCCGTGGTGTAGAGAGAGGTTGTGTTACACTCCAAGGTGTTCCCCAGGTTGCCTTTCCTGAGCTTCGATCTTCCGGCTCTCGTTTAGTAGCTGTTGGAAACTACGCTGCATTAGGCCTACTAATTGTGTATGGGTGAAACAGTGGCGCATCTGCGGTCCCTCCTTCCACTAGGCCTCCACTGACCTGTCTACTGCGGCCCGTGTACCCCTTGAACCAACCTAATAAAATATTTAAAAAATTAATTTGATTATAAAAAATAAGATTGTGTTGAGATCTCAAATGCAGACATTTTAACAATCAAAACAAACACACAACAAATATCTGGAACTGTACTACAAAGGTCCAACAGCTACAATTTCTTTCTCCTGCAAGAAGTTAACTGAAAGTTTTTTGGAGTTGTTAACACAGATATGGCATCCACCGAGTGTTGTCCTGTCGCGTCTCCTTTAAATTATTTCCAATAAGATGTTAAACTATTAATTTAATAAAATCAATAATTAAAAAAATAATTGAGTAAGTCAAAAGCACATTGCAAATAAACATTAATTACAAATCAAGAAGCATGGCGCGTCCGAGGGTGAGTAGATACCGAATAAGAATATAATCACCCTCGGATGCGCAATGCTTATTTACAACAGCCTTCCTTCCTAAGAATCAGCCCTTTCGTGGTGTAGAGAGAGGTTGTGTTACACTCCAAGGTGTTCCCCGGGTTGCCTTTCATGAGCTTCGATCTTCCGGCTCTCGTTTAGTAGTTGGTGGAAACTGCGCTGCATTAGGCCTACAAATTTGGTATGGGGTGTAGAGACAGGTTGTGTTACACTCCAAGGTTTTCACCAGGTTGCCTTTCCTGAGCTTCGATCTTCATGCTCTCGTTTAGTAGGTGTCGGAAAGTAGGCTGCATTAGGCCTACAAATTGGGTATGGGGTGGAGAGAGATGGTGTGTTACACTCCAAGGTGTTCCCCAGGTTTCCTTGCCATTGCTTCGGTCTTCCGACTCTCGTTTAGTAGTTGTAGAAAAGTACACAGCATTAGGCCTACAAAATGGGTATGGGGTGGAGAGAGATGGTGTGTTACACTCCAAGGTGTTCCCCAGGTTGCCTTTCCTGAGCTTCGATCTTCATGCTCTCGTTTAGTAGGTGTCGGAAAGTAGGCTGCATTAGGCCTACAAATTGGGTATGGGGTGGAGAGAGATGGTGTGTTACACTCCAAGGTGTTCCCCAGGTTTCCTTGCCATTGCTTCGGTCTTCCGACTCTCGTTTAGTAGTTGTAGAAAAGTACACAGCATTAGGCCTACAAAATGGGTATGGGGTGGAGAGAGATGGTGTGTTACACTCCAAGGTGTTCCCCAGGTTGCCTTTCCTGAGCTTCGATCTTCATGCTCTCGTTTAGTAGGTGTCGGAAAGTAGGCTGCATTAGGCCTAAAAAATGGGGAATGGGGTGGAGAGAGATGGTGTGTTACACTCCAAGGTGTTCCCCAGGTTTCCTTGCCATTGCTTCGGTCTTCCGACTCTCGTTTAGTAGTTGTAGAAAAGTACACTGCATTAGTCCTAAAAAATGGGTATGGGGTGGAGAGAGATGGTGTGTTACACTCCAAGGTGTTCCCCAGGTTGCCTTTCCTGAGCTTCGATCTTCATGCTCTCGTTTAGTAGGTGTCGGAAAGTAGGCTGCATTAGGCCTACAAATTGGGTATGGGGTGGAGAGAGATGGTGTGTTACACTCCAAGGTGTTCCCCAGGTTTCCTTGCCATTGCTTCGGTCTTCCGACTCTCGTTTAGTAGTTGTAGAAAAGTACACAGCATTAGGCCTACAAAATGGGTATGGGGTGGAGAGAGATGGTGTGTTACACTCCAAGGTGTTCCCCAGGTTGCCTTTCCTGAGCTTCTATCTTCAGGCTCTCATTAAATTGTGGTTAAATGGAACAACTGCATTTGGCGTACTAGTTGGTTTGGGGCCTACTATCGGTGTCTGCCACTCCTTGCTGTTCTCCTGGTTTCCTGTCCTGAAATACCATTTTCAGCCTCTCGTTAAGTAGTTGTTAATGTTAGACTGCATTTGGCCTACTAGTTGGGTTGGGGCCTACTATCGGTGTCTGCCACTCCTTGCTGTTCTCCTCCACTGAACAAAGCTGTGCCGCCTGTTTACTACGGTTGCCAATTTTGAACTGCATTTCGACTACTTACTGATTTGGCCCTACTCTCTGTGTCAGCCTCTCATTCCAGTTGTCCTCCACTGCAATGCCCCCTGGTTATTCCTGTGTTACCAATTTTGAACTGCATTTAGCCCACTTTCTTCTTTGGGCCTATATCTGTGTTTCCATTTCATCGTGCCCATTGCCCAGCCAGTGATAGATGAGTCTGCTGGTACATTGACCCATAACGCAACATTCCCCGTGCACGCTACACAACAACATTGTGACCCTGCTGAAAGTCAGGTTGCTCTTCCCGCATACCATACCACCTTACACGGGGACAAAGAGGAAGGTGCAGATGAAAGTGCAGGTTCCTTCATCAGGTGGGGGGAGGAATACTAGTTGGCGACGTCACTGGCACAGGGCCTCTCATAGTACGCAAAAGTGTTGCTGCCGGTGGGAGGCGCCCCCGCCGTGCAAACACACCGCTGTACTTTGAGGGGCCCTGTGCCAGTGCCAATGCCAACGAGTGGGCCCCCCCTGCTTGCTCAGGTTCACAGCACTTGCAAAGTTGAAATACTTACCTCTCCCTGCTCCACTGCCGTGACGTGGTCCAGATTTCCTGGGCCCACTAATTACTTGAACCAGCCCTACCCCCCACAACTTTAGCCAAATGACCCCCAATTTCAAATGCCTTCCAATTATTATAAGGTAAATTACGCTTGACAAGCTTCATTAAGAAGAATGGATGGTTTTGACATTAAAATGGGCACTCTAGGTGTTTTCCTGGCCCCCACTCACTGCCGACTATGCTGCCCCATTGACTTGCATTGGGTTTCGTGTTTCGGTCGATCCCGACTTTACGTCATAATCGGCCGATTTCACTCGACCCGACTTTGGACATAGTCGGGTTTCGCAAAACCCGGCTCGACTCTAAAAAGGTCAAGGTCGCTCAACTCTAGTCATGGGGGATTCACTATTGGAAGGAACAGAGGCTGCTATCTGCAGACCGGATATAACCTCAAGAGAAATGTGCCGTCTTCCAGGTGCAAAAATTAAAGATATGTAGGACAGGATATCAGGACTCTTCAGACCTACAGACCACCACCCATTCCTGCTAATACATGTGGGGACAAATGACACCGCAAGAAAGGACCTGGAAACCATCTGAAGTGAATTTGAAAACTTAGGTAAGAAAGTGAAAGAACTGGGAGCACAGGTGGTCTTCTCTTCCATCCTCCCAGTGGATGTCCATGGAATAAGGAGGTGGAATAAGATTCTTCGGGTGAACAACTTGCTATGTTGATGGTGCCATCAGCAATTGGATTTCTGGCTCATGGATTAAATTACCTATACGATGGACTGCTTGCTAGAAATGGGGTGCAACTTACGAAGACTGGAAAACATGTATTTGGAAGTCGCCTTGCTACATTCATCAGGAGAGCTTTAAACTAGAATAATGTGGGAAGACAAGCAAAAGGCCAGAAAAAGCCATACACCTGACAAATACTATTAAGAACTCTGCTATTAGAAATGGAAAGGAAGAACAAAGACAAAAAAAATCTAAGTAATAAAAATATTGGAGAAAGAGAAACCAATCACAAACTAAAATGTTTCTATACAAATGCACAAAACATGGGCAACAAGCAAGGATAATTGGAACTACTAACACAGGAGAAGAAATATGATGTAATTGGAATCACTGAAACTTGGTGGGATGATACACATGATTGGAATACAAGTCTAGAAGGATACAGCTTATTTGCTAGCAGCAGACTTGATAAACGAGGAGGAGATGTTGCATTGTATGTTAGAAAAGCGTATATCTGCACAGAGATTGAAGCTTCAGAGACTGGGAGTTCTGTGAAAACTGTTTGGGTAAGAATACAAGTAGAGAACAACAGAAAGGCATTGTAGGCATTTACTACAGGCCGCCTTTGCAAGCTGAGGATATGGATGAACTCTTTATGCATCAAATGGCCAAGTTCTCCAAAAAATATGACATAGTGGTCATGGGAGATTTCAACTATCCAGACATTTGTTGGGAATCTCTCCCAGGAAAAATTAACAGGTCAAGCAAATTCTTATCCTCTCTTGCTGACAACTTTATCTTCCAAAATGTAGGGGAGAAAACAAGGGGATCTGCTACTTTGGATCTAATCCTTATAAACAGTGAGGAAATGGTTGAGGAAGTCAGAGTGGCTGGGACCCTAGGAGGTAGAAAACAATGCTATTTTAGAATTTTGGATAACTAGAGGAGGAAGTCCTTTGAAGACTCAGACTTCAAGGTTAGATTTCAGAAAGGCAGATTATAAGGGATTCAGAAAGAGAATCGGAGGGATCCAATGGCTGGATATCCTTAAGGACAAAAATGTCCAGGAAGGATGGGAAATCTTTGAAAATTAGATTCTCAAAGCACAATCATTAACAATTCCAAAAAGAGGGAAGAATACAAAGCATTTAAGGAAACCAGGATGGATGAACACAGAACTTAAACACATGCTAAAAAGGAAGAAAGAAATGTTTATCAAATGGAAACAGAGAGGTATATCTAAAGAAGAATATAATGCTGTCTGCAGAACCTGCAGGGCATGAATCAGATTAGCTAAAGCTGACAATGAATTAATGCTTGCAAGAGACGTCAAAAGCAATAAAAAAGGATTTTGGGGATATGTCAAAAGTTAAAGAAAAGTAAAAAATGCTATAGGATTTTTACAGGATGAAAATGAAAAAATGGTAAGAAAGGATGTTGAGAAGGCCAAACTTTTAAATTCCTATTTTGCATCTGTTTTCTCTCAGAAAGGAAATGTAACATCATCTGATCTTCACTGTCCTATTAAAGGAATAGAAGAATCCAAATATCTATAAACAGAAAGATAGTGAGGAAATAGTTAGCTAACATAAATGAATTCGAGTCCCCAGGTCCAGATGAATTACACTCCAGAGTAGGGTTGAGCGACTTTTAGTTTTTTAGGGTCGAGTCGGGTTTCGCGAAACCCGACTATCTCAAAAGTCGAGTCGAGTGAAATCGGCCGATTATCGCGAAAAGTCGGGGATCGACCGAAACACGAAACCCAGTGTAAGTCAATGGGGGAGCATAGTCGGCAGTGAGTGGAGGCCAGGAAAACACCTACAGTGCCCATTTTAATGGCAAAAACATCCATTCTTGGTACTGAAGCTTGTCAATCTTAATTTACCTTATAATAATAGTTAGGCATTGGACATTGGGGGTCATTTGGCTAAAGTTGTGGGGGGTATGGCTGGGTCAAGTATTTAGTGGGCCCAGGAAGTGTGGACCACGTCACGGCAGTGGAGCAGGGAGAGGTAAGTATTTCAACTTTGCAAGTGCTGTGATCCTGAGCAAGCAGGGGGGCCCACTAGTTCGCATTGGCACTGGCACAGGACCCCTCAAAGTACAGCGGTGTGTTTGCACGGCGGGGGCGCCTCCCACCGGCAGCAACACTTTTGCGTACTATGAGAGGCCCTGTGCCAGTGACGTCGCCAACGAGTATGCCCCCCATCTGATGAAGGAACCTGCACTTTCATCTGCACCTTCCTCTTTGTCCCCGTGTAAGGTGGTATAGTATGCGGGAAGGGGAACCTCACTTTCAGCAGGGTCAGAATCTGGCTGTGTAGCGTGCAAGGGGAATGTAGCGGTCTGGGTCAATGTACCAGCAGACTCATCTAGCAGTGGCTGGGCAATGGGCAGGATGAGGAGGAAACACAGATATAGGGCCAAATAATAAAGTAGGCTAAAAGCAGTTCAAAATTGGTAACAGGACTAAACAGGCGGCATTGCTTTGTTCAGTGGAGGACAACTGTAATGAGAGGCTGACACAGTGAGTAGGCCCTAATCAGTAAGTAGTCTAAATGCAGTTCAAAATTGGTAATAGTATTAAACAGGGAGCACTGCT
The DNA here is from genome assembly GCF_032444005.1 of Ranitomeya imitator. Taxonomy (NCBI): domain Eukaryota; kingdom Metazoa; phylum Chordata; class Amphibia; order Anura; family Dendrobatidae; genus Ranitomeya; species Ranitomeya imitator. Next base: position 723,204,148 of record NC_091283.1, on the reverse strand, counting down.
TTATTCATTGGAGGAGAACAGCAAGGAGCGGCAGACACCGTTAGTAGGCCCCAACCCAACTAGTAGGCCAAATGCAGGGTAATATTAACAACTACTTAACGAGAGCTTGAAAATGGAAGTTCAGGACAGGAAACCAGGAGAACAGCAAGGAGCGGCAGACACTGTTAGTAGGCCCCAACCCAACTAGCAGGCCAAATGCAGTGTAATATTAACAAGTACTTAACGAGAGCCTGAAGATCGAAGTTCAGGACAGGAAACCAGGATAACAGCAAGGAACGGCAGACACCATTAGTAGGCCCCAACCCAACTAGCAGGCCAAATGCAGTGTAATATTAACAAGTACTTAACGAGAGCCTGAAAATGGAAGTTCAGGACAGGAAACCAGGAGAACAGCAAGGAGCAGCAGACACCGTTAGTAGGCCCCAACCCAACTAGTAGGCCAAATGCAGTGTTATATTAACAACTACTGAATGAGAGCCTGAAAATGGAAGCTCAGGAAAGGCAACCAGGAGAACACCTTGGAGCTGCAGACACTGTTAGTAGGCCCCAACCAAACTAGTAGCCCCACTGCAGTTGTTCCATTTAACAACTATTTAACAAGAGCCTGAAGATAGAAGCTCAGGAAACGCAACCAGGAGAACACCTTGGAGCGGCAGACACTGTTAGTAGGCCCCAAACAAAGTAGTAGCCCCCCTACATTTGTTCCATTTAACAACTATTTAACAAGAGCCTGAAGATAGAAGCTCAGGAAAGGCAACCAGGAGAACACCTTGGAGCGGCAGACACTGTTAGTAGGCCCAAACAAAGTAGTAGCCCCCCTGCATTTGTTCCATTTAACAACTATTTAACAAGAGCCTGAAGATAGAAGCTCAGGAAAGGCAACCAGGAGAACACCTTGGAGCGGCAGACACTGTTAGTAGGCCCCAAACAAAGTAGTAGCCCCCCTGCATTTGTTCCATTTAACAACTATTTAAAAAGAGCCTGAAGATAGAAGCTCAGGAAACGCAACCAGGAGAACACCTTGGAGCGGCAGACACTGTTAGTAGACCCCAACACAACTAGTAGCCCCACTGCTGTTTTAAAATTCCGATAGGCTGAAAACCTGATAATTGCAGGTCCTTCTTTTTAAGAGGACAGCTGTATTGAGTGGCGCAGCCAGACACTGCTAGTAGGCCTTACACCACAAAGTTGGCTCAATGCAGGTTTAAAAAAGGTTACATGGGTACAAGGTCAGCATTGGTGTGGTCAGTGGAGGACAATTGGAAGGAGGGACCGCAGACAGACTTAGTAGGCCTAACATAAAAAAAGGTGGCTCTATGCACTTTTAAATAGGTTCCAGGGGTACACAGGCAGCATTGGTGTGGTCAGTGGAGGACTATTGGAAGGAGGGAACGCAGACAGACTTAGTAGGCCTAACATAAAAAAGGTGGCTCAATGCAGTTTCAATTATCTTGCAGGAGTACACAGGCAGCATTGATGTGGTCAGCGGAGGACAATTGGAAGGAGGGACAGCAGACAGACTTAGTAGGCCTAAAATAAAAAAAGTAGGCTCTATGCACTTTTAAATAGGTTCCAGGGGTACACAGGCAGCATTGGTGTGGTCAGTGGAGGACTATTGGAAGGAGGGACCGCATACAGACTTAGTAGGCCTAACATAAAAAAGTAGGCTCAATGCAATTTCAATTATCTTGCAGGGGTACACAGGCAGCATTGGTGTGGTCAGTGGAGGACTATTGAAAGGAGGGACCGCAGACAGACTTAGTAGGCCTAACATAAAAAAGGTGGCTTGATGCAGTTTCAATTATCTTGCAGGGGTACACAGGCAGCATTGGTGTGGTCAGTGGAGGACTATTGGAAGGAGGGACCGCAGACAGACTTAGTAGGCCTAACATAAAACAGTAGGCTCAATGCAGTTTCAATTATCTTGCAGGGGTACAAAGGCAGCATTGGTGTGGTCAGTGGAGGACTATTGAAAGGAGGGACCGCAGACAGACTTAGTAGGCCTAACATAAAAAAAGGTGGCTTGATGCAGTTTCAATTATCTTGCAGGGGTACACAGGCAGCATTGGTGTGGTCAGTGGAGGACTATTGGAAGGAGGGACCGCAGACAGACTTAGTAGGCCTAAAATAAAAAAAGTAGCCTCTATGCACTTTTAAATAGGTTCCAGGGGTACACAGGCAGCATTGGTGTGGTCAGTGGAGGACTATTGGAAGGAAGGACCGCAGACAGACTTAGTAGGCCTAACATAAAAAAGTAGGCTCAATGCAGTTTGAATTATCTTGCAGGGGTACAAAGGCAGCATTGGTGTGGTCAGTGGAGGACTATTGGAAGGAGGGACCGCAGACAGACTTAGTAGGCCTAACAAAAAAGGTGCCTCAATGCAGTTTCAATTATCTTGCAGGGGTACACAGGCAGCATTTGTGTGGTCAGTGGAGGACTATTGGAAGGAGGGACCGCAGACAGACTTAGTTGGCCTAACATAAAATAAAGTAGGCTCAATTCAGTTTCAATTATCTTGCAGGGGTACAAAGGCAGCATTGGTGAGGTAAGTGGAGGACTATTGGAAAGAGGGACCGCAGACAGACTTAGTGGGCCTAACATAAAATAAAGGTTTCTTAATGCAGTTTCAATTATCTTGCAGGGGTACAAAGGCAGCATTGGTGTGGTCAGTGGAGGACTATTGGAAGGAGGGACCGCAGACAGACTTAGTAGGCCTAAAATAAATTAAGTAGCCTCTATGCACTTTTGAATAGGTTCCAGGGGTACACAGGCAGCATTGGTGTGGTAAGTGGAGGACTATTGGAAGGAGGGACCGCAGACAGACTTGGTAGGCCTAACATAAAAAAGTAGGCTCAATGCATTTTCAATTATCTTGCAGGGGCATACAGGCAGCATCGGTGTGGTCAGCGGAGGACTATTGGAAGGAGGGACCGCAGACAGACTTAGTAGGCCTAAAATAAAAAGTAGACTCTATGCACTTTTAAATAGGTTCCAGGGGTACACAGGCAGCATTGGTGTGGTCAGTGGAGGACTATTGGAAGGAGGGACCGCAGACAGACTTAGTAGGCCTAACATAAAAAAGTAGGCTCAATGCAGTTTCATTTATCTTGCAGGGGTACACAGACAGCATTGGTGTGGTCAGTGGAGGACTATTGAAAGGAGGGACCGCAGACAGACTTAGTAGGCCTTAAATAAAAAAGTAGCCTCTATGCACTTTTAAATAGGTTCCAGGGGTACACAGACAGCATTGGTGTGGTCATTGGAGGACTATTGGAAGGAAGGACCGCAGACAGACTTAGTAGGCCTAACATAAAAAAAGTAGGCCCAATGCAGTTTCAATTATCTTGCAGGGGTACAAAGGCAGCATTGGTGTGGTCAGTGGAGGACTATTGGAAGGAGGGACCGCAGACAGACTTAGTAGGCCTAACATAAAATAAAGGTGGCTCAATGCAGTTTCAATTATCTTGCAGGGGTACAAAGGCAGCATTGGTGTGGTCAGTGGAAGACTATTGGAAGGAGGGACCGCAGACAGACTTAGTAGGCATATAATAAAAAAAAGTAGCCTCTATGGACTTTTAAATAGGTTCCATGGGTACACAGGCAGCATTGGTGTGGTAAGTGGAGGACTATTGGAAGGTGGGACCGCAGACAGACTTAGTAGGCCTAACATAAGAAAGTAGGCTCAATGCATTTTCAATTATCTTGCAGGGGCATACAGGCAGCATCGGTGTGGTCAGTGGAGGACTATTGGAAGGAGGGACCGCCGACAGACTTAGTAGGCCTAACATAAAAAAAAGGCTCAATGCAGTTTCAATTCTCTTGCAGGGGTACAAAGGCAGCAATGGTGTGGTAACTGGAGGACTATTGGAAGGAGGGACCGCAGACAGACTTAGTAGGCCTAACATAAAAAAAGTAGGCTCAATGCAGTTTCAATTATCTTGCAGGGATACACAAGCAGCATTGGTGTGGTCAGAAGAGGACTATTGGAAGGAGGGACCGCAGACAGACTTAGTAGGCCTAACATAAAAAAAAGGTGGCTTGATGCAGTTTCAATTATCTTGCAGGGGTACACAGGCAGCATTGGTGTGGTCAGTGGAGGACTATTGAAAGGAGGGACCGCAGACAGACTTAGTAGGCCTAACATAAAAAAAGGTGGCTTGATGCAGTTTCAATTATCTTGCAGGGGTACACAGGCTGCATTGGAGTGGTCAGTGGAGGACTATTGGAAGGAGGGACCGCAGACAGACTTAGTAGGCCTAAAATAAAAAAAGTAGCCTCTATGCACTTTTAAATAGGTTCCAGGGGTACACAGGCAGCATTGGTGTGGTCAGTGGAGGACTATTGGAAGGAAGGACCGCAGACAGACTTAGTAGGCCTAACATAAAAAAAGTAGGCTCAATGCAGTTTGAATTATCTTGCAGGGGTACAAAGGCAGAATTGGTGTGGTCAGTGGAGGACTATTGGAAGGAGGGACCGCAGACATTCTTAGTAGGCCTAACAAAAAAGGTGGCTCAATGCAGTTTCAATTATCTTGCAGGGGTACACAGGCAGCATTGGTGTGGTCAGTGGAGGACTATTGGAAGGAGGGACCGCAGACAGACTTAGTAGGCCTAACATAAAATAAAGTAGGCTCAATTCAGTTTCAATTATCTTGCAGGGGTACAAAGGCAGCATTGGTGAGGTAAGTGGAGGACTATTGGAAGGAGGGACCGCAGACAGACTTAGTGGGCCTAACATAAAATAAAGGTGGCTCAATGCAGTTTCAATTATCTTGCAGGGGTACAAAGGCAGCATTGGTGTGGTCAGTGGAGGACTATTGGAAGGAGGGACCGCAGACAGACTTAGTAGGCCTAAAATAAATAAAGTAGCCTCTATGCACTTTTGAATAGGTTCCAGGGGTACACAGGCAGCATTGGTGTGGTAAGTGGAGGACTATTGGAAGGAGGGACCGCAGACAGACTTAGTAGGCCTAACATAAAAAAGTAGGCTCAATGCATTTTCAATTATCTTGCAGGGGCATACAGGCAGCATCGGTGTGGTCAGCGGAGGACTATTGGAAGGAGGGACCGCAGACAGACTTAGTAGGCCTAAAATAAAAAGTAGCCTCTATGCACTTTTAAATAGGTTCCAGGGGTACACAGGCAGCATTGGTGTGGTCAGTGGAGGACTATTGGAAGGAGGGACCGCAGACAGACTTAGTAGGCCTAAAATAAAAAAGTAGCCTCTATTCACTTTTAAATAGGTTCCAGGGGTACACAGGCAGCATTGGTGTCGTCATTGGAGGACTATTGGAAGGAAGGACCGCAGACAGACTTAGTAGGCCTAACATAAAGAAAGTAGGCTCAATGCAGTTTCAATTATCTTGCAGGGGTACAAAAGCAGCATTGTTGTGGTCAGTGGAGGACTATTGGAAGGAGGGACCGCAGACAGACTTAGTAGGCCTAACATAAAATAAAGGTGGCTCAATGCAGTTTCAATTATCTTGCAGGGGTACAAAGGCAGCAATGGTGTGGTAAGTGGAGGACTATTGGAAGGAGGGACCGCAGACAGACTTACTAGGCCTAACATAAAAAAAGGTGGCTCAATGCACTTTTAAATAGGTTCCAGGGGTACACAGGCAGCATTGGTGTGGTCATTGGAGGACTATTGGAAGGAAGGACCGCAGACAGACTTAGTAGGCCTAACATAAAAAAAGTAGGCTCAATGCAGTTTCAATTATCTTGCAGGGGTACTGTTGTGAATTCTGTGGCTGAATTCACTCCTGTGGTCACAAGTGGTACTGCAGCTTCTGAGCTTCCTCCCTCAGGTGTTCTGGTGAGCTCGTTAACTGCTTCATTACTTAACTCCGCCTGATGCTGCTATCCTTGCTCCTTGTCAATGTTTCAGTGTTGGATCTGAGCTTCTCCTGATTGTTCCTGTGACCTGCTGCTCTGTATAGCTAAGTGCTTTTTGCTTTTTTGTTGCTTTTTCTCTGTCCAGCTTGTCTTTTGTTTTGCTGGAAGCTCTGAGACGCAAAGGGTGTATCGCCGTGCCGTTAGTTCGGCACGGTGGGTTTTTTTGCCCCCTTTGCGTGGTTTTGCTTTAGGGTTTTTTGTAGACTGCAAAGTTCACTTTACTATCCTCGCTCTGTCCTAGAATATCGGGCCCCACTTTGCTGAATCTATTTCATCCCTACGTTTTGTCTTTTCATCTTACTCACAGTCATTATATGTGGGGGGCTGCCTTTTCCTTTGGGGAATTTCTCTGGGGCAAGTCAGGCCTATTTTTCTATCTTCAGGCTAGCTAGTTTCTTAGGCTGTGCCGAGTTGCCTAGGTAGTTGTTAGGCGCAATCCACAGCCGCTTTTAGTTGTGTTTAGGATAGGATCAGGTGTGCAGTCTACAGAGTTTCCACGTCTCAGAGCTCGTTCTTGTATTTTTGGGTATTTGTCAGATCACTGTGTGCGCTCTGATCGCTAAGCACACTGTGTTTCTGGATTGCCTTCATAACACCTGTCATTAGCAAACATAACAGTACAAGGAGCCCAAAACTAATGATTCTCAATAGAGGGAAAGAAAAAGTTCTGACATCATTTTTTTTTTTTTTTTTCTGCTCTGTGTTCACTTTTTTTTTTCCCCTAGACATTTGGGTGATTCTGGACACAGGTGTGGACATGGATATTCAGGGTCTGTGCTCTTCAATGGATAATCTCGTTATAAATGTACAAAAAATTCAAGATACTATTGATCAGAAATCTATGTTAGAACCAAGAATTCCTATTCCTGATTTGTTTTTTGGAGATAGAACTAAGTTTCTAAGTTTCAAAAATAATTGTAAGCTATTTCTGGCCTTGAAACCTCATTCTTCTGGTAATCCTATTCAACAGGTTTTGATTATTATTTCTTTTTTGCGCGGCGACCCTCAAGACTGGGCATTTTCTCTTGCGCCAGGAGACCCTGCATTGACTAGTGTCGATGCGTTTTTCCTGGCGCTCGGATTGCTGTACGATGAGCCTAATTCTGTGGATCAGGCTGAGAAAAATTTGCTGGCTTTGTGCCAGGGTCAGGATGATATAGAAGTATATTGTCAGAAATTTAGGAAATGGTCAGTACTCACTCAGTGGAATGAATCTGCACTGGCAGCTTTGTTCAGAAAGGGTCTCTCTGAGGCTCTTAAGGATGTCATGGTGGGATTTCCTATGCCTGCTGGTTTGAATGAGTCTTTGTCTTTGGCCATTCAGATCGGTCGACGCTTGCGCGAGCGTAAATCTGTGCACCATTTGGCGGTACTGCCTGAGGTTAAACCTGAGCCTATGCAGTGCGATAGGACTATGACTAGAGTTGAACGGCAGGAATACAGACGTCTGAATGGTCTGTGTTTCTACTGTGGTGATTCCACTCATGCTATTTCTGATTGTCCTAAGCGCACTAAGCGGTCCGCTAGGTCTGCCGTCATTGGTACTGTACAGTCCAAATTCCTTCTGTCCATTACCTTGATATGCTCTTTGTCGTCGTTTTCTGTCATGGCATTTGTGGATTCGGGCGCTGCCCTGAATCTGATGGATTTGGATTATGCTAAACGTTGTGGGTTTTTCTTGGAGCCTTTGCGGTGTCCTATTCCATTGAGAGGAATTGATGCTACACCTTTGGCCAAGAATAAACCTCAATACTGGGCCCAGCTGACCATGTGCATGGCTCCTGCACTTCAGGAAGTTATTCGCTTTCTGGTGTTGCATAATCTGCATGATGTGGTCGTGTTGGGGTTGCCATGGCTGCAAACCCATAATCCAGTATTGGATTGGAATTCCATGTCGGTATCCAGCTGGGGTTGTCAGGGGGTACATGGTGATGTTCCATTTTTGTCGATTTCGTCATCCACCCCTTCTGAGGTCCCAGAGTTCTTGTCTGATTATCAGGATGTATTTGAAGAGCCCAAGTCCGATGCTCTACCTCCGCATAGGGATTGTGATTGTGCTATCAATTTGATTCCTGGTAGTAAATTCCCTAAAGGTCGATTATTTAATTTATCCGTGCCCGAACACGCCGCTATGCGCAGTTATGTGAAGGAATCCCTGGAGAAGGGACATATTCGCCCATCGTCATCACCACTGGGAGCAGGGTTTTTCTTTGTAGCCAAGAAGGATGGTTCGCTGAGACCGTGTATTGATTACCGCCTTCTTAATAAGATCACTGTTAAATTTCAGTATCCCTTGCCATTGTTATCTGACTTGTTTGCTCGGATTAAGGGGGCTAGTTGGTTCACTAAGATAGATCTTCGTGGTGCGTATAATCTGGTGAGAATCAGGCAAGGAGATGAATGGAAAACTGCATTCAATACGCCCGAGGGTCATTTTGAGTATCTAGTGATGCCGTTCGGACTTGCCAATGCTCCATCTGTGTTTCAGTCTTTTATGCATGACATCTTCCGTGAGTATCTGGATAAATTCCTGATTGTTTACTTGGATGACATTTTGATCTTCTCAGATGATTGGGAGTCTCATGTGAAGCAGGTCAGAATGGTTTTTCAGGTCCTGCGTGCTAACTCTTTGTTTGTGAAGGGATCAAAGTGTCTCTTCGGTGTGCAGAAAGTTTCATTTTTGGGGTTCATCTTTACCCCTTCTACTATCGAGATGGATCCAGTTAAGGTCCAAGCCATCGAGGATTGGATTCAGCCGACATCTCTGAAAAGTCTGCAAAAGTTCCTGGGCTTTGCTAATTTTTATCGTCGCTTCATCTGTAATTTTTCTAGCATTGCCAAACCATTGACCGATTTGACCAAGAAGGGTGCTGATTTGGTTAATTGGTCTTCTGCTGCTGTGGAAGCTTTTCAGGAGTTGAAGCGTCGTTTTTGTTCTGCCCCTGTGTTGTGTCAGCCAGATGTTTCTCTTCCGTTCCAGGTCGAGGTTGATGCTTCTGAGATTGGAGCAGGGGCGGTTTTGTCACAGAGAGGTTCTGATTGCTCAGTGATGAAACCATGTGCTTTCTTTTCCAGGAAGTTTTCGCCCGCTGAGCGTAATTATGATGTGGGCAATCGAGAGTTGCTGGCCATGAAGTGGGCATTCGAGGAGTGGCGTCATTGGCTTGAAGGAGCTAAGCATCGCGTGGTGGTATTGACTGATCATAAGAACTTGACTTATCTCGAGTCTGCCAAGCGCTTGAATCCTAGACAGGCCCGTTGGTCGTTATTTTTTGCCCGCTTCGACTTTGTGATTTCGTACCTTCCGGGCTCTAAAAATGTGAAGGCGGATGCTCTGTCTAGGAGTTTTGTGCCCGACTCTCCGGGTTTATCTGAGCCAGCGGGTATCCTCAAGGAAGGAGTCATTGTGTCTGCCATCTCCCCTGATTTGCGGCGGGTGCTGCAAAAATTTCAGGCGAATAAACCTGATCGTTGTCCAGCAGAGAAACTGTTCGTCCCTGATAGGTGGACTAATAAACTTATCTCTGAACTTCATTGTTCGGTGTTGGCTGGTCATCCTGGAATCTTTGGTACCAGAGAGTTAGTGGCTAGATCCTTCTGGTGGCCATCTCTGTCACGGGATGTACGTACTTTTGTGCAGTCCTGTGGGATTTGTGCTAGGGCTAAGCCCTGCTGTTCTCGTGCCAGTGGGTTGCTTTTGCCCTTGCCGGTCCCAAAGAGGCCTTGGACACATATTTCGATGGATTTCATTTCTGACCTTCCCGTTTCTCAAAAGATGTCAGTCATTTGGGTGGTCTGTGATCGCTTTTCTAAAATGGTCCATCTGGTGCCCTTGGCTAAATTGCCTTCCTCCTCTGATTTGGTACCTTTGTTCTTTCAGCATGTGGTTCGGTTGCATGGCATTCCAGAGAATATTGTTTCTGACAGAGGTTCCCAGTTTGTTTCAAGGTTTTGGCGAGCCTTTTGTGGTAGGATGGGCATTGACCTATCCTTTTCCTCGGCTTTCCATCCTCAGACTAATGGCCAGACCGAACGAACCAATCAGACCTTGGAAACATATCTGAGATGTTTTGTTTCTGCAGACCAGGATGATTGGGTGTCCTTTTTGCCGTTGGCTGAGTTCGCCCTTAATAATCGGGCCAGCTTGGCTACCTTGGTTTCTCCATTTTTTTGCAATTCTGGGTTCCATCCTCGTTTCTCTTCAGGACAGGTTGAGTCTTCGGACTGTCCTGGTGTGGATTCTGTGGTGGATAGGTTGCAGCAGATCTGGACTCAGGTAGTGGACAATTTGATCTTGTCCCAGGAGAAAGCTCAACTTTTCGCTAATCGCAGATGCCGTGTGGGTCCCCGACTTCGTGTTGGGGATCTGGTTTGGTTATCTTCTCGTCATATTCCTATGAAGGTTTCCTCTCCTAAATTTAAACCTCGTTTTATTGGTCCGTATAGGATTTCTGAGGTTCTCAATCCTGTGTCTTTTCGTTTGACCCTCCCAGACTCCTTTTCCATACATAATGTATTCCATAGGTCGTTGTTGCGGAGATACGTGGCACCTATGGTTCCATCTGTTGAGCCTCCTGCCCCGGTTTTGGTGGAGGGGGAATTGGAGTATATTGTGGAGAAGATTTTGGATTCTCGTGTTTCTAGACGGAAACTCCAGTATCTGGTTAAATGGAAGGGTTATGCTCAGGAAGATAATTCCTGGGTTTTTGCCTCTGATGTTCATGCTTCCGATCTTGTTCGTGCCTTTCATGCGGCTCATCCTGGTCGGCCTGGGGGCTCTGGTGAGGGTTCGGTGACTCCTCCTCAAGGGGGGGGTACCGTTGTGAATTCTGTGGCTGAATTCACTCCTGTGGTCACAAGTGGTCCTGCAGCTTCTGAGCTTCCTCCCTCAGGTGTTCTGGTGAGCTCGTTAACTGCTTCATTACTTAACTCCGCCTGATGCTGCTATCCTTGCTCCTTGTCAATGTTTCAGTGTTGGATCTGAGCTTCTCCTGATTGTTCCTGTGACCTGCTGCTCTGTATAGCTAAGTGCTTTTTGCTTTTGTGTTGCTTTTTCTCTGTCCAGCTTGTCTTTTGTTTTGCTGGAAGCTCTGAGACGCAAAGGGTGTACCGCCGTGCCGTTAGTTCGGCACGGTGGGTTTTTTTGCCCCCTTTGCGTGGTTTTGCTTTAGGGTTTTTTGTAGACTGCAAAGTTCACTTTACTATCCTCGCTCTGTCCTAGAATATCGGGCCCCACTTTGCTGAATCTATTTCATCCCTACGTTTTGTCTTTTCATCTTACTCACAGTCATTATATGTGGGGGGCTGCCTTTTCCTTTGGGGAATTTCTCTGGGGCAAGTCAGGCCTATTTTTCTATCTTCAGGCTAGCTAGTTTCTTAGACTGTGCCGAGTTGCCTAGGTAGTTGTTAGGCGCAATCCACAGCCGCTTTTAGTTGTGTTTAGGATAGGATCAGGTGTGCAGTCTACAGAGTTTCCACGTCTCAGAGCTCGTTCTTGTATTTTTGGGTATTTGTCAGATCACTGTGTGCGCTCTGATCGCTAAGCACACTGTGTTTCTGGATTGCCTTCATAACACCTGTCATTAGCAAACATAACAGGGTACAGAGGCAGCATTGGTGTGGTCAGTGGAGGACTATTGGAAGGAGGGACCGCAGACAGACTTAGTAGGCCTAACATAAAATAAAGGTGGCTCAATGCAGTTTCAATTATCTTGCAGGGGTACAAAGGCAGCATTGGTGTGGTCAGTGGAAGACTATTGGAAGGAGGGACCGCATACAGACTTAGTAGGCCTAAAATAAAAATAGTAGACTATATGGACTTTTAAATAGGTTCCAGGGGTACACAGGCAGCATTGGTGTGGTAAGTGGAGGACTATTGGAAGGAGGGACCGCAGACAGACTTAGTAGGCCTAACATAAAAAAGTAGGCTCAATGCATTTTCAATTATCTTGCAGGGGCATACAGGCAGCATCGGTGTGGTCAGTGGAGGACTATTGGAAGGAGGGACCGCCGACAGACTTAGCAGGCCTAACATAAAAAAAAGGCTCAATGCAGTTTCAATTATCTTGCAGGGGTACAAAGGCAGCAATGGTGTGGTAAGTGGAGGACTATTGGAAGGAGGGACCGCAGACAGACTTAGTAGGCATAACATAAAAACAGGTGGCTCAATGCAGTTTCAATTATCTTGCAGGGGTACACAGGCAGCGTTGGTGTGGTCAGTGGAGGACTATTGGAAGGAGGGACTGCAGACAGACTTAGTAGGCCTAACATAAAAACAGGTGGCTCAATGCAGTTTCAATTATCTTGCAGGGGTACACAGGCAGTGTTGGTGTGGTCAGTGGAGGACTATTGGAAGGAGGGACCGCAGACAGACTTAGTAGGCCTAACATAAAAAAAGGTGGCTCAATGCAGTTTCAATTATCTTGCAGGGATACACAGGCAGCATTGGTGTGGTTAGAGGAGGACTATTGGAAGGAGGGACCGCAGACAGACTTAGTAGGCCAACATAAAACAGTAGGCTCAATGCAGTTTCAATTATCTTTCAGGGGTACACAGGCAGCATTGCTATGGTCAGCGGAGGACTATTGGAAGGAGGGGCCGCAGACAGACTTAGTAGGCCTAAATTAAAAAAGTTGCCTCTATGCACGTTTAAATAGGTTCCAGGGGTACACAGGCAACATTGGTGTGGTCAGTGGAGGACTATTGGAAGGAAGGACCGCAGACAGACTTAGTAGGCCTAACATAAAAAAGTAGGCTCAATGCAGTTTCAATTATCTTGCAGGGGTACAAAGGCAGCATTGGTGTGGTCAGTGGAGGACTATTGGAAGGAGGGACCGCAGACAGACTTAGTAGGCCTAACATAAAAAAGGTGGCTCAATGCAGTTTCAATTATCTTGCAGGGGTACACAGGCAGCATTGGTGTGGTCAGTGGAGGACTATTGGAAGGAGGGACCGCAGACAGACTTAGTAGGCCTAACATAAAATAAAGTAGGCTCAATTCAGTTTCAGTTATCTTGCAGGGGCACAAATGCAGCATTGGTGAGGTAAGTGGAGGACTATTGGAAGGAGGGACCGCAGACAAACTTAGTAGGCCTAACATAAAATAAAGGTGGCTCAATGCAGTTTCAATTATCTTGCAGGGGTACAAAGGCAGCATTGGTGAGGTAAGTGGAGGACTATTGGAAGGAGGGACCGCAGACAGACTTAGTAGGCCTAACATAAAATAAAGGTGGCTCAATGCAGTTTCAATTATCTTGCAGGGGTACACAGGCAGCATTTGGGTGGTCAGTGGAGGACTATTAGAATGAGGGACCGCAGACAGACTTAGTAGGCCTAAAATAAAAAAAATAGCCTCTATGGACTTTTAAATAGGTTCCAGGGGTACACAGGCAGCATTGGTGTGGTAAGTGGAGGACTATTGGAAGGAGGGACCGCAGACAGACTTAGTAGGCCTAACATAAAAAAGTAGGCTCAATACATTTTCAATTATCTTGCATGGGCATACAGGCAGCATCGGTGTGGTCAGCGGAGGACTATTGGAGGGAGGGACCGCAGACAGACTTAGTAGGCCTAAAATAAAAAAGTAGCCTCTATGCACTTTTAAATAGGTTCCAGGGGTACACAGTCAGCATTGGTGTGGTCAATGGAGGACTATTGGAAGGAGGGAACGCAGACAGACTTAGTAGGCCTAACATAAAAAAGGTGGCTCAATGCAGTTTCAATTATCTTGCAGGGGTACACAGGCACCATTGGTGTGGTCAGTGGAGGACTATTGGAAGGAGGGACCGCCGACAGTCTTAGTAGGCCTAACATAAAATAAAGGCCCAATGCAGTTTCAATTATCTTGCAGGGGTACAAAGGCAGCAATGGTGTGGTCAGTGGAGGACTATTGGAAGGAGGGACCACAGACAGACTTAGTAGGCCTAACATAAAAAAGGTGGCTCAATGCAGTTTCAATTATCTTGCAGGGGTACACAGGTAGCGTTGGTGTGGTCAGTGGAGGACTATTGGAAGGAGGGACCGCAGACAGACTTAGTAGGCCTAAAATAAAAAAAGTAGCCTCTATGCACTTTTAAATAGGTTCCAGGGGTACACAGGCAGCATTGGTGTGGTTAGTGGAGGACTATTGGAAGGACGGACCACAGACAGACTTAGTAGGCTGTTATGATTAGGCAACTCAGTACCACAGTGAACATAGAGGTCAGAGCACATACAGTGATCTGACAATAATCCAAAAACATAGAACGAGCTCTGAGACGTGGGAACTCTGTTGACCGCAATCCCTAATCTTATCCAACAACACTAGAGGCAGCCGTGGATTGTGTCTAGCGCTACCTATGCAACTCAGCACAGCCTGAGAAACTAGCTAGCCTGAAGATAGAAAATAAGCCTACCTTGCCTCAGAGAAATACCCCAAAGGAAAAGGCAGCCCCCCACATATAATGACTGTGAGTAAGATGAAAAGACAAACGTAGAGATGAAATAGATTTAGCAAAGTGAGGCCCGACTTTCTGAACAGAGCGAGGATAGGAAAGGTAACTTTGCGGTCAACACAAAACCCTAAAAACCACGCAAAGGGGGCAAAAAGACCCTCCGTACCGAACTAACGGCACGGAGGTACACCCTCTGCGTCCCAGAGCTTCCAGCAAACAAATATATAAGCTGGACAGAAGAAAAGCAAACAAAATAGCAAAGGAAAGCTTAGCTATGCAGAGCAGCAGGCCACAGGAACGATCCAGGAGGAAAACAAGTCCAATACTGGAACATTGACAGGAAGCCAGGATCAAAGCACTAGGTGGAGTTAAGTAGAGCAGCACCTAACGACCTCACCACATCACCTGAGGGAGGAAACTCAGAAGCTGCAGTACCACTTCCCTCCACCAACGGAAGCTTACAGAGAGAATCAGCTGAAGTACCACTTGTGACCACAGGAGGGAGCTCTGCCACAGAATTCACAACAGTACCCCCCCCTTGAGGAGGAGTCACCGAACCCTCACCAGAGCCCCCAGGCCGACCAGGATGAGCCGCATGAAAGGCACGAACAAGATCGGGAGCTTGGACATCAGAGGCAAAGACCCAGGAATTATCTTCCTGAGCATAACCCTTCCACTTAACCAGATACTGGAGTTTCCGTCTTGAAACACGAGAATCCAAAATCTTCTCCACAATATACTCCAACTCCCCCTCCACCAAAACCGGGGCAGGAGGGTCAACAGAAGGAACCATAGGTGCCACGTCTCTCCGCAACAATGACCTATGGAATACGTTATGTATGGAAAAAGAATCTGGAAGGGTCAGACGAAAAGACACAGGATTAAGAACCTCAGAAATCCTATACGGACCAATGAAACGAGGTTTAAACTTAGGAGAGGAAACCTTCATAGGAATATGACGAGAAGATAACCAAACCAGATCCCCAACACGAAGTCGGGGACCCACACAGCGTCTGCTATTAGCAAAACGTTGAGCCTTCTCCTGGGACAAGGTCAAATTGTCCATTACCTGAGTCCAAATCTGCTGCAACCTGTCCACCACAGTATCCACACCAGGACGGTCCGAAGACTCAACCTGTCCTGACGAGAAACGAGGATGGAACCCAGAGTTGCAGAAATATGGCGAAACCAAGGTAGCCGAGCTAGCCCGATTATTAAGGGCGAACTCAGCCAAAGGCAAAAAGGACACCCAGTCATCCTGATCAGCAGAAACAAAATATCACAGATATGTTTCCAAGGTCTGATTGGTTCGTTTGGTCTGGCCATTAGTCTGAGGATGGAAAGCCGAGGAAAAAGACAAGTCAATGCCCATCCTACCACAAAAGGCTCGCCAAAACCTCAAAACAAACTGGGAACCTCTGTCAGAAACGATATTCTCTGGAATGCCATGTAAACGAACCACATGCTGGAAGAACAATGGCACCAAATCAGAGGAGGAAGGCAATTTAGACAAGCGTACCAAATGGACCATCTTAGAAAAGCGATCACAGACCACCCAAATGACTGACATCTTTTGAGAATCGGGAAGATCTGAAATAAAATCCATAGAGATATGTGTCCAAGACCTCTTTGGGACTGGCAAGGGCAAAAGCAACCCACTGGAACGAGAACAGCAGGGCTTAGCCCGAGCACAAATCCCAAAGGACTGCACAAAAGTACGCACATCCCGCGACAGAGAGGGCCACCAAAAGGATCTAGCCACTAACTCTCTGGTACCAAAGATTCCAGGATGACCAGCCAAGACCGAACAATGAACCTCAGAGATAACTTTATTTGTCCACCTATCAGGGACAAACAGTTTCTCCGCTGGACAACGATCAGGTTTATTAGCCTGAAATTTTTGCAGCACTCGCCGCAAATCAGGGGAGATGGCAGACACAATTACTCCCTCTTTGAGTATACCCGCCGGCTCAGATACACCCGGAGAGTCGGGCACAAAACTCCTAGACAGAGCATTCGCCTTCACATTTTTAGAGCCCGGAAGGTATGAAATCACAAAGTCAAAACGGGCAAAAAACAACGACCAACGAGCTTGTCTAGGATTCAACCGCTTGGCGGACTCGAGATAAGTCAAGTTCTTATGATCAGTCAAGACCACCACGCGATGCTTAGCTCCTTCAAGCCAATGACGCCACTCCGCGAATGCCCACTTCATGGCCAGCAACTCTCGGTTGCCCACATCATAATTTCGCTCAGCAGGCGAAAACTTCCTGGGAAAGAAGGCGCACGGTTTCATCACTGAGCAATCAGAACCTCTCTGCGACAAAACAGCCCCTGCTCCAATCTCAGAAGCATCAACCTCGACCTGGAACGGAAGCGAAACATCTGGTTGACACAACACAGGGGCAGAAGAAAAACGACGCTTCAACTCTTGAAAAGCTTCCACAGCAGCAGAAGACCAATTGACCACATCAGCACCCTTCTTGGTCAAATCGGTCAATGGTTTAGCAATACTAGAAAAATTGCAGATGAAGCGACGATAAAAATTAGCAAAGCCCAGGAACTTTTGCAGACTTTTCAGAGATGTCGGCTGAGTCCAATCATGGATGGCTTGGACCTTAACAGGATCCATCTCGATAGTAGAAGGGGAAAAGATGAACCCCAAAAATGAAACCTTCTGCACACCAAAGAGACACTTTGATCCCTTCACAAACATAGAATTAGCACGCAGGACCTGAAAAACCGTTCTGACCTGCTTCACATGAGACTCCCAATCATCCGAGAAGATCAAAATGTCATCCAAGTACACAATCAGGAATTTATCCAGGTACTCTCGGAAGATGTCATGCATAAAGGACTGAAACACTGATGGAGCATTGGCAAGTCCGAATGGCATTACTAGATACTCAAAATGACCCTCGGGCGTATTAAATGCAGTTTTCCATTCATCGCCTCGCTTAATTCGCACAAGATTATACGCACCACGAAGATCTATCTTGGTGAGCCAACTAGCCCCCTTAATCCGAGCAAACAAATCAGATAACAACGGCAAGGGGTACTGAAATTTAACCGTGATCTTATTTAGAAGGCGGTAATCTATACAAGGTCTCAGCGAACCATCCTTCTTGGCTACAAAAAAGAACCCTGCTCCTAATGGCGACGATGATGGGCGAATATGCCCCTTCTCCAGGGACTCCTTCACATAACTGCGCATAGCGGCGTGCTCAGGCACAGATAAATTAAACAATCGGCCTTTTGGGAACTTACTACCAGGAATCAAATTGATAGCACAGTCACAATCCCTATGCGGAGGTAGGGCATCGGACTTGGGCTCATCAAATACATCCCGGTAATCAGACAAGAACTCTGGAACCTCAGAAGGGGTGGATGACGAAATTGACAGAAATGGAACATCACCATATACCCCCTGACAACCCCAGCTGGACACTGACATGGATTTCCAATCTAATACTGGATTATGGACTTGTAGCCATGGCAACCCCAACACGACCACATCATGCAGATTATGCAACACCAGAAAGCGAATAACCTCCTGATGTGCAGGAGCCATGCACATGGTCAGCTGGGTCCAGTACTGAGGCTTATTCTTGGCCAAAGGCGTAGCATCAATTCCTCTCAATGGAATAGTACACTGCAAGGGCTCCAAGAAAAACCCACAATGCTTAGCATACTCCAAGTCCATCAAATTCAGGGCAGCGCCTGAATCCACAAATGCCATAACAGAATACGATGACAAAGAGCAGATCAAGGTAACGGACAGAAGAAATTTTGACTGTACTGTACCAATGGTGGCAGACATAGCGAACCGCTTAGTGCGCTTAGGACAATCAGAGATAGCATGAGTGGAATCACCACAGTAGAAACACAGCCCATTCAGACGTCTGTGTTCTTGCCGTTCAACTCTGGTCAAAGTCCTATCGCACTGCATAGGCTCAGGTTTAAGCTCAGGTAATACCGCCAAATGGTGCACAGATTTACGCTCACGCAAGCGTCGACCAATCTGAATGGCCAAAGACATAGACTCATTCAAACCAGCAGGCATAGGAAATCCCACCATGACATCCTTAAGGGCTTCAGAGAGACCCTTTCTGAACATAGCTGCCAGCGCAGATTCATTCCATTGAGTGAGCACGGACCACTTTCTAAATTTCTGACAATATAACTCTATCTCATCCTGACCCTGACAAAGAGTCAGCAAATTTTTTTCTGCCTGATCCACAGAATTAGGCTCATCGTACAGCAATCCGAGCGCCAGGAAAAACGCATCGATATTACTTAATGCAGGACCTCCTAGCGCAAGAGAAAATGCCCAGTCCTGAGGGTCGCCATGCAAAAAAGAAATAATGATCAAAACCTGTTGAACTGGATCACCAGAGGAGCGAGGTTTCAAGGCCAGAAATAGTTTACAATTATTTCTGAAACTCAGAAACTTAGTTCTATCACCAAAAAACAAATCAGGAATAGGAATTCTTGGTTCTAACATAGATTTCTGATCAATAGTGTCTTGAATCTTTTGTACTCTTGCCGAGAGCTGATCCACACATGAAGACAAACTTCTAATGTCCATTGCTACACCTGTGTCCTGAACCACCCAAATGTCTAGGGGAAAAAAAAGGCAAAACACAGTGCAGAGAAAAAAAAATGGTCTCAGAACTTCTTTTTTCCCCTCTATTGAGAATCATTAGTACTTTGGCTTCCTGTACTGTTATGATTAGGCAACTCAGTACCACAGTGAACATAGAGGTCAGAGCACATACAGTGATCTGACAATAATCCAAAAACATAGAACGAGCTCTGAGACGTGGGAACTCTGCTGACCGCAATCCCTAATCCTATCCAACAACACTAGAGGCAGCCGTGGATTGCGCCTAACGCTACGTATGCAACTCGGCACAGCCTGAGAAACTAGCTAGCCTGAAGATAGAAAATAAGCCTACCTTGCCTCAGAGAAATACCCCAAAGGAAAAGGCAGCCCCCCACATATAATGACTGTGAGTAAGATGAAAAGACAAACGTAGAGATGAAATAGATTTAGCAAAGTGAGGCCCGACTTTCTGAACAGAGCGAGGATAGGAAAGGTAACTTTGCGGTCAACACAAAACCCTAAAAACCACGCAAAGGGGGCAAAAAGACCCTCCGTACCGAACTAACGGCACGGAGGTACACCCTCTGCGTCCCAGAGCTTCCAGCAAACAAATAGATAAGCTGGACAGAAGAAAAGCAAACAAAATAGCAAAGGAAAACTTAGCTATGCAGAGCAGCAGGCCACAGGAACGATCCAGGAGGAAAACAAGTCCAATACTAGAACATTGACAGGAAGCCAGGATCAAAGCACTAGGTGGAGTTAAGTAGAGCAGCACCTAACGACCTCACCACATCACCTGAGGGAGGAAACTCAGAAGCCGCAGTACCACTTCCCTCCACCAACGGAAGCTTACAGAGAGAATCAGCCGAAGTACCACTTGTGACCACAGGAGGGAGCTCTGCCACAGAATTCACAACAGTAGGCCTAACATAAAAAAAGGTGGCTCAATGCAGTTTCAATTATCTTGCAGGGATACACAGGCAGCATTGGTGTGGTCAGAGGAGGACTATTGGAAGGAGGGACCGCAGACAGACTTAGTAGGCCAACATAAAACAGTAGGCTCAATGCAGTTTCAATTATCTTGCAGGGGTACACAGGCAGCATTGGTATGGTCAGCGGAGGACTATTGGAAGGAGGGACCGCAGACAGACTTAGTAGGCCTAAAATAAAAAAAGTAGCCTATATGCACTTTTAAATAGGTTCCAGGGGTACACAGGCAGCATTGGTGTGGTCAGTGGAGGACCATTGGAAGGAAGGACCGCAGACAGACTTAGTAGGCCTAACATAAAAAAGTAGGCTCAATGCAGTTTCAATTATCTTGCAGGGGTACAAAGGCAGCGTTAGTGAGGTCAGTGGAGGACTAATGGAAGGAGGGACCGCAGACAGACTTAGTAGGCCTAACATAAAAAAGGTGGCTCAATGCAGTTTCAATTATCTTGCAGGGGTACATAGGCAGCATTGGTGTGGTCAGTGGAGGACTATTGGAAGGAGGGACCGCAGACAGACTTAGTAGGCCTAACATAAAATACAGTAGGCTCAATTCAGTTTCAATTATCTTGCAGGGGTACAAAGGCAGCATTGGTGAGGTAAGTGGAAGACTATTGGAAGGAGGGACCGCAGAAAGACTTAGTATGCCTAACATAAAATAAAGGTGGCTCAATGCAGTTTCAATTATCTTGCAGGGGTACAAAGGCAGCATTGGTGTGGTCAGTGGAGGACTATTGGAAGGAGGGACCACAGACAGACTTAGTAGGCCTAAAATAAAAGAGTAGCCTCTATGCACTTTTAAATAGGTTCCAGGGGTACACAGGCAGCATTGGTGTGGTAAGTGGAGGACTATTGGAAGGAGGGACCGCAGATAGACTTAGTAGGCTTAACATAAAAAAGTAGGCTCAATGCATTTTCAATTATCTTGCAGGGGCATACAGGCAGCATCGGTGTGGTCAGCGGAGGACTATTGGAAGGAGGGAACGCAGACAGACTTAGTAGGCCTAAAATAAAAAAGTAGCCTCTATGCACTTTTAAATAGGTTCCAGGGGTACACAGGCAGCATTGGTGTGGTCAGTGGAGGACCATTGGAAGGAAGGACCGCAGACAGACTTAGTAGGCCTAACATAAAAAAGTAGGCTCAATGCAGTTTCAATTATCTTGCAGGGGTACAAAGGCAGCGTTAGTGAGGTCAGTGGAGGACTAATGGAAGGAGGGACCGCAGACAGACTTAGTAGGCCTAACATAAAAAAGGTGGCTCAATGCAGTTTCAATTATCTTGCAGGGGTACATAGGCAGCATTGGTGTGGTCAGTGGAGGACTATTGGAAGGAGGGACCGCAGACAGACTTAGTAGGCCTAACATAAAATACAGTAGGCTCAATTCAGTTTCAATTATCTTGCAGGGGTACAAAGGCAGCATTGGTGAGGTAAGTGGAAGACTATTGGAAGGAGGGACCGCAGAAAGACTTAGTATGCCTAACATAAAATAAAGGTGGCTCAATGCAGTTTCAATTATCTTGCAGGGGTACAAAGGCAGCATTGGTGTGGTCAGTGGAGGACTATTGGAAGGAGGGACCACAGACAGACTTAGTAGGCCTAAAATAAAAGAGTAGCCTCTATGCACTTTTAAATAGGTTCCAGGGGTACACAGGCAGCATTGGTGTGGTAAGTGGAGGACTATTGGAAGGAGGGACCGCAGATAGACTTAGTAGGCCTAACATAAAAAAGTAGGCTCAATGCATTTTCAATTATCTTGCAGGGGCATACAGGCAGCATCGGTGTGGTCAGCGGAGGACTATTGGAAGGAGGGAACGCAGACAGACTTAGTAGGCCTAAAATAAAAAAGTAGCCTCTATGCACTTTTAAATAGGTTCCAGGGGTACACAGGCAGCATTGGTGTGGTCAGTAGAGGACTATTGGAAGGAGGGACCGCAGACAGACTTAGTAGGCTGTTGTGAATTCTGTTATCAAACTCCCTCCTGTGGTCATGAATGGTACTTCGGCGAGTTCTGTCCATGGACTCCCTCTGGTGGCTGTGAGTGGAGCTGCTGGTTCTGAGGTTCCTTCCACAGGTGACTTAGTTTATTCTTTGGCTGGCTGCTCTATTTAACTCCACTCAGATCGTTACTCCATGCCAGCTGTCAATGTTCTTGTACTGGTTCAGTTCGTTCTTGGATCTTTCTGGTGACCTGTCTACTCCAGCAGAAGCTAAGTCCCTGCTAGTTAATTATTTGTTCATTGTTTTCTTGTCCAGCTTGCTATCATGATTTTGCCTTGCTAGCTGGAAGCTCTGGGATGCAGAGTGGCACCTCCGCACCGTGAGTCGGTGCGGGGGTCTTTTTGCACACTCTGCATGGTCTTTTTGTAGTTTTTCTGCTGACCGCAAAGATACATCTTCCGAAGGTTCCTGGATAGATTCATGATTGTATATTTGGATGATATTTTGGTCTTTTCGGATGATTGGGAGTCTCATGTGAAGCAGGTCAGAATGGTGTTCCAGGTCCTTCGTGCGAATTCCTTGTTTGTGAAGGGGTCAAAATGTCTCTTTGGAGTTCAGAAGGTTTCATTTTTGGGTTTCATTTTTCCCCTTCTACTATCGAGATGGACCCTGTTAAAGTTCAGGCCATTTATGATTGGACTCAGCCGACATCTGTGAAGAGCCTGCAGAAGTTCCTGGGCTTTGCTAATTTTTACCGTCACTTCATCGCTAATTTTTCTAGTGTTGCTAAACCGTTGACTGATTTGACCAAGAAAGGTGCTGATGTGGTCAATTGGTCCTCTGCGGCCATAGAGGCTTTTCAGGAGTTGAAGCGTCGTTTTTCTTCTGCCCCTGTGTTGTGCCAGCCAGATGTTTCGCTCCCTTTTAGGTCGAGGTTGATGCTTCTGAGATTGGAGCAGGGGCTGTTTTGTCTCAAAGAAGTTCTGATGGCTCGGTGATGAAACCATGTGCCTTCTTTTCTAGAAAGTTCTCGCCTGCTGAGCGCAATTATGATGTTGGCAATCGAGAGTTGTTGGCCATGAAGTGGGCGTTCGAGGAGTGGCGACATTGGCTTGAAGGAGCCAAGCATCACGTGGTGGTCTTGACGGATCACAAGAATTTGACTTATCTCGAGTCTGCCAAACGGTTGAATCCTAGACAGGCTCGATGGTCGCTATTTTTCTCCCGTTTTGATTTTGTGGTTTCGTACCTTCCGGGCTCTAAGAATGTGAAGGCTGATGCCCTTTCAAGGAGTTTTGTGCCTAACTCTCCGGGTGTTCCTGAGCCGGCGGGTATTCTCAAAGAGGGGGTAATTTTGTCTGCCATCTCCCCTGATTTGCGGCGGGTGCTGCAGAAGTTTCAGGCTGATAGACCTGACCGTTGTCCAGCGGAGAAACTGTTTGTCACTGATAGATGGACTAGTAGAGTTATCTCTGAGGTTCATTGTTCGGTGTTGGCTGGTCATCCTGGAATCTTTGGTACCAGAGATTTGGTGGCTAGATCCTTTTGGTGGCCTTCTTTGTCATGGGATGTGCGTTCTTTTGTGCAGTCCTGTGGGATTTGTGCTCGGGCTAAGCCCTGCTGTTCTCGTGCCAGTGGGTTGCTTTTGCCCTTGCCGGTCCCGAAGAGGCCCTGGACGCATATTTCCATGGATTTTATTTCAGATCTCCCTGTCTCTCAAAGGATGTCGGTCATTTGGGTGGTTTGTGATCGCTTCTCTAAGATGGTCCATTTGGTACCCTTGCCTAAATTGCCTTCCTCCTCTGATTTGGTGCCATTATTTTTCCAGCATGCGGTTCGTTTGCATGGCATTCCGGAGAACATCGTCTCGGACAGAGGTTCCCAGTTTGTTTCGAGGTTTTGGCGGTCCTTTTGTGCTAAGATGGGCATTGATTTGTCTTTTTCTTCGGCTTTCCATCCTCAGACAAATGGCCAAACCGAACGAACTAATCAGACTTTGGAAACATATCTGAGATGCTTTGTTTCTGCTGATCAGGATGATTCGGTGTCCTTCTTGCCTTTGGCTGAGTTCGCCCTTAATAATCGGGCCAGCTCGGCTACTTTGGTTTTGCTTTTTTTCTGTAACTCTGGTCTCCATCCTTGTTTCTCTTCAGGGCAGGTTGAGCCTTCAGACTGTCCTGGTGTGGATTCTGTGGTAGACAGGTTGCAGCAGATTTGGACTCATGTGGTGGACAATTTGACATTGTCCCAGGAGAAGGCTCAACGTTTCGCTAACCGCCGGCGCTGTGTTGGTCCCCGACTTCGTTTTGGGGATTTGGTTTGGTTGTCGTCTCGTTATGTTCCTATGAAGGTTTCCTCTCCTAAGTTTAAGCCTCGTTTCATTGGTCCGTATAAGATTTCTGAAGTTCTCCATCCTGTGTCATTTCGTTTGGCCCTTCCAGCTTCTTTTGCCATCCATAATGTGTTCCATAGGTCGTTGTTGCGGAGATACGTGGCGCCTATGGTTCCCTCCGTTGATCCTCCTGCCCCGGTGTTGGTCGAGGGGGAGTTGGAGTATGTGGTGGAGAAGATTTTAGATTCTCGTATTTCGAGACAGAAACTCCAGTACCTGGTCAAGTGGAAGGGTTATGGTCAGGAAGATAATTCCTGGGTTTTTGCCTCTGATGTTCATGCTGCCGATCTAATTCGTGCCTTTCATTTGGCTCGTCCTGATCGGCCTGGGGGCTCTGGTGAGGGTTTGGTGACCCCTCCTCAAGGGGGGGGTACTGTTGTGAATTCTGTTATCAAACTCCCTCCTGTGGTCATGAATGGTACTTCGGCGAGTTCTGTCCATGGACTCCCTCTGGTGGCTGTGAGTGGAGCTGCTGGTTCTGAGGTTCCTTCCACAGGTGACTTAGTTTATTCTTTGGCTGGCTGCTCTATTTAACTCCACTCAGATCATTACTCCATGCCAGCTGTCAATGTTCTTGTACTGGTTCAGTTCGTTCTTGGATCTTTCTGGTGACCTGTCTAATCCAGCAGAAGCTAAGTCCCTGCTAGTTAATTATTTGTTCATTGTTTTCTTGTCCAGCTTGCTATCATGATTTTGCCTTGCTAGCTGGAAGCTCTGGGATGCAGAGTGGCACCTCCGCGCCGTGAGTCGGTGCGGGGGTCTTTTTCACACTCTGCGTGGTCTTTTTGTAGTTTTTCTGCTGACCGCAAAGATACCTTTCCTATCCTCAGTCTGTTTAGTAAGTCTGGCCTCCTTTGCCGAAACCTGTTTCATTTCTATGTTTGTGACTTTCATCTTAACTCACAGTCAATATATGTGGGGGGCTGCCTTTTCCTTTGGGGAATTTCTCTGAGGCAAGGTAGGCTTTATTTTCTATCTCTAGGGCTAGTTAGCTCTTAGGCTGTGAAGAGGCGTCTAGGCAGAGTTAGGTACGCTCCACGGCTATTTCTAGTGTGTGTGATAGGATTAGGGGTTGCGGTCAGCAGAGCTCCCACTTCCCACAGCTTGTCCTGTGATAGTTTAACCATCAGGTCGTTCCGGGTGCTCCTAACCACCAGGTCTATAACAGTAGGCCTAACATAAAAAAAGTAGGCTCAATACAGTTTCAATTATCTTGCAGGGGTACACAGGCAGCATTGGTGTGGTCAGTGGAGGACTATTGGAAGGAGGGACCGCAGACAGACTTAGTAGGCCTAAAATAAAAAAGTAGCCTCTATGCACTTTTAAATAGGTTCCAGGGGTACACAGGCAGCATTGGTGAGGTAAGTGAAGGACTATTGGAAGGAGGGACCGCAGACAGACTTATTAGGCCTAACATAATAAAAGGTGGCTCAATGCAGTTTCAATTATCTTGCAGGGGTACACAGGCAGCATTGGTGTGGTCAGTGGAGGACTATTGGAAGGAGGGACGGCAGACAGACTTAGTAGGCCTAACATAAAAAAAGTAGGCTCAATTCAGTTTCAATTATCTTGCAGGGGTACAAAGGCAGCATTGGTGAGGTAAGTGGAGGACTATTGGAAGGAGGGACCTCAGACAGACTTAGTAGGCCTAACATAAAATAAAGGTGGCTTTATGCAGTTTCAATTATCTTGCAGGGGTACACAGGCAGTATTGGTGTGGTCAGTGGAGGACTATTGGAAGGAGGGACTGCAGACAGACTTAGTAGGCCTAACATAAAAAAAGTAGGCTCAATGCAGTTTCAATTATCTTGCAGGGGTACAAAGGCAGCATTGGTGTGGTCAGTGGAGGACTATTGGAAGGAGGGACCGCAGACAGACTTAGTAGTCCTAACATAAAAAAGGTGGCTCAATGCAGTTTCAATTATCTTGCAGGGGTACACAGGCAGCATTGGTGTGGTCAGTGGAGGACTATTGGAAGGAGGGACCGCAGACAGACTTAGTAGGCATAACATAAAAAAGTAAGTTCAATTCAGTTTCAATTATCTTGCAGGGGTACAAAGGCAGCATTGGTGAGGTAAGTGGAGGACTATTGGAAGGAGGGACCGCAGATAGACTTAGTAGGCCTAACATAAAATAAAGATGGCTTAATGCAGTTTCAATTATCTTGCAGGGGTACAAAGGCAGCATTGGTGTGGTCAGTGGAAGACTATTGGAAGGAGGGACTGCAGACAGACTTAGTAGGCCTAAAATAATAAAAAAAGTAGCCTCTATGCACATTTAAATAGGTTCCAGGGGTACATAGGCAGCATTGGTGTGGCAAGTGGAGGACTATTGGAAGGAGGGACCGCAGACAGACTTAGTAGGCCTAACATAAAAAAGTAGGCTCAATGCATTTTCAATTATCTTGCAGGGGCATACAGGCAGCATCGGTGTGGTCAGCGGAGGACTATTGGAAGGAGGGACCGCAGACAGACTTAGTAGACCTAACATAAAAAAAGGCTCAATGCAGTTTCAATTATCTTGCAGGGGTACAAAGGCAGCAATGGTGTGGTGTTGTGAATAGGTAATTCAGAACCACAATGGACCTTGAAGTTCAGAGCACACAAGTGACCTGACAAAAACCATAAAACATAGGACGAGCTCTGAGATGTGGAAACTCTGCTGACCGCAATCCCTAAACCTATCAAACCACAATAGAGGTAGCCGTGGATTGCGCCTAACGCTCCCTATGCAACTCGGCACAGCCTGAGAAACTAGCTAGTCCTGAAGATAGAAAAATAAGCCTACCTTGCCTCAGAGAAATTCCCCAAAGGAAAAGGCAGCCCCCCACATATAATGACTGTGAGTAAGATGAAAATACAAACACAGAGATGAAATAGATTTAGCAAAGTGAGGCCCGACTTACTGAATAGACCGAGGATAGGAAAAATAGCTTTGCGGTCAACTGTGGAGGACTATTGGAAGGAGGGACCGCAGACAGACTTAGTAGGCTGTTATGATAGGCAATTCAGTAACACAATGTACATAGCGATCAGAGCACAAACAGTGATCTGACAATAACCCAAAATAATAGAACGAGCTCTGAGACGTGGAAACTCTGTAGACCGCAATTCCTGATCCTCTCCAAACACAACTAGAGGCAGCAGTGGATTGCGCCTAATGCTCCTTATGCAACTCGGCACAGCCTGAGAAACTAACTAGCCTGAAGATAGAAAAATAAGCCTACCTTGCCTCAGAGAAATACCCCAAAGGAAAAGGAAGCCCCCCACATATAATGACTGTGAGTAAGATGAAAAGACAAACGTAGGGATGAAATAGATTCAGCAAAGTGAGGCCCGATATTCTAGACAGAACGAGGATAGGAAAGAAAACTTTGCAGTCTACACAAAAACCTAAAGAAAACCACCCAAAGGGGCAAAAAGACCCTCCGTACCGAACTAACGGCACGGAGGTACACCCTTTGCGTCCCAGAGCTTCCAGCAAAACACATAGACAAGCTGGACAGAAAAAATAGCAACAAATAGCAAAGAAGCACTTAGCTTATGCAGAGCAGCAGGCCACAGGAATGATCCAGAGAAACACAAGTCCAACACTGGAACATTGACAGGAAGCATGGATCAAAGCATCAGGTGGAGTTAAGTAGAGAAGCAGCTAACGACCTCACCAGATCACCTGAGGGAGGAAACTCAGAAGCTGCAGTACCACTTTCCTCCACAAATGGAAGCTCCCAGAGAGAATCAGCCGAAGTACCACTTGTGACCACAGGAGTAAACTCTGCCACAGAATTCACAACAGTACCCCCCCTTGAGGAGGGGTCACCGAACCCTCACCAGAGCCCCCAGGCCGACCAGGATGAGCCACATGAAAGGCACGAACAAGATCGGGAGCATGGACATCAGAGGCAAAAACCCAGGAATTATCTTCCTGAGCATAACCCTTCCATTTAACCAGATACTGGAGTTTCCGTCTTGAAACACGAGAATCCAAAATCTTCTCCACAATATACTCCAATTCCCCCTCCACCAAAACCGGGGCAGGAGGCTCAACAGATGGGACCATAGGTGCCACGTATCTCCGCAACAATGACCTATGGAATACGTTATGTATGGAAAAAGAATCTGGAAGGGTCAGACGAAAAGACACAGGATTAAGAACCTCAGAAATCCTATACGGACCAATAAAACGAGGTTTAAACTTAGGACAGGAAACCTTCATAGGAATATGACGAGAAGATAACCAAACCAGATCCCCAACACGAAGTCGGGGACCCACACGGCGTCTGCGATTAGCGAAAAGTTGAGCCTTCTCCTGGGACAAGGTCAAATTGTCCACTACCTGAGTCCAAATCTGCTGCAACCTGTCCACCACATTATCCACACCAGGACAGTCCGACGACTCAACCTGTCCTGAAGAGAAACGAGGATGGAACCCAGAATTGCAGAAAAACGGCGAAACCAAGGTAGCCGAGCTGGCCCGATTATTAAGGGCGAACTCAGCCAAAGGCAAAAAGGACACCCAGTCATCCTGATCAGCAGAAACAAAGCATTTCAGATATGTTTCCAAGGTCTGATTGGTTCGTTCGGTCTGGCCATTAGTCTGAGGATGGAAAGCCGAGGAAAAAGACAAGTCAATGCCCATCCTACCACAAAAGGCTTGCCAAAACCTCGAAACAAACTGGGAACCTCTGTCAGAAACAATATTCTCTGGAATGCCATGCAAACGAACCACATGCTGGAAGAACAAAGGCACCAAATCAGAAGAGGAAGGCAATTTAGACAAGGGTACCAGATGGACCATCTTAGAAAAGCGATCACAGACCACCCAAATGATTGACATCTTTTGAGAAACGGGAAGGTCAGAAATAAAATCCATAGAGATATGTGTCCAAGGCCTCTTCGGGACCGGCAAGGGCAAAAGCAACCCACTGGCACGATAACAGCAGGGCTTAGCCCGAGCACAAATCCCACAGGACTGCACAAAAGTACGCACATCCCGCAACAGAGAGGGCCACCAAAAGGATCTAGCCACTAACTCTCTGGTACCAAAGATTCCAGGATGACCAGCCAACACCGAACAATGAAGTTCAGAGATAACTCTATTCGTCCACCTATCCGGGACAAACAGTTTCTCCGCTGGGCAACGATCAGGTTTATTAGCCTGAAATTTTTGCAGCACCCGCCGCAAATCAGGGGAGATGGCAGACACAATTACTCCTTCCTTGAGGATACCCGCCGGCTCAGATAAACCCGGAGAGTCGGGCACAAAACTCCTAGACAGAGCATCTGCCTTCACATTTTTAGAGCCCGGAAGGTACGAAATCACAAAGTCAAAACGGGCAAAAAACAACGACCAACGAGCTTGTCTAGGATTCAAGCGCTTGGCAGACTCGAGATAAGTCAAGTTCTTATGATCAGTCAATACCACCACGCGAAGCTTAGCTCCTTCAAGCCAATGACGCCACTCCTCGAATGCCCACTTCATGGCCAGCAACTCTCGGTTGCCCACATCATAATTTCGCTCAGCAGGCGAAAACTTCCTGGAAAAGGAAGCGCATGGTTTCATCACTGAGCAACCAGAACCTCTCTGTGACAAAACAGCCCCTGCTCCAATCTCAGAAGCATCAACCTTGACCTGGAACGGAAGAGAAACATCTGGTTGACACAACACAGGGGCAGAAGAAAAACGACGCTTCAACTCTTGAAAAGCTTCCACAGCAGCAGAAGACCAATTGACCAAATCAGCACCCTTCTTGGTCAAATCGGTCAATGGTTTGGCAACACTAGAAAAATTGCAGATGAAGCGACGATAAAAATTAGCAAAGCCCAGGAACTTTTGCAGACTTTTCAGAGATGTCGGCTGAGTCCAATCATGGATGGCTTGGACCTTAACCGGATCCATCTCGATAGTAGAAGGGGAAAAGATGAACCCCAAAAATGAAACCTTCTGCACACCAAAGAGACACTTTGATCCCTTCACAAACAAAGAATTAGCACGCAGGACCTGAAAAACCGTTCTGACCTGCTTCACATGAGACTCCCAATCATCCGAGAAGATCAAAATGTCATCCAAGTACACAATCAGGAATTTATCCAGGTACTCACGGAAGATGTCATGCATAAAGGATTGAAACACTGATGGAGCATTGGCAAGTCCGAACGGCATCACTAGATACTCAAAATGACCCTCGGGCGTATTAAACGCAGTTTTCCATTCATCGCCTTGCCTGAATCTCACCAGATTATACGGACCACGAAGATCTATCTTAGTGAACCAACTAGCCCCCTTAATCCGAGCAAACAAATCAGATAACAATGGCAAGGGGTACTGAAATTTAACAGTAATCTTATTAAGAAGGCGGTAATCTATACACGGTCTCAGCGAACCATCTTTCTTGGCCACAAAAAAGAACCCTGCTCCCAATGGCGACGACGACGGGCGAATATGCCCCTTCTCCAGGGATTCCTTCACATAACTGCGCATAGCGGTGTGCTCAGGCACGGATAAATTAAACAGTCGACCTTTTGGGAATTTACTACCAGGAATCAAATTGATAGCACAATCACAATCCCTATGCGGAGGCAGGGCATCGGACTTGGGCTCATCAAATACATCCCGGTAATCAGACAAGAACTCTGGAACCTCAGAAGGGGTGGATGACGAAATTGACAGAAATGGAACATCACCATGTACCCCCTGACAACCCCAGCTGGACACCAACATGGAATTCCAATCCAATACTGGATTATGGGCTTGTAGCCATGGCAACCCCAACACGACCACATCATGCAGATTATGCAACACCAGAAAGCGAATAACCTCCTGATGTGCAGGAGCCATGCACATGGTCAGCTGGGTCCAGTATTGAGGCTTATTCTGGGCCAAAGGTGTAGCATCAATTCCTCTCAATGGAATAGGACACTGCAAGGGCTCCAATAAAAACCCACAACGTTTAGCATACTCCAAGTCCATCAAATTCAGGGCAGCGCCTGAATCCACAAACGCCATGACAGAATACGACGACAAGGAGCATATCAAGGTAACGGACAGAAGAAGTTTTGACTGTACAGTACCAATGGCGGCAGACCTAGCGAACCGCTTAGTGCGCTTAGGACAATCAGAGATAGCATGAGTGGAATCACCACAGTAGAAACACAGCCCATTCAGACATCTGTGTTCTTGCCGTTCAACTCTGGTCATAGTCCTATCGCACTGCATAGGCTCAGGTTTAATCTCAGGTAATACCGCCAAATGGTACACAGATTTACGCTCACGCAAGCATCGACCGATCTGAATGGCCAAAGACATAGACTCATTCAAACCAGCGGGCATAGGAAATCCCACCATGACATCCTTAATGGCTTCAGAGAGGGCCTTTCTGAAAATGGCTGCAAGCGCAGATTCATTCCATTGAGTGAGCACGAACCATTTTCTAAATTTCTGGCAATATAGCTCTATCTCATCCTGAGCCTGACAAAGAGCCAGCAAATTTTTTTCTGCCTGATCTACTGAATTAGGCTCATCGTACAGCAATCCAAGCGCCAGGAAAAACGCATTGATATCACTCAATGCAGGATCTCCTGACGCAAGAGAAAATGCCCAGTCCTGAGGGTCGCCACGCAAAAAAGAAATGACGATCCTAACCTGTTGCGCTGGGTCACCAGAGGAACGAGGTTTCAAAGCCAGAAACAGTTTACAATTATTCTTGAAACTCAGAAATTTAGTTCTATCTTCAAAAAACAAATCTGGAATAGGAATTCTCGGTTCTAACAAAGAATTCTGAACCACAAAATTTTGAATATCTTGAACTCTTGCCGTGAGCTGATCTACACATGAAGACAGACCCTTAATGTCCATTGTAACACCTGTGTCCTGAACCACCCAAATGTCTAGGGGAAAAAAAAGACAAATCACAGTGCAAAGGAAAAAAAATGGTCTCAGAACTTCTTTTTTCCCTCTATTGAGAATCATTAGTACTTTTGGCTTCCTGTACTGTTATGATAGGCAATTCAGTAACACAATGTACATAGCGATCAGAGCACAAACAGTGATCTGACAATAACCCAAAATAATAGAACGAGCTCTGAGACGTGGAAACTCTGTAGACCGCAATTCCTGATCCTCTCCAAACACAACTAGAGGCAGCTGTGGATTGCGCCTAACGCTCCCTATGCAACTCGGCACAGCCTGAGAAACTAACTAGCCTGAAGATAGAAAAATAAGCCTACCTTGCCTCAGAGAAATACCCCAAAGGAAAAGGCAGCCCCCCACATATAATGACTGTGAGTAAGATGAAAAGACAAACGTAGGGATGAAATAGATTCAGCAAAGTGAGGCCCGATATTCTAGACAGAACGAGGATAGGAAAGATAACTTTGCGGTCTACACAAAACCCTAAAGAAAACCACGCAAATGGGGCAAAAAGACCAAACTAACGGCACGGAGGTACACCCTTTGCGTCCCAGAGCTTCCAGCAAAACAAATAGACAAGCTGGACAGAAAAAATAGCAAACAAATAGCAAAGAAGCACTTAGCTATGCAGAGCAGCAGGCCACAGGAATGATCCAGAGAAACACAAGTCCAACACTGGAACATTGACAGGAAGCATGGATCAAAGCAACAGGTGGAGTTAAGTAGAGAAGCAGCTAACGACCTCACCAGATCACCTGAGGGAGGAAACTCAGAAGCTGCAGTACCACTTTCCTCCACAAAAGGAAGCTCCCAGAGAGAATCAGCCGAAGTACCACTTGTGACCACAGGAGTAAACTCTGCCACAGAATTCACAACAGTAGGCCTAACATAAAAAAAAGGTGGCTCAATGCAGTTTCAATTATCTTGCAGGGGTACAAAGGCAGCATTGGTGTGGTCAGTGGAGGACTATTGGAAGGAGGGACCGCAAACAGACTTAGTAGGCTGTCACGTTACTGGCGATACAGGACTGAAGGTCAGTGGCCGAAGCAGATGTTTACAAGTTTCCGGACTGTGGAATGACCTCAGGAGATGCAATATATGGCAGTGGCAGTTCAATATATCCGCAGATGCAGGGACCAGCCCGAGCCAGGGCCGGCCTGGATCACACACATTCACAAATTCCCTATGAGCAGCAGGAGTTCAGGGTAGTAGCAGCAGAATGTCAATAAGAAGCAGAAAGATGCCAGCAAGACACCTTCCAACCAGGAGCTCAGAGATTGCTTCACCCAGTTAGACTGAGCACACAAAATACTCAGCAACAGGAAGCTGCACAGGGCCAGGTATAAATAGCAGGTCCAATCAAGCTCAATCAGGGTGGGGACAAATCAGCAGGGCAGGTGATGATCTCTATCCCAGACAAAGTTCATATGGTTTCAAGCAGATGTCAAGCAAGTTCCAAATAGCTCACCAAGCAAAGGAACAGACTAGCAAACAAAGAGTCGCAGGTTCAAATCCTAACAATACTCTCCTCTTAACGGCAGCCTCTGGACGCTACTTTCCCAGGCTATGCAGGATACCGCTGATGAAATTGTCTAATCAAACGGGGAGCATTGACATTGCCTACCGGTTCCCAAGAATTTGCTTCTGTGTCGTAGCCCTGCCATTTGATCAAATATTGTAAACCATTTCTATGAATTCGAGAATCCAAGATCTTCTCCACCACAAACTGCTCCTGTCTGTCCACTTCAATTGAATCGGGAGGCGGAGAGGATCGCTCTGGGAATGGATTGACTGTGACGGCTTTCAATAAAGACACGTGGAATACGGGATGAATCTTCATTGATTTTGGTAGCTGTAAACGTACAGCCAATGGACTCACAATCTTATTGATTTTGTATGGTCCCACAAACTTCTGTCCTAATTTAGGAGAAGGAATCTTCAATTTCAAATTCTTAGTGGATAACTAGACTCGATCTCCAATCCTAAACGTGGGAGTGGGTCTACGATACCTGTCAGCAGCTTTTTTATATTTCTCCTGAGCTTCACTTAATGTGTCTTTCAGGACATTCAGATTTTTCTGTAGGAGAGAGATTCTTTCTGCGACTGCTGGTATTAATGGCGTCACAGGATTCTTGGGAAGGATGTTTGGATGATATCCAAGATTTGCAAAAAATGGCGTCTGTTTCGTAGAGGCATTCTGTGAATTGCTGTATGAAAACTCCGCAAATGGCAACAAATCTACCCAGTCATCTTACATATGGCAAATATAGTAACGAAGATACTGCTCCAGCGTTTGGTTTGTACGTTCTGTTTGACCGTTAGATTGTGGATGATAAGCGGTTGACAATCGTACCTTGATGTCTAGTGCTGAGCACAGACTGCGCCAAAATTTAGATGTAAATTGCACACCTTGATCTGAGACGACTTCATCCAGCACTCCGTGGAGATGAAAAACATTGCAAATGATCAGATCAGCTGTATCTTTTGCTGAAGGCAGACCTGTACACGGGATAAAATGCGCTGCTTTCATAAGTCGATTCACTACTACCAGAATGGATGTCTTTCCCTTGGAATCAGGTAGATCCACTATGAAGTCCATTGAAATCGATCTCCATGGCCGTGTTGGAATGGCAAGAGGCTGCAGTAGTCCCATAGGAGATACACATGGGGTCTTATGTCTGGCACAGATGTCACAAGACTTAACGTACTTCTTCACATCTTCTTGAAAGTTCGGCCACCAAAAGAAACATGACAAAAACTTCTGCGTTTTCTGTACCCCTTTATGCCCTGCAACTTTAGAGTCGTGCACTAGTTGTAGAACTTTTAACCGAGCTGCTTCTGGCACATATAGTCGTCGACCATCAGTCCATACTTGATTTTTGAAAAATAGGTGTACGTCCCCTGATGGACGTGATAGAAAAGAGTCTGTTTCGTATGCTGCTTTCAGATCTTCCAGCAAATCTCCATCATGTATTACTCCCACGATTTTAGTATCGGCCACAATAGGCTTGGGTTTTGTTACGAGGTTAACATCACTTGAAAACATTCGGGATAATGTGTCTGCCTTGAGCCTGGTCGATATGAAATTACAAAATTAAACTGATTCAGAAACAGACTCCAACGGGTCTGCCGAGGAGAGAGGCATTTTGCAGACCTGATAAACTCTAGATTGCGATGATCGGTCAACACCAAAATTTGCTGTGCAGCCCCTTGAAGATGATGTCTCCACTCTTTGAATGCTGATATAATGGCGAGCAATTCTTTAATACCCACGTCATAGTTCTTTTCGGTTAAGGACATACGTTGTGAGAAAAATGCACATGGATGCAGCAACTTCTTTTCCCCTGTCCTCTGAGAGAGGATAGCACCGACCGCACAATCTGAGGCATCCATCTCAATGATCAATGCCAATTCTGGGTCAGGATGGCGTAATATGGGAGCCGTCATGAATTTCATTTTTAAACGAGAGAATGCTTCTTGCGCCTGGGGAGTCCAGATGAAATTTGCTCCTTTTTTTGTCAGTTGCGTGATGGGTGCCACAATTTCTGAAAAATTTTTAATAAAACGTCTGTAAAAGTTGGCGAACCCCACAAAACACTGGACCTCTTTCACATTTTTAGGGATAGGCCACTTGGTGATAGCTTGCGTTTTCTTAGCATCCATCCGTAATCCTTGAGGTGAAATGATGTCTCCGAGGAACTGGATCTCTTCTCGATGGAATTCACATTTTTCTAATTTAATATACAATGTATTCTCTCTTAAACGTTCTAGCACTCGTCTTACGTGCGTCTGATGTTCTTCCACAGAGTTAGAAAAAATCAGGATGTCGTCTAGATAAACGACCATGAACTGGTCCAACAGGTCTTGGAAAATATCATTCACCAAGTTCTGGAAAGTAGCTGGAGCATTGCAAAGTCCGAAGGGCATCACTAGACTCTCAAAGTGTCCATATCGGGTACGGAAAGCTGTTTTCCACTCATCCCCAGGTCTTATACGTACTAAGTTATATGCTCCACATAAATCTAACTTAGTGAAGATCTTCGCACATCGCACCTTTTCTAGGAGTTCCGGGATCAACGGTAAGGGATAACGATTTTTAATCGTCACTTTATTAAGCTCCCTGTAGTCCACTACTGGCTGAAGTGTTCCATCCTTCTTTTTAACAAAGAATATTGGAGCTCCAGCGGGCGAGGATGATGGACGAATGAATTTTTTGTTTAGATTTTCTTCAATAAATTCTTTGAGAGCCTTTAGTTCAGGACCTGCTAGAGGGTAGATAGTTCCAAATGGTATAGCCGCCCCCGGGAGTAGCTCTATTGGGCAGTCGTATGGTCGATGCGGGGGAAGTGTATCCGCCCCCCTCTTGTCACAGACATCTAGAAAATCTTCATACACTGCAGGTAGCTGAGGTAATTCTGAATTTTGGGCTGTTTCTAATGTTGACTCACTTGGAACTTCCGCCCGAACGTCCATTACGGGGAAACTGATCTTTTTCATCTCCCAGTCGATGCAAGGATTTTGCTTCTGTAACCAGGGCAGACCTAAAATAATGGGAAAATGTGGGGAAGAAATAATTAGGAATGTCAACATCTCGCTGTGCTGTGGCTCAATATAGATCTCCAAAAGTCCTGTCTCATGGTCCACTGGCCCCGAATTCAGTGGA